>NW_024870843.1:3053852-3773470 GCF_019054845.1 Dipodomys spectabilis
TACTGTGAGTTTTAGGGTTAGGTTTAAGGTTATGGTTAGGGAGATGGTAAGGTTTAGTGTGAGGGTTAGGGTGAGGGTGATGGTTAGGGTTAAGGTTAGGGTGATGGTAACGGTGAGGGTTAAGGTTAGTGTTAGGGTTAGGGTGAAGGTTAGGGTGAGGGTGTTTGGGTGAGGATTAGGGAGAGTGAGGGTTAGAGTTAGGGTTAAGGTTAGGGTGAGGCGTAGAGTGAGGGTTAGGGTTAGGTTTAGAGTTAGGATGTGGGTTAGAGTGAGGGTTTGGGTTAGGGTTAGGGTTAGTGTTAGGGTGAGGGTTAGGGTCAGGGTGAGGGTTAGGTTTAGGGTGAGGGTTAGGGTTTGGGTGAGGATTAGGATTAGGGTTAGTGTAATGTTAGGGTGAGGGTTAGGCTGAGGGGTAGGGTTAGGGTTAGGGTGAGGGTTAGGTTTTGTGTGAGGTTTAGGGTTAGAGTTAGTGTTAGGGTTAGGGTGAGGGTGAGGGTTAGTATTAGGGTTAGGATTAGGATTAGAGTTAGGGTGAGGCTGAGGGTTTGGGTGAGGTTTAGGGTTAGAGTTAGGATTAGGGTGAGGGTGAGAGTGAGGTTTCGGGTTAGGATTACGATTAGGGTTAGGCTTAGGCTCAGGTTGAGGGTGAGAGTAAGAGGTAGGGTGAGGTTTAGGGTTAGGGTTAGTGTTAGGTTTAGGGTTAGGGTGAGGGTGTGGGTGAGGTTGAGGGTTAGGGTTAGGGTTAGGGTTAGAGTGAAGGTGAGGGTTAGGTTTAGGATTAGGTTTAGGATTCGGGTTAGGCTGAGGGTGATTGTGAGGTTGAGGATTAGGGTTAGTGTTAAGGATAGGGTGAGGGCTAGGGTGAGGGTCGGGTGTGGGTGAGGACAAGGGTGAGGGTTTCGCTTAGGTAAGGGTTAGTTTTAGGGTTAGGTTGTGGTTTAGGGTGAGGGTGAGATTTAGGGTGAAGGTTAGGGATAGGGTGAGCATTGGGGTTAGGGTTAGGGTGAGGGTTAGGGTTAGGTTTAGGGTGATGTTTAGGATGAGGGTGAGTGTTAGGGTGAGGGTGAGGGTTCAGATGAGGGTTAGGGATAGGGTTAGAATTAGGGTGATTGCTAGGTTGAGGTTGAGGGTTAGGGTTAAGGTTAGGGTGAGAATTAGAGTAAGGGTTAAGGTTAGTGTGAGGGTTAGACTGAGGGGTAGGGTTAGGGTTAGGGTGAGGGTTATGTTTAGTCAGAGGGTTAGGGTTAGGGTAGGGTTAGGGTTAGGGTTCGGGTAAGGGTTAGGGTGAGGTTTAGGGTGAGAATGATTGTTCGTGTGCGGGTTAGGTTTACGGTTAGCGTTAGGGTGAGGGCTAGAGTGAGGGGAATGTTTAGGGTTAGGGTGAGGGTTAGGTTTAGTCTGAGGGTTAGGATTAGGGTTAGGGTTAGGGTTAGTGTGAGGTTAAGGGTTAGGGTGAGGGTTAGGGTGAGGGTGATGGTTAGGGTTAGGGTTAGGGTTTGGGTTAGGATTAAGGTTAGGGTTAGCGTTAGGCTGAGGGTGAGAATGAGGGTGAGGGTGAGGGTTAGGCTTAGGGTTAGGGCGAGGGTTAGTGTTAATGTGAGGGTTAGGGTTAGGGTGAGTGTTAGGTTTAGGATTATGGTTAGGGTGAGGGGTAGGTTGAGGGTGAGGTTTAGGGTTAGGATTAGGGTTAGGGTGATGTTTAGGGTTAGGTTGAGGGTTAGGTTTAATGTTAGGGTTAGGGTTAGTGTAAGTGTTAGGGTGAGGGTTAGGGTAATGGTGAGGGTTAGGTTTAGGGTGCGGGTTAGGGTTATAATGAGGGTAAGTGTTAGGGTGAGCTTTAGGGTTAGGATTATGGTTAGGGTGAGGGCTACGGTGAGGGTGAGGGTTAGGGTTAGGCTTAGAATTAGTGTGAGTGTTAGGGTTAGGTTTAGGGTTAGGGTTAGCGTGAGGGGTAGTTTTAGGTTTAAGGTTAGGAGTTGATTTAGTATGAGTTTTAGGGTTAGGGTTAGGGTGAGGTTAAGGGTTAGGGTGAGGGTGAGGGTTAGGGTGAGACTGAGGGTAAGGTTAGGGTTAGGGTTAGGTGTAGGTTTAGGACTAGGGTTACAGTGAGAGTTAGGGTTAAAGTAATTGTTTAGATGAGGGTTTAGATGAGGGTTCAGGTGAGGGTTAGGTTTAGGGATAGATTTAGGGTGAGGGCTAGGGTGAGTGTCAGGGTTAGGGTTATGGGTAGGGTAGGGTGAGAATTAGAGTTAGGGTTAGTTAGGGTGAGGGTTAGGCTAAGGGGTAGGGTTAGGGTTAGGATGAGGGTCAGGTTTAGTCTGAGAATTACGGTTAGGTTTAGGGTTAGGGTTATGATTAGGGTGAGGGTAAGGATTAGGGTGAGGGTTAGGGTGAGGGTGAGGTTTAGGGTTAGGTTTATGGTGAGGGTTGATTGAGGGTTAGGGTTAGGGTTAGGGTTAGAATTAGGGTTATGTTGAGGGGTAGGGTGAGGGTGAGGGTTAGGGTTAGGCTTAGGGATAGGGTGATGGTTAGGGTTAGGTTGAGGTTCAGGGTTAGGGTGAGGTATAGGTTTAGGGTTAGGGTGAGGGTATGGTTTAGTGAGAAGTTTAGGGTGAGGGTAAGTGTTAGTGTGAGGGTTAGCTTGAAAATGAGGGTTAGGGATAGCGTAAGTGCTATGGTGAAGGTTAGGGTGAGGGTTAGGGTTAGGGTTAGGGTGAAGGTGATGGTTAGGGTTAGGGTTAGGGTGAGGTTAAGGGTTATGGTTAGATTTAGGGTGAGGGTGAGGGTGAAGGTGAAGGTGAGGTTGAGGTTTAGGGATAGGTTTAGGGTTAGGGTGAGTGTGAAAGGGAGGGTTAGGTTTAGGATTAGAATTAGGGTTAGGTGTAGGCTGAGGGTGAGGCTGACGGTGAGGGTTAGGATTAGGTTGAGTGTTAGTGTTAGGGTTAGGGTTAGGTTTAGGATGAGGGTAAGGGTTAGGGTGAGGGTTAGGCTGAGGGTGAGGTTTAGGGTTAGGGTGTGGTTAAGGGTTAGGTTGAAGGTTAGGGTGTGGGTTACGGTAAGGTTTAGGGTTAGGAAGTGGGCTAGGGCGAGGGTGAGATTTAGGGTTAGGGTTAGGTTTAGGGTTACCTTAGGGTTAGGGTGAGGGTGAGAGTTAGGTTTAGAATTAGTGTTACATTTAGGGTTAGGCTCAGGGTTAGGGTGAGGGTTAGGGTGAGGGTTATGGTTAGGTTTAGGGTGAGGGTTATGTTTAGGTTGATGTTTAAGGTGAAGGTGAGGGTTAGGGTTAAGGTTAGGAATTGGGTGAGGTTTAGGGTTAGGGTTAGGGTGAGGGTGAGCGTGACGGTGAAGGTAAGGTTTAGGGATAGGGTTAGGTTTATAGTGAGGTTGGGAGTGAGGGTTAGGGTTAGGATTAGGATTAGGGTTAGGGTTACTGTGAGGGTTAGTGTGAAGGGGAGGGGGAGGGTTAGGTTTAGGCGTAAGTTTAGGGTTAGGGTTAAGGTGAGAGTTAGGATTAAAGTTATTGTTAGGATTAGGGTGAGGGTGAGGGTGAGGGTTCAGGTGAGGGTTAGGGTTAGGGATAGAATTGGAATGAGGGCTAGGGTGAGTGTGAGGGTTAGGGTTATGTTTAGGGATAGGGTGAGAATTAGGGTTAGGGTTAGGTTTAGCGTGAGGGTTAGGCTCAGGGGTAGGGTTAGGTTTAGGTTGAGTATTAGGTTTAGTCTGAGGGTTACGGTTAGGTTTAGGGTTAGGTTTAGGCTTAGGGTGAGGGTAAGCGTTAGGATGAGGGTTAGGGTGAGGGTGAGGTTTAGGGTTAGGATTAGGGTTAGGGTTAGGGTTAGGCTGAGGGTGAGGGTGAGGGTGAGAGTTAGGTTTAGGGATAGGATTAGAGTGAGGGCTATGGTGAGGGTGAGGGTTAGGGTAAGGTTTAGGGTGAGGGTGAGTGTTTTAGTTAGGAAAGTGTTAGGGTTAGGGTGAGGATTAGGGTGAGGGTGAGGTTTAGTGTTAGGGTTAGGGTGAGGGTGAGGGTTAGGCTTAGAGTTAGGGTGAGAGTGAGAGTGAGGCTGAGGGTTAGGGTGAGGGTGAGGGTGAGGCTGAGTTTGAGGGTTAGGGTTAAGTTGAGGGTAAGGGTGATGATTAGGGTAAGGATTTGGATTAGGATTAGGGTTAGGCTAAGGGTGAGCTTGAGGGTGAGGGTGAGTGTGAGGGTTAGGGTAAGGATTAGGTTTAGGATTAGGGTTAGGATGAGGATGAGCTTGAGGGTGAGGGTGAGGGTTAGGGTATGGGTTAGGGTGAGGGTTAGGGTTAATGTGAGGTTTACGGTGAGTGTAAGGGTAAGGCTTAGATTGAAGTTAGGGTGAGGGGGAGGGTTCGGGTTAGGGTGAGGTTGAGGGTGAGGGTTAGGATGAGGGTTAAGTTTAAGGTTAGGGTTAGGGTTAGGGTTAATGTTAGAGTTAGGCTTAGTGTAAGGGTTAGTGTGAGGGTTTGGGTTAGGGTGAGGGTTAGGGTTAGGATTAGGGTTAGAGTGAGGGTGAGGGTTAGGGTTAGGCTTAGGGTTAGGGTGATGGTTAGGGTTAGGTTGAGGGTTAGGGTTAGGGTGAGGGGTAGGTTTAGGGTTACGGTGAGGGTTACGTTGAGTGTGAGGGTTAGGGTGAGGGTAAGTGTTAGGGTGAGGGTGAGCTTGGGAATGAGGGTTAGGGATAGCGTAAGTGTTAGGGTGAGGGTTAGGTTTAGGGTTAGGTTTAGGGTTAGGGTTAGGGTTAGGGTGAAGTTAAGGATTACGGTTAGGTTTAGGGTGAAGGTTAGGGTTAGGGTTAGGGTTAGGGTTATTGTTAGGGTTAGGGTTAGGTTTAGGGTGAGGGTGAGGTTGAGGTTTAGGGTTGGGGTTAGGGTTAGGGTGAGGGTGAGAGTGAGGGATAGGGTTAGGATTAGTATTAGGGTTAGGGTTAGGCTGAGGGTGAGGGTGAGGCTGAGTTTGATGGTTAGGGTTAAGGTGAGGGTAAGGGTGATGATTAGGGTAAGGATTTGGGTTAGGATTAGGGTTAGGCTGAGGGTGAGCTTGAGGGTGAGGGTGAGTGTGAGGATTAGGGTAAGGTTTAGGGTTAGGATTAGGGGTAGGATGAGGATGAGCTTGAGGGTGAGGGTGAGGGTTAGGGTTAGGGTTAGGGTGAGAGTTAGGGTTAGTGTGAGGTTTAGGGTGAGTGTAAGGGTAAGGTTTAGATTGAAGTTAGGGTGAGGGGGAGGGTTCGGCTTATGGTGAGGGTGAGGGTGAGGGTTAGGATGAGGGTTAAGTTTAAGGTTAGGGTTAGGGTTAATGTTAGAGTTAGGCTTAGGGTAAGGGTTAGTGTGAGGGTTTGGGTTAGGGTGAGGGTTAGGGTTAGGATTAGGGTTAGGGTGAGGGGTAGGGTGAGGGTGAGGGTTAGGGTTAGGCTTAGGGTTAGGGTGATGGTTAGGGTTAGGTTGAGGGTTAGGGTGAGGGTGAGGGTAGGTTTAGGGTTACAGTGAGGGTTAGGTTGAGTGTGAGGGTTAGGGTGAGGTTAAGGGTTAGGGTTAAGGTTATGGTGAGAGTGAAGGTTAACGTTAGCATGAGTGTTAGGGTGAGGGTTAGGGTAATTGTTAGGGTTAGGTTTAGGGTGAGGGTTAGGGTTTGGATTAGGATTAGGGTTAGGGTAATGCTGAGGGTGAGGGTGAGGGTTAGAGTTAGGGTTATTTTTAGGGTTAGGGTTAGGCTTAGGGTGAGGGTGAGGTTGAAGTTGAGGGTGAGGTTGAGGTTTAGGGTTAGGTTTAGGGTTAGAGTGAGGGTGAGAGTGAGGGATAGGGTTAGGATAAGATTTAGGGTTAGGGTTAGGCGGAGGTTGAGGGTGATGGTGAGGGTTAGGATTAGGGTTAGTGTTAGTGTTAGGGTTAGGGTTAGGGTGAACTTTCGGATTAGTGTGAGGGTGAGGCTTAAGTTTAGGGTGAGGGCTAGGGTGTGGGTGAGGGTTAGGGTTAGGTTGAGGGTCAGAGTGATGGTGAGGGTTAGGGAGAGGGTGAAGGTTAGGCTTAGGGTTAGGGTTAATGTGAGGCTTAGGGTGAGGGTGAGGATAAGGGTTAGGTTGAGGGTGAGGATGCCTGGGACGTTTAGATTTAGGGTTAGGGTTAGGGTGAGGGTTAGGTTAAGGTTAGGTTAGGGTTAGTGTGAGGATTAGGGTGAATGTTAGGGTTAGGCTTAGGGTAAGTGTTAGGGTGAGAGTTAGGGTTAGGGTGAGGGTTAGGTTTAGGGTGTGGGTTAGGGTTAGAATGAGGGTTAGGGTTACGGTGAGGTTGAGGGTTAGGATTATTGTTAGTGTGAGGGTTAGGGTGAGGGTGAGTGTTAGGTTTAGGCTTAGTGTTATGGTGAGGGTTAGGGTTAGGTTTAGGGTTAGGGTTAGTGTGAGTTTTAGTTTTAGGGTTAGGGTGAGGGTTAGGTTTAGTGTGAGTGTTAGGGTTAGGGTTAGGGTGAGGGTAAGGTTTAGGGTGAGGGTGAGGGTTAGGGTGAGCGTGAGGGTTAGGTTTAGCGTTAGTGTTAGGCAGAGGGTTAGGTTGAGGGTTAGTGTTAGGATGAGGGTTAGGGTTAGTGTTAGGGTGAGCGTGAGGGTTAGGGTTAGGGTGACAGTGAGGGTCAGGGTGAGGATTAGGGTTAGGGTTAGGGTTAGGGATAGGGTGAGGATTAGCGTTAGGTTTCGGTTTAGTGTGATGGTTAGGCTGAGGAATAGGGTTACGTTTACGGTGAGGGTAAGGTTTAATGTGAGGGTTAGGGTTAGGCTTAGGTTTAGAGTTGGGGTTATTTTTAGGGTTAGGGTGAGGGTGATGGTGAAGATGCGGGTGAGGTTTAGTGATAGGGTTAGGTTTAGAGTGAGGGTGGGAGAGAGGGTTAGGGTTAGGATTAGGATTAGGGTTAGGGTTAGGCTGAGGGTGAGTTTGAAGGAGAGGGGACGGTTAGGGTTAGGGGTAGGTTTAGGGTTAGGGTTACAGTGAGAGTTAGGGTTAAATTTATATTTAGGATTAGGGTGTAGGTGAGGGTGAGGGTCCAGGTGAGGGTTAGGGTTAGGGATAAAGTTAGGATGAGGGCTAGTGTGAGTGTGAGGGTTTGAGCCATGGTCAGGATGGTTAGGTTTAGGGTGAGGGTTAGGGTTAGAGTGAGTGTTAGGGTTAGGTTTAGGGTTAGGGTTAGGGTGAGGGTGAGGCTGAGGTTTAGGTTTAGGGTTTGGGTTAGGGTGAGGGTGAGGGTGAGGCTTAGGGTTAGGATTAGGGTTTGAGTTATGTTTAAGCTGAGGGTCAGGGTGAGTGTTAGGGTTAGCATGAGGGTGAGGGTTAGAGTTAGGTTTAGGTTGAGGGTTAGGGTGAGGGTTAGGGTTAGGGTGAAGTTTAGGGTTAGGGTTAGGTTTAGGGTGAGGTTAAGGGTGAGTGTTAGGGTTAGGGTGAGGGTTAGGCTTAGGTTTAGGATGGGTATTAGGGTTAGTGTTAGGTTTAGGATGAGGGTTAGAGTGAGTGGTACGTTTAGGGTTAGTTTGAGGGGTAGGGTTAATGTGAGGGTTAGGTTAGGGTTAGGGTTTCCGTGAGGGTAAGTGTAATGGTGAGGGTTAGGATGAATGTGAGGGTTACAGTTAGGGTGAGGTGTAGGGTTAGGGTAAGGTTTAGGGTTATGGTTAAGGTAGGGTGATGTTTAGGGTGAGGTTAAAGGTTAGTGTCAGGGTTAGGGTTAGGGTGAGTGTTACGGTTAGTGTGAAGGTTAGGGTTAGGTTTAGGTTTAGGGTTAGGGTGAGGGTAAGGGTTAGGTTGAGGGTCAGAGGGACAGTGAGGCATTGTGTTAGTGTGAGGGTTAGGATGAGGGGTAGGGTTAGGGTTAGGGTGATGTTTAAGTTTAAGGTTAGGGTTAGGGTGAGGGTTAGGATTAGTGTGAGGGTTAGGGTTAGGGTTAGAGTGAGGGTAAGGGTTAGGTTGAGGTTTATGGTGAGGTTTAGGGTTAGGTTTAGGGTTTGGGTGAGGATTAGGGTGAGGGTTAGGGTTAAGTTTAGGGTAGGTTTAGGGTGAGGGTTAGGGTTAATATTAGGGTTAGGTTTAGGGTAAGGGTTAGGGTTAGTGTAAGGGTTACGCTTAAGGTGAGGGTTACAGTTAGGTTTAGGGTGAGGGTTAGGGTTAGGGGGAGGGTTAGGGTTAGGGTTAGGGTTAGGGGGAGGGGGAGGGTTAGGTTTTGGGTGCAGATTAGGGTTACGGTTAGGGTTAGGGTGAGGGGTAGGGTGAGGTTTAGGGTGAGGGTTAGGTTTAGTGTGAGTGTTATGGTTAGGCATAGGGTTAGGTTGAGGGTAAGGGGTAGGATGAGGTAGGGTGAAAGTAAGGTTTGGGATTAGCATGAGTGTTAGGGTGAGGGTTAGGGTAAAGTTTAGGGATAGGGTGAGGGTTGGGTGAGTGTGAGGGTTGGGTTGTGGGTGAGGGTTAGGGTAAAGGTGAGGGTTAGGTTGACGGGAGGGTTAGAGTGAGGGCGAGGTTTAAGGTAAGGGTTAGGGTGATGGTTAGGGTTCGTGTTAGTGTTAGAGTGAGGGTGAGGGTGAGGGGTATATTTAGGGTTAGGGTGAGGGTTAGGATTAGTGTGAGGGTTAGGGTTAGGGTTGGGGTTAGAGTGAGGGTAAGGGTCAGGGTGAGGTTTAGGGTGAGAATTAAGGTTAAGGTTAGAGTTAGGGTTAGGTTGAGGGTTAGGGTGAGGTTTAGAGTTAGGGTGAGGGTGAGGGTGAGGGTTAGGGTTAGGGTTAAGGTTACTGTGAGGGTAAGGTAAAGGTGAGGGTTAGGATGAGGGTGAGGGTTTGGGATAGGGCTAGGGTGAGGGTGAGTGTTAGGGTGGAGATGAGGGTTAGGGTTGGGTTTAGGGTTTTGGTTAGGTTAGGGTGAGGGTGAGGGTTAGGTTTAGGGTTTGGGTTAGGTTGAGGGCTAGGGTGAGGGTGAAGGTGAGGATGAGGGTGAGGGGTAGGGTGTCAGTGAGGGTTATGGTAGGGTGAGGGTTAGGGTGACGGTGAGGGTTAGGTTAGGGTTAGGGTTAGGGTGAGGGTGAGGGGTAGGGTTAGGGTTAGTGTTAGGGTGAGGATAAGGGTTAGGGTAAGGATGAGGGTTATGGTTAGGTTTAGGTTTAGGGTGAGGGTAATTTTTACGGTTTGGGTTAGGATGATTGTGAGGTTTAGGGTTAGGGTGATGTTAAAGTTTAACGTTAGGGGTTGGGTTAGGGTTAGGGTCAGGGTGAGGGTTAGGGTGAGGGCAAGTTTAGGTTGAGGGCGAGGATAAGGGTGATGTTTACAGTTAGGGTTAGGGTTAGGTTTAGGGTGAGGAATAGGGTGAGGTAGAGGGTTAGGGTGAGGGTGATGGTGAGGCTTAGGTTTAGGGTATGGGTGAGGGTTAGGGTTAGGGTGAGGGTTACCGTGAAGGTGTGTGTTAGGATGAGGGTGAGGGTTAGGGTTAGTGTTAAGGTTAGAGTGAGGATTAGGGTTAGGGTTATGTTTAGGATGAGGGTTAGGTTGAGTGGTAGGGTTAGGGTTAAGGTGATGGTTAGGGTTAGTGTGAGGGTTAGGTTTAGGTTTAGAGTTAGGGTGAGTGTAAGGTTTAGGGTGCGGGTTAGGATGAGGGTGAGGGTTAGAGTTAGGGTGAGAGTTAGGGTGATGTTTCAAGTTCGGGTTAGAGTTAGGGTGAGGGTGAGGGTGAGGTTTAGGGATAGGGTTATTGTTAGGGTGAGGGTTAGGTTAAGGATAGGGTGAGGGTGAGCGCTAGGTTTAGGATTAGTGTTAGGGTTAGGGTTAGGCTTAGGGTGAGGATGAGGTGTAGGGTGAGAGTTTGGGTTAGGTTTAGGTTTAGGGTGAGGGTGAGGGTTAGGGTGAGGATTAGGGTTAGTGTTAGGGTTAGGGATTGGGTGAGTGTTAGGGTGAGGGTTAGGGTTAGGGTTAGGGAAGGGTGAAGGTGAGGGTAAGGGTTCGGTTGAGGCTTAGCGTTAGGCTGAGGGTGAGGGTGAGGGTGAGGTTTAGTGTTAGGTTTAGGATTAGTGTGAGTGTTAGGGTTAGGGTAAGGATTAGCATGAGGGTTAGAGTGAGGGTTAGGGTTAGGGTTAGGGTTAGGTTGAGGGTTAGGGTTAGGTTTAGGATGAGGGGTAGGGTGAGGGGTAGGGTTAGAGTTAATGTGAGAGTTAGGGTTAGTGTGAGGGGTAGGTTTAGGGTTAGGGTTAGGGTTAGGGTGAGGTTAAGGGTTAGGGTGAGGGTGAAAGTTATTGTTAGGGTTAGGGTGAGGGTAATTGTTAGGTTGAGTGTTAGACTGAGGTTGATGGTTAGGGTTAGGGTGATGTTTAAGGTTAGGTTTAGGGTTAGGGTTTTGTTTAGGTTAGGGTTAGGGTGAGGGTTAGGGTTAGCGTTACGGTGAGTGTGAGGGTGAGGTTTACTGATAGGTTTAGGGTTAGGGTGAGGGTGAGTGTTAGGTTTAGGATTAGTGTTAGGGTTAGGGTTATGCTTAGGGTTAGGGTGAGGCTGAGGGTTAATGTTAGGGTGATGATTAGGGTTAGGATTAAAGTGCGGATTAGGGTAGGGTGATGTTTAGTGTGAGGGTGAGGGTTAGGGTGAGGGTACTGGTTCGGGTGAGGGTGAGGGTTAAAGTGTGTGTGAGGGTTAGGGTTACGGTGAGTGTTAGGGTGACGGTGAGTTTGAGGGTTAGGTTTAGGTTAAGGGTTAAGGTGAGTTTTAGGGTGAGGGTGTGGTTTAGGTTTAGGTTTAGGGTTAGTGTTAGGGTTAGGGTTTGGGTGAGTGTTAGGGTTAGGGTTAGCGTTAGGGTAGGGTGAGGTTAAGGTTTAGGGTGAGGGTTAGGGTTAGGCTGAGGGTGAGGGTGAGGGTGAGGGATGGGTTAGGTTAACGGTTAGGGTGAGGGTTTGGGTGAGGGGCATAGTTAGGGTTAGTGTTAGGCTTAGAATTAGGGTGAGTGTGAGGGTGAGGAATAGGGTTCGGATTAGGGTTAGGGTTAGGGTTAGGCTGAGGGTCATTGTGAGTGTTAGCGTTAATGTTAGGGTTGGGGTGAGTGTTAGGGTTAGGCTGAGGGTTAGAATGAGGGTTAAGGTGAGGGGTAAGGCTAGGGTTAGGGTGAGGTTTAGGGTTAGGGTGAGGTAAGTTTTAGGGTGAGGGCTAGGGTGAGGGTCAGGGTTAGGTGGGGGTGAGGGTGAGGGTGAGGGTAGGGTGTGTGTTAGGGTTTGGGTTAAGGTCAGGGTTAGGGTTAGAGTAAGGGTTAGGGTTAGGGTTAGGGTTAGGGTGAGGTTGTGGCTGAGGCTGAGGTTTAAGGTGAGGGTGAGGGTGAGTGTGAGGGTGAGGGTTAGGGTTAGGATTAGCGTTAGGGTGAGGGTGAGGGTTAGGCTTAGGCTTAGGGTTAGGTTTAGGGTAAGAGTAAGGATTAGGTTTACAGTTAGGGTTAGGATGAGGGTTAGGGTGAGGGGTAGAAATAGGGTTAGGGTTAAGTTTAGGGTGAATATAAGGGTTAGGGTGAGGGTGAGGGTTAGGTTTAGGGTTAGGGTGAGGGTAATTGTTAGGGTGAGGGTTAGGATGAGGATGAGAGTTAGGGTTAGGGTAAGGGTTAGGGTAATGTTTAAGGTTAAGGTTAGGGATTGTGTTAGGGTTAGGGTCAGGGTGGGAAATAGGGTGAGCGTTAGGGTTAGGGTTAGGATGAAGGTTAAGGTGAGGGGTAGGTTTAGGGTTAGGTTGAGGGTGAGGGTGAGGGTGAGGTTTAGGGTAAGTGTGAGGTTTAGGTTTAGGGATAGGGTGAGGGTGAAGGTTAGGGTTAGGTTTAGGGTGAGGGTTAGGGTGAGGGTTAGGGTGAGGGGGAGGGTTAGGGATAGTGTGAGGGTTAGGGTTAGTGTGAGGCTTAGTGTTAGGGTTAGGGTTAGGGTTACCGTGAGGGTAAGGGTAAGGGTGAGGGTTAGGATGAGGCTGAGGGTTAGGGTTCGAGTGCGGGTTAGGGTTAGGGTGACGGTTAGGATGAGGATAAGGGTTAGGGTGATGGTGAGGGTTAGGGTTAGGTTTAGGGTTAGGGTGAGGCTAATTTTTAGGGTGAGGGTTAGGGTGAGGGTGAGGGTTAGGGTTAGGGTGAGGGTTAGGGTGTTGTTTAAGGTTAAGGTTAGGTGTTGGGTTAGGGTTAGGGTCAGGGTGAGGGTTAGGGTGAGGTTAGGGGTTAGGTTGAGGGTGAGGATTACGGTGAGGTTTAGAGTTAGTGTTAGGGTTAGGTTTAGGTTGAGGACTAGGGTGAGGGTGAGGGTTAGGGTGAGGGTGAGTGTGAGGCTTAGTTTTAGGGTATGGGTGAGGGTTAGGGTTAGGGTTAGGGATAGGTAAGAGTGAGGGTAAGAGTTAGGTTGAGGGTTAGCGTCAGGCTGAGGGTGAGGGTGAGGCTGAGGTTTAGCGTTAGGTTTAGGATTAGTGTGAGTGTTAGGGTTAGGGTAAGGGTTAGGATGAGGGTTAGGGTGAGGGGTAGGTTTAGGGTGAGGGTGAGGGTATGGGTGAGGGTTAGGTTTATGGTTAGAGTGAGGGTTAGGGTTAGGGTGAGGGTGAGGGTGAGGGTATGGGTGAGGGTTAGGATGAGGGGTAGGGTGATGGATAAGGTTAGGGTTAATGTGAGGGTTAGCTTAATGTGAGTGGTTGGTTTAGGGTTAGGGTTAGGGTGAGGGTTAGGGTTAGGGTTAGTGTTAGGCTGAGGGCTAGGGTGAGGGTGAGGGTTAGGGTTAGTGTGAGGGTGAGGGTGAGGTTTAGTGTGTCAGTGAGGGTTAGGGTAGAGTGAAGGTTAGAGGGACGGTGACTGTTAGGGTGACGGTGAGTTTGAGGGTTAGGTTTAGCGTAAGGGTTAGGGTGAGTTAAGGGTTAGAGTGTGGGTTAGGGTTAGGTTAATGTTTAGTGTTAGGGTTAGGGTTTGAGTGAGTGTTAGGGTTAGGGTTAGGGTTAGGGTTAGGCTGAGGGTCATTGTGAGTGTTATGGTTAATGTTAGGGTTAGGGTGAATGTTAGGGTTAAGCTGAAGGTTAGGATGAGGGTTAAGGTGAGGGGTAAGGTTAGGGTTAGGGTGAGGTTTAGGGTTAGTGTGAAGGTAAGGGTTAGGTTGGGGGCTAGGATGAGGGTGAGGGTTAGGGTGAGGGTGAGGGTTAGGGTGTGGGTTAGGGTTTGGGTTAGGGTCAAGGTTAGGGTTAGAGTGAGGGTTCGGGTGAGGGTTAGGTTTAGGATGAGGGCTATTGTGAGGGGTAGCGTTAGGGTTAATGTGAAAGTTAGGGTTAGTGTGAGGGGTAGGTTTAAGTTTAGGGTTAGGGTGATGTTTAAGGTTAAGTTTAGGGTTAGGCTTAGGGTTAGGGTTTTGTTTAGGGTTAAGGTGAGCGTGAGGGTTAGGGTTAGGGTTAGGGTGAGTGTGAGGGTGAGGTTTACTATTAGGTTTAGGGTTATAGTGAGGGTGAGTGTTAGGTTTAGAATGAGTGTTATGGTTAGGGTTAGGCTTAGGTTTAGGGTGAAGGTGAGGGTTAAGGTTATTGTGAGGGTTAGGGTTAGGGTTAGGGTGCGGGTTAGGGTTAGGGTGATGTTTAGTTTGAGGGTGAGGGTTAGGGTGAGTTTGAGGGTTCGGGTGAGGGTGAGGGATAGGGTGAAGGTAAAGGTTAGGATTAGGGTGAGTGTTAGGGTGACAGTGAGTTTGAGGGTTAGGTTTAGGGTAAGGGTTAGGGTGAGTGTTAGCTTGAGGGTGAGGGTTAGGGTTAGGTTTACGGTTAGTGTTAGGGTTAGGGTTTGGGTGAGTGTTAGGGTTAGGGTTACGGTTAGGGTAGGGTGAGGGCAAGGTTTAGGGTGAGGGTTAGTGTTAGGCTGATAGTGAGGGTGAGGGTGAGGTTTAGGTTAGTTTTAGGATTAGAGTGAGTGTTATGGTTATGGTTATGTTTAGGATGAGGTTTAGGATGCGGGATAGGCTTACGATTTGGTTTAGGATGAGGGTTAGGGTGAGGGGTAGGGTTAGTGTTAGTGTGAGGGTTAGGGTTAGTGTGAGGGTTAGGGATAGGTTTAGGGCTAGGGTTAGGGTGAGGGTTAGGGTTAGGGTTAGGGTTAATGTGAGGGCTAGGGAGATTGTGAGGTTTAAGGTGAGGGTGAGGGTGAAGGTGATGGTGAGGGTGTCGCTGAGGTTTAGGGTAGGGTGAGGGTTAGGGTGACAGTGAGGGTTAGGGTCAGGGTGAGGGTTAGGGTTAAGGTTAGGGTTAGGGTCAAGGTGAGGATTAGGGTTATGGTTAGGGTTAAGGTTAGGATGAGGGTTAGGGTGAGGGGTAGTTTTAGGGTTAGTGTTAGGGTTAGAGTGAGGGTAAGGGTTAGGGTGAGGGTGAGGGTTAGGGTTATGGTTAGGGTTAGGATGACGGTAATTGTTAGGGTGAGGGTTAGGATGAGGTGAGGGTTAGGGTTAGGGTAATGGTTAGGGTGATGTTTAAGGTTAAGATATGGGTTCGGGTTCAGGTTAAGATTAGGGTGAGGTTTAGGGTGAGGGTAAGTGTTAGGTTGAGGATGTGGATTAGGGTTAGTGTTAGGGTTAGTGTGAGGGATGCTGTTAGGGTTAGAGTGAGGGTTAGGTTTCGTGTGAGGGTTATGGTTAGGGATAGGATTAGGGTGACGGTAAGTGTTAGGATGAGGGTAGAGTGAGAGTGAGGTTTAGGGTTAGGCTGAGGGTGAGCCTGAGGGTGAGGGTGAGTGTTAGTCTTAGGGTTAGGGTGAGGGTTAGGTTTATTGTGAGGGTTAGGGTGAGGATGAGGGTAAGAGTTAAGTTGAGGGTTAGGGTGAGTGCGAGGGTTAGGGAAAGGGTTAGGTTTTAGGGTGAGGGTTAGGTTGAGGGTTAGGGTTAAGTTTAGGGTTAGTTTTAGGGTGAGGGTTAGGGTTAAAGTTAGGGTTAGGTTTAGGGTAAGCGTTAGGGTTAGGGTTAGAGTGAGGGTTAGGGTTAGGTTTAGGTTGAGGGTTAGGATGAGGGTGAGGATTAGGGTTAGATTTAGGGTTAGGGTGAGAGTGAGAGTTAGGGTTAGGGTTGGGGATAGTGTTAGGGTGAGCGTGAGGGTGAGGGTTAGGGTTAGGGTTAGGATTAGAATTAGGGTGAGGTTGAGGGTTAGGTTAGCGTGAGGGATAGGGTTAGGGTTAGGTTTACGTTGAGGGTTAGGGTGAGAGTTAGGTTTAAGCTTAGGGTGAGGCTGAGGGTGAGGTTTAGGGTGAGGGTTAGTGTTAGGGTTAGTGTTAAGGTTAGGTTTAGATTTATGTTGAGGGTTAGGGTGAGGGGCTGTGTTAGGGTTAGTGTGAGCCTTAGTGTTAGTGTGAGGGTTAGGATTAGGGTTAGGGTTAGGTTTACCCTGAGGATAATTGTAAGGTGAGGGTTAGGATGAGGGTCAGTTTTAAGGATAATGTTAGGGTGAGGGTGAGTGTTAGGGTGAGGATGAGAGTTAGGGTTAAAGTTATGGTGAGGGTTAGGGTGAGGTGTATATTAGGGTTAGGGTTAGAATTAGGGTGAGTGTGAGGGTGAGGTATAGGCTTAGGATTTGGGTTAGGGTTAGGTTTAAGCTGAGGTTCAGGGTGAGTGTTAGGTTTAGGGTTAAGGTTAGGGTGAGTGTTAGTGTTAGGGGTACGGTTAGGATGAGTGTTAAGATGAGGGTTAGGGTAAGGGTTAGGGTGAGGCTTAGGGTTAGGGTGAGGGTTAGGGTTTGGATTAGTGGTAGGTTTAGTGTTAGGGTTAGGGTGAGGGTTAGGTTTCTTGTGAGGGTTAGGGTGAGGATGAGGGTAAGGGTTAGGTTGAAGATTAGGGTGAGGGGGAGGGTTAGGGTTAGGGTTAGGGTTAAAGTGAGGTTTAGGGTGAGAGTTAGCCTTAAGTTTAGGTTTAGGTTTAGGGTGAGGGTTAGGGTTAATGTTAGGGTTAGGTTTAGGGTAAGGTTTAGGGTTAGTGTTAGGGTTAGGGTGAGGGTTACGATTAGGTTTAGGGTGAGGGTTAGGGTTAGTGTGAGGGTTAGGATTAGCTTTAGGTTTAGGGTGAGGGTGAGGGTTAGGATTAGGGTTGGGGTTAGGGTTAGACTGAGGGTGAGGCTGAGGGTTAGGATTAGGGTTTGGGTTAGGTTTAGGCTGAGGGTGAGGGTGAGGGTTAGCGTGAGGGTTAGGGTTAGGGTTAGGTTTAGGTTGAGGGTTAGGGTGAGGGGTAGGGTTAGGGTTAGTGTGAGCCTTAGTGTTAGTGTGAGGGTTAGGATTTGGTTTAGGTTTAGAGTTACTCTGAGGGTAAGGGTAAGGTTGAGTGTTAGGATGAGGGTGAGGGTTAGGGATAGGGTGAGTGTTAGGATGATGTTTAAGGTTAAGGTTAGGGTTTGGGTTAGGGTGAGGGTTAGGGTGAGGGTAAGGTTTAGGGTGAGGAATAGGTTTAGTTTGAGTGTTATGGTTAGGGATAGGTTTAGGGTGAGGATAAGGGTTAGGATTAGGGTAGGGTGAGAGTTAGGTTTAGGGTTAGCATGAATGTTAGGGTGAGGTTTAGGGTTAGGTTTAGAGTTAGGGTTAGGTTAAGGGTCAGGGTTAGGTTTAGGGTGAGGGTGAATGTGAGGGTGAGGGTTAGGATTAGGGTGAGGGTTAGCATTAGGATGAGAGTTAGAGTTAGGGTTAGGGTGAGGGTGAGGGTTAGGGTTAGGGTTAGGGTTAGAATTAGGTTGAGTGTTAGGGTTAGGGTTAGAGTTAGGGTGAGTGTTAGGGTTAGGCTTAGGGTTAGGATGAGTTATAAGGTGAGGGGTAGGTTTAGGGTTAGGGTGAGGTTTAGGGTTAGGGTTAGGGTTAGGGTCAGGGTGAGGATTAGGGTTATGGTTAGGGTTAGGGTTAGGGTTAGGATGAGGGTTAGGGTGAGGGGTAGTTTTAGGGTTAGGGTTAGGGTTAGAGTGAGGGTAACGGTTAGGGTGAGGGTGAGGGTTAGGGTTATGGTTAGGTTTAGGATGACGGTAATTGTTAGGGTGAGGGTTAGGATGAAGGTGAGGGTTAGGTTTAGGTTTAGATTTAGATTGAGGTTTAGGGTGAGGGGCTGTGTTAGGGTTAGTGCGTGCCTTAGTGTTAGTGTGAGGGTTAGGATTATGGTTAGGGTTAGGGTTACCCTGAGGATAAGGTGAGGGTTAGGATGAGGGTCAGTTTTAGGGATAGGGTTATGGTGAGGGAGAGTGTTAGGATGAGGATGAGAGTTAGGGTTAAGTTTATGGTGAGGGTAAGGGTGAGGTGTATACTTAGGGTTAGGGTTAGGGTTAGAATTAGGGTGAGTGTGAGGGTGAGGTATAGGGTTAGGATTAGGTTTAGGGTTAGGTTTAAGCTGAGGTTCAGCGTGAGGGTTAGAGTTAGGGTTAAGTTTAGCGTGAGTGTTAGTGTTAGGCGTATGGTTAGGATGAGTGTTAAGGTGAGGGTTAGGGTAAGGGTTAGGGTGAGGCTTAGGGTTAGGGTGAGGGTTAGGGTTAGGTTCAGGGTAAGTGTTAGCGTGAGTGTTAGTGTGAGGGTGAGGGTTAATGTGAGGGTGAGGGTGAGGGTGAGCATTAGGGTTAGGATTAGGGTTAGGGTTATGGTTAGGGTCAGGGTTATGATTAGTGTGGGGGTTAGGGTTAGGGTTAGGTTGAGGGTGAGGCTGAGGTTGAGGTTTAAATTTAGGGTGAGTGTGAGGGTGAGTGTGAGGGTGAGGGATGGTGTTCAGGTTTGGGTTAGGTTGAGGTTGAGGATGAGGGTTAGTGTTTGGATTAGGGTTAGGGTTAGGGTTAGGGTGAGGGTGAGCGTGAGGGTGAGGGTGATGGTTAGTGTTAGTGTTAGGGTGAGGGTTAGGTTTATTGTGAGGGTTAGGGTGAGGATGAGGGTAAGGGTTAGGTTGAGGGTTATGGTGAGGGGGAGGGTTAGAGTTAGGGTTAGGGATAGGGTGAGGGTTAGAGTTATGTTAAGGGTTAGGTTTAGGGTGAGAGTTAGGGTTAATGTTAGGGTTAGGTTTAGGGCAAGGGTTAGGGTGAGGGTGAGGGTTAGGGTTAGGGTGAGGTTTAGGGTTAGGGTGAGGGTTCGGGTTAGGATTAGGGTTAGGGTGAGAGCTAGTGTGAGGGTGAATGTTAGGATTAGGCTTAGGGTTAGGGTGAGGGTTAGGGTTAGGATTAGGTTTCGGGTTAGTGTGAGGGGTAGGTTTCGGGTTAGGGTGAGGGTTAGGTTTAGTGTGAGTGTTATGGTTAGGGATAGGGTTAAGGTGAGGGTAAGGGTTAGTATGAGGGTAGGGTGAGAGTGAGGTTTAGGGTTAGCATGTTTGTTAGGGTGATGGTTAGGGTGAGGTTAGGTTGAGGGTGAGGTTGAGATTGAGGGTTAGGGTTAGGGTTAGGGTTAGGGATAGGGTCAGGGTTTGGGTGAGGGTGAGGGTTGTGTTGTGGGTGAGGGTTAGGGTAAAGGTGAGGGTTAGCTTGACGGAAAGGGTTAGAGTGAGGGTTAGGGTTAAGGTTAGGGTTAGGGTGATGGTTAGGGTTCGTATTAGTGTTAGGGTGAGGGTTAGGGTGAGGGGTACAGTTAGACTTAGGGTGAGGTTTAGGATTAGTGTGAGGGTTAGGGTTAGGTTTAGGGTTAGAGTGAGAATAAGTGTTATGGTGAGATTTTGGGTGAGGTTTATGGTTAGGGTTAGAGTTAGGGTTAGGTTGTGGGTTAAGGTGAGGTTTAGGGTGAGGGTGACGGTGAGGGTTAGGGTTAGGGTGAGGGTTAGGTTTAGGGTGAGAGTTAGAGTTAGGGTTAGGGTGAGGGTGAGGGTTAGGCTTAGGGTTAGAATTAGGGTGAGGGTGAGGGTGAGGAATAGGGTTAGGATTAGGGTGAGGGTTAGGGTTAGGTTGAGGGTTAGGTTGAGGTTTAGAGTTAGGGTGAGGATGAGGGTTAAGGTTGGGGTTAGGGTGAGGTTGAGGCTGAGGCTGAGGTTTAAGGTGAGGATGAGTGTGAGTGTGAGGGTCAGGGTTAGGGTTCAGGTTAGGGTTAGCTTGAGAGTGAGGGTGAGGGTTAGTGTTTGGATTAGTGTTAGGGTTATGCTTAGGCTGAGGGTGAGCATAAGGGTGAATGTGAGGGTAGGTTTATTGTGAGGGTTAGGGTGAGGATGAGGGTAAGGGTTAGGTTGAGGTTTAGGGGAGGAGGAGGTTTATGGTTTGGGTTAGGGTGAGTGTTAGGGTGAGAGTTAGGGTTAAGTTTAAGTGTAGGTTTAGGTTGAGAGTTAGTGTTAATATTAGGTTTAGGTTTAGGGTAAGGGTTAGGGTTAGTGTTATGTTTAGGGTGAGGGTTACGTTTAGGGTTAGGTTGAGGGTTAGGGTTAGGGTTAGGCTGAGGGTCAGAATGAGTGTTAGGTTTAGGGTTAGCGTGAGTGTTAGGGTTAGGCTTAGGGTTAGGATGAAGATTAAGGTGAGGTGTAGGCTTAGGGTTAGGATAAGGTTTAATGTGAGGGGTAGGGTTAGGGTTAGGGTGAGTGTTAGGGTTAGGATGAGGGTAAGTTTTAGGGTGAGGGTCAGAATTAGGGTGAGGGTTAGGGTGAAGTTTATAGTTCAGATGAGGTTTAGGGTTAGGGTGAGGGCTAGGGTGAGGGTGAGGGTTAGGGTGAGGGTGAGGGCTAGGGTGAGGGTGAGGGTTAGGGTGAAGTTGAGGGTTAATGTGTGGTTAAGGTTAGTGTTAGGGTCAGGGTTACGGTTAGGGTGAGGGTTAGGGTTCGGATTAGGGTGAGGTTGAGGCTGAGGATGAGGTTTAAAGTGAGGGTGATGGTGAGTGTGAGGTTGAGGGTTAGGGTTCAGGTTAGGTTTAGGTTGAGGGTGAGGGTGAAGGTTAGTGTTTGGATTAGGGTTAGGATTAGGCTGAGGGTGAGCTTGAGTGTGAGGATGAGGGTTAGTTTTAGGGTTAGGGTGAGGGTGAGTTTTATTGTGAGGGTTAGGGTGAGGATGAGGGTATGGGTTAGGTTGAGGGTTATGTTGAGGTGGAGGGTTAGGGTTAGGGTTAAGTTTAGGGTTAGGTTTAGGGTAAGCGTTAGGGTTAATGTTAGGGTTAGGTTTAGGGTAAGGGTTAGGGTTAGGGTTAGTATTAGGGTAAAGGTTATGGTTAGGTTATGGTGAGGGATAGGGTTAGGTTTAGGGTTAGGTTGAGGGTGAGGGTGAGGTTAGTGTTGGGGTTAGTGTTAGGGTGAGGGTGAGTGTGAGGCTTAGGGTTCGGATTAGGTTTGGCTTAAGGTTAGGCTGAGAGTGAGGATCAGGGTTAGGGTTAGCATGAGGGTGAGTGTTAGGGTGAGGATGAAGTTTAGGGTTAGGTTTAGGGTGAGGGTTAGGGTTAGGGTGAGGATTAGGGTTAGTTTTATAGTTAGGGTGAGGGTGAGGTTTAGGGTTAGCTTAAGTGTTAGGGTGAGGGGAAGGGTGAATGTTAGGGTTAGGGTTTTGTTTAGGGTTAGGGTGAGGGTGTTGGTTAGTGTTAGGGTTAGGGTGAGTGTGAGGGTGAGGTTTATTTATAGGTTTAGGTTTAGGGTGAGGGTGAGTGTTATGTTTAGGATTATGTTAGCGTTAGGGTTAGGCTTAGGGTTAGGGTGAAGTTGAGGGTTAGGGGTAGGTTGAGGGTTAAGGCTAGGTTTAGGATGCGGGTTAGGGTTAGGGTGATGTTTAGTGTGAGGGTGAGGTTTAGGGTGAGGGTGAGGGTGAGTGTTCGGGTGGGGGTTAGGGTGTGGGTGAGGGTTAGGGTTAGGGTGAGTGTTAGGGTGATGGTGAGTTTGAGGGTTAGGTTTAGGGTAATGGTTAGGGTGAGTGTTCAGGTGAGGGTGAGGATTAGGGTTAGGTTTAGGGTTAGTGTTAGGGTTAGGGTTTGGGTGAGTGTTAGGGTTAGGGTTAGGGTTAGGGTAGGGTGAGGGTAAGGTTTAGGGTGAGGGTTAGGGTTAGGCTGAGGGTGAGTGTTATTGTGAGGGTTAGAGTTAGTGTGAAGTTTAGGTTTAGGGTTAGTGTTAGGGTTACTGTGTGGGTAAGGGTAAAGGTGAGGGTTAGGATGAGGGTGATGGTTAGGGTTAATTAGTGTTAAGGTGAGGATTAGGGTGAGGATGAGGTTTATGGTTAGGGTTATGGTTAGGGTGAGTGTTAGGGTGAGGGTTAGGTTTAGGGTGAGGGTGAGTGTGAGGGTTAGGGTGTCAGTGAGGATTAGGGTAGGGTGAGGGTTAGAGTGTTAGGGTGAGGGTGAGGGTAAGAGTTAGGGTTAGGTTTAGGGTCAGCATGAGGATTACTGTTAAAGTTAGGGTAAGCATGAGGGCTAGGGTGAGGAGTAGGGTTAGGGATATGGTTAGGGTGAGGGTAAGGGATAGGTGAGGGTGAGGGTTAGGTTTACCGTTAGGGTTAGGGTTAGGGTAATTGTTAGGCTGAGGGTTAGGATGAGGGTGAGTGTTAGGGTTAGGTTGATGTTTAAGGTTAGGGTTAGTGTTAGTGTTAGGGTTAGGCTTAGCGTGGGGAATAGGGTGAGGGTGAGGGTTAGGGTGAGTGTTAGGGTGAGTTTGGGTGTTAGAAGGAGGGGTAGGGTTAGCGAGAGTGTTAGGGTTAGGTTTCAGGTGAGGGTAAGGGTTAGGGTGATGTTTTGGGTGAGGGTGAGGGTTACCGTGAGGTGAGGTTTTGAGTGAGAGTGAGCGTTAGGGTGAGGATGTGCGTTAGGGTTAGGGTTTGTGTTAAGATTAGGGTTGAGGGTTTGGGTGAGGGTGAGGGTTAGGGTTAGTGTTAGGATTAGGGTGAGGGTTAGGGTGAGGGTTAGGGTTAGGGTTAGGGTTAGGGTTTGGGTGAGGGTGAGGTTTGGGGTTAGGGTTAGGGTGAGAGTTAGGGTTAAGGTTATCGTTAGGATGAGAGTTAGGGTTAGGTTGAGAGCGAGGATGAGGGTTTCAGTTAGGTAAGGGTTTGAGTTATGGTTAGGGTGAGGATTAGGGTGAGTTTGAGGGTTAGAGGGAGGGTTAGGTTTACAGTGAGAGTTAGAGTTAGGGTTAGGGTGATGGTTAGGTTTAGGGTGATGTTTTCGGTGAGGGTGAGGGTTACCATGAGGTGAGGGTGATGGTGAGGGTGAGGGTCAAGGTGAGGGTACAGGTTAGGGTGAGGGTGAGGGTTAGGGTTAGGGTGATGGTGACCATGAGGGTGAGGGTGACAGTGAGGTTTAGGGTTAGCATGAGGGTTAGGGCAAGGGTAAGTGTTAGGGTGAGGGTGAGGGTTATGGTTAGGGTGAAGGGGAAGGGGAGGGGGAGGGTTTCAGTTAGGTAAGGTTTAGGGTTAGGGTTACGGTATGGGCTAGGTTAAGGGTGAGGTTTATGGTGAGAGTGAGTTTGAGGTTGAGGGTTAGTGTGTGGGTGAGGTTTAGGGTTAGGATGAGGGTTAGAGTGACGATGATGGTTAGGGTGATGTTTGGGGTTAGGGTTAGGGTTAGTGTGAGGGTTAGGGTTATGGTTAGAGTTAGGGTTAGTGTGAGGGTAAGGGTTAGGGTGAAGGTTAGGGTGAGGGTGAGGTTTAGGGTTAGGGTTAGGGTGAGGTTTAGACTTAGGGTGAGTGTTTGGGTTAGGGTTAGGGTTAGTGTTAGGGTTAGGGTTTGGGTGAGTGTTAGGGTTAAGGTAGGGTGAGGGTAAGGTTTAGGGTGAGGGTAAGGGTTAGGCTGAGGGTGAGTTTTAGTGTGAGGGTTAGAGTTAGTGTGAGGGTTAGGTTTAGGGTTAGGGTTAGGGTTACTGTGAGGGTAAGGGTAAAGGTGAGGGTTAGGATGAGGGTTAGGGTTAGGGTTAGGGTGAGGATGAGGGTTAGGGTTAGGGTGAGTGTTAGGGTGAGGGTTAGGGTTAGGGTGAGGGTGAACGTGAGGGTTAGGTTGTCGGTGAGGATTATGGTAGGGTGAGGGTTAGAGTGTTAGGGTGATTGTGAGGGTTAGAGTTAGTGTTAGTGTTAGTGTTAGGGTCAGGGTGAGGATTACTGTTAAGGTTAGGGTTAGGGTGACGGTTAGGTTTAGGGTGATGTTTTGGGTGAGGGTGGGGGTTACCGTGAGGTGAGGGTTCGGTGAGGGTGAAGGTTAGGGTGAGGGTAAAGTTTAGGGTGAGGGTGACCGTGAGGGTGAGGGTGACAGTGAGGGTTAGGGTTAGTGTGAGGGTTAGGGTGAGGGTAAGTGTTAGGGTGAGGGTTAGTGTTAGGGTTAGGGTGAGGCTGAGGGTGAAGGTGAGGGTTTCGGTTAGGTAAGGTTTAGGGTTAGGGTTACAGTGAGGGCTAGGTTAAGGGTGAGGTTTATCGGGAAGGTGAGGGTGAGGTTGAGGGTTAGTGTGTGCGTGAGGGTTAGGGTGAGGGTGAGGGTGAGGATTAGGGTGATGTTTAGGATTAGGGTTAGGGTTAGGGTTCGTGTGAGGGTTAGGGTTAGGGTTAGAGTTAGGGTTACTGTGAGGGTTAAGGTGAGGTTAAGTGTTAGGGTGAAGGTTAGGGTGAGGGTGAGGGTTAGGGTTAGGGTTAGGGTGAGGGTTAGAGTTAGGGTGAGGATTAGGGTTAGGGTTAGGGTGAGTTTGAGGGTTAGGGTTAGAATTAGGGTTAGTTGGAGGGTTAGGGTGAGGTTTAGAGTTAGGGTGAGGGTGAGGGTTAGGGTTAGGTTTAGGGTGAGGGTTAGGGTTAGGGTGAGGGTTAGAGTTAGGGTTAGCTTAAGGGTGAGGGTTAGGTTTAGGTTTGGGTTTAGAATTAGTGTGAGTGTGAGGTTGAGGAATAGGGGTAGGATTAGGTTTAGGGTTAGGCTGAGGGTTAGAGTGAAGTTTAGCGTTAGGTTAGGGTTAAGGTGAGGGTGAGGGTTAGGGTGAGAGTTAGGTTTAGCGATAGGGTTAGGGTGAGGGTTGGGTTGAGGGTAAGGGTGAGGGTGAATGTCAGGGTGAGGTTTAGGCTTAGGGTTAGGGTTTGAGTGAGGTGTAAGGTGAGGTTTAGGGTTAGGGTTAGTGTGAGGGTTAGGGTTAGGGTGACGATAAGTTTTAGGGTGAGGGTTAGGTTGAGGGTTAGGGTAAGGGTTAGGGTAAGGATTAGGGTGAGTTTGAAGGCGAGGAATAGGGTTAGGGTGAGGGTTAGGCTGAGTAGTAGGTTTAGGTTGAGGGTTAGGGTGAGTGTTAGGGTTAGGTGTAGGGTGAGGGTCATGGTAAGGGTGAGGGTGAGGGTAGGGTTAGGGTTAGGCTTAGCATGAGGGTAAAGGTTAGGGTGAGGGTTAGGATGATGGTGAGGGTTAGGGTTAGGGTGAACGTTAGGGTGATGTTTAAGGTGATGGTTAGGTTTAGGATTAGGGTTGGTTTAGGGTTAGGATGAGGGTTAGGGTGAGGTTACCGTGTGGGTGAGGGTTAGGGTGAGGGTGAGGGTTATGGTTAGGTTTAGACTTAGGGTCAGTACTAGGGTTAAGTTTAGGTTTAGGATGAGGGTTAGGGTGAGTGCTAGGGTTAGGGTTAGGGTAAGGTTTAGGGTTAGTGTGAGGGTTAGGTTTAGGGTGAGGGTAAGGGTTAGGATGAGAGTAAGGATGAGGATGAGGTTTAAGGTTAGGGTGAGGGTTAGGGTGAGGTTTAGGGTTGGGGTTAGGGTTAGGGTTAGGTTTAGGGTGAGAGTTAGGTTCTGGGTGAAGGTTAGGGTTAGGTTTAGGGTTACGGTAATGGTGAGGGTGAGGGTGAAGTTTAGGGTTAGGATTAGTTTTAGGCTTACGGGTAGGCTGAGGGTGAGGGTGAGTATGAGGGTGAGAGTTAGGCTGAGGGTGAGGGTTTGGATTAGGTAAGGTTTAGCGTTTTGGTTAGGGTGAGGATTAGGTTGAGTTTGAGGGTCAGAGGGAGGGTTAAGGTTAGGGTGAGGGTTAGGTTTAGGGTTAGGGTGATGTTTTGGGTGAGGGTGAGGGTTAGTATGAGGGTGAGCGTGAGGGTTAGGGTTAGGGTGAATTTGAGGGTGAGGGTTAGGTTTGGGGGAGGGTTAGTGTTAGGGTGAGGGTTAGGGTTGGGTAAGAGTTAGAGTTAGGGTGAGGGTGAGGGTTAGGATTAGGGTTAGGAGCAAGCTTAGGGTTAGGGTTAGACTGAGGGTGAGGTTTAGGGTTTGGGTTATGTTTAGGGTTAAGGTGAGGGTGAGGGTTAGGTTTAGGGTTAAGATGCGGCTTAGGGTGAGGGTAAGGATTAGGGTGAGAGTGAAGGCGAGGATTAGGTTTAGGGTTAGGGTGATGGTTAGGGTGAGGGTTAGGGTTAAGGTTAGGGTTAGGATGAGGGTTAGGGTGAGGTTAATGGTTAGGGTGACAGTTGGGGTGAGGGTGAGGGTTAGGTTTACGGTTAGGCTTAGGGTGAGAGCTAGGGTGAGGGTGAGGCTTTGAGTTAGGTTTAGGGATGGGGTCAGGATTATGGTAAGGGTTTAGGTTAGGGTGAGGGTTAGGGTGAGGGGTAGGGGTAGGGTTAGGTTGAGGATGAGGGTGTGAGTGAGGGTTAGTGTTAGGATTAGGATTAGGGTTAGCGGTAGGCTGAGGGTGAGGGTGAGGGTGAGGGTTAGGTTTAGGGTTTGGGTTATTGTTAGGTTTAGGGTGAAGGTGAATGTGGGGGTGAGATGGAGGTTTAGGGTTAGGGTTAGGTTTAGCGTGAGGGTGAGAGTGAGGGTTAGGGTTAGGGTGAGCGTGAGGGTTATGGTTAGTATGAGGGTTAGCGTTAGTGTTAGGGTTAGGGTGAGGGTCAAGTTTAGGGTGAGGGTTAGTGTGAGGGGGAGGGTTAGGGTTAGGGTTAGACTTAGGATGAGGGTAAGGGTTAGGGTGAGGGTTAGGGTGAGGGTGAGGGTTAGGGTTAGGATTATGGTGAGGGTGAGGGTGAGAGTTAGGGTTATGATTAGGGTAAGGTTTAGGGTGAGGGATAGGGTTAGGGTGAGGTTTAGGGTGAGTGTGAGGGTTAGGGTAACTTTCGGATTATGGTGAGGGTGAGTGTGAGAGTTAAGGTTAGTGTTAGGGTTAGGGTGAGGGTGAGGGTGAGGGTTAGGGTTAGGGTTAGGGTTAGGGTTAGGGTTAGGGTTAGGGTTAGGGGTTAGGGTTAGGGTTAGGGTTAGGGTTAGGGTTAGGGTTAGGGTTAGGGTTAGGGTTAGGGTTAGGGTTAGGGTTAGGGTTAGGGTTAGGGTTAGGGTTAGGGTTAGGGTGAGGGTTAGGGTTAGGGTGAGGGTTAGGGTGAGGGTGAGGGTTAGGGTGACCGTGAGGTTTAGTGTAAGCGTGAGGGTTAGGTTTAGGGTTAGTGTGAGGGTGAGGGTTAGGTTCAGGGTTAGGGTTAGTGTTAGTGTGATGGTGAGGGTTAGGGTTAGGGTTAGGGGTAAGTGAGGGTTTGGGTTAGGGTGAGGGTTAGGTTTAGGGTTAAGGTGAGGGTCAGGTTTAGGGTGATGTTTAGGGTGAGGGTGAGGTTTAGCTTGAGGGTGAGGGTTGGGGTTCGGGTGAGGGTTAAGTTGTGGTTGAGGGTAAGGTTTAGGGTGATGGTTAGGGTGACTGTGAGGGTTAGGGTAAGTGTGAGGGTTAGGTTTAGGGTTAGGGAGAGGATTAAGTTAAGGGTTAGGGTTAGGTTTAGGGTGAGCTTGACGGGTTAGGGTAGGGTTAGTTGAGACTTATGGTTAGGGTGAGGGTAAGGGTTAGGCTTAGGGCTAGGGTGAGGTTGAGGGTGAGATTTAGGGTTAGGGTTAGGATTAGGGTGAGGGTGAGGGTTAGAGTTAGGATTAGTGTTAGGGTTAGGGTTAGGCTTATTTTGAGTGACAGTGTGAGGGTGAGGTTTAGGGTAAGGGTGAGGGTTAGGGTTAGGGTTATGGTTAGGTTTAGGGTGAGGGTTAGGGTTCATATTAGGATTAGGGTTAGGGTGAGATTTAGGTTGAGGGTGAGGGTTAAGGTTAGGGTGAGGTTTAGGTGAGGGTTAGGGTTAGAGTGTGGGTGAGGATTAGGGTTGGGTTAGGGTTAGAGTTAGGGTGAGGTTGAGGGTTAGGCTTAGGCTTAGGGTTAGGGTTAATTTTAGGCTGGGGGTGAGGGTGAGGATGAGGGTTAGGGTGAGGGGTAGGTTTAGGGTTAGGGTTAGGGTTAGGGTTAAGTTGAGTGTTATGTTTAGGGTTAGGTTTAGGATGAGGGTTAGGGTGAGGGGTAGGTTTAGGGTGAGGGTGAGGGTTAGGGTTAGTGTGAGGTTTAGGGTTCGGTTTAGTGTTAGGGTTAGGGTTAGGTTTAGAGTGAGGTAAGATTTAGGGTGAGGGTTGGGGTTAGCGCTAGGGTTAGGGTGAGGGTGAGGGTTAGGTTAGTGTGAGGGGTATGGTGAGGGTTAGGGTTAGGGTGAGGGTGAGGGTGAGGGTTTCAATTAGGTAAGGGTTAGGGTTAGGGTTAAGGTGAGGATTCAGGTGAGGGTGAGGGTGAGGGTGAGTGTTAGGGTGAGGGTTAGGGTCAGGGTTAGGTTGAGTGGTTGGGTTAGGGTTAGGGTGAGGGTGAGAGTTAGTGTGAGAGTTAGGCTTAGGGTTAGGGTGAGGTTAATTTTTAGGGTTACAGTTAGGCTGATTGTTAGGGTTAGGGTTAGCGTTAGGGTTAGGGTGAGGTTTAGGGTGAGGTTTAAGTTTAAGTTTAGGGTAAGGATGAGGGTGAGGGTGAGGGTTAGGGGTAGGTTTAGGGTGAGGGTTAGCGTTAGGGTGAGGGTGAGGGTTAGGGTAAGGGTTAGGGTTAGGTTTAGGGTTAGGGTGAGGGTTAGGGTGAGGGTGAGTGTTATGGTTAGTGTTAGGGTTAGGGTGAGGTTTATGTTGAGGGTGAGGGTTAGGGTGAGTGTGAGGGTTAGGTTTACGGTGAAGGTTAAGATTAGGGTTAGGGTGAGGTCTAGGCTGAGGGTGAGGGTTAGGGTTAGGGATAGGGTGAAGATTAGGGTTAGGGTTAGCGTTAGGGTGAAGGTTAGGCTGCGGAGTATGCTTAGGGTTAGGGTGAGGGATAGGTTTAGTGTGAGAGTTAGGGTTAGGGTTAATGTTAGGGTAAGGGTAAGAGTTAGGGTGAGGGTTAGGATTAGGATGAGGGTTAGGGTTAGGGTCAGGATGAGGGTTAGGGTGAGTGTGAGGGTGAGGCTTAGGGTGAGTGTGAGGGTGAGGGTTGGGCTCAGGATTAGTGTTAGGGTTATGGTTAGACTTAGGGAGAGGGTGAGGTTTAGGGTTGGGGTTAGGTTTAGGGTTAAGGTTAGGGTGAGGATGAGGGTGAGGGTTAGGTTTAGGATTAGTGTTATGGTTCTGCTTAGACTTAGGGTGAGTGTGAAAGTGAGGTTGACGGTTAGGGTTAGGTTGAGCGTTACGTTTAGTGTGAGGGATAGGTTTAGGGTTAGGGTTAGGGTGAGGGTGAGGTTTAGGTGAGGGTGAGTGTTAGCTTTAGGATTAGTGTTATTTTTAGAGTTAGGCTTAGGGTGAGGGTGAGGGTTAGTTTTAGGGTGAGGGTTAGGTTGAAAGTGAGGTTTAGGGTAAGGGTGAGGGTAAGGGTTAGGGTTAGGGTGAGGGTGAGGGTTAGGATCAGGGTTAGGTTTAAGGTTAGTGTGAGGGTGAGGGTTAGGGATAGGGTTAAGGTTAGGTTTAGGGCTAGTCTGAGGGTGAGGATAAGGGTGAGGGTTAGGGTTAGGGTTGGGGAGAGTGTTAGGGTTAGGATAAGGATGAGGGTTAGGCTGAAGGGTAGGGTTAGGGTTATGGTGAGGGTTAGGGTTAGTGTTAGGGTTAGGGTGAGGGTAAGGGTTAGGGTGAAGGTTAGGGTTAGGGTTAGGGTGAGGTTGAGGTTTAGGTTTAGGGTGATGGTTAGGGTTCGTGTGAGGGTGAGGGTTAGGATATGAGTGAGGATTAGGTTTAGGGTGAGGATTAAGGTGACGGTGAGGGTTAGGGTGAGGGTTAGGTTTAGGGTGAGGTTTAGGGTGAGTGTTATGGTTAGGGTTAGGGTTAGTGTGAGGTTTATGTTTAGGGTTAGTGTTAGGGTAAAGGTAAGGGTGAGGGTGAGATTTAGGGTGAGGGTGAGGGCTAGGGTTAGCTTTAGGGTTAGTGTGAGGGTGACGGTGAGGGTTAGGATTAGGGTTAGGGTGAGGTTGTGTTTTAGGGTTAGAGTTAGTGTGAGTGTTAGGGTTAGGGTAAGGGTTATGGTTAGGGTTAGGGGTAGGGTGAGGTTGAGAGTGAGGGTTAGGTTTGGGTTAGGGTTAGAGTTAGGGAGGGTGAGGGTTAAGGTTAGGATTATGGTTAGGGTTATGCTTAGGCTAGGTGTGAGGGTGAGGATGATGGTTAGGTTTAAGGTGAGGGTTAGGGTTAGCGGCAGGGTTAGGGTTAGAGTGAATGTTAAGGTTAGGGTTAGGGTTAGGATGAGGGTTAGGGTAAGGGGTAGAGTTAGGGTTCAGGTGAAGGTTTGGGTTAGTGTGAGGGTTAGAGTTAGGGTTAGGGTTAGGGTGAAGGTGAGGGTAAGGGTTAGGGTGAGGTTTAGGGTTAGGTTTAGGATGAGGGTTAGGGTGAAGGTAAGGTTTAGGCTGAGATTTAGGTTGAGGATGATGGTTAGGTTTAGGGTGATGGTTAGGGTGAGCGCAGGGTTAGGGTTAGGGTGAATGTTAAGGTTAGGGTTAGGGTTAGGATGAGGGTTAGGGTAAGGGGTAGAGTTAGGGTTCAGGTGAGGGTTAGGGTTAGTGTGAGGGTTAGGGTTAGGGTTAGGGTTAGGGTGAAGGTGAGGGCAAGGGTTAGGGTGAGGTTTAGGGTTAGGTTTAGGATGAGGGTTAGGGTGAAGGTAAGGTTTAGGCTGAGGTTTAGGTTGAGGGTGAGGGTTAGGGTTAGGGTGAGGGGAAGGCTGAGGTTTAGGGTTAGGGTTAGGGTTAGGCTGAGGGGTAGGGTTAGGGTTAGGGTGAGGGTGAGGGTGAGGGTTTCATTTAGGTAAGGGTTAGGGTTAGGGTTAGGGTGAGGATTAGGGTTCGGGTTCGGGTGAGGGTTTGGGTTAGGGTGTGTGTGAGGGTTAGGATTAGGTTGAAGGTTAGGATGACGGTAAGGGTTAGGGTGAGGGTGACGGTTAGGGTTACAGTTAGGGTTAGGGTGAGGGTTAGGGTTAGGGTTAGTGTAAGGGATAGCGTGAGGATTAGGGTGAGGGCTTGGGTTAGGGTTAGCATGAGGGTTAGGGTTAAGGTTAGGTTGAGGGTTGGGGTTAGTTTTAGGGTTAAGGTTAGGGTGATGGTGACGGTTAGGTTTAGGATTAGTGTTAGTGTTAGTGTTAGGGTTAGGGTTAGGCTTAGGTTGAGGTTGAGGGTGAGGGTGAGGGTGAGGGTTAAGGATAGGGTTAGGGTAAGGGAGACTGTGAGGCTGAGATTTAGGGTTATGGTTTGGGTGAGGGTTAGGTTCAGAGTGAGGGATAGGGTTAGGTTTAGGGTTAGTGTAAGGCTGAGGCTGAGGGTGAGGTTTAGGTTTAGGGTTAGGGTTAGGTTTAGAGTGAGGGTGAGGTTTAGGTTTAGGATTCGTTTTAGGGTTAGTTTTAGGCTTATGGTGAGGGTGAGGGTGAGGGTTAGGTATAGGGTGATGTTCAGAGTTAGGGTGAGGGTTAGGGTGAGGGATAGGGTTAGGGTTAGGGTGGGGTTAGGGTGACGGTGAGGGTTAAGCTGAAGGTGAGTGTTAGGAAAAGGGTTAGTGTTAGGGTTAGGGTGAGGGTTAGTGTTAGGTTTAGGGTGAGGTTTAGGGTTAGGGTTAGGATGAGGGTTAGTATTAGGGTGATGGTGAGGGTTCAGGTGAGGGTGAGGGTTAGGGTGTGGGTGAGGGTTAGGTTAGGGTGAGGGTTAGGGTGACAGTGAGGGTTAATGTGAGGGTGAGGGTTGGGTTTAGGGTTAAGTTGAGGGTTAGGGTGAGTGTTAGAGTGAGGGTGAGTGCTAGGGTTAGGGTGATAGATAAGTTTAGGGTGAGGGTTAGGGATAGGGTTAGGGTTAGGGTGAGGTCTTTGGTGAGGGTGAGGGTTAGGGTTAGGGATAGGGATAGGGTGCGGATTAATTTTAGGTTTTGGGTTAGGGTGAGGGTTACGCTGAGGGGTAGGGCTAGGGTTAGGGTGAAGGATAGATTTAGTGTGAGGGTTAGGGTTAGGTTTAGGGTCAATGTTAGGGTGAGGGTAAGAGTTAGGGTGAGGTTTAGGGTTAGGGTGAGGATTAGGGATATGATTAGTGTTAGGATGAGGGTTAGGGTGAGGGTTAGGGTGAGGCTTAGGGTTAGGCTTAGGGTTAGGGCGAGGGTGAGGTTGAGGGTTCGGGTGAAGGTTAGGGTGAGGGTTAGGGCTAGGTTGAGGCTAAGGGTTAGTGTTAGGTTTAGGGTGATGGTGAGGGTCAGGGTGACGTTAAGGCTGAAGGTGAGGGTGAGGGTTAGGTTTAAGGTAAGTGTTAGGGTTAGGGTTAGGCCGATGGTGAATGTGAGGTTTAGGGTTAGGGTAACCTTAAGGGTGAACTGATGGTGAGGTTTAGGGTTAGGATTAGGGTTAAGGTTAGGGATAGGCTGAGGGTGAGGGTGAGGGTGATGGTGATGGTGAGGGTTAGGGTTAGGATTAGGGTTAGAGTGAGGGTGAGGGTTAGCTTTAGGATTAGTGTTAGGGTTAGGCTTAGGCTTAGGGTGAAGGTGAGGGTGAGGTTGAGGGTTAGGTTTAGGGTTAGGGTGAGAGTTAAGTTTCGGGTGATGTTTAGGGTGAGGTTGAGGGTGAGGGTTTGGGTGAGAGTTAGGGTGTGGGTGAGCGTTAGGGTTAGGGTGAGTGTTAGGGTGACAGTGAGAGTTAGGGTAAGGGTGAGGGTTAGAGTTAGGGTGAAGTTAAGGGTGAGGGTTAGGGTTAGGGTTAGCGTTAGGTTAGGGTGAGGGTTAGGATGAGGGTTAGGATTAGGGTTAGGGTAATGGTTAGGGTGAGGTTGAGGGTTAGGTTGAAGTTTAGTGCATGGGTTAGGGTTAGGGTTAATTTTAGGGTGATTGTAAGAGTTAGGGTGAAGGTTACGGTTAGGGTGAGGGTTAGGGTTAGCATTAGTTTTAGGATGAGGGTTAGGGTGAGGGTTCAGGTTAGGTTTAGGTTTAGGGTGATGGTGAGGGTTAGCGTGAGGGTGAGGGTGAGGGTTAGGGTGAGTGTGGGTGTGTGGGTTGGGGTTAGGATTAGTGTTAGGGTTACGGTTAGGCTGAGGATGAGAGTTAGGATTAGGATTAGGGTGAGGTTAAGTGTTAGGTTTAGAGTTAGTGTGAGGGTTAGGGTTAGGAAGAGGGTTAGGGTTAGGGTTAGGGTTAGGGGGAGGGTGACGGTGAGGGTTAGGGTTGGGTTAGGTTTAGAGTTAGGGTGAGGGTGAGGGTGAGGGTGAGGTTTAGCTTTAGGGATAGTTTTAGGGTTAGGGTTAGGCTTAGGGTGAGGGTGAGGTTGAGGCTTAGGGTTAGGGTTAGGGTTAGGTTTAGGGTTAGTTTTAGGGTTAATATCAGGGTTAGTGTGAGGTTGAGGTTTAGGGTTAGAGTTAGGATAAAGGTAAGGGTGAGGGTGAGGTTTAGGGTGAGGGTGACGGTTAGGGTTTGCGTTAGGTTTAGTTTGAGGGTGACGGTGAAAGTTAGGATTAGGGTTAGGGTGAGGTTGAGTGTTAGGTTTAGAGTTAGTGTGAGGGTTAGGGTTAGAGTGAGGGTTAGGGTTAGGGTTAGGGTGAGGGTGAGAGTGAGGTTTAGGTTTGGGTTAGGGTTAGAGTTAGGGAGGGTGAGGGTTAGGGTTCGGATTAGGGTTATGGTTATGTTTAGGTTGGGGTTGAGGGTGAGGATGATGGTAGGATTAGGGTGAGGGTTAGGGATAGGGGTAGGGTTAGGGTTAGGTTGAGGGTTAGTGTTAGGGTTAGGGTTAGGATGAGGGTTAGGTTAAGGGGTAGAATTAGGGTTCGGGTGAGGGTTAGGGTTAGTGTGAGGGTTTCGTTTAGGGTAAGGGTTAGGGTGAAGGTGAGGATAAGGGTTAGGGTGAGCGTTAGGATGAGGGTGAGGTTTAGGGTTAGGGTTAGGGTTAGGATGAGTGTTAGGGTGAGGGTGAGGGCTAGGGTTAGGGTGAGGGTTCGCGTGAGCCTTAGGGTGAGGGTTAGGGTTAGGGTTAGGGTGAGGGTTAGGGTGAGGTTAAGGTTTAGCCTGAGGGTTAGGTTGAGGGTGAGGGTTAGTGTTAGGGTGAGGGGAAGTGTGCGGTTTATGGTTAGGGTTAGGCTGAGGGGGTAGGGTTAGGGTTAGGGTGAGGGTCTGGTGAGGGTTCCATTTAGGTAAGGGTTAGGGTTAGGGTTAGGGTGAGGATTAGGGTGAGGGTTCGGGTGAGGGTTCGGGTTAGGGTTTAGGTGAGGGTTAGGATTAGGTTGAAGGTTTGGTTTAGGGTTAGGGTTACTTTTAGGGTTAGGGTGAGGGTTAGGGTTAGGCTTAGGGTTAGGGATACTGTGAGGGTTAGGGTGAGGGTTTGGGTTAGGGTTAGGGTGAGGGTTAGGGTTAAGGTTAGGTTGAGGTTTAGGGTTAGTTTTAGGGTTAAGGTTAAGGTGATGGTGACGGTTAGGTTTAGGATTAGTGTTAGTGTTAGGGTTAGGGTTAAGGTTAGGCTTAGGTTGAGGGTGAGGGTGAGGGTGAGGGTTAAGGATACGCTTAGGATAAGGGAGACTGTGAGGCTGAGTTTTAGGGTTATGGTTTGGGTGAGGGTTAGGTTTAGGGTGAGGGTTAGGGTTTTGGTGAGTGTTAGGTTTAGGGTGATATTTAGAATGAGGTTAGGGTTATGGTTAGGGTTAGGCTGATGCTGAGGTTGAGGTTTAGGTTTAGGTTTAGGGTTAGGTTAAGAGTGAGGGTGAGGTTTAGGATTAGGATTCCTTTTAGGGTTAGTTTTAGGCTTATGGTGAGGGTGAGGGTGAGGGTTAGGTTTAGGGTGAGAGTTAGGGTTTTGGTGAGTGTTAGGTTTAGGGTGATATTTAGAATGAGGATGAGGGTTAGGGGGAGGGGGAGGGGGAGGGTGAGTGTGTGGGTGAGGGTTAGGGTTAGGGTTCGGTGAGGGTTAGGGTGACGGTAAGGGTTAATTTGAGTGTGAGTGTTAGGGATAGGGTTAGGGTGAGGGTTAGTGTTAGGCTTAGGTTTATGGTGAGGGTGAGGGTGAGTGTTAGGGTTAGGGTTACAGTGAGTGTTAGGATGAGGGTTAGGGTGAGGGTGAGTGTTAGGGTTAGGGTGAGGGGAAGGATGAGGGTTAGGGTTAGGGTGAGGGTGAGGGTTTCAGTTAGGTAAGGGTTAGGGTTAGGGTTAGAGTGAGTTTTGGGTGAGGTTTCGGGTGAGGGTTCTCGTTATGGTGTGCGTGAGGGTTAGGGTTAGGGTGAAGGTCAGGGTGACGGTAAGGGTTAGCATGAGGGTGAAAGTTAGGGTTATGGTTAGGGGTAGGGATAGGTTGAGGTTTAGGGTGAGGGGTTGGGTTAGGGTTAGGGTGAGGGTTAGGGTTAGTGTGAGAGTTAAGTTATGTATAGTGTTAGGTTTAGGGTGAGGGTAAGGGTTAAGGTGAGGGTGAGGGTGAGGGTTAGGGTTAGGGAGAGCGTTAGGATTAGGGTGAGTGTTAGGATGAGGGATTGGTTTAGGGTTAGGGTGAGGGTTAGGGTGAGGGTGAGGGTTAGGGTTAGGGTTAGGGTGAGGTTTAGGGTTAGGGTTAGGGTTTGGGTGAGCTTGAGGGTAATGCTTACGCTGAGGGTTAGTGTGAGAGTGAGGGTTAGGGTTAGGGTAGTGTGAGGATGAGGGGTAGGTTTAGGATTAAGGTGAGGGTTAGGCTGACGGGTAGGGTTAGGGTGAGTGATAGGATTAGTGTGATTTTTAGGGTTAGGGTTAATGGGGGTGAGGTAAGGTTTAGGGTGAGGGTTAGGGTTAGGGTGAAGTTTAGGGTTAGCATTCGGTTTGGATGAGGGTTAGGTTGAGGGTTAGGGTTAGGGTTAGGGTTAGGGTGAGGGTGAGGTTTAGGGTTAAGGTTAGGAAGAAGGTTAGGGTTAGGCTTAGTTTGAGGTTGAGGTTGAGGGTGAGGGTTAAGGATAGGTTCAGATTAAGGGAGACGGTGAGGCTGAGGGTTAGGGTTATGGTTTGGGTGAGGATTAGGTTTAGGGTAAGGGATAGGTTTAGGGTTAGTGTTAGGGTGAGGCTGAGGGTGAGGGTGAGTTTTATCTTTAGGGTTAGGGTTAGGTTTAGAGTGAGGTTGAGGTTTAGGTTTAGGATTAGTTTTAGGGTTAGTTTTAGGCTTATGGTGAGGCTGAAGGTGAGGGTTAGGGATAGGGTGAGGTGTACGGTTTTGGTGAAGGTTAGGTTTAGGGTAATGTTTAGAGTGAGGGTGGGGGTTAGGGTGAGGGTGAGGGAGAGGGTGAAGGTGTGGGTGAAGGTTAGGGTTAGGGTTCGGGTGAGGGTTAGGGTGACGGTGAGGGTTAAGGTGAGCGTGAGTGTTAGGGATAGGGATAGGGTGAGGGTTAGGGTTAGGGTTACGGTTAGGGTTAGGGTGAGGGTTAGGGTTAGGGTTAAGTTTAGGGTGAGGGTGAGGGTTAGTGGTAGCGTTAGGGTTAGTGTGAGGGTGAGGGTTAGGTTTAGGGTGATGGTGAGGGCTCAGGTGAGGGTGAGGTTTAGGGTGTGGATGAGGGTTAGGTTTAGGGTGAGGGTTAGGTTGATGTTGAGGGTTAGGGTGATGGTGAGGCTTAGGGTTAAGTTAAGTGTTACGGTGAGGTTTGGGGTTAGGGTTAGGTTTAGGGTGAGGGTTAAGTTTAGGGTTAGTTTTAGGGTTAAGGTTAGGGTTAGTGTGAGGTTTAGGTTTAGCGTTAGGGTTAGGATAAATGTGAGGGTGAGGTTTAGGGTGAGGGTGAGAGTTAGGGTTAGCGTTAGGGTTAGGGTGAGGGTTAGGTTGAGGGTTAGGATTAGGGTTAGGGTGAGGTTGAGGGTTAGGTTTAGGGTTAGGGTGAGGTTGAGGGTTAGAGTGTGGGTTAGGGTTAAGATTAGGGTGAGGGTGAGGGTGGGTGTTATTGTTGGGTAAGGGTTACAGTTAGGGTGAGCTTGAGGGTTCAGATTAGGATTAGTTTTGGGGTTACGTTTATGCTGGGGATGAGGGTGAGGATGAGGGTTAGTTTTAGGGTGAGGGTTAGGGTTATGGTTAGTGTTAGGATTAGGATTAGGGTGAGTGTTAGGACTAGAGTTAGGGTTATGATGAGGCGTAGGGTGAGGGGTAGAGTTAGGGTTAGGGTGAGGCTTAGGGTTAGCGTGAGGGTTAGGTTTAGGGTTAGGGTTAGGTTTATGGTGAGGGTAAGGGTTAGGGTGAGGTTTAGGTTGAGGGTAAGGGTGAGGTTTAGGGTGAGTGTGAGGGCCTGGGTTAGTGTTAGTGTTAGGGTGAGCATTAGGGTGAGGGTTAGGGTGAGGGTTAGTGTTAGGCTTAGGTTTATGGCGAGGGTGAGGGTGAGTGTTAGGGTTAGGGTTACAGTGAGTGTTAGGATGAGGGTTAGGGTGAGAGTGAGTGTTAGGGTTAGGGTGAGGGGAAGGGTGAGGGTTAGAGTTAGGGTTAGGCTAAGGGGTAGGGTTAGGGTTAGGGTAAGGGTGAGCGTTTCAGTTAGGTAAGGGTTAGGGTTAGGGTTAGAGTGAAGGTTCGGGTAAGGGTTCGGGTGAGGGTTCTCGTTATGGTGTGGGTGAGTGTTAGGGTTAGGGTGAAGGTCAGGGTGACGGTAAGGGTTAGCATGAGGGTGACAGTTAGGGTTATGGTTAGGGGTAGGGATAGGTTGAGGTTTAGGGTGAGGGGTTGGGTTAGGGTTAGGGTGAGGGTTAAGGTTAGTGTGAGAGTTAAGTTATGTATAGTGTTAGGTTTAGGGTGAGGGTAAGGGTTAAGGTGAGGGTGAGGGTGAGGGTTAGGGTTAGGGAGAGCGTTAGGATTAGGGTGAGTGTTAGGATGAGGGATTGGTTTAGGGTTAGGGTGAGAGTTAGGGTGAGGGTGAGGGTTAGGGTTAGGGTTAGGGTGAGGTTTAGGGTTAGGGTTAGGGTTTGGGTGAGCTTGAGGGTAATGCTTACGCTGAGGGTTAGGGTGAGAGTGAGGGTTAGGGTTAGGGATAGTGTGAGGATTAGGGGTAGGTTTAGGATTAAGGTGAGGGTTAGGCTGACGGGTAGGGTTAGGGTGAGTGATAGGTTTAGTGTGATTTTTAGGGTTAGGGTTAATGGGGTGAGGTAAGGTTTAGGGTGAGGGTTAGGGTTAGGGTGAAGTTTAGGGTTAGCATTCGGTTTGGATGAGGGTTAGGTTGAGGGTTAGGGTTAGGGTTAGGGTTAGGGTGAGGGTGAGGTTTAGGGTTAAGGTTAGGAAGAAGGTTAGGGTTAGGCTTAGTTTGAGGTTGAGGTTGAGGGTGAGGGTTAAGGATAGGTTTAGATTAAGGGAGACGGTGAGGCTGAGGGTTAGGGTTATGGTTTGGGTGAGGGTTAGGGTTAGGGTTAGTGTTAGGGTGAGGCTGAGGGTGAGGGTGAATTTTATCTTTAGGGTTAGGGTTAGGTTTAGAGTGAGGTTGAGGTTTAGGTTTAGGATTAGTTTTAGGGTTAGTTTTAGGCTTATGGTGAGGCCGAAGGTGAGGGTTAGGGATAGGGTGAGGTTTACGGTTTTGGTGAAGGTTAGGTTTAGGGTAATGTTTAGAGTGAGGGTGAGGGTTAGGGTGAGGGTGAGGGAGAGGGTGAAGGTGTGGGTGAAGGTTAGGGTTAGGGTTCGGGTGAGGGTTAGGGTGACGGTGAGGGTTAAGGTGACCATGAGTGTTATGGATAGGGTTAGGGTGAGGGTTAGGGTTAGGGTTACGGTTAGGGTTAGGTTGAGGGTTAGGGTTAGGGTTAGGTTTAGGGTGAGGGTGAGGGTGAGGGTTAGTGGTAGGGTTAGGGTTAGTGTGAGGGTGAGGGTTAGGTTTAGGGTGATGGTGAGGGCTCAGGTGAGGGTGAGGTTTAGGGTGTGGGTGAGGGTTAGGTTTAGGGTGAGGGTTAGGGTGATGTTGAGGGTTAGGGTGATGGTGAGGCTTAGGGTTAAGTTAAGTGTTACGGTGAGGTTTGGGGTTAGGGTTAGGTTTAGGGTGAGGGTTAGGGTGAGGGTTAAGTTTAGGGTTAGTTTTAGGGTTAAGGTTAGGGTTAGTGTGAGGTTTAGGTTTAGCGTTAGGGTTAGGATAAATGTAAGGGTGAGGGTGAGGTTTAGGGTGAGCGTGAGGGTTAGGGTTAGAGTTAGGGTTAGGTTGAGGGTTAGGATTAGGGTTAGGGTGAGGTTGAGGGTTAGGTTTAGGGTTAGGGTGAGGTTGAGGGTTAGAGTGTGGGTTAGGGTTAAGATTAGGGTGAGGGTGAGGGTGGGTGTTATTGTTGGGTAAGGGTTACAGTTAGGGTGAGCTTGAGGGTTCAGATTAGGATTAGTTTTGGGGTTACGTTTATGCTGGGGATGAGGGTGAGGATGAGGGTTAGTTTTAGGGTGAGGGTTAGGGTTATGGTTAGTGTTAGGATTAGGATTAGGGTGAGTGTTAGGACTAGAGTTAGGGTTATGATGAGGCGTAGGGTGAGGGGTAGAGTTAGGGTTAGGGTGAGGCTTAGGGTTAGCGTGAGGGTTAGGTTTAGGGTTAGGGTTAGGGTTATGGTGAGGGTAAGGGTTAGGGTGAGGTTTAGGTTGAGGGTAAGGGTGAGGTTTAGGGTGAGTGTGAGGGCCTGGGTTCGTGTTAGGGTTAGGGTGAGCATTAGGGTGAGGGTTAGGGTTAGGGTGAGTGTTAGGGTGAGGGTAAGATTTAGGGTGAGGGTTAGAGTGAGGGTGAGGTTCAGGTTTAGGATGAGGGGAAGTGTGAGGGTTAGGGTTAGGATTAGGCTGAGGGGTAGGGTTAGGTTTAGGGTGAGGGGATGAACGTGAGGGTGATTGATTCAGTTAGGGAAGGTTTTGTGTTAGGGTTAGGGTGAGGATTAGGTTGAGGGGTCGGGTGAGGGTGAGGGTTAGGGTGTAGGTGTGGGTGAGGGTTAAGTTTAGGGTGAAGGTTAGGGTGATGGTAAGGGTTAGGGTGAGGGGGACGGTTAGGGTTATGGTTAGGGTTAGGGTGAGGGTTTTTTGTTAAGGATAGGGTGAAGGTTAGGGTGAGGGGATGGGTTAGGGTTAGGGTGAGGGTTATGGTTAGTGTGAGAGTTAAGGTTTAGGGTAGGGTTAGGTTTAGGTTGAGGGTAAGGTCTAGGGTGAGGTTGAGGGTTAGGGTAAGTGTTAGCATTAGGTTTAGTGTGAGGGTCAGGATGAAGGTTAGGATTAGGGTTAGGGTAAGGGTTAGGGTGAGGGTGAGGGTTAGGAATAGGTTTAGGGTGAGGGTTAGGGTTAGGGTTAGGGTGAGGGTGAGGGTTAAGGTGAGAGTTAGAGTTAGGTTTAAGGTTAGGTTGAGGGTTAGGGTGAGGCTTAGGTTTAGGTTTAGGGTTAGGGTTACGGTGAGGGTTAGGGTGAGGTTAGGGTTAGGGTTAGAGTGAGGGTTAGGGTTAGTGTGATTGTTAGGGTGAGGGTTCGGTTTAGGGTGATGGTGAGGACTCAGGTGAGGGTGAGGTTTAGGGTGTTGGTGAGGGTTAGGTTTAGGGTGAGGGTTAGGGTGAGAGTGAGGGTTAGGGTGAGGGTTAGGTTGAGGGTTAAGTTTAGGATTACTTTTAGGGTTAAAGTTAGGGTTAATGTGAGGTTTAGGTTTAGCTTTAGGGTAAGGATTAATGTAAGGGTGAGGGTGAGGTTTAGTGTGAGAGTGAGAGTTAGGGTTAGCGTTAGGGTTAGGGTGAGGGTTAGGGTGAGGGTTAGGATTAGGGTTAGGGTGAGGTTGAGGCTTAGGGTTAGGGTTAGGGTGAGGTTGAGTGTTAGGTTTAGAGTTAGTGTGAGGGTTAGGGTTAGAGTGAGGTTTAGGGTTAGGGTGAGAATGAGGGTTAGGTTTGGGTTAGGGTTAGATTTAGGGAGGGTGAGGGTTAGGGTTAGGATTAGGGTTATGGTTATGTTTAGGTTGGTGGTGAGGGTGAGGATGATGGTTAGGAATAGGGTGAGGGTTAGGGATAGGGGTAGGGATAGGGTTAGGTTGAGTGTTAGTGTTAGGGTTAGGGTTAGGATGAGTGTTAGGGTAAGGTGTAGAGTTAGGGTTCGAGTGAGGGTTAGGGTTAGTGTGAGGGTTTGGTTTAGGGTTAGGGTTACGGTGAAGGTGAGGGTAAGGGTTAGGGTGAGCGTTAGGATGAGGGTGAGGGTTAGGGTTAGGGTTAGGGTTAGGATGAGTGTTAGGGTGAGGGTGAGGGCTAGGGTTATGGTGAGGGTTCGGGTGAGCCTTAGGGTGAAGGTTAGGGTTAGGGTTAGGGTGAGGGTTAGGGTGAGGTTAAGGTTTAGCCTGAGGGTTTGGTTGAGGGTGAGGGTTAGTGTTAGTGTGAGGGGAAGGGTGCGGTTTATGGTTAGGGTTAGGGTTAGGCTGAGGGGTAGGGTTAGGGTTAGGGTGAGGGTCTGGTGAGGGTTCCATTTAGGTAAGGGTTAGGGTTAGGGTTAGGGCGAGGATTAGGGTGAGGGTTCGGGTGAGGGTTCGGGTTAGGGTGTAGGTGAGGGTTAGGATTAGGTTGAAGGTTTAGTTTAGGGTTAGGGTTACTTTTAGGGTTAGGGTGAGGGTTAGGATTAGGCTTAGGGTTAGGGATACCGTGAGGGTTAGGGTGAGGGTTTGGGTTAGGGTTAGGGTGAGGGTTAGGATTAAGGTTAGGTTGAGGTTTAGGGTTAGTTTTAGGGTTAGTGTTAGGGTGATGGTGACGGTTAGGTTTACGATTAGTGTTAGTGTTAGGGTTAGGGTTAGGGTTAGGCTTAGGTTGAGGGTGAGGGTGAGGGTGTGGGTTTAGGATAGGCTTAGGATAAGGGAGACTGTGAGGCTGAGTTTTAGGGTTATGGTTTGGGTGAGGGTTAAGTTTAGGGTGAGGGATAAGGTTAGGGTTATGGTTAGGGTTAGGCTGAGGCTGAGGGTGAGGTTTAGGTTTAGGTTTAGGGTTAGGTTAAGAGTGAGGGTGAGGTTTAGGTTTAGGATTCCTTTTAGGGTTAGTTTTAGGCTTATGGTGAGGGTGAGGGTGAGGGTTAGGTTTAGGGTGAGGGTTAGGGTTTTGGTGAGTGTTAGGTTTAGGGTGATGTTTAGAATGAGGGTGAGGGTTAGGAGGAGGGGAGGGGGGAGGGTGAGTGTGTGGGTGAGGGTTAGGGTTAGGGTTTGTGTGAGGGTTAGGGTGACGGTAAGGGTTAATTTGAGTGTGAGTGTTAGGGATAAGGTTAGGGTGAGATTTAGGGTTAGGGTTAGGGTGAGGGTTAGTGTTAGGCTTAGGTTTATGGTGAGGGTGAGGGTGAGTGTTAGTGTTAGGGTTAGCATTAGGATGAGTGTAAGGTTAAGGGGTAGAGTTAGGGTTCGGGTGAGGGTCAGGGTTAGTGTGAGGGTTGGGTTTAGGGTTAGACTTAGGGTAAAGGTGAGGGTAAGGGTTAGGGTGAGCGTTAGGACGAGGGTGAGGGTTAGGGTTAGGGTTAGGGTTAGGATGAGGGTTAGGGTGAGGGTGAGGGCTAGGGTTAAGGTGAGGGTTAGGGTGAGCGTTAGGGTGAGGGTTAGGGTTAGGCTTAGGGTGAGGGTTAGGTATAGGGTAAGGTTTAGGCTGAGTGTTAGGTGGAGGGTGAGAGTTAGGGTTAGTGTGAGGGTTAGGTTTAGGGTTAGGTTTAGGGTGAAGGTGAGGGTAAGGGTTAGGGTTCCCGTTAGGGTTAGGGTTAGCATGAGGGTTAGGTTGAGGGTGAGGGCTAGGGTTAGGGTGAGGGTTAGGGTTATGGTTAGGGTGAGAGTTAGGGTTATGGTTAGGGTGAGTGTTAGGTTGAGGGTATGGTTTACCCTGAGGGATAGGTTGAGGGTGAGGGTTAGGGTTAGGGTGAGGGGAAGGGTAAGGTTTAGGGTTAGGTTTAGGGTTAGGCTGAGGAGTAGGGTTAGGGTTAGGGTTAGGATGAGGGTTTCATTTAGGTAAGGGTTAGCGTTAGGGTTAGGGTGAGGATTAGGGTGAGGGCTTCGGGATAGGGTGTGGGTGAGGGTTAGGATTAGGTTGAAGGTTAGGATTTGGGTTAGGGTTTCTTTTAGGGTAAGGGTTAGGTTTAGGGTTAGGGCTAGGGTTAGGGATAGTGTGAGGTTTAGGTTGAGGGTTTGTGTTAGGGTTAGGGTGAGGGTCAGGGTTAAGTTTAGGTTGTGGTTTAGGGTTAGTTTTAGGGTTAGGGTTAGGGTGATGGTGACAGTTAGGCTTAGGATTGGTGTTAGTGTTAGGGTTAGGGTTAGGGTTAGGCTTAGGCTTAGGTTGAGGGTGAGGGTGAGTGTTAAGGATATGGTTAGCGTAAGGGAGAGTGTGAGGCTGTGTTTTAGGGTTATGGTTTGGGTGAGGGTTAGGTTTAGGGTGAGGGATAGGGTTAGGGTTAGGCTGAGGGTGAGGGTGAGGTTTAGGTTTAGGTTTAGGGTTAGGTTTAGAATGAGGGTGAGGTTTAGGTTTAGGATTCGTTTTAGGGTTAGATTTAGGCTTATGGTGAGGGTGAGTGTGAGGGTTAGGGTTAGGGTGAGGGTTAGGGTTTTGTTGAGGGTTAGGATTAGGGTGATGTTTAGAGTGAGTGTGAGGGTTAAGGAAGGGGAAGGGGGAGGGGGAGTGTGTGAGTGAGGTTTAGGGTTAGGGTTTGTGTGAGGGTTTGTGTGATGGTGAGTGTTAATTTGAGCGTGAGTATTAGGGGTAGGATTAGGGTGAGATTAAGGGTTAGGGTTAGGGTTAGGGTGAGGGTGAGGGTGAGGATGAGGGTTAGGTTTAGGGTGAGGGTTAGGGTTAGGTTTAGGGTTAGGGTTAGGATTAGGGTGAGTGTTAGGGTTAGGGTTAAGATGAGGGTTAGGGTGAGGGGTAGATTTAGCTTTAGGGTGAGGGTTAGGATTCGTGTGAGGGTTAGTTTTAGTTTTAGGGTTAAGGTTATGGTGAGGGTAAGGGTTAGGGTGAGGTTTATGGTTAGGGTGAGGGTTAGGGTTAATGTTAAGATGAGGATTAGTGTGAGGGTGAGGGCCTGGGTTAGGTTTGGAGTTAGGGTGAGCGTTAGGGTGAGGGTTAGGGTTAGGGTGAGTGTTAGGGTGAGGGTAAGTTTTAGGGTGAGAGTTAGTGTGAGGGTGAGGGTTAGGGTTAGGATGAGGGAAAGGGTGAGGGTTAGGGTTAGGGTTAGGATTAGGCTGAGGGGTAGGGTTAGGATAAGGGTGAGGGTGAGGTTGAGTGTTTCAGTTAGGGATGGTTTAGTGTTAGGGTTAGGTTGAGGATTAGGGTGAGGTTGAGGGTGAGGATGAGGGTTAGGGTGTGGGTGTGGGTGAGGGTTATGGTTAGGGTGAAGGTTACGGTGACGGTAAGGGTTAGGGTGAGGGTGACGGGTAGGGTTACGGTTAGGGTTAGGGTGAGGGTTAGGGTTAGGGTTAGGGATAGTGTGAGGGTTAGGGTGAGGGGTTGGGTTAGGATGAGGGTGAGGGTTAGGGTTAGAGTGAGAGTAAAGGGTAGGGATAGGGTTAAGGTTAGGTTGAGGTTGAGGGTTAGCATGAGGGTGAGGGAGAGGGTTAGGGTTAGGGTGAGCGTTAGGTTTAGGGTGAGGGTTAGGATTAGGGTTAGAGTAAGGGTTAGGGTTAGGGTGAGGGTTAGGGTTAGGTTTAGGGTTAGGGTTAGGGTTAGGGTTTGGGTGAGAGTGAGGGTAATCGTTTGGCTGAGGTTTAGGCTGAGGGTGAGGGTTAGGGTAAGGTTTAGGGTTAGGCTGAGGGTTAGGTTGAGAGTTAGAGTCAGGTTTAAGGATTTGGTGAGGGTTCGGGTGAGGATGAGTGTTTGGGTTATGGTTAGGGTTACAGTGAGGGTTAGGATGAGGGTTAGGGAGAGTGTGAGTGTTAGGGTTAGGGTGAGGGGAACGGTGAGGCTTAGGGTTAGGGTGAGGCTGAGGGGTAGGGTTGGGTTTAGGATGAAGGTGAGTGTGAGGGTTTCAGTTAGGTAAGGGTTAGGGTTAGGGTTAGGGTGAGTTTTAGGGTGAGGGTTCAGGTGAGTGTTAGGGTTAGGGTGTGGGTGAGGGATAGGGTTAGGGTGAAGGTTAGGGTGACGGTAAGGGTTAGCGTGAGGTTGACAGTTAGGGTTATGGTTAAGGGTAGGGATAGGTTGAGGTTTAGGGTGAGGGGTTGGGTTAGGGTTAGGGTGAGGGTTAGGGTTAGTGTGAGAGTTAAGTTATGCATAGTGTTAGATTTAGGGTGAGGGTAAGGGTTAAGGTGAGGGTGAGGGTGAGGGTTAGGGTTAGGGAGAGCGTTAGGATTAGGGTGAGTGTTAGGATGAGGGTTTGGTTTAGGGTTAGGGTGAGGGTTAGGGTGAGGGAGAGGGTTAGGGTTAGGTTTAGGGTGAGGGTGAGGGTAATGCTTATGCTGAGGGTTAGGATGAGGGTAAGGGTTAGGGTTAGGGATAGTGTGAGGATTAGGGGTAGCTTTAGGGTTAGGGTGAGGGTTAGGCTGACGGGTAGGGTTAGGGTTAGGGTAAGGGATAGGTTTAGTGTGATTGTTAGGGTTATGTTTAATAGAGGTGACGGTAAGGGTTAGGGTGAGGGTTAGGGTTAGGGTGAAGTTTAGGGTTAGCATTCAGATTAGGATGAGGGTTAGGGTGAGGGTTAGGGTTAGGGATAGGGTTAGGGTGAGGGTGAAGACTAGGGTTAAGGTTAGGCAGAGCGTTAGGTTTAGGCTTAGGTTGAGGTTGAGATTGAGGGTGAGGGTTAATGATAGGTTTAGATTAAGGGAGACAGTGAGGCTGAGAGTTAGGGTTATGGTTTGGGTGAGGGTTAGGTTTAGGGTGAGAGATAGGGTTAGGTTTCAGGTTAGGGTGAGGGGTTGGGTTAGGGTTAGTGTGAGAGTTAGGATTAGGGATGGGTTAGGGTTAGGGTGAGGGTAAGGGTTAGGGTGAGAGTTAGGTTGAGGGTTAGGGTTAGGATTAGGGTTAAGGTAAGGGTTAGGCTGAGAGTGAGGTTGAGGCTGAGGGTGAGGGTTAGGTTTAGTTTTAGGGTTAGGGTGAGGATGAGGGTGAGGGTTACGTTTAGGATTAGTGTTAGCGTTCTGCTTAGGCTTAGGGTGAGGGTGAAGGTGAGGTTGAGGCTTAGGCTTAGGTTTAGGTTTAGGGTTAGGGTGAGGGATAGGGTTAGAGTTAGGGTTAGGGTGAGGGTGAGGGTTAGGATTAGGTTTAGGGTGACAGTGAGGGTGAAAGTTAGGTTTAGGATTAGTGTTATTGTTAAGATTAGGCTTATGGTGAGGGGGAGGGGGAGGGTTAGGGTTAGGGTGAGGGTTAGTTTGACAGTGAGGGTTAGGGTTAGTGTGAGGATTAAGGTTAGGGTTAGGGTGAGGGTGAGGGTTAGGATCAGGGTTAGGTTTAGGGTTAGTGAGAGGGTGAAGGTTAGGGTTAAGTTTAGGTGAGGGTTAGGGTTAGGGTTTAGGTTAGGATTAGGCTTAGGGTGAGGGTTAGGTTTAGGGTGATGTTTAGGGTGAGGGTGAGGTTTAGGGTTAGAGTGAGGATTCGGGTGAGGGTGAACGTTAGGGTGTTGTTGAGGGTTTGGGTTAGGGTGAGGGTTAGGTTGACAGTGAGGGTTAGGGTGAAGGTGAGGGTTAAGATTAGTCTTAGGGTGAGGGTTAAGTTTAGGGTTAAGGATAGGGTTAGGGTGAGGGTGAGGTTTAGGGTTAGGTTTAGGTGAGGCTTAAAGCTGGGGTGAGGGTTAGGGTTAGGGTTAGGGTTAGTGTGAGGGTCAGGTTAAGGGTTAGGGCTAGGATTAGGGAGAATGTTAGGGTGAGGGATAGTGTTAGGGTTAGGGTGAGCGTTATTGTTAGGTTGGTGTTTAGGGTGAGAATGAGTGTTAGGGTGAGGGCGAGGGTTCGGGTGAGGGTGAGGGTTAGGGTTAGCCTGAGGGTTAGGATGATGGTGAGGGTTAGGGTTAGGATTAGTGTTAGCGTTAGGGTGAGTGTTAGGGTTAGGGGAAGGGTAGGGTGAGGGTTAGGGTGAGGGTTAGGTTTAGGTTTAGGGTTAAGGTTAGGGTTACTGTTAGGACTAGGGTTAGGTTTAGGGTTAGGGTGAGGGTAAGCATTAGGGTGAGGTTTAGGGTGAGGGTTAGGTTTAGCTTTAGGGTTAGGGTGAGGGTTAGGGTTAGTGTTAGTGTTAGGGTTACGGTGAGACTGCGGCTTAGGTTTAGGTTGAGGGTTAGGGTTAGGGTGAGTTTTAGGGATTGGTTAGGGTTAGGGAGAGGATATGGGTGAGGGTTAGGATTAGCCTTATGTTTAGAGTTAGGGTGAGGGTGAGATTTAGGTTTAGGATTAGGGATAGGGTTAGGGTTAGTCTGAGGGTGAGGTTAAGGGTGAGAATTAGGGTTAGGGTTGGGGAGAGGGTTAGGGTTAGGGTAAGGATGAGGGTTAGGCTAAGGGGTAGTGTTAGGGTTAGGGTGAGGGTTAGGGTGTGGGTATGTGTTAGGATTAGGGTGCCGGTGAGGGTTAGGGTGAGGTTGAGGTTTAGGATTAGCGTTAGCGTTAGAGTGAGGCATAAGGTTAGGGTTAGTTTTAGGGTGAGTGTAAGGGGTAGGGGTCGAGTTAGGTTTAGGGTGAGGGTTAGGGTTAGGGTTAGGGTTATTGTTAGGGTTATAGTTAGGGTGAGGGTGAGGGTGAGTGGTAGTTTGAGGGTTAGGTTTAGGTTTAGGTTTAGGTTTAAGCTGAGAGTGAGGGTGAGGGTGAGGGTTAGGGTTAGTGTGAAGTTTAGGGTGAGGTTGAGAGTCAGGGTGAGTGTGAGGGTTCGGGTGAGGGTGAGGGTTAGGTTGTGGGTGAGGATTAGAGTTAGGGTGAGGTTTAGGGTGAGAGTAAAGGTTAGGGTGAGTGTTAGGGTGAGGGTGAGGTATAGGGTTAGCATTAGCGTGAGGGTTAGGGTTAGGGTGAGGGTTAGGGTTAGTGTTAGGATTAGGGTAAGGTTTAGGGTTAAAGTTAGGGTTAGAGTTAGGGTGGGGTTGAGGGTGAGGGCTAGTGTTAGGATTAGAGTTAGGGTTAGGTTTAGGCTGATTGTGAGGGTGAGGGTGAGGGTTAGGTTTAGGTTTTGGTTTAGGGGATGAGGGTGAGGGTGAGGTGTAGGTTTAGGATTAAGGTAAGGGGTAGTGTTACGGTTAGGAAGAAGGTTAGGCTGAGGGTTAGGGTTATTGTTAGGTTTAGGGTGACGTTGAGATTTAGGGTTAGGTTTGGGGTTTGGGTTAGGGTTAGGGTTAGGTTTAGGGTTAGGGTGAGGGTGAGGGTGAGGGTTAGGGTGAGGGTGAGGGTTACAGTTAGCTTTACCATGAGGGTTAGGGTTAGGGTGAGGGTTAGGGTTAGAGTTAGGGTGAGGGTTAGAGCTAGGGTTAGGGTTAGGGTGAGGTTTAGGCTGAGGGTGACGGTGAGGGGGAGGGTTAGGTTCAGGATTAGGGTTAGGGTTAGGGTTACGCTTAGGGTGAGGGTGAGGGTGAGGATGGGGGTGAGGGTGAGGTTTAAGGCGTGGGTGATGGTCAGGTTTCAGGTAAGTGTTAGGGTGACTTTGAAGGTTAGGGTTAGGGTTAGGGTCAGTGTTAGGGTGAGGGTTAGGTTTAGGCTTAGGATTAGGTTGAGGATAAGGTTTAGGGTGAGGTTTAGGGTGAGGATTAGTGTTAGCGTTAGGGTTAGGTTGAGGGTTAGGGTGAGTGTTAGGGTTAGTGTTAGGGTTAGGGTGAGGGTGATGGTTAGGGTTAGGGTTAGTGTTAGAGTTTTGGTTAGGGTGAGGTTCAGGGATAGGGTTCGTTTAGGGTGAGGGTGAGGTTGAGGGTTAGGATTAGTGTTAGGGTTAGAGTTAGGGTGAGGGTGAGGGTGTGGGTTAGGGTTAGGATTAGGGTTAGGGTTAGGGTTAGGTTGAGGGTGAGTGTAAGGGTGAGGTTGAGGGTGAGAGTTAGGATTAGGGTGAGGGTAAGTGTTAGGCTTAGTGTTAGGGTGAGGGGTAGGTTTAGGGTTAGGATTAGGATGAGGGTTAGGCTGAGGGGTAGGTTGAGGGTTAGCATTAGGGTGAGGGTTAGGGTTAAGGTCAGGGATATGGTGAGAGTAAGGGTTAGGATGGGTGTGAGGTTTGAGCTGAGGGTGAGGGTTAGGGTGTGGGTGAGGGTTAGGGTTAGGGTGAGATTAAGGGTTAGGGTGAGTGTTAGTGTGAGAGTGAGGTTTAGGGTTAGGATTAGGGTTAGTGTGAGGGTAAGGGTTAGGGTTAGGTTTGGGGTTAGGGTGAAGTATAGGATGAGGGTGAGATTTAGGGTTAGGTGTAGGGTGAGTGTTTGGATGAAGGTGAGGTTTAGGGTTAGGTTTAGGGTTAGGGTGAGGTTTAGGGATAGGGTTAGGTTTCGGGTTAGGGTGAGGTTGAGGGTTAGGGTTAGGATTAGGGTTCGGGTTAGGCTGAGGGTGTGGGTAAGGGTGAGGGTGAAGGTTATGGTTAGGGTGAGTGAAGGTTAGGGTTAGGTTTAGGGTGAGGTTTAGGGTTAGGGTTTGGGTTAGTATGAGGGTTAGCCTGAGGGGTAGGGTTAGGTTTAGGGTGAGGATTAATGTTAGTGAGAGAGTTAGGAGTAGGGTTAGGGTTAGGTGGATGTTAAGGGTTAGGGGGAGGGTTAGGGTTAGTGTCAGGATTAGGTTGAGCGTTAGGGTGAGGGTTAGTTTTATGGTGAGGGTAAGCGTTAGGGTGAGGTTTAGGGTGAGTGTGAGGGTTAGGGTTAGGATTAGGGTTAGGGTGAGGGTGAGTGTTAGGGTTAGAGTGAGGGCTAGGATTAGGGTTACAGTTAGGTTTAGGGTTAGTATGAGTGTTATTTTGAGGGTGAGGGTTAGGGTGAGGGTTAGGGTGAGGGTTAGGTTGAGATTTAGGGTAAGAGTTAGGGTGAGTGTTAGGGTTAGTGTGAAGGTTAATGTTAGGGTTAGGGTTAGGTTGAGGGTAAGGGTTAGGGTGAGGGTAAGGTTTTGTGTGAGGGATAGGGGTAAGGTTAGGGTTAGGGTGAGGAAAACGTTTAGGGTGAGGGTTAGGGTGAGGGTTAGGTTTTAGTTTAGGATTAGTTTTAGGATTAGCATTAGGGTTAGGGTGCCAGTTAGGGTGAGGGTTAGGGTTAGGGTTAGGGTGAGGGTGAGTGTTAGGTTTAGGATTAGGGTTAGGTTGAGGTTTAGGGTTAGGGTTAGGTTGAGGTTTAGGGTTAGGATGAGGGTTAGGGTTAGGGTTAGGATGAGGGTTAGTGTGAGGGTGAGGGACTGGGTTAGGGTTAGGGTTAGGGTGAGCGTTAGGGTGAGGGTTAGGGTTAGGGTTAGGGTGAGGGTTAGGGTGCGGGTAAGGTTTTGGGTGAGGTTTTGGGTGAGGTTGATTGTTAGTGTTAGGATGACGGGAAGGGTGAGCATTAGGGTTAGGGTTAGGATTAGGCTGAGGGGTAGGGTTAGGGTTAGGGTGAGGCTTAGAGTGAGTGTTTCATTTAGGGAAGGTGTAGTGTTAGGGTTAGATTTAGGATTAAGTTGAGGGTGAGGGTGAGTGTGAGGGTTAGGGTATTGGTGTGGGTGAGGGTTAGGGTTAGGGTGAAGGTTAGGGTAACGGTAAGGGTTAGGGTGAGGGTGACGGTTAGAGTTACAGTTAGTGTTAGGATGAGGGTTAGGGATAGGGTTAGGGATAGGGTGAGGGTTAGGGTGAGGGGATGGGTTAGGGTTAGGTTGAGGGTTAGGGTCAGTGTGAGAGTTAAGGTTAGGGATAGGGTTAGGGTTTGGTTGAGGTTGAGGGTTAGCTTGAGGGTGAGGGTGAGGGTTAGGGTTAGTGTTAGCGTTAGGTTTAGGGTGATGGTTAGGATGAGGGTCAGGATTAGGGTTAGAGTAAGGGTTAAGGTGAGGGTGAGGGTTAGGGTTAGGATTAGGATGAGGGTTATTGTTAGGGTTTGGGTGAGAGTGAGGGTAATCGTTATGCTGAAGGTTAGGGTGAGGGTGAGGTTTAGGATTAGGTTTAGGGTTAGCGTGGGGGTTAGTGTGAGATTTAGAGTTAAGTTCAAGTTAGGGTGAGGGTTAGGATTAGGCTGAGGGGTAGGGTTAGGGTTAGGGTGAGGGTGAGGGTTTCAGTTAGGTAAGGTTTAGGGTTAGGGTTAGTTTTAGGATGAGGGTTTCGGCTGGGGATGAGGGTTAGGGTGTGGGTGAGGATTAGATTTAGGGTGAAGGTTAGGGTGAAGGTAAGGGTTAGGATGAGGGTGACAGGTTACGGTTAGGTTTAGGGTAAAGGTAAGGGTTAGGGATAGGGTGAGGATTAGGGTGAGGGGTTGGGTTAGTGTTAGGGTTAGTGTGAGAGTTAAGGTTAGGTATACTGTTAGGATTAGGGTGAGGGTAAGTGTTAGAGTTAGGGTGAGAGTGAGGTTTAGGGTTAGGTTTAGCGTTAGGATTAGGGTGAGTTTTAGGATGAGGGTTTGGTTTATGTTTAGGGTAAGGCTTAGGGTGAGGGTGAGGGTTGAGGTTAGGTTTAGGGTGAGGGTTAGGGTTAGGGTTAGGGTTAGGGTGAGGCTGAGGGTTACGGTTAAAGTTAGGAAGAGGTTTAGGGTTAGGCTTAGGTTGAGGTTGAGTGTGAGGGTGAGGGTTAAGGATAGGATTAGGTTAAGGGAGACGGTGAGGCTGAGGGTTTGGGTTATGGTTTGGGTGAGGGTTAGGTTAAGCGTGAGGGATAGGGTTAGGGTTAGGGTTAGGGTTAGGCTGAGGGTGAGGGTGAGTTTTAAGTTTAGGTTAAGGGTTAGGTTTAGAGTGAGGGTGAGGTTTAGGTTTAGGATTAGATTTAGGCTTATGGTGAGGGTGAAGGTGAGGGTTAGGGTTAGGGAGAGGGTTAGGGTTTTGGTGAGGGTTAGGTTTAGGGTGATGTTTATAGTGAGGGTGAGGGTTAGGGTGAGGGTGAGGGAGAGGGTGAAGGTGTGGGTGAAGGTTAGGGTTAGGGTTCGGGTGAAGGTTAGGGTGACGGTGAGGGGTAAGGTGAGCGTGAGTGTTAGGGATAGGGTTAGGGTGAGGGTTAGGATTAGGGTTAAGTTTAGGGTTAGGGTGAGGGTTAGGATTAGGGTTAAGTTTAGGGTTAGGGTGAGGGTTAAAGTTAGGGTTAAGTTTAGGGTGAGGGTGAGGGTGAGGGTTAGTGGTAGGGTTAGAGTTAGTGTGAGTGTGAGGGTTAGGTTTAGGATTAGTGTTAGGGTTAGTGTTAGGCTTAGGTTGAAAGTGAGGGTGAGTGTAGGTTTAGGGTTAAGGTGAGGGTTATGGTTAGGGTTAGGATGAGGGTTAGGTTTAGGGTGATGGTGAGGATTCAGGTGAAGGTGAGGTTTAGGGTGTGGGTGAGGGTTAGGTTTAGGGTGAGGGTTAGGGTGACGGTGAGGGTTAGCTTGAGGGTGAGGGTTAGGGTTAGGGTAAGGGTTACGGTGAGGTTTAGGGTTAGGGTTAGGTTTAGGGTGAGGGTTAGGGTGACGGTTAGGTTTCGGGTTCCTTTTAGGGTTAAGGTTAGGGTTAGTGTGAGGTTTAGGTTTAGCGTTAGTGTTAGGATAAATGTAAGGGTGAGGGTGAGGTTTAGGGTTAGGGTGAGGGTTAGGGTGAGCGTTAGGATTAGGGTTAGGGTGAGGTTGAGGTTTAGGTTTAGGGTTAGGGTGAGGGTTAGGATGAGGGTTAGGTTTAGGGTTCGGTTAAGAGTTAGGGTGAAGGTGAGGGTTAGGGTTAGGTTTAGTGTGAGGGTTAGGCTTAGGCTTAGGGTTAGGGTTAGCTTTAGTGTTAGGATGAGGGTTAGGGGTCGGGTTCGGGTTAGGGTTAGGGTTAGGGTGATGGTGAGGGTTAGTGTGAGGGTGAGGGTTAGGGTTAGGGTGAGTGTGAGGGTGTGGATTAGGCTTAGGATTAGTGTTAAGGTTATTGTTTGGCTGAGCGTGAGGGTTAGGATTAGGGTTAGGGTGAGGTTAAGTGTTAGGGTTAGAATTAGTGTGAGGTTTAGGGTTAGGGTGAGGGTTAGTGTTAGGTTTAGGCTTAAGGTGAGGGTGAGGGTGAGGGTTAGGGTTGGGTTAGGTTTAGAGTTAAGGTGAGGGTGAGGGTGAGGGTGAGGGTTAGGGTGAGGGTTAGGGTCAGGGTTAGGGTGAGGGTCAGGGTTAGGGTGACAGTACGGTTTAGTGTATGTGTGAGGGTTAAGGTTAGGGTTTGGGTGAGGGTGATGTTTAGGTTCAGATTTAGGGTTAGTGTTAGAGTTAGTGTGATGGTGAGGATTAGGGTTAGGTTAGAGGTAAGTGAGGGTTAGGGTTAGGGTGAGGGTTAGGGTTAGGGTTAGGGTGAGGGTTAGGGTTAGGGTGAGGGTTAGGTTTAGGGTGATGTTTAGGGTGAGGGTGAGTTTTAGGGTGAGGGTGAGGGTTCGAGTTCGGGTGAGGGTTAGGTTGTGGGTGAGGGTAAGGTTTAAGTTGAGTGTTAGGGTGACTGTGAGGGTTAGGGTAAGTGTGAGGGTTAGGGTTAGGGTTAGGGAGGGCGTTAAGTGTTTAGGGTTAGGGTTAGGGTTAGGGTGAGGTTGAGGGTTAGGGTTAGGGTTAATTGAGACATATATAGGGTGAGGGTTAGGGTTATGCTTAGGGATAGGGTGAGGGTGAGGGTGAGGTTGAGGGTTAGGGTTAGGAATAGGGTGAGGGTGAGGGTTAGATTTAGGATTAGTGTTAGGTTTAGGTTTAGGCTTATTGTGAGTGAGAGGGTGAGAGTGAGGGTTAAGGTTAAGTTGAGGGTTAGGTGAGGGTTAGGGTTAGGGTGTGGGTGAGGATTAGGGTTGGGTTAGGGTTAGAGTTAGGGTGAGGGTGAGGGTTAGGCTTAGGCTTAGGGTTAGGGTTAGGTTTAGGCTGGGGGTGAGGGTGAGGATGAGGGTTATTTTTAGGGTGAGGGTTAGGGTTAGGGTTAGGGTGAGTGTTATGGTTAGGGTTTGGTTTAGGATGAGGGTTAGGGTGAGGGCTAGGTTTAGGGTTAGGGTGAGGGTTAGGCTTAGTGTGAGGTTTAGTGTGAGAGTTAGGGTTAGGGTTTATGTTAGGGTGAGGGTAAGAGTTAGGGTGAGGGTTAGGGTTAGGGTGAGGGTTAGGGATAGAATGAGGGTTAGGTTAGGGTTAGGGTTAGGGTTAGGGTGAGGGTAAGGTTTAGGGTGAAGTTTAGGGTGAGGGATAGGGTGAGAGTTTGGGATAGCGTTAGGGTTAGGGTGAGGGTGAGGGTTAGGTTTAGGGTGAGGGTTAGGATGAGGGTTAGGGTTAGGGTTAGGGTTAGGCTGAGGGGTAGGTTTAGGGTTAGGGTGAGGGTGAGGGTGAGTTTTTTGGTTAGGTAAGGGTTAGGGTTAGGGTTATGGTGAGGATTAGGTTGAGGGTTCAGGTGATGGTGAGGGTTAGGGTAAGGGTTAGGGTTAGGGTTAGGGTGAGGGTTAGGGTGAAAATTAGTGTTAGGTTTAGGGTTAGGGTGTGGGTTAGGGTGAGGGTGAGTGTTATGGTTAGTGTTAGGGTTAGGGTGAGGGTTAGGTTGAGGTTTATGTTGAGGGTGTGGGTTAGGGTTAGGGTGAGGGTATGGGTTAGAGTGAAGGTTAAGGTTAGGGTTAGGGTGAGGTCTAGGCTGAGGGTGAGGGTTAGGGTTAGGGATAGGGTGAAGATGAGGGTTAGGGTTAGGGTTACTCTGACGGTTAGGCTTAGGGGTATGGTTAGGGTTAGTGTGAGGGATAGGTTTAGTGTGAGTGTTAGGGTTAAGGTTTATGTTAGGGTGAGGGTAAGAGTTAGGGTGAGGGTTAGGGTTAGGTTGAGAGTTAGGTTTAGGGTTAGGGTTAGGGTCAAGGTGTGGGTTAGGGTGAGGGTGAGGGTGAGGGTTAGGGTGAGTGTGAGGGTGAGGGTTGGGGTTAGGATTAGTTTTAGGGTTATGGTTAGCCTTAGGGTGAGGGTGAGGTTTAGGGTTAGGGTTAGGTTTAGGGTGAACGGGAGGGTGAGGGTTAGTGTTAGGATTAGGTTTAGGGTTAGTGTTAGGCTGAGGGTGAGGGTGAGGGTTAGGTTTAGGGTTACGGTTAGGGTGAGGATGAGGGTGAGGCTTAGGTTTAGGATTAGTGTTAGGGTTCTGATTAGGCTTAGGGTGAAGCTGAAGGTGAGGCTGACGGTTAGGGTTAGGGTGAGCGTTTCATTTAGGGTGAGGGATAGGTTTCGGTTAGGGTTAGGGAGAGGGTGAGGGTTATGGTAAGGGTGAGGTGAGGGTTAGGTTTAGGATTAGTGTTATTTTTAGAGTTAGGCTTAGGGTGAGGTTGAGGGTTATGTTTAGGGTGAGGGTTAGGTTGACAGTGAGGGTTAGGGTAAGGGTGAGGGTTAGGGTTAGGGTTAGGATGAGGGTGAGGGTTAGGATCAGGGTTTGGTTTAGGGTTAGTGTGAGGGTGAGGGTTAGGGTTAGGGTGAGGTTTAGGGATGGGTTAGGGTTAGGGAGAAGGTGAGGGTCAGGCTTAGGTTAGGGTTAGGTTTAGAGTTAGGGTGAGGGTGAGAGTTAGTGTTAGTATTAGTGTTAGAGTTAGAGTTAGTCTGAGGGTGAGGTTAAGGTTGAGGTTTAGTGTTAGGGTTGGGGAGAGAGTTAGGGTTATTATAAGGTTGCGGATTAGGCTGAAGGGTAGGGTTAGGTTTACGGTGATGGTTAGGGTTAGGGTTAGGTTGAGGGTAAGTGTTAGGGTGAGGGTTAGGGTTAGGGTTAGGATGAGGTTTAGTTTTAGGGTGATGGTGAGGGTTTGGGTGAGGGTGAGGGTTAGGGTGTGAGTGAGAGTTATGTTTAGGGTGAGGTTTGGGTGAGGGTGAGGGTTAGGGTTAGGGTTAGGGTTACGGTGAGGTTTAGGGTTAGGGATAGGTTTAGGGTGAGGTTTAGGGTGAGTGTTAGTGTTAGGGTTAGGGCTAGTGTGAGGTTTAGGGTTAGGGTTAGGGAAAAGGTAAGGGTGAGGGTGAGGTTTAGGTTGAGGGTGAGGGTTAGGGTTAGCGTTAGGTTTAGTGTGAGGGTGATGGTGAGGGTTAGGATTAGGGTTAGGGTGAGGTTGTGTGTTAGGTTTAGAGTTAGTGTGAGGGTTAGGGTTATGGTGAGGGTTAGGGTTAGGGTTAGGGTTAGGGTGAGGGTGAGAGTGAGTGTTAGGTTTGGGTTAGGATTAGACTTAGTGAGGGTGAGGGTTAGGGTTAGGATTAGGGTTAGGGTTATGTTTAGGTTGGGGGTGAGGGTGAAGATGATGGTTAGGTTTAGGGTGAGGGTTAGGGGTAGGGTTAAGGTTAGGGTGAGTGTTAGTGTTAGGGTTAGGTTTAGGATGAGGGTTAGGGTAAGGGGTAGAGTTAGGGTTCAAGTGAGGGTTATGGTTAGTGTCAGGGTTAGGGTTAGCGTTAGGGTTAGGGTGAAGTTTAGTGTAAGGTTTAGGGTGAGCCTTAGGACGAGGGTGAGGGTTAGCTTTAGGGTTAGGGTTAGGATGAGGGTTAGGGTGAGGGTGAGGGCTAGGGTTAGGGTGAGGGTTAGGTTGAGCATTAGAGTGAGGGTTAGGGTTAGGTTTAGGGTGAGGGTTAGGGTAGGGTAAGGTTTAGGCTGAGGGTTAGGTTGAGTGTGAGGGTTAGGGTTAGGGTGAGGGGAAGGGTGAGGTTTAGGCTTAGGGTTAGGTTTAGGCTGAGGATTAGGGTTAGGGTTAGGGTTAGGATCAGGATGAGGGTGAAGGTTTCATTTAGGTAAGGGTTAAGGTTAGGGTTAGGGTGAGGATTAGGGTCAGGATTCGGGTGAGTGTTCGGGTTAGGGTGTGGGTGAGGGTTAGGATTAAGTTGAAGGTTAGGGTTAGGGTTAGGGTTACTTTTAGGGTTAGGGTGAGGGTTCAGGTTACGGTTAGGTTTAGGGTGAGGGTGAGGGTTAGGGTTAAGGTTAGGGAGAGGGTTATGGTTAGGCATAGGTTGAGGTTGAGGTTGAGGGTGTGGGTTGTGGGTTAAGGACAGGGTTAGGTTAAGGGAGACGGTGAGGCTGAGGGTTAGGGTTATGGTTTGGTTGAGGGTTAGGTTAAGCGTGAGGGATAGGGTTAGGGTTAGAGTTATGTTAGGCTGAGGGTGAGGGTGAGGTTTAGGTTTAGGGTCAGGGTTAATTTTAGGGTGAGGGTGAGGTTTAGATTTAGGATTAGTTTTAGGGTTAGTTTTAGGCTTATGGTGAGGATGAGGGTGAGGGTGAGGGTTTTGGTGAGGGTTAGGTTTAGGGTGATGTGTAGAGTGAGTGTGAAGGTTAGGGGGAGGGGGAGGGGGAGTGTGTGGGTGAGGGTTAGGGTTAGGGTTCGGGTGAGGGTTAGGGCGAGGGTGAGTGTTAATTTGAGCGTGAGTATTAGGGATATTTTAGGGTGAGATTTACGGTTAGGGTTAGGGTTAGGCTGAGGGTGACTGTGAGGGTGAGTGTTAGGGTTGGGTTAGGGTTAGAGTTAGGGTGAAGTTGAGGGTTAGGATTAGGATTAGGGTTGGGGTTACGTTTAGGCTGAGGGTGAGGGTGAGTATGAGGGTTAGGTTTAGGATGAGGGTTAGGGTTAGGGTTAGGTTTCGGGTTTAGGATTAGGGTGAGTGTTAGGGTTAGGGTTAGGATGAGGTTTAGTGTGAGGGTGAGGGCCTGGGTTAGGGTTAGAGTTAGGGTGAGAGTTAGGGTGAGGGTTAGGGTTAGGGTTAGTGTGAGGGTTAGGGTGAGAGTAAGGTTTAGGTTGAGGGTTAGGGTGAGGGTGAGGTTTAGGGTTAGGATGAGGGGAAGGGTGAGGGTTAGGGTTAGGGTTAAGATTAGGCTGAGGGGTAGGGTTAGGGTTAGGGTGAGGGTGACGGTGAGTGTTTCAGTTAGGGATGGTTTAGTGTTAGAGTTAGGTTGAGGATTAGGGTGAGGGTGAGAGTGAGGATGAGGGTTAGGTTGTGGGTGTGGGTGTGGGTTAGGGTTAGGGTGAAGTTTAGGGTGACGGTAAGGGTTAGGGTGAGGGTGACGGTTAGGGTTACGGTTAGGGTTAGTTTGAGGGTTAGGGTTAGGGTTAGGGACAGGCTGAGGGTTAGGGTAAGGGGTTGGGTTAGGGTTAGGTTGAGCGTTAGGGTTAGTGTGAGAGTTAAGGTTAGGGATAGGGTTAGGGTTAGGTTGAGGGTGAGGGTTAGCATGAGGGTGAGGGAAAGGGTGAGGGTTAGTGTGAGCATTAGGTTTAGGGTGAGGTTTAGGATTAGGGTTAGAGTAAGGGTTAGGGTGAGGGTGAGGATTAGGGTTAGGGTTAGGTGAGGGTTAGGGTTAGGGTTAGGGTGAGGTTTAGGGTGAGGGTTAGGATGAGGGATACGTGAGGGTGAGGGCCTGGGTTAGGGTTAGGGTTAGGGTGAGCGTTAGAGTGAGGATTAGGGTTAGGGTTAGGGTGAGGGTTAGGATGAGGGTAAGGTTTAGGGTGAGGGTTAGGGTGAGGGTGAGGTTTAGGGTTAGGATGAGGGGAAGGGTGAGGGTTAGGGTGAGAGTTAGAGTTAGGTTTAAGGTTAGGTTGAGGGTTAGCTTGAGGCTTAGGGTTATGGTTAGGGTTAGGGTTACGGTGAAGGTTAGGGTTTGTGTTAGAGTGAGGGCGAGTGTTAGGCTTAGGGTGATGGATAGGGTTAGGCTGAGGATTAGAGTTAGGGTTAAGTTTAGGGTGAGGATTAGGTTTAGGGTTAGGGATAGGCTGAGGATTAGGCTGAGGGTTAGTGTTAGGGTTAGGGTGAAGGATAGATTTAGTGTGAGGTTTAGGGTTAGGGTTAATGTTAGGGTGAGGGAAAGAGTTAGGGTGAGGCTTAGGGTTAGGGTAATTATTAGGGATAGCATTAGTGTTAGGGTGAGGGTTAGGGTGTAGGTTAGGGTGAATGTTAGGGTGAGTGTTAGGGCTAGGGTGAGGCTAAGGGTTAGTGTTAGGTTTAGGGTGATGGTGAGGGTGAGTGTGAGGGTGAGGGTTAAGGTGAGGGTGAGGGTTAGGGTTAGTGGTAGTGTTAGGGTTAGTTTTAGGCTGAGGGTGACCCTGAAGATTAGGGTTAGTGTTAGGTTTACAGTGAGCTGAGGGTGAGGGTTAGGGTTAGGATTAGGGTTAAGGTTAGGGCTAGGCTGAGGGTGAGGTTGAGGATGAGGGTGAGGTTTAGGGTTAGGATTAGGGTTAAGGTGAGGGAGAGGGTTAGCATGAGGGTGAGGGTGAGGGTTACGGCTAGGGTTGGCGTTAGGTTTAGGAGGAGGGTTAGGATGAGGTTTAGGATTAGGGTTAGAGTAAGGGTTAGGATGAGGGTGAGGGTTAGGGTTAGTTTTAGGCTGAGGGTTTGGGTTAGGGTTTGGGTGAGGGTGAGGGTAATGGTGATGTTGAGGGTTAGGGTGAGGGTGAGGGTTAAGGTTAGGTTTAGGGTTAGGGTGAGAGTTAGAGTTAGGTTTAAAGTTAGGGTGAGGGATAGGGTGAGGGTGGGGGTTAGGGTTAGGGTCAGGGGAAGGGTGAGGGTTAGGGTAAGGGTTAGCCTGAGGGGTAGGGTTAGGGTTAGGGTGAGGGTGAGGTTTTCAGTTAGGTAAGGGTTAGGGTTAGGGTTAGGGTGAGTTTTAGGGTGAGGGTGAGGTTGTGGGTGAGGGTTAGGGTGTGGGTGACGGTTAGATTTAGAGTGAAGATTCAGATGACGGTAAGGGTTAAGGTTAGGGTGACAGTTAGGGTTACGGTTAGGGTTAGGGTGAGGGTAAGGGTTAGGGTTAGGGATAGGGTGAGGATAAGGGTGAGGGGTTGGATTAGGGTTAGGGTGAGGGTTAGGGTTAGTGTGAGAGTTAAGATTAGGTATACTGTTAAGTTTAGGGTTTAGGGTAAGTGTTAGGGTGAGGGTTAGGGTGAGTGTTAGGATGAGGGTTTGGTTTAGGGTTAGGGTTACGGTTAGGGTGAGGGTGTGGGTTAGGGTTTGGGTGAGGGTGAGGGTAATGGTTATGCTGAAGGTTAGGGTGAGGGTGAGGGTTAGGGTTTGGGATAGTGTGAGGATTAGGGCTAGTTTTAGGGTTAGGGTGAGAGTTATGCTGACTGGTAGAAGTAGGGTTAGGGTGAGGGATAGGTTTAGTGTGATTGTAACGGTTAGGGTTAGGGTTAATGTTAGGGTGAGGGTAAGGGTTAGGGTGAGGGTTAGGGTTAGGGTGAAGTTTAGGGTTAGCATTCGGTTTATGATGAGGGTTAGTTTGAGTGTTAGGGTTAGGGTTAGGGTTAGGGTGAGGTTTAGGGTTAAGTTTAGGAAGAGCATTAGAGTTAGGCATAGGTTCAGGTTGAGGGTGAGGGTGAGGGTTAAGGATAGGGTTAGGTTAAGGGAGACGGTGAGGCTGAGGGTTAGGGTTATGGTTTGCGTGAGGGTTAGGTTTAGGATGAGGGATAGGGTTAGGGTTAGGGTTAGGGTTAGGCTGAGGGTGAGGGTGAGGTTTAAGTTTAGGGTTAGGGTTAGGTGTAGAGTGAGGGTGAGGTTTAGGTTTAGGATTAGTTTTAGTGTTAGTTTTAGGCTTATGGTGAGGGTTAGGGTTTTGGTGAGGGTTAGGTTTAGGGTGATGTTTAGAGTGAGGGTGAGGTTTAGGGTGAGGGTTATGGAGAGCGTGAAGGTGTGGGTGAGGATTAGGGTTAGGCTTCAGGTGATGGTTATTGTGACGGTGAGGGTTAAGGTGGGCGTGAGTGTTAGGGAAGAGTTAGGGTGATGTTTAGTGTTAGTGTTAGGGTTAGGGTTAGGGTGAGGGTTAGGGTTAGTGTTAGGTTTAGGGTGAGTGTGAGGGTGAGGGTTAGTGTTAGGGTTAGGGTTAGTGTGAGGGTGAGGGTTAGGTTTAGGATTAGTGTTAGGGTTAGGGTTAGGCTTAGGTTGAGAGTGAGGGTGAGGGTGAGGTTTAGGGTGTGGGTGAGGGTTAGGTTTAGGGTGAGCGTTAGGGTCACGGTGAGGTTTAGGTTGAGGATGAGGGATTGGGTTAGGGTAAGGGTTACGGTGAGGTTTAGGGTTAGGGTTAGGTGTAGGGTGAGGGTTAGGGTGAGGGTTAGTTTTAGGGTTAGTTTTGGGGATAAGGGTAGGGTTAGTGTGAGGTTTAGGTTAGGGTTATGGTTAGGGTAAACGTAAGGGTGAGGGTGAGGTTTAGGGTGAAAGTGAGGGTTATGGTTAGCGTTAGGTTTAGCATGAGGTTTAGGGTGAGGGTTAGGATTAGGGTTAGGGTGAGGTCGAGGGTTAGGGTTAGGGTTAGGCTGAGGTTTAGGGTTAGGGTAAGGGTTAGGGTTAGGGTTAGGGTTAAGGTGAGGGTGAGGGTGAGTGTTATGGTTGGGTTAGGGTTAGAGTTAGGGTGAGGGTGAGTGTTAGGGTTAGGATTAGGGTTGGGGTTAAGTTTAGGCTGGGGGTGAGGGTGAGGATGAGGGTTAGGTTTAGGATGAGGGTTAGGGTTAGGTTTCGCGTTTAGGATTATGGTGAGTGTTAGGGTTAGGGTTCTGGTTAGGATGAGGGTTAGGCTGAGGTTTAGATTTAGGGTTAGGTTGAGGGTTAGGGTTCGTGTGAGGGTTAGTTTCAGGGTTAGGGTTACTGTTATGGTGAGTGTAAGGGTTAGGGTGAGGTTTAGGGTTAGTGTGAGGGTTAGATTTAGGTTTAGGGTGAGGGTTACGGTTCGTGTGAGAGTTAGGTTTAGGGTTAGGGTTAGGGTTATGATGAGTGTAAGGGTTATGGTGAGGTTTAGGGTTATTGGGAGGGTTAGGGTTAGGGTTAAGATGAGGGTTAGGGTGAGCGTGAGGGCCTGGGTTAGGCTTAGGGTTAGGGTGAGCTTTAGGATTTGGGTGAGTGTTAGGATGAGGATTTGGTTTAGGGTTAAGGTAAGGGTTAGGGTGAGGGCGAGGGTTATGGTTAGGTTTAGGGTGAGGTTTAGGGTTAGGGTTAGGGTTTGGGTGTGGGTGAGGGTAATGCTTATGCTTAGGGTTAGGGTGAGGGTGAGGGTTAGCATTAGGGATAGTTTGAGGATTAGGTGTAGGTTTAGGGTTAGAGGTGAGGGTTAGGCTGAGGGTTAGGGTTGGGTTAGGGTGAGGGATAGCTTTAGTGTGATTGTTAGGTTTAGATTTAATGTTAGGGTGTTGATAAGGGTTAGGGTGAGGGTTAGAGTTAGGGTGAAGTTTAGGGTTAGCATTCGGTTTAGGATGAGTGTTAGGGTGAGGGTTAGGGTTAGGGTCAGGGTTAGGGTGAGGGTGAGGGTTAGGGTTAAGGTTAGGAAGAGGGTTAGGGTTAGGCTTAGGTTGAGGTTGAGGGTGAGGGTGAGGGTTAAGGATAGGGTTAGGTTAAGGGAGACGGTTAGACAGAAGGTTAGGGTTAAGGTTTGGGTGAGGATTAGGTTTATGGTGAGGGATAGGGTTATTGTTAGAGTTAGGGTTAGGCTGAGGGTGAGGGTGAAGTTTAAGTTTAGGGTTAGGTTTAGGTTTAGAGTGAGGGTGAGGTTTAGGTTTAGGATTAGTTTTAGGGTTAGTTTTAGGCTTATGGTGAGGGTGAAGGTGAGGTTTAGGGTTAGGGTGAGGGTTAGGATTTTGGTGAGATTTAGGTTTAGGGTGATGTTTAGAGTGAGGGTGAGGGTTAGGGTGAGGATGAGTGAGAGGGTGAGTGTGTGGGTATGGGTTAGGGTGAGGGTTCGGGTGAGGGTTAGGGTGATGGTGAGGGTTAAGGTGAGCGTGAGTTTTAGGGATAGGGTTAGGGTGAGGTTTATTGTTAGGGTTAGGGTGAGGGTTAGGGTTAGGCTTAGGTTTAGGGTGAGGGTGAGGGTGAGGGTTAGTGTTAGGGTTAGGGTTAGTGTGAGGGTTAGGGTTAGGTTTATGATTAGTGTTAGGGTTAGGGTTAGGCTTAGGTTGAGATGGGGGGAGGTTTAGGGGTAGGGTGAGGGTTACAGTTAGGGTTAGGATGAGGGTTAGGTTTAGGGTGATGGTGAGGGCTTCGGTGAGGGTGAGGTTTAGGGTGTGGGTGAGGGTTAGGTTTAGGGTGAGCGTTAGGGTGACGGTGAGGGTTAGGGTGAGGGTGAGGGATAGGGTTAGGGTAAGGTTTACGGTGAGGTTTAAGGTTAGGGTTAGGTTTAGGGAGAGGGTTAGGTTTAAGTTTAGTTTTAGGGTTAAGGTTAGGATTAGTGTGAGGTTTAGGTTTAGCATTAGGGTTAGGATAAATGTGAGGGTGAGGGTGAGGTTTAGGGTGAGGGTGAGGTTTAGGGTGAGGGTGAGGGTAAGGGTTAGCGTTAGGGTTAGGGTGAGTGTTAGGGTGAGGGTTAAGATTAGGGTTAGGGTGAAGTTGAGGGTTAGGGTTAGGGTGAGTGTTAGTGTTAGGGTGAGGGTTAGGGTTAGGTTTAGGGTTAGGGTAAGGGTGAGGGTCAGTTTTAGGGTTGGGTTAGGGTCAGAGTTAGGGTGAGGGTGAGCGTTAGGTTTAGGATTAGGTTTGGGTTTACGTTTAGGCTGGTGAGGGTGAGGATGAGGGTTAGGTTTAGGGTGAATGGTAGGGTTATGGTTAGGGTTAGCATTAGGATTAGGGTGAGGGTTAGGGTGAGAGTTAGAGTTAGGTTTATAGTTAGCGTGAGGGATACGGTGAAGGTGGGGGTTAGGTTTAGTGTTAGGTTTACAGTGAGTGTTAGGGTGAGGGTGAGGGTGAGGTTTAGTGTTAGGGTCAGGGGAAGGGTGAGGGTTAGGGTTAGGGTTAGGCTGAGGGGTAGGGTTAGGGTTAGGGTGAGGGTGAGGGTTTCATTTAGGTAAGGTTTAGGGTTAGGGTTAGGGTGAGTTTTAGAGTGAGGGTGAGGGTGAGGGTTAGGGTGTGGATGACGGTTAGATTTAGGGTTAAGATTCAGGTGACGGTAAGGGTTCGGGTGAGGGTGACAGGGTTACGGTTAGGGTTAGGGTGAGGGTAAGGGTTAGGGTTAGGGATAGGGTGAGGATTAGGGTGAGGGGTTGGGTTAGGGTTAGGGTGAGGGTTAGGGTTAGTGTGAGAGTTAAGATTAGGTATACTGTTAAGTTTAGGGTTTAGGGTAAGTGTTAGGGTGAGGGTTATGGTGAGTGTTAGGATGAGGGTTTGGTTTAGGGTTAGGGTTACGGTTAGGGTGAGGGTGTGGGTTAGGGTTTGGTTGAGGGTGAGGGTAATGGTTATGCTGAAGGTTAGGGTGAGGGTGAGGGTTAGGGTTAGGGATAGTGTGAGGATTAGGGATAGGTTTAGGGTTAGGGTGAGAGTTATGCTGACTGGTAGAGGTAGGGTTAGAGTGAGGGATAGGTTTAGTGTGATTGTAAGGGTTCGGGTTAGGGTTAATGTTAGGGTTAGGGCAAGGGTTAGGGTGAGGGTTAGGGTTAGGGTGAAGTTTAGGGTTAGCATTCGGTTTATGATGAGGGTTAGGGTGAGGGTGAGGTTTAGGTTAAGGTTAGGAAGAGCGTTAGGGTTAGGCTTAGGTTGAGGTTGAGGGTGAGGGTGAGGGTTAAGGATAGGGTTAGGTTAAGGAAGACGGTGAGGCTGAGGGTTAGGGTTATGGTTTGGGTGAGGGTTAGGTTTAGGGCGAGGGATAGGGTTAGGGTTAGGGTTAGGGTTAGGCTGAGGGTGAGGGTGAGGTTTAAGTTTAGGGTTAGGGTTAGGTTTAGAGTGAGGGTGAGGTTTAGGTTTAGGATTAGTTTTAGTGTTAGTTTTAGGCTTATGGTGAGGGTGAAGGTGAGGGTTAGGGTTTTGGTGAGGGTTAGGTTTAGGGTGATGTTTAGAGTGAAGGTGAGGGTTAGGGTGAGGGTTATGGAGAGCGTGAAGGTGTGGGTGAGGGTTAGGGTTAGGCTTCAGGTGAGGGTTAGAGTGACGGTGAGGGTTAAGGTGAGCGTGAGTGTTAGGGAAGAGTTAGGGTGAAGTTTAGTGTTAGGGTTAGGGTTAGGGTGAGGGTTAGGGTTAGGCTTAGGTTTAGGGTGAGTGTGAGGGTGAGGGTTAGTGTTAGGGTTAGGGTTAGTGTGAGGGTGAGGGTTAGGTTTAGTATTAGGGTTAGGGTTAGGGTTAGGCTTAGGTTGAGTGGGGGCAGGTTTAGGGGTAGGGTAAGGGTTACGGTTAGGGTTAGGATGAGGGTTAGGTTTAGGGTGATGGTGAGGGCTTCGGTTAGGGTGAGGTTTAGGGTACGGGTGAGGGTTAGGTTTAGGGTGAGCGTTAGGGTGACGGTGAGGGTTAGTGTGAGGGTGAGGGATAGGTTTAGGGTAAGGTTTACGGTGAGGTTTAGGGTTAGGGTTAGGTTTAGGGTTAAGGTTAGGATTAGTGTGAGGTTTAGTTTTGGCATAAGGGTTAGGATAAATGTGAGGGTGAGGGTGAGGTTGAGGGTGAGGGTGAGGGTTAGGGTTAGCATTAGGGTTAGGGTGATTGTTAGGGTGAGGGTTAAGATTAGGGTTAGGGTGAAGTTGAGGGTTAGCGTTAGGGTTAGGGTGAGGGTTAGTGTTAGGGTGAGGGTTAGGGTTAGGTTTAGAGTTAGGATAAGGGTGAGGGTGGGTGTTAGGGTTGGGTTAGTGTTAGATTTAGGGTGAGGGTGAGCTCTAGGTTTAGGATTAGGTTTGGATTTACGTTTAGGCTGGTGAGGGTGAGGATGAGGGTTAGGTTTAGGGTGAGTGTTAGGGTTATGGTTATGGTTAGGATTAGGATTAGGGTGAGTGTTAGAGCTAGAGTTAGGGTTAAGATGAGGCTTAGGTTGAGGGGTAGAGTTAGGGTTAGGGTGAAACTTAGGGTTAATGTGAGGGTTAGGTTTAAGGTAAGGGTTAGGGTTATGGTGAAGGTAAAGGTTAGGTTGAGGTTTAGGGTGAAGTTTAGGATGAGGGTTAGGGTGAGGGTGAGGGCCTTGGTTAGGGTTAGGGTTAGGGCGAGGGATAGGGTTAGGGTGAGGTTTAGGGTTAGGGGTAGGGTGAGGGTGAGGGTGAGGGTTAGGGTTTGGGTTAGGATGAGGTTGAGGTTGATGGTTAGATTTATGGTTAGGGTTAGGTTTAAGGTTAGGGTGAGGGTAAGGGTTGGGGTTAGGGTGAGGGCTAGGCTGAGGGTGAGGCTTAGGGTGAAGGATAGGTTTAGGGTAAGGTTTAGGTTGAGGGTAAGGTTGAGGGTGAGCAGTAGGGTTAGGGGTAGGGTTAGGGTGAGGGTTATGGTTAGGGTTAGGGTGAGGGTGAGGTTTAGGGTGAGGGTTAAGTTTAGGGTTAGGATTAGGGTGAGGATGAGGGTTAGGGTTAAGGTTAGGGTGAGAGGGAGGCTTAGGGTTAGGGTGAGGGTTAGGTTGAGGTTAAAGGTTAGGATGAGTGTTAGGGTGAGGTTGAGCGTTAGGGTTAGGCTGAGGGTGAGCGTTAGGTTTAGGGTGAGGGTTAGGTTGAGGGAGATCCTTAGGGTTAGGGTAAGGGTGAGGATTAGAGTTAGGATTACGGTTAGGGTGAGGGCTAGTGTGAGGATGAGGGTGAGGGTTAGGGTTAGGGAGACGGTTAGGGTGAGGGTGAGGGTTAGGTTTAGGGTTAGGGTGAGGGTTAGGGTTAGTGTGAGGGTTAGATTGAGCATGAGGGTAAAGGTTAGGGTGAGAGTTAAGGTGAGGGTGAGGGTTAGGATTAGCATTAGGGTAATGCAGAGGGTGACGGTTAGGGTTAGGATTAGGGTTTGGGTTAGGGTGATGGTGAGGGTGAGTGTTAGGGTTAGGGTTAGGGTGAGGTTGAGGTTTAGAGTTAGGGTTAGGGTAAGGGTTAGGGTTAGGGTGAGGTTTAGGGTTAGGGTTAGGGTGAGGGTTAGGTTTAGTGTGAGCATTAGTTTTAGGGTGAGGGTGACGGTTAGGTTAGGGTTAGGGAGACGGTTAGGGTTAGTGTGAGGTTTAGGATTAGGGTTAAGGTTAGGGTTAGGGTGAGGATAAGGGTTAGGGTGAGGATTAGGGTCAGGTTGTGGGTTAGGGTTAGCATTAGGGTTAGGGTCAGGTTTAGGTTGAGGTTAAGGGTGAGGGTGAGGGTTAGGATTAGGGGTAGGGTTTGAGTGAGGATTAGGTTTATGGTTACGGTGAGGGTGAGGGTTAGGGTGAGGGTTAAGGTCAGGGTTAGGGTTAGGTGAGGATGAGGTTTAAGGTCAGGGTAGGGTGACAGTGAGGGTTAGGGTTAGCGTTAGGGTTAGGGTGAGGGTTAAGGTGAGGTTAAACGTTAGGATGAGTGTTAGGGTGAGGGTGAGCGTTAGGCTTAGGGTGAGGGTTAGGTTGAGGGTGAGCATTAGGGATAGGGTGAGTGTGAGGTTTAGGGTTAGGGTTAGGGTTAGGGTTAGGGTGAGGGCTAGTGTGTGTATGAGGGTTAGGGTTAGGGTGAGGGAGACGGTTAGGGTGAGGGTGAGGGTTAGGTATAGGGTTAGGGTGAGCGTTAGGGTTAGTGTGAGGGTTAGATTGAGCATGAGGATAAGAGTTAGGGTGAGAGTTAAGGTGAGGGTGAGGGTTAGGATCAGCATTAGGGTAATGCAGAGGGTGACAGTTAGGGTTAGGATTAGAGTTTGTGTTAGGGTGAGAGTGAGGGTGAGGGTTAGGGTTAGGGTTAGGGTGAGCTCGAGGGTTAGAGTTAGGATTAGGGCGAGGGTTAGGATTAGGGTGAGGTTTAGGGTTAGGGTTAGGGTGAGGGTTAGGTTTAGTGTGAGCATTAGTTTTAGGGTGAGGGTGAGGGTTAGGTTAGGGCTAGGGAGACGGTTAGTGTTAGTGTGAGGTTTAGGATTAGGGTGAAGGTTAGGGTTAGGGTGAGGATTAGGGTTAGGGTGAGGATTAGGGTGAGGGTGAGGGTTAGGTTTAGCGTTAGGGTTAGAGTAAAGTTTAGGTTGAGGGTAAGGGTGAGGGTGAGGTTTAGGATTAGTGGTAGGGTTTGAGTGAGGATTAATTTTATGGTTACGGTGAGGGTGAGGGTTAGCGTGAGGGTTAAGGTCAGGGTTAGGGTTAGGGTGAGGATGAGGGTTAGGGTTAGTGTAGAGTGACAGTGTTGGTTAGGGTTAGGGTTAGGGTGAGGGCTAGTGTGAGGATGAGGATTAGGGTTAGGGTTAGGGAGACCGTTAGGGTGAGGGTGAGATTTAAGGTTAGGATTAGGGTGAGGGTTAGGGTGAGGTTGAGCATTAGGGTTAGGGTGAGTGTGAGGTTTAGGTTTAGGGTTAGGGTTAGGGTGAGGGTGAGGGTTAGGATTAGGGTTAGGGAGATGGTTAGGGTGAGGGTGAGGTTTAGGTTTAGGGTTAGGGGGAGTGTTAGGTTTAGTGTGAGGGTTATGGTGAGGGTGAGGGCAAGGGTTAGGGTGAAAGTTAAGGTGAGGGTGAGGGTGAGGGTTAGTATGAGGGTGAGGGTTAGGATTAGGGTGAGGATTAGGGCTAGGATTAGGGTTAAGGTGGGGGCTAACGTGAAGGTGAGGGTGAGGGTTAGGGTGAGGGGTACAGTTAGGGTTAGTGTTAGAGTTAGATTTAGTGTGAGGGTTAGGGTTCCGGTTAGGGTTAGGGTTATTTTTATTGTTAGGGTTAGGTTTATGTTGAGGGAGAGTGTGAGGGTGAGGGTTATGTTTAGTGTTAGTATTAGGTTTAGGCTGAGGGTGAGGGTGAGGGTGAGGATTAGGATTAGTGTTAGGGTGAGGGTTAGGGTTAGGGTGAGGGTTAGGTTTAGGGTTAGGATGACGCTTAGGGTGAGGGGTAGGGTGAAGTTTAGGGTGAGCATTAGGGTTAGGGTGAGGGTTAGGGTGAGGTTAAGGGTTAGGGTTAGGGTGAGTATGAGGGTAAGGGTTAAGATTAGGGAGAGGGTAAGGGTTAGTGTAAAGATTAGTGTTAGGGTGAGGGTTAGGTTTAGGATGAGGGTTAGGGTGATGGTGAGGGTTAGGGATAGCATTAGGTTTAGGGTTAGGTTGAGGATAGGATTAGATTTAGGGTTAGGGTGAGGGCTATGTTGAGGGTGAGCGTTAGGGTTAGGGTTAGGGATAGGGTGAGGATTAGGGTTAGGGATACAGTGAGGGTTAGGGTGAGGGTTAGGGTTAGGTTGAGGGTGAGCGTTAGGGTTAGGATTAGCGATAGGGTGAGGATTAGGGCTAGGGATAGGGTGAGGGTTAGGCTGAGGGTTAGGGTTAGGGTTAGGATGAGGGTTAGGTTTTGTGTGAGCGTTAGGGTTAGGATTAGGGTTAACGTGAGGGAAAGGGTTAGGGTGAGGTTTAGGGTGAGGGTGAGGTTTAGGGTTAGCATTATGGTCAGGGTTACTGTTAGGGTGAGGGTTAGGGTTAGGGTTAGGCTTAGGGTGAGGGTGAGGGTTAGGTTAAGAGTGAGGGTTAGGTTTAGTGTGAGGGTTAGGGTTAGGGTTAGAGTTAGGGTGAGGGTAAAGTTTAGGGTGCGGGTTTGGGTGAGAGTAAGGGTTAGGTTTAGCATGAATTTTAGGGTGAGTGTCAGGGTGAGGGTTAGCGTTAGGGTTAGGGTTAGGGTGAGGGCTAGGGTGAGAGTGAGGGTTAGGTTTAGGGTTAGGGTGAGGGTAAGGGTTAGGGTGAGTGTTAGGGTGAGGGAGAGTTTTAGGGTGAGGGTGAGGGTGAGGGTTAGTGTTGGGGTGAGGTTGAGGGTGAGGGTTAGTGTTACGTTAGGGTGAGGGTTAGGGTATGGGTGAGAGTTAGGGTTAGGGTTAGGGTGAGGGTTAGGCTGAGGGTGAGGGTTAGGGTTAGGGTGAGGGCTAGGGTGAGGCTGAGAGTTAGGGTTAGGGTTACGGTGAGGGTTAGGTTTAGGTTGAGGGTGAGTGTTAGGGTGTGGGTAAGGGTTAGGGTTAGGGTGAGGGTTAGATTTAGTGTGAGGGTAAGGGTTATGGTTATTATAGTGTTAGGGTGAGGGTTAGAGTTAGGGTTAGGTTTGGGTGAGGGTGAGAGTGAGATTGAGGGTTAGAGTTAGGATTAGGGTTAGGTTTAGGGTTAGGCTGAGGATGAGGGTGAGGGTGACGGTTAGGTTTAGGGTTAGGGTTAGAGTGTGGGCTATTGTGAGGGAGAGGGTTAGGGGGAGGGGGAGGGGGAGGGGGAGAAATTTAGTTCGGAAAGTGTTAGGGTTAGGGTTAGGGAGAGTATTAGGGTGAGGGTGAGGTTTAGGGTGAGGGTTAGGGTTTGGAGTAGGGTGAGGATTAGGGTTAGGGTGATGTTTAGGGTGAGGTTAGGGTAAGGGTGAGGGTGAGGGTGAGGGTTAGCTTGAGGGTTAGGTTGTGGGTGAGGGTGATGTTGAGGGCTACGTTTTTGGTTAGGTAAGGGTTAGGGTCAATATTAGGGTTAGGGTAAGGGTTAGGTTGAAGATATGGGTGAGGGGTAGGGTTAGGGGTAGGGTGAGGGTTAGGTTTAGTGTGAGGGTTAGAGTGAGGGTTAAGTTTAGGGAGAGGGTAAGTGTTAGGGTGAGGGATAGGATGAGGGTTAGGGTTAGGGTGAAGGTGAAGGTTAGGGTTAGGGTGAAGGTGAGGGTTAGGGTGAGGGTTAGGCTTATGGTTAGAGTTAAGGTTGAGGGTTAGGGTTAGGGTTAGGGTGAGAGTGAGGGTTAGGGTAAGCCTTAAGTTTAGGATTAGGGTTAGGGTGAGGTTAAGTGTTAGGGTGAGTGTTAGGGTGAGGGTTATGGTTAGTGTGAGGGTAAGGTTTAGGTTGAGGGTTAGGGTGAGGGTGAGGTTTAGGGTTAGGGTTATGGTTAGGGTGAGGTCAAGGGTAAGGATGAGGGTTAAGGTTAGGTTTAGGGAGATGGTTAGGGTGAGAGTGAGGGTTAGGGTTAGGGTTAGGGGGAGGTTTAGGATGATGGTGAGGGTTAGGGTGAGGGTTAGGCTGAGGGTGAGGGAGAGGGTGAGGGTGAGGGTTAGGGTTAGGATTAAGGTTCGGTTAAGGGTAGGCTGAGGGTGAGTGTGTGTGAGGGTAAGGGTTATGTTTAGTGTTACGGTCAGGTTTAGGTTGATGGTGAGGGTGAGGGTTAGGGTGAGAGTTAAACTGAGGGCAAGGTTTAGGGTTAGGATGAGGGTCAGGGTTAGGGTGAGGTTTAGAGTTAGGCTTATTTTTAGGGTTAGGTTTAGGGATAGGGTGAGTTTGAGATTGAGGTTTAGTGTTAGGGTTAGTGTGAGGGCTAGGTTAATGGTTAGGGTTAGGGTTTAGGGCTAGGGTGAGGGTGAGGGTTAGGTTTAGGGTGTGGGTGAGGGTGAGGGTGAGGGTTAGGGTTAGAGTGAGGGTTAGGGTGAGGGTTAGGGTGATGGTAAGTGTTATTGTTAGTATTAGATTTAGGGTTAGGCTGAGGGTGAGGGTGAGGGTGAGGTTTAGGGTTAGTGTTAGGGTTAGGGTTAGGGTGAGGGCTAGGATGAGGGTGAGGGTTAGGGTGAGGGTGAGGATTTCGTTGAGGTAAGGGTTAGGGATAGGGTTAGGGTGAGGATTAGGTTGAGGGTGAGGGTTAGGGTTAGGGTGATGTGTAGGGTGAGGGTGAGGGTTAGGGTCGTGGAGAGGGTTCGGGTGTGGGTGAGGGGTAGGGTGTGGGTGTGGGTTAGGGTGAGGGTGAGGATTATGGTTACGGTTTGGGTTAGAGTGAGGGTTAGTTTTAGGGTTAGGGATAGGGTGAGGGGTAGGGTTAGAGTTAGGGTGAGTGTTTGGGTTAGTGTGAGAGTTAAGGTTAGGGTTAGGGTGAGGGTAAGGGTGAGGGTGAGGGTTAGATTGAGGGTGAGGGTTAGGGTTAGCGTAAGTGTTAGGGTGAATGGTAGCGTGACGCTTAGCGTTAAGGTTAGTGTTAGGGTGAGGGTGAGGTTTACGGTTAGGTTTAGGGTGAGGATTAGGTTTAGGATTAGGGTTAGGGTTAGGGTGAGGGTTAGCATTAGGGTTAGGGTTAGGGTGAGGGTGAGGGGAGGATGAGGTTTAAGGTTAGGTTTAGGTTGAGGGTTAGGGTTATGGTGAGGGTTAGCTTAGGTTTAGGGTTAGGGTGAGGGTGAGGGTGAGGGTTAGGTTTGGGGTTAGGGTTAGGGTGAGGGCTAGGGTTAATGTTAGCGTGAGGGTAAGGGTGAGTGTTAGGGTGAGGGTGAGGGTTAGGGTGAGGGTTAGGATTAGGAGTAAGTTTAGGGTTAAGGTGATAATAAGTTTTAGGGTGAGGGTTAGGGTGCGGGTCGGGGTTAGGGTTAGTGTTATGGTTATGGTGAGGGTTAGGGTGAGGGTTAGGGTTAGGATTAATGTTAGGGTTAGTGTCAGGGTGCGGGTTAGCGTTAGGGTGAGAGTGAGGGTGAGGTTTAGAGTGAGGGTGAGGGTTAGGGTTAGGGTTAGGGTTAGGCTGAGGGTGATGAAGGTGAGGGTTAGAGTTAGGCTTAGGGTGAGAGTTAGGTTTCGTGTGTGGGTTAGAGTGAGGGTGAGGGTAATGGTTAGGGTGAGAGTTAAGGTGAGGTTGAGGGTTAGGGTTAGGGTAATGGTGAGGGTGACGGTTAGGGTTAGAATGAGGGTTAGAGTGAGGGTGAGTGCTAGGTTGAAGGTGAGGTTTCCGGTGAGGGTGTGGGTGAGGGTGAGGGTTTTGTTTAGGTAAGGGTTAGGGTTAGGATTAGGGTTAGGATTAGAGTGAGGGTGAGGGTTAGCTTGAGGTGTAGGTTGAGGGTTAGGTTTAGCATTAGGGTTAGGGTGAGGGTGAGTGTGAGTGTTAGGTTTAGGTGAGGGTAAGTGTTAGGGTGAGGGTTAGGGTTAAGGGTGAGGGTTAGGGTTAGCGTGAGTGTTAGGTTGAGGTTTAGGGTGAGGGTTAGTGTGTGGGTGAGGGTGAGTGTGAGGGTGAGGGTTAGGGTTAGGGTTAGGGTGAGGGTGAGGATTAGGGTTAGGATTAGGGTTAGGGATAGTCTGAGGGTGAGGGTGAGGGTGAGGGTTAGGTTAGGGTGAGTGTGAGGGTGACTGTGAGGGTTAGGGTGAGTGTGAGGTTTAGGGTTAGAGTGAGGATTACGGTTAGGATTAGGGACAGGGTGAGGGCTAAGGTGAGGGTGAAGGTTAGGTTTAGGGTTAGAGTTAGGGTGAGGGTGAGGGTTAGGATGAGGGTTAAGGTCAGGGTTAGGGTTAGGGTGAGGATGAGGTTTAGGGTTAGGGTAGGGTGACAGTGAGAGTTAGGGTTAGGGTAGGGTGACAGTGAGGATTAGGGTTAGGATTAGGGTTAGGGTGAGGGTTAAGGTGAGGTTAAAGATTAGGATGACTGTTAGGGTGAGGGTGTGCGTTAGGGTTAGGGTGAGGGTTAGGTTTAGGGTGAAGGTTATTGTGAGAGTGAGGGTTAGGGTTAGCGTTTGTTTTAGGGTGAGTGTTAGGGTGAGGGTTAGGTTTAGGGTTAGGTTTCGGTTCAGGGTGAGGGCTAGGGAATGTGTGAGGGTTAGGGTTAGTGTTAGGGATAGGATGAGGATTAGGGTGAGGGTTAGGTTTAGTATGAGAGTTAGGGTTAGGGTTAGTGTTAGGGTGAGCATGACGGTAAGGTTTAGGGTGAGGTTTAGGGTGAGAGTGAGGGTTAGGGTTATGTTCAGGATTAGCGTGAGGGTGAGAATTAAGTTGAGGGGTAGGGTTGGGGTGAGGATGACGGTGAGGGTGAGTTTTGGGGTTAGGTTTAGGGTTAGGGTAAAAAGTGATCGTGACGGTTAGGTTTAGGATTAGGGTTAGGGTTAGTGTTAGGCTGAGGTTGAGGCTGAGTGTGAGGGTTTGGGTCAAGGTTAGTGTTAGGCTGTAGGTTAGGGTTAGTGTGATGGTTAGGGTGATGGTGAGTGTAAGTGTTAGGGTGAGAGTTAGTTTGAGCGTGAGGTTTAGGGTTAGGGTTCAGGTGAGGTTTAGGGTGAGGGTGAGGGTTAGGGTGAGGGTGAGGGTTGAGTGTTAGGGTTATGGTGAGGATTAGGGTTAGGATTAGGGTTAGGGTGAGGGCTAGGTTGATGGTGAGGGTTAGGGTTAGGGTGAGGGTTAGGGTTAGGGTGAGGTTTACTGTTATTGTTAGGTTGAGGGTGAGGGTGAGGGTGAGGGTTAGGGTTAGGATTAGGGTGAGGGTGAGGGTGAGGGTTAGATTTAGTATTAAGGTTATGGTTAAGGTTACGGTGAGGGTAAGGATTAGGCTGAGGGTGAGGGCTAGGGTGAGGGTGAGGGTTAGGGTGAGGGCTAGCGTTAGGGTTATGGTGAGGGTTAGGGTTAGAGTGAGGGTTAGGATTAGTGTTAAAGTTAGGGTTAGGTTGAGAATAAGTGTTAGGGTGAGGGTTAGGGTGAGGGTGAGGTTTAGGGTTAGTGTTAGGGTTAGGGAAAGGGTTAGGTTGAGGGTAAGGATGAGGGTGAGGTTTAGGGTTAGTGGTAGGGTTAGGGTGAGGGTTAGGTTTACGGAGACGGTTAGGGTGAGTGTGAGGGTGAGGGTTAGGGTGAGCGTTAGGGATAGTGTGAGGGTTGGGTTGAGGGTGAGGGTAAGGGTTAGGGTGAGAGTTAAGTTGAGGGTAAGGGTTAGGGTAACGTTGAGGTTGACTGTTAGGTTTAGGATTAGGTTTACGGTTAGTGTGAGGGCTAGGTTGAGGGTGAGGTGTAAGTTGAGGGTGAGATTGAGGGTGAGGGTTTTGTTTAGGTAAGGGTTAGGTTTAGGATTAGGTTAGGCTTAGGGTGTGGGTGAGGGTTAGGTTGAGGGGTTGGGTTAGGGTTAGGGTGAGGGTTAGGTTTAGTGTGAGGGTTACGGGGTGGGTTAAGGCTAGGGTGAGAGTGAGAGTAAGGGTTAGATTGAGGGTTAGGGTTAGGTTACGGGTTAGGGTGAGGGGTAGGTTTAGGGTTAGGGTGAGCGTTAGGGTCAGGGTCAGGGTGAGGGTTAGGAAAGAGTTAGGGTGAGGTTGAGGGGAGGTATAGGGTTAAGGTTAGGGTGAGGGTTATTGTTAGTGTGAGGGTTAGTGTTAGGGTTAGGGTTAGGGTGAGGGTTAGGGTTAGGGTTAGGGTGAGGGTGAGGGTAAGTGTTAGTGTGTTGGTTAAGTTGAGTTTGAGATTTAGGGTAAGGGTTAGGGAGAAGTTTAGGTTTACATGAGGTTTAGGGTTAGGATTAGGATGAGGATTAGGATGAGGGTGACTCTTAGGGTTAGGGTGAGTGTGAGGTTTAGGGCGAGGGTTAGGGTTAGGGTTAGGGTAAGGGTGAAGGTTAGGGTGAGGTTAAGGCTTAGGGTGAGTGTTAGGGTGAGGGTGATTGTAACGGTTAGGGTTACTGTGAGGGTAAGGGTTAGGGTGAGGTTTAGGGTGAGGGTGAGCATTAGGGTTAGGGTGAGGGTGAGGTTTATGGTTAGGGTTAGGTTTAGGGTGTGCATTAGTGTTAGGGTGAGGGTGAGGGTTAGAGTTTAGTTTAGGGAGAGGGTTAGGGTGAGGGTGAGCTTTAGGGTTAGGGTTTGTGTGAGTGTTAGGGTTAGTGTGAGGGTTAGGGTTAAGTTTAGGTTTAGGGTTAGGGTTAGGGTTAGGATGAAGGTTTAGGGTTAGTGTGAGGGTTAGGGTGAAGGTTAGGGTGAGGTTTAGGTTTAGGGTTAGGGTTAGGATGAAGGTTAGGTTTAGGGTGAGGGTGAGTGTCAGTGTGAGGGTAAGGGTTAGGTTTAGGGTGAAGATTAGGGATAAGATTAGGGTTAGGGTGAGGGCTAAGGTGAGTGTCAGGTTTAGGGTGATGGTTAGGGTTAGGATGAGGGTAAGGTTTAGGGTGAGGGGTGCGGTTAGGTTTAGTGTGAGGGTTAGGTTTAGTGTGAGGGTTAGGGTTAGGGTTAGGGTTAATTTTAGGTTTAGGGTTAGGTTTAGGGTGAGGTTCTTTGTGAGGCTGGGGGTTAGGTATAGTGTTAGGGTTAGGGTGATGGTGATGGTGAGGGTGAGGGTGAGGGTGAGTGTTAGGGTTAGTGTTAGGGTGAGGGTCAGGGTTAGGGTGAGGGTTAGGTTTAGGGTTAGGATGAGGCTTAGGGTGAGGGGTAGGGTGAGGGTTAAGGTGAGCTTCAGGGTTAGGGTGAGGTTTAGGGTGAGGGATAGGGTGAGGTTAAGTGTTAGGGTGTGTGTTAGGGTGAGGGTGAGGGTTAGAGTTAGGGTTAGTGTGAGGATAAATGTTAGTTTGAGATTTAGGGTGGGGGTGAGCATTAGGGTTAGGGTGAGTGTGAGGTTTAGGGTTAGGGTTAGGGTTAGAGTGAGAATTAGTTTTAGGGTGAGGGTGAGGTTTAGGGTTAGGATTAGGGTGAGGGTTAGGATTAGTGTGAGAGTTAGGGTGATGGTGAGGGTAAGGGTTAGGGTGAGAGTTAAGGTGATCGTGAGGGTTAGGGTGAGGGTGAGGGTTAGGGTTTGGGTGACGGTTAGGTTTAGGTTTAGGATGAGGGTGAGGGTTAGGTTGAGGGTGAGTGTGAGTGTGAGGGTGAGGGTTAGGGTGAGGGTTAGTGTGAGGTTAAGGTTTAGGATGAGTGTTAGGATGAGGGTGAGCATTAGGGTTAGTGTGAGGTTAAGGGTTAGGGTGAGGTTTAGGGTGAGGGTGCGGGCTAGGATGAGGGTGAGGGTTAGGGTTAGGGTTAGGGAGACTGTTAGGGTGAGGATGAGGGTGAGGGTTAAGTTTGGGGTTAGGGTGAGTTTGAGGGTTAGGGTAAGGGTTAGGGCGAAGTTAGGTTTACATGAGGTTTAGGGTTAGTTTTAGGATGAGGTTGAGGATGAGGGTGAGTGTTAGGGTTAGGGTGAGGGTGAGGGTGAGGGTTAGATTTAGGGTTAGGATGAGGCTTAGGGTGAGGTGTAGGGTGAGGTTTAGGGTGAGAGTTAGGGTCAGGGTGAGGGTTAGGGTGAGGGTTAGGGTGAGGGTGAGGGTTAGGTTTAGGTAAGAGTAAGTGTTAGGGGTAGGGTTAGGGTGAGGGTGAGGGTTAGGGATAGCATTAGTGTTAGGGTTAAGCTTAGGGTAGGATTAGGTTTATGGTTAGGGTGAGGGCTTGGTTGAGTGTGAGGGTTAGGGTTAGGGTTAAGGAAAGGGTGAGGATTAGGGTTAGGGTTAGGGTGAGGGTTAGGCTGAGGGGTAGGTTTAGGGTTAGGTTAATATGAGTGTTAGGGATAGGGTTAGGATTAGTGTTAGGGTGAGGGTAAGGGTTAGGGTGAGGTTTCGGGTGAGGGTGAGGGTTAGGGTTAGCATTAGGGTTCGGGTTAGTGTTAGGATGAGGGTTAGGGTTAGGGTTAGGGTTAGGGTTTGGGTGAGTGTGAAGGTTAGGTTAAGGGTGAGGGTGAGGTTTAGTGTGAGGATTAGGGTTAGGGTTAGAGTTAGGGTGAGGTAAGGGATACGGTGCGGTTTAGGGTGAGAGTGAGGGTTAGGGATAGCGTAAGTTTTAGGCTGAGGGTGAGGGTGAGGGTTAGGGTGAGGGTGAGGGTTAGGGTTGGGGTCAGGGTGAGGGTGAGGGTTAGGGTTAGGTTTAGGGTGAGGTTTAGGACTTGGGTGAGTGTTAGGGTTAGGGTTAGTGTTAGTGTGAGGGTGGGGGTGAGGGTTAGAGTGAGGGTAAGTGCGAGGATGAGGGGGAGGTTGAGGTTTAGGGTTAGGTTTAAGGTTAGAGTGTAGGTTTGGGTTACTGTGAGGGTTAGGGTGAGGATGAGTGTAAGTGTTAGAATGAGCGTTAGTGTGAGTGTGAGGTTTAGGGTTAGGGTTAGGGTGAGGGTTAGGGGAGGTTAGGGTTAGGATGAGGGTGAGTGTTAGGGTTAGGGTGAGGGTGAGGGTGTAGGTGATGGTGAGGGTGAGGGTAAGGGTTTTGGTTAGGTAAGGGTTAGGGTTAGGTTGAGGGGTAGGTTTAGGGTAAGGGTGAGGGTTAGGTTTAGTGTGAGTGTTAGGGTGAGGTTAAGGTTAGGGTGAGGGTGAGGGTAAGGGTTAGGGTGAGGGTTAGGTTGAGGGTGAGCGTTAGGGTGAGGGGTAGGTTTAGGGTTAGGGAGAGTGTTAGGGTTAGGGTTAGGGTTAGGGTTAGAGATAGTGGGAGGGTGATATTTAGGGTTAGGATTAGGGTGAGAGTTAGGTTGAGGGTTAGGGTTAGGGTTAGGATGAGGTTTAGGGTGAGGGTGAGGGATAGGGTTAGCGTTAGGGTTAGGGTAAGGGTTATGTTGAGGGTAAGGGTGAGTGTGAGGGTTAGGGTTAGGAGTAGGGTTAGGGTGAGGTTTAGGGATAGGGTTAAGGTGAAGGTGAGGGTTAGGGTGAGGGGTAGGGTTAGGGATAGGATGAGGATGATGATTACGGTTAGGGTTAGGGTGAAGTTGAGGGTTAGGGTAAGCGTTATGTTTAGAGTTAGGGTTAGGGTGAGAGTTTGTGTGAGGTTAAGGGTTAGGGTGAGTTTTAGGGTGAGGGTGAGGGTTAGGGTTAGTTTGAGGGTGAGGATTGGGGTGAGGGTTAGGTGAGGGTGAGTTTAGGGTCAGGGTGAGGGTGAGGTTTAGGGTTAGGGTTAGGGTTAGGGTGAGGGCTAGGGTGAGGTTGAGGGTTAGGATTATTGTTAGGGTTAGTGTTAGGCTGAGGCTGAGGGTGAGGGTGAGGGTTAACGTTAGGGTTAGGTTGTAGGTTAGGGATAGTGAGATGGTTAGGGTCAGGGTGAGTGTAAGGGTTAGGGTGAGAGTTAGTGTGAGCGTGAGGTTTAGGGTTAGGGTTAGGGTGAGCATTAGGGTTAGGATTAGGGTTAGGTTGAGGGCTAGGGTGAGCTTGAGGGTTAGGTTTAGGTGAGGCTAAAGGTTAGGGTGAGGGTTAGGGTTAAGAGTGAGGGCTAGAGTTAGCGTGAGTGTTGGGGTGAGGTTTATGCTGAGGGTTAGAGTGAGGGTGAGGGTGAGTGTGAGGGTTAGGGTTAAGGTGAGGGTTAGGGTTAGTGTGAGGGTTTGGGTGAAGGTGTGGTTTAGGGTTATTGTTAGGGTGAGTGTGAGGATGAGGGTGAGGGTTAAGGTGAGGGAGAGATTTAGGGTTAGAGTGAGGGCTAGGTTGAAGTTGAGGGTTAGGGTAAGGGTTAGGGATAGGGCGAAGATTAGGTTTAGGGTTAGGGTGAGGGTTAGGCTGAGGGGTAGGCTTAGGGTTAGGGTTAGGGTTAGGTTTAGAGTGAGGGTTAGGGTTAGGGTTAGGGTGAGGGTAAGGGTTAGGGTGAGGGTTAGGGTGAGGGTGAGGGTGAGGGTTAGGGTTAGGATTAGGGTTAGGGTGAGGACTAAGGTGAAGGTGAGGGTTAAGATTAGGGTTAGGGTTAGTGTTAGGCTGAGGGTAAGGTTGAGGGTGAGGGTTAAGGTTATGGTTAGGGTGAGGGTGAGGGTTAGGTTATTGGTGAGGGTTAGGTTTAGTGTGAGGGTTATGGTTAGGGTTAGAGTTAGGGTGAGGTTAAGAGTTAGGGTGAGGGTTAGGGTGAGTGTGAGGGTGAGGGTTAGGGTTAGGATTAGGGTTAGATTGAGGGCTAGGGTGAGGGTGAGTGTTAGGATTAGGGTTAGGGTTAGTTAGTCTTAGGCTAAGGGTGAGGGTGACGGTTAAGTTTATGGTTAGTGTGTAGGTTCGGTTTAGTTAGATGGTTAGGGTGAGGGTGAGTGTAAGGGTTAGGATGAGAGTTAGTGTGTGCCATAGGTTTAGGGTTAGGGTTTTGGTGAGAGTTAGGGTGAGAGTGAGGGTTAGGGTGAGGGTGAGTCTTAGGGTTAGGGTGAGCATTAGGGTTAGGATTAGGGTTAGAGTTGGGGCTAGGGTGAGGGTGAGGGTTAGGGTTAGGATTAGGGTGAGCGTAATGGTTACCTTGACGGTTAGGGTTAGGGTGAAGGTTACGGTTAGTATGAAGGTTAGAGTGTGGTTTACGCTGAGGCATAGGGTTAGGTTTAGGGTGAGGGTTAGGTTTAGGGTGAGGGTTAGGTTTAGGGTTATGGTTAGGATTAGGGTTAAGGTGAGCGTAAGGGTTAGTGTGAGGGTTAGGTTAAGGGTGAGAGTTAGGGTATGCATTAGGGTTAGGGTTAGGGTTTGGGTGAGGGTTAGGGTTAGGGTGAGGGTAAGGGTTAGGGTAAGGTTGATGGTTAGGCTTAGTGTGAGGGTTAGGGTTAGGGTTAGAGTAAGGGTGAGGGTAAGTGTTAGGGTGAGGGTTAAGTGAGTATTAGGGTGAGGGTTAGGGTGAGGATTAGGGTTAGTGTTAGGCTGAGGGTGAGGGTTAGGGTGAGGGTTAAGTTTACGGTTAGGGTGTAGGTTAAGGTTAGTGAGATGGTTAGGGTGAGGGTGAGTGTAAGTGTTTGGTGAGAGTTAGTGTGAGCATGAGGTTTAGGATTAGGGTTAGGGTGAGGGTTAGGTTTAGAGTGAGGGTTAGGGTTAGGATTAGGGTTAGGTTGAGGGTAAGGGTAAGGGTGAGGTTGAGGTTTAGGGTTAGAATTAGGGTTAGGGTTAGGGTTAGGGTGAGGGTTAGGGTTAGGGTTAGGGTGAGGGTGAGGATTAGGGTAAGGGTGAGGGTTAGGTTTACTGTGAGGGTTAGGGTTAGGGTCAGAGTTAGGGTGAGGGTAAGGGTTAGGGTGAGGGTTAGGTTGAGTGTGAGGGTGAGGGTGAGCGTTAGGGTTAGGATTAGGGTTAGGGTCAGGTCTAGGGTGAGGTTGAGGGTTAGGATTATTGTTAGGGTTAGTGTTAGGCTGAGGGTGAGGGTGAGGGTGAGGGTGAGGGTTAACGTTAGGGTTAGGGTGTAGGTTAGGGATAGTGAGATGGTTAGGGTCAGGGTGAGTGTAAGGGTTAGGGTGAGTGTTAGTGTGAGCGTGAGGTTTAGGGTTAGGGTTAGGGTGAAGGTTACGGTGAGGGTGAGGGTTCGGTTGAGGGTGAGTGTTAGGGTTAGGGTGAGAATTAGGGTTAGGATTAGGGTTAGGGTGAGGGCTAGGGCGAGCTTGAGGGTTAGGTTTAGGTGAGGGTAAGGGTTAGGGTGAGGGTTAGGGTTAAGAGTGAGGGCTAGAGTTAGCGTGAGTGTTGGGGTGAGGTTTATGCTGAGGGTTAGAGTGACGGTGAGGGTGAGTGTGAGGGTTAGGGTTAAGGTGAGGATTAGGGTTAGTGTGAGGGTTTGGATGACGGTGTGGTTTAGGGTTAGGGTTACTGTGAGTGTGAGGATGAGGGTGAGGGTTAAGGTGAGGGAGAGGTTTAGGGTTAGGGTGAGGGCTAGGTTGAAGTTGAGGGTTAGGGTAAGGGTTAGGGATAGGGCGAGGATTAGGTTTAGGGTTAGGGTGAGGGTTAGGCTGAGGGGTAGGCTTAGGGTTAAGGTTAGGGTTAGGTTTAGAGTGAGGGTTAGGGTTAGGGTTAGGGTGAGGGTAAGGGTTAGGGTGAGGGTTAGGGTGAGGGTGAGGGTGAGGGTGAGGGTTAGGATTAGGGTTAGGGTGAGGGCTAGGTTGAAGGTGAGGGTTAAGATTAGGGTTAGGATTAGGGTTAGGGTGAGCCCTAGGGTGAAGGTGAGGGTTAAGATTAGGGTTAGGGTTAGTGTTAGGCTTAGGGTACGGTTGAAGGTGAGGGTTAAGGTTATTTTTAGGGTGAGGGTGAGGGTTAGGTTATTGGTGAGGGTTAGGTATAGTGTGAAGGTTATGGTTAGGGTTAGAGTTAGGGTGAGGGTAAGAGTTAGAGTGAGGTTAGGGTGAGTGTGAGGGTGAGGGTTAGGGTTAGGATTAGGGTTAGATTGAGGGCTAGGGTGAGGGTGATTTTTAGGATTAGGGTTAGGTTTAGTTAGTGTTAGGCTAAAGGAGAGGGTGAGGGTTAATGTTATGGTTAGTGTGCAAGTTAGCTTTAGTTAGATGGTTAGGGTGAGGGTGAGTGTAAGGGTTAGGATGAGAGTTAGTGTGAGCGAGAGGTTTAGGGTTAGGGTTATGGTGAGAGTTAGGGTGAGGGTGAGGGTTAGAGTGAGGGTGAGTCTTAGGGTTAGTGTGAGCATTAGGGTTAGGATTAGGGTTAGAGTTGGGGATAGGGTGAGGGTTAGGGTTAGTTTACGTGTTAGGATTAGGGTTAGAGTGAGGGTTAGGGTTAGTGTGAGGTTGTGTGTTAGGGTGTGTGTTAGGGTTCCGGTTAGGGTTAGGGTTAGGTTTAGTGTGAGGATTACAGTTAGGGTTATTTTTAGGGTTAGGGTTAGGTTGAGGGTGAGTATGAGAGTTAGAGTTAGGGTTAGGTTACGGTGAGGTTGAGGGTGAGTGTTTTAGTTAGGAAAGTGTTAGGGTTAGGTTTAGAGTGAGGGTGAGTTTTAGGGTGAGGATTAGGGTTTGGGTGAGGGTTAGGGTGGGAGTTCGGGTTAGGATTAGGTTAGAGTTAGGGTGAGGGTGAGGGTGAGGTTTAGGGTTAGGGTTAGGGTTAGGGTGAGGTTGAGGTTAGGGTTAGGATGAGGTTTAGCGTTAGGGTTAGGGTGAGGGCGAGGGTGGAGGGTGAGGGTTAGCGTTAGGGTCAGGGTGAGGTTGAGGTTTAGGGTTAGGTGAGGGTAAGGGTTAGGGTGAGGGTTAGAGTTAAGAGTGAGGGCTAGACTTAGCGTGATTGTTAAGGTGAGGTTTACGGTTAGGGTTAGGGTGAGGGTGAGGGTGAGGGTGAGGGTGAGGGTTAGGGTTAGGGTGAGGGTGAGGGTGAGGGTGAGGGTTAGGTTTAGGATTAGGGTTAGGGTTAGGGCTAAGGCTAGGGTGAGGGTGAGTGTGAGGTTTAGGGTTAGGTGAGGGTAAGGGTTAGGGTGAGGGTTAGAGTTAAGAGTGCGGGCTAGAGTTAGCGTGATTGTTAAGGTGAGGTTTACGGTTAGGGTTAGGGTTAGGGTGAGGGTGAGGGTGAGTGTGAGGGTGAGGGTTAGGGTTAGGGTTAGGGTTAGGCTGAGGGTGAGGGTGAGGGTGAGTGTTAGGTTTAGGGTGAGGGTTAGGGTTAGTGTAAGGGTTTGGGTGAATGTGAGGTTTAGGGTTAGTGTTAGGGTGAGTGTGAGGGTGAGGGTTAAGGTGAGGGTGAGGGTTAGGTTTAGTGGTAGTGTTAGGGTTAGTTTTAGGCTGAGGGTGACCCTGAAGATTAGGGTTAGTGTTAGGCTTACGGTGAGCTGAGGGTGAGGGTTAGGGTTAGGATTAGGGTTAAGGTTAGGGCTAGGCTGAGGGTGAGGTTGAGGATGAGGGTGAGGTTTAGGGTTAGGATTAGGGTTAAGGTGAGGGAGAGGGTTAGCATGAGGGTGAGGGTGAGGGTTACGGCTAGGGTTGGCGTTAGGTTTAGGGGGAGGGTTAGGATGAGGTTTAGGATTAGGGTTAGAGTAAGGGTTAGGATGAGGGTGAGGGTTAGGGTTAGTTTTAGGCTGAGGGTTTGGGTTAGGGTTTGGGTGAGGGTGAGGGTAATGGTGATGTTGAGGGTTAGGGTGAGGGTGAGGGTTAAGGTTAGGTTTAGGGTTAGGGTGAGAGTTAGAGTTAGGTTTAAAGTTAGGGTGAGGGATAGGGTGAGGGTGGGGGTTAGGGTTAGGTTTGCAATGAGTGTTAGGGTGAGTGTTAGGGTGAGGGTGAGAGTTAGTGTTAGGGTCAGGGGAAGGGTGAGGGTTAGGGTAAGGGTTAGCCTGAGGGGTAGGGTTAGGGTTAGGGTGAGGGTGAGGTTTTCAGTTAGGTAAGGGTTAGGGTTAGGGTTAGGGTGAGTTTTAGGGTGAGGGTGAGGTTGTGGGTGAGGGTTAGGGTGTGGGTGACGGTTAGATTTAGAGTGAAGATTCAGATGACAGTAAGGGTTAAGGTTAGGGTGACAGTTAGGGTTACGGTTAGGGTTAGGGTGAGGGTAAGGGTTAGGGTTAGGGATAGGGTGAGGATAAGGATGAGGGGTTGGATTAGGGTTAGGGTGACGGTTAGGGTTAGTGTGAGAGTTAAGGTTAGGTATACTGTTAGGTTTAGGGTGAGGGTGAGTGTTAGGATGAGCGTTTGGGTTAGGGTTAGGGTTATAGTTAGGGTGAGGGTGAGGGTTAGGGTTTGGGTGAGGGTGAGGGTAATGGTTATGCTGAAGGTTAGGGTGAGGGTGAGGGTTAGGGTTTGGGATAGTGTGAGGATTAGGGCTAGTTTTAGGGTTAGGGTGAGAGTTATGCTGACTGGTAGAAGTAGGGTTAGGGTGAGGGATAGGTTTAGTGTGATTGTAACAGTTAGGGTTAGGGTTAATGTTAGGGTGAGGGTAAGGGTTAGGGTGAGGGTTAGGGTTAGGGTGAAGTTTAGGGTTAGCATTCGGTTTATGATGAGGGTTAGGGTTAGGGTTAGGGTTAGGGTTAGGGTTAGGGTGAGGTTTAGGGTTAAGTTTAGGAAGAGCATTAGAGTTAGGCATAGGTTCAGGTTGAGGGTGAGGGTGAGGGTTAAGGATAGGGTTAGGTTAAGGGAGACGGTGAGGCTGAGGGTTAGGGTTATGGTTTGCGTGAGGGTTAGGTTTAGGATGAGGGATAGGGTTAGGGTTAGGGTTAGGGTTAGGCTGAGGGTGAGGGTGAGGTTTAAGTTTAGGGTTAGGGTTAGGTGTAGAGTGAGGGTGAGGTTTAGGTTTAGGATTAGTTTTAGTGTTAGTTTTAGGCTTATGGTGAGGGTTAGGGTTTTGGTGAGGGTTAGGTTTAGGGTGATGTTTAGAGTGAGGGTGAGGTTTAGGGTGAGGGTTATGGAGAGCGTGAAGGTGTGGGTGAGGATTAGGGTTAGGCTTCAGGTGATGGTTATTGTGACGGTGAGGGTTAAGGTGGATGTGAGTGTTAGGGAAGAGTTAGGGTGATGTTTAGTGTTAGTGTTAGGGTTAGGGTTAGGGTGAGGGTTAGGGTTAGTGTTAGGTTTAGGGTGAGTGTGAGGGTGAGGGTTAGTGTTAGGGTTAGGGTTAGTGTGAGGGTGAGGGTTAGGTTTAGGATTAGTGTTAGGTTTAGGGTTAGGCTTAGGTTGAGAGTGAGGGTGAGGGTGAGGTTTAGGGTTAGGCTGAGGGTTAGGTTTAGGGTGATGTTGAGGGCTCAGGTGAGGGTGAGGTTTAGGGTGTGGGTGAGGGTTAGGTTTAGGGTGAGCGTTAGGGTCACGGTGAGGTTTAGGTTGAGGATGAGGGATTGGGTTAGGATAAGGGTACGGTGAGGTTTAGGGTTAGGGTTAGGTGTAGGGTGAGGGTTAGGGTGAGGGTTAGTTTTAGGGTTAGTTTTGGGGATAAGTGTAGGGTTAGTGTGAGGTTTAGGTTAGGGTTATGGTTAGGGTAAACGTAAGGGTGAGGGTGAGGTTTAGGGTGAAAGTGAGGGTTATGGTTAGCGTTAGGGTTAGCATGAGGTTTAGGGTGAGGGTTAGGATTAGGGTTAGGGTGAGGTTGAGGGTTAGGGTTTGGGTGAATGTGAGGTTTAGGGTTAGGGTGAGGGTTAGGGTTAGGGTTAGGGTTAAGGTGAGGGTGAGGGTTAGGGTAAGGGCTAGGTTGAGGGTGAGGGTTAGGATAAGGGTTAGAGATAGGGCGAGGATGAGGGTTAGGGTTAGGGTGAGGGTTGGGCTGAGTTGTAGGGTTAGGGTTAGGGTTAGGTTTAGAGTGAGGGTTAGGGTTAGGGTTAGGATTAGGGTTGCATGAGGGTAAGGGTTAGAATGAGGGTGAGGGTAGGTGATAGTATTAGGGTTAGGGTGAGGGTTACGGTGAGGGTTAGGGTTAGGGTTAGGGTGAGGGTGAGTGTTAGGGTGAGCATTAGGGTTTGGGTGAGGGTTAGGGTGAGAGTTCGGGTTAGGATTAGTTTAGGGTTTGGGTGAGGGTGAGGGTGAGGGTTAGAGTGAGGGTTAGGTTTTGTGTGAGGTTGTGTGTTAGGGTGTGGGTTAGGGTTCGTGTTAGGATGAGGGTTAGGTTTCGTGTGAGGGTTAGGGTTAGGGTTATTTTTAGTGTTAGGTTTAGGTTGAGGGTGAGTGTGAGGGTTAGAGTTAGGGTTAGGTTAGGGTGAGGTTGAGGGTGAGGGTGAGGTGGAGGGTGAGTGTTTTAGTTAGGAAAGTGTTAGGGTTAGGTTTAGGGTGAGGGTGAGTGTTAGGGTGAGGATTAGGGTTTGGGTGAGGGTTAGGGTGAGAGTTCGGGTTAGGATTAGGTTAGGGTTAGGGTGAGGGTGAGGGTGAGGGTTAGGGTTAGGGTTAGGGTAAGGATGAGGGTTAGGGTTAGGGCTAGGGCGGGGGTTTGGGTTAGGGTGAGGTTTAGGGTTAGGGTTAGGTTTAGGGTGACGGTGAGTGTGAGGGTTAGGGTGAGGGTTGGGTTAAGAGTGAGGGCTAGAGATAGCGTGAGTGTTAGGGTGAGGTTTTGGGTGAGGGTGAGGGTGAGTGTGAGGGTGAGGGTTAGGGTTAGGTTTGGGTGAGGGTGAGGGTGAGGATTAGGATTAGGATTAGGGTTAGGGATAGGCTCAGGGTGAGGATGAGGGTAAGGGTTAGGGTGAGGGTTAGGGTTAGTGTGAGGGTTAGGGTGAAGGTGAGGGTTAGGGTTAGGGTTAGGGTGAGTGTGAGGGTGAGGTTGAGGGTTAAGGTGAGGGTGAGTTTTAGGGTTTGGGTGAGGGCTAGTTTGAGGGTGAGTGCTAGGGTAAGGGTTAGCGGTAGGGCCAGGATTAGGGTTAGGGTTAGGGTGAGGGTTAAGCTGAGGGGTAGGTTTAGGGTTAGTGTGAGGGTTAGGTTTAGAATGAGGGATAGGGTTAGGGTTAGGATTAGGGTAGGGTGAGGGTAAGGGTTAGGGTGAGGGTGAGGGTGAGGGTCAGGGTTAGGGTTAGCATTAGTGTTAGGGTTAGGTTTAGGGTTAGGTTTAGGGTTAGGGTTAGGGTCAGGATGAGGGTCAGGGTAAGGGTGAGGGTTAGGTTTAGTGTTAGGGTTAGGGTTAGGGTTATAGTTAGGGTGAGGGTAAAGATTAGGGTGAGGGTTAGGGTCACTGTGAGGGTCAGGGTGAGGGTTAGGGTTAGGATTAGGGTTTGGGTGAGGGCTAGGGTGAGGGTGAGTTTTAGGATTACTGTTAGGGTTAGTGTTAGGCTGAGGGTGAGGTTTAGGGTGAGGGTTAAGGTTAGGGTTAGGGTGTAGGTTAGGTTAGTGAAATGGTTAGTTTGAGGGTGAGTGTAAGGGTTAGGGTGAGTGTAAGTGTGAGTGTGATGTTTAGGGTGAGGGTTAGTGTGAGGCTGAGTGTTAGGTTTATGGTGAGCATTAGGGTTAGGATTAGGGTTAGGCTTACAGCTAGGGTGAGGGTGAGGGATATGGTAAGTGTTAGTGTAAGGGTTAGAGTGAGGGTTAGGTTTAGTGTGAGGTTGTGTGTTAGGGAGTAGGTTAGGGTTTGGGTTGGGGTGAGGGTTAGGTTTAGTGTGAGGGTTAGAGTTTGGGTTATTTTTAGGGTTAGGGTTAGGTTGAGGGTGAGTGTGAGGATTAAAGTTAGGGTAAAGTTAGGGTGAGGTTGAGGGTGAGGGTGAGGTTGAGGGTGAGTGTTTTAGTTAGGAGAATGTTAGGGTTTGGGTTAGGGTTAGAATTAGGGTGAGGGTGAGTGTTATGGTGAGGATTAGGGTTTTGGTGAGGGTTAGGGTGAGATTTCGGTTAGGATTAAGTTAGGGTTAGGGTGAGGGTGAGGGTGAGGGTTAGGGTTAGGTTTAGGATTAGGGTTAGGGTTAGGGTTAGGGCGAGGGTTAGGTTTAGGGTGAGGTTTAGGGTTAAGGTTATGGTGAGGGTGAGGGTGAGGGTGAGGGTTAGGGTTAGGGTTAGGGTTAGGATTAGGGTGAGGGTTAGAGTGAGTGTGAGGTTTAGGGTTAGGTAAGGGTAATGGTTAGGGTGAGGCTTAGGGATAAGAGTGAGGGCTGGGGTTAGCGTGAGTGTTAGTGCGAAGTTTAGGGTGAGAGTGAGTGTGAGGGTGAGGGTGAGTGTGAGGGTGAGGTTTAGGGTTAGTGTTAGAGTGAGGGTGATGGTGAGTATTAGGGTTAGGATTAGGGTTAAGGTTAGGCTGAGGGTGTGGGTGAGCATAAGCGTTAGGGTTAGAGTGAAGGTTAGGGTTAGTGTGAGGGTTAGGGTGAAGGTGAGTGTTAGGGTTAGGGTTAAGGTGAGTGTGAGGGTGAGGGTGAGTGATAAGTTGAGGGTGAGTTTTAGGGTTAGGGTGAGGGCTGGTTTGAGGGTGAGGTTTAGGGTAAGTGTTAGGGATAGGGCGAGGATAGGGTTAGTGTTAGGGTGAGGTTTAGGCTGAGGGGGTAGGGTTAGGGTTAGGGTGTGGGTTAGGTTTAGAGTGAGGGTTAGGGTTAGGGTTAGGATTAGGGTTAGGATGAGGGTAAGGGTTAAGGTGAGTGTGAGGTTTAGGGTTAGAATTAGGGGTAGGGTTAGGGTTAGGGTGAGGGTTAGGGTTAGGGTGAGGGTGAGGGTTAGGGTAAGTTTGAGGTTTAGGTTTAGTGTGAGGGTTAGGGTTAGGGTTAGAGTTAGGGTGAGGGTAAGGGTTAGAGTGAGCGTTAGGGTGAGTGTGAGGTTGAGGCTGAGCGTTAGGGTTAGGATTAGGGTTAGGGTGAGCGCTAGAGTGAGGTTGAGGGTTAGGATTATTGTTAGGGTTAGTGTTAGGCTGAGGGCGAGGGTGAGGTTGAGGGTTAACGTTAGGGTTAGGGTGTAGGTTAGGGTTAGTGAGATGGTTAGTGTCAAGGTGAGTGTAAGGGTTAGGGTGAGAGTTAGTGTGAGCGTGAGGTTTAGGGTTAGGGTTAGGGTGAAGGTTACGGTGAGGGTGAGGGTTAGGTTGAGGGTGAGTGTTAGATTTAGGGTGAGCATTAGGGTTAGGATTAGTGTTAGGGTGAGGGCTAGAGTGAGAGTGAGGTTTAGGGTAAGGGTTAGGGTTAGGGTTAGAGTGAGGGTTAGGGTTAGTGTGAGGTTGTGTGTTAGGGTGTGGGTTAGGGTTCGGGTTAGGATGAGGGTTAGGTTTAGTGTGAGGGTTAGGGTTAGGGTTAGGTTAGGGTGAGGTTGAGAGTGAGTGTTTTAGTTAGGAAAATGTTAGGGTTAGGGTGAGGGTGAGGGTGAGTGTTAGGGTGAGGATTAGGGTTTGGGTGTGGTATAGGATGAGACTTCGTCTTAGGATTAGGTTAGGGTTAGGGTGAGGGTGAGTGTGAGGGTTCGGGTTAGGGTTAGGTTGAGGTTGAGGATTAGGGTTAGGGCTAGGACGAGGGTTAGGGTTAGGGTGAGGTTTAGGGTTAGGGTTAGGGTGAGGGTGAGGGTGAAGGTTAGGTTTAGGATTAGCGTTAGGTTTAGGGTTAGGGTGTGGTTAAGTGTTAGGGTGAGGGTGAGGGTGAGGGTGAAGGTTAGGGTTATGTTGTGGGCTAGGTTGAGGGTGAATGTTCGGTTTAGAGTTATGGTTATGGTGAAGGTGAGGGATAAGTTGATGATGAGGATTAGGGTGAGTTAGAAGAGAAATAGGGTTAGGGTTAGGGTGAGTGTTAGGGTTAGTGTGAGTGTTAGGATTAGGGTTAAGGTTATATTTAATGTAAGGATTAGGTTTAGGGTGAGGTTTAGGGTGAGGGTGAGGGTTAGGGTTAGAGTAAGGGTTAGGGTAACTGATAGGTTGAGGGTAAGGGTGAGGGTGAGGTTTAGGTTTAGGTTTAGGGGTAGGGTTAGGGTGAGGGTTAGGGTTAGGTTGAGGGTTTGGGCTAGGGTTAGGGTTAGGGTTAGGGTGAGTGTTATTGTGAGTTTAAGGTTTCGGATGAGTGTTAGTATGAGGGTGAGTGTTAGGGTTAGTGTGAGGGTAAGGGTTAGGGTGAGGGTTAGGGTGAGCGTGAGCATTAGGGTTAGGGTGAGGGTGAGGTTTAGGGTTAGGTTTAGGGTGAAGGTTAGGGTGAGGGTGAGGGTTAGGGTGAGGGTTAGGGTGAGGGTGAGGGTTAGGGTTAGGGTGTGCATTAGGGTTAGGATTAGGGTTAGGGTGAGGGCTAGGGTTAGGGTGAGGGTTAGGGTAAGGGTTAGGGTTAGGGTTAGAGTGAGGTTTAGGGTTAGTGTGAGGTTGTGTGTTAGGGTGTGGGTTAGGGTCCGGGTTAGGGTGAGGGTTAGGTTTAGTGTAACGGTTTGGGTTAGGGTTATTTTTAGTGTTAGATTTAGGTTGAGGGTGAGTGTGAGGGTTAGAGTTAGGGTTAGGTTAGAGTGAGGTTTAGGGTGAGGGTGAGGTTGAGGGTGAGTGTTTTAGTTAGGAAAGTGTTAGGGTTAGGGTTAGGGTGAGGATTAGGTTGAGGGTGAGTGTTATGGTGAGGATTAGGTTTTGGGTGACGGTTAGGGTGAGAGTTCAGGTTAGGATTAGGTTAGGGTTAGGGTGAGGGTGAAGGTGAGGGTGAGGGTTAGGGTTAGGGTGAGGTTGAGGGTTAGGGTTAGGGCTAGGGCGAAGGTGAGGTTTAGGGTGAGGTTTAGGTTTAGGGTTAGGATGAGGGTGAGGGTGAGGGTAAGGGTTAGGGTTAGGGTGAGGGTGAGGGTGAGGGTTAGGTTTAGGATTAGGGTTAGGGTAAGTTTAGCGTGAGGTTAAGGGTTAGGGTGAGGGTGAGGGTGAGGGTGAGTGTTAGGGTTAGGTTGTGGGCTAGGGTGAGGGTGAGGGTTCAGTTTAGGGTTATGGTTATGGTGAAGGTGACAGATAGGGTGAGGGTGAGGGTTAGGGTGAGTGTAAGGGGAGAGATAGGGTTAGGGTTAGGGTGAGGGTTAGGGTTAGTGTGAGTGTTAGGATTAGGGTTATGGTTATGTTTAGGGTGAGGGTAAGGTTTAGGGTGAGGGTGAGGGTTAGGGTTAGCTTTAGGTTTAGGGAAACTGTTAGGTTGAGGGTAAGGGTGAGTGAGAGGTTTAGGTTTAGGGGTAGGGTTAGGGTGAGGGTTAGGCTTAGAGTGAGCGTTAGGGTTAGGGTGAGTGTTATGGTTAGGGTGAGTGTTAGGGTGAGGTTAAGGGTTAGGATGAGTTTTAGGGTGAGGGTGAGCGTTAGGCTTAGGCTTAGGGTTAGGGTTATGTTGAGGGGTTGGGTGAGGGTTGGGGTTAGTGTGACGGTGAGGCTTAAAGTTAGAGTTAGGGTTAAAGTTAGGATGAGGGTCAATGTAAGGTTTAGGGTGAGGGGTAGGTTGAGGGTGAGGATTAGGATGAGGTTTAGGGTTAAGGTGAGGTTTAGGGCTAGGGTTAGGGTGAGGGTTAGGGTTAGGTTGATGTATAAGGTAAGGATGAGGGTTTGCGTGAGTGTGAGGCTTCTGGTGAGGGTGAGGGTTTGCGTGTGGGTGAGGGTTAGGGTTAGGGTGACTGTTAGGGTGACGGTGAGGGTTAGGGTGAGGGTGAGTGTTAGGGTTATGGTTAGGGTTATGTTGAGGGTTAGGGTTAGGGTAAGGGATAGGGTGAGGGTTAAGATGTGTGGTTGGGTTAGAGTTAGGGTGAGGGTTAGGGTTAGGGTTAGGGTTAGGGTGAGGTTATTGGTTAGGGTGAGCGTTAGGTTGAGTGTAAGTGTTAGGGTTAGCGTTAGAGTTTGCGTGAGGGTTAGGGTGTGGGGTTGGGTTAGGGTTAGTGTGAGGGTTAGGGTTGGAGAGAGGTTAAGGGTTAGGATGAGGGTTAGGTTTAGCATTAGGGTCAGGGTGAGGGTTAGGGTGAGGGTTAGGTTAAGGGTTAGGTTCAGGGTGGGGGTTACGGTTAAGGTTAGGGTTAGGATGAGGGTTAGGGTTAGGGTTAGGGTTAGGGTGAGTTTGAGGGTAAGGGTTAGGTGAGGGATAGGGTGAGGGTGAGGGTTAGGGTTAGGTTTAGGGTGAGGGTGAGGGTTAGGGTGAGGTTTAGAGTGACCTTGAGGGTTAGGCATAGTGTTAGGGTTAGGGTGAGGGTGAGGGTCCTGGTTAGGGTGAGGTTTAGAGTGAGGTTGAAGTTTAGGTTTAGGGTGAGGGTTAGGTTGAGGGTTAAGGTGAGGGTTAGGGTTAGGTTAAGGGTGAGGGTTAGGTTGAGGATTAAGGTTAATGTTAGGGTGAGGGCTAGGGTGACGGTGAGGGTTAGGCTTAGGTTTAGGGTTAGGGTTAGGGTGAGGGGTTGGGTGAGTGTTAGGGTTAGGGTGAGTGTGAAGCTTAGGGTTAGGGTTAGGGTTATAGTTTGGGTGATGGTTAGGGTGAGGGTAAGTTTTATAGTGAGGGTTAGAGTGAGGGTGAGGGTTAGGGTTAGATTTAAGGTGAGGGGTTGGGTGAGGGTTAGGGTTAGGTTTATGGTGAGGGTTAGGGTTAGTGTTATGGTTAGGGTTTAGATGAGGATTAGGTTTAGTGTGAGGTTTAGGGTTAGGGTTAATGCTAGTGTTAGGGTGAGAGTAAGGGTTAGGGTTAGGGTGAGGGTTAGGGTTATTGTGAGGTTTAGGGTTAATGTTCGGGTTAGGGTTAGGGTGAGTGTTAGGGTTAGGTTTAGGGTGAGGATGAGTGTTAGGTTGAGGTTTAGGGTTATGGTTAGGGTGAGGTTTAGGTTGAGGGGTAGGGTTAGGTTTAGGGTGAGGGTTAGGGTTAGTGTGAGGATTAGGGTGAGTGCTAGGGTGAGCGTGAGGGTGAGGTTAGGGTTAGGGATAGGGTGAGGATTAGGGTTAGGTTTAGGGTGAGGTTGAGGGTTAGGCTGATGGGTAGGGTAAGGGATAGGCTGTAGGATAGGTTTAGTGTGAGGGTTAGGGTTAGGGTTAATCTTAGGGTGAGGGTAAGGGTTAGTGGGAGGGTTTAGGTTAGAGTGAAGTTTAGGGTTAGCATTCCGTTTAGGATGAGCATTAGGGTCAGGCTAACGGTTAGGTTTAGGGTTAAGGTTAGGGTTAGGGTGAGGGTAAGTGTTAGGGTGAGGGTGAGGGTTAGAATTAGGATTAGGGTTATGGGGAGAGTTAGGGTTAGGTTTAGGGTTAGTGTGAGGTTTAGGGTAAGATTTTGTTTAGTGTTAGTGATAGGGTTAGGGCGAGGTTGAGGGTGAGGGTGAGGATTAGGGTTAGGGTGAGGTTTAGGGATAAGTTTAGGGTTAAGGTGAGGGTTAGGGTGAGGGTGAGGGTGAGTGTGAGGGTTAGGGTTAGGGATAGGGTGAGGATTATGGTTAGGTTTAGGGTTAGGGTGAGGGTTAGGCTGACGGGTATCATTAGGTTTAGGCTGAGGGATTGGTTTAGTGTGAGGTTTAGGGTTAGGGTTAATATTAGGGTGTGGATAAGGGTTAGGGTGAGGGTTAGGGTTAGGGTGAAGTTTAGGGTGAAGCTAAGGGTTAGGTTAAGGGTGACGGTTAGGTTTAAGGTTAGGGTTAGGGTGAGGGATAGGGTTAGGGTTAGGTTGAAGCTAAGTGTTGGGGTGAGGGTTAGGGTGAGGGGTTGGGTTAGGGTTAGGGTGAGGGTTAGGGTTAGTGTGAGAGTTAAGTTTAGGTATACTGTTAGGTTTAGGATGAGGGTAAGTGTTAGGGTGAGAGTGAGGGTGAGGCTTTGGGTTAGGGTTAGCGTTAGGATTAGGGTGAGTTTTAGGATGAGGGTTAGGTTTAGGTTTAAGGTAAGGGTTAGGGTGAGGGTGAGCTTTAGGTTTAGGGTGAAGTTTAGGGTTAGCATTCGGTTTAGGATGAGGTTTAGGGTGAGGATTATGGTTAGGGTTAGGGTGAGGGTGAGGGTTAGGGTTAAGGTTAGGGTGAGGGTTAGGGTTAGGTTGAAGCTAAGTGTTGGGGTGAGGGTTAGGGTGAGGGTGAAGGTGAGGGTGAGGAATAGTGTGAGTCTGAGGGTAAGGGTTAGGGTTAGGTTTAGGGTTAGGGATAGGGTGAGGGTTAGGGTTACGCTGGGGGTGAGGGTGAGGGTTAGGTTTAGGGTGAGCGTGAGGGTCAGGGTTAGAGTTAGGATTAGTTTTAGGGTTAGGGTTAGGTTGAGGGTGAGGGTGAGGGTGAAGATGAGGGTTAGGTTAATGGTTAGTTTTAGGGTTAGGGTGAGGTTGAGGGTGAGGGTTAGGTTTAGGATTAGTGTTAGGGTTAGGCTTAGGCTTAGTTTGAGGGTGAGGGTTAAGGATAGGGTTAGGTTTAGGGAGATGGTGAGGCGGAGGTTTAGGGTTATGGTTAGTGTGACGGTTAGGTTTAGGGTGAGAGGTAGGTTAAGGGTAAGGGTTACGGTTCACTGAGGGTGAGGGTGAGGTTTAGGTTTAGGGTTAGGGTTAGGTTTAGAGTGAGGGTTAGGTTTAGGTTTAGGATCCGTTTTAGGGTTAATTTTAGGCTTATGGTATGGGTGAGGGTGCAGTTTAGGGTTAGGGTGAGGGTTAGGGTTAGGGTGAAGTTTAGGGTTAGGGTGATGTTTAGAGTGAGGGTGAGGGTTAGAGTGAGGGTTAGGGTGAATGTGAGGGTTTGTGAGGGTTAGGGTTAGGGTTAGGGTGAGGGTTAGGGTGACGGTGAGGGTTAAGGTGAGGATGAGGGTTAGGGATAGTGTTAGGGTGAGGGTTAGGGTTAGGGTTATTGTTAGGATGAGGTTTAGGGTTAAGGTTAGGTTTAGGGTGAGGTTGAGGGTTAATGTTAGGGTTAGGTTTATTGTGACAGTGAGGATTAGGTTTAGGATCAGTGTTAGGGTTAGAGTTTTGCTTAGGGTGAGATTGAGGTTGAGGGTGAGGTTTAGGTTTAGGTTTAGGGTTAGTGTGAGGTTTAGGGTTAGGGTTAGGATGAGTGGAAGGGTGAGGGTTAGGGTTAGGGTTAGGATTAGGCTGAGGGGTAGGGTTAGGATTAGGGTGAGGTGGAGGGTGAGAGTTTCACTTAGGGAAAGTTTAGTGTTAGGGTGAGGATTAGGGTGAGGGTTCGGGTGAGGGTGAGGGTTAGGGTGTGGGTGTGGGTGAGGGTGAGTTTTAGGGTTAGGGTTAGGTTTAGGTTGAGGGTTAGGGTTAGGGTTTGGGTGAGGGTGAGGGTAATCGTCATGCTGAAGGTTAGGGTGAGGGTGAGGGTTAGGATTAGGGTTAGGGTTACGGTGAGGTTTAGTGTTAGGGTTAGGTTTAGGGTGAGAATTACGTTGAGGGTTAGGGTTAGGGTTAGTGTGAAGTTAAGTTTAGGGTAAGGGTTAGGGTAAAGATAAGGGTGAGGGTGAAGTTTAGGGTGAGGGTTAGTTTTAGGGTTAGCGTTAGGATTAGGGTGTGGGTTAGGGTGAGGGTTAGGATTACGGATAGGTTGAGGTTGAGGTTTAGGGTTAGGATTAGTGTGAGTGTTAGGATTAGGGTGAGGGTTAGGGTTAGGTTTAGGGTTAGGGTGAGGGTGAGGGTGAGGGTGAGGTTTGGGTTAGGGTTAGAGTTAGGGTGAGGTTGAGGTTTAGGGTTATGATTAGGTTTAGGGTTACGTTTAGGCTGGGGTTGAGGGTGAGGATGAGGGTTAGGTTTACTGTGAGGGTTAGGTTTAGGGGTAGGGTTAGGGTTATACTGAGTGTTAGGGTTAGGGGTAGTGTTAGGATGAGGGTTACGGTGAGGGGTAAAGTTAGTGTTAGTGTGAGGGTTAGGGTTAAGTTTAGGTTTAGGGTGAGGGCAAGGGTGAGGGTGAGGGTGAGGGTTAGGGTTAGGGATAGGTTGAGGATTAGGTTAGGTTTAGGGTTAGGGTGAGGGTTAGGCTGAAGGGTAGGGTTAGGGATAGGCTGTAGGATAGGTTTAGTGTGAGAGTTAGGATTAGGGTTAATATTAGGGTGAGGGTAAGGGTTAGGTTGAGGGTTAGCGTTAGGATGAAGTTTAGGGTTAGCATTCGGTTTAGGATGAGGGTTACGGTGAGGCTAAGGGTTAGGTTTAGGGTTAGGGTTAGTGTTAGGGTGAGGGTAAGTGTTAGGTTGAGGGTTAGGGTGGGGGTGAGTGTTAGGGTTAGGATTAGGGTTATGGGGAGGATTAGGGTTAGGTTTAGGGTTAGTGTGAGGTTTAGGGTAAGAGTTTTGTTTAGTGTTAGGGTTAGGGTTAGGGTGAGGGTGAGGGTGAGGGTGAGGGTTAGGGTTACGGTGATGGTTAGGGATAAGTTTAGGATTAAGGTGAGGGTTAGGTTGAGGGTGAGGGTGAGGGTTAGTTTAGGGATAGGTTGAGGATTAGGGTTAGGTTTAAGGTTAGGATGAGGGTTAGGCTGACCGGTATGGTTAGGGTTAGGAGGAAGGGATTGGTTTAGTGTGAGGGTTAGGGTTAGGGTTAATATTAGGGTGTGGGTAAGGGTTAGGGTGAGGGTTAGGGTTAGTGTGAAGTTTAGGGTTAGCATTCGGATTAGGATGAGGGTTAGGGTGAGGGTTAGGGTTAGGGTTAGGGGGAGGGGGAGGGTTAGGATTAAGGTTAGGCTGAGGGTTAGGGTTAGTTTGAAGCTAAGTGTTGGGGTTAGGGTTAGGGTGAGGGTGAGGGTGAGGGTGAGGGTGAGGAATAGGGTGAATCTGAGGGTAAGGGTTAGGGTTAGGTTTATGGTTAGGGATAGGGTGAGGGTTAGGGTTAGGCTGGGGGTGAGTGTGAGGGTTAGGTTATGGTTAGGTTTAGGGTTACGCTGAGGGTGAGGGTGAGGGTGAAGATGAGGGTTAGGTTAACGGTTAATTTTAGGGTTAGGGTTAGGGTGAGGGTGAGGGTTAGGTTTAGGATTAGTGTTAGGTTTAGGGTTAGGCTTAGGTTGAGGGTGGGGGTGGGATTTAGGGTCAAGGATAGGGTTAAGTTTAGGGAGAAGGTGAGGCGGAGGGTTAGGATTATGGTTAGGGTGAGGGATAGGTTTAGGGTGAGAGATAGGTTAAGGGTAAGGGTTACGGTTCGCCGAGGTTGAGGGTGAGGTTTAGGTTTAGTGTTAGGGTTAGATTTAGAGAGAGGCTTAGGTTTAGGTTTAGGATTAGTTTTAGGGTTAGTTTTAGGCTTATGGTGAGGGTGAGGGTGCACGTTAGGGTTAGGGTGAGGGTTAGGTTTAGGGTGAAGGTTAGGGTTAGGGTGATGTTTAGAGTGAGAGTGAGGGTTAGAGTGAGGGTTAGGGTGAGGGTGAGGATGTGTGTGAGGGATAGGTTTAGGGTTAGGGTTAGGGTTAGGATTATGTTTGGGGTTACATTTAGGCTGGGGGTGAGGGTGAGGATGTGGGTTAGGTTTAGGGTGAGGGTTAGGGTTAGGGTTAGGGTTACGATTAGGGTGAGTGTTAGTGTTAGGGTTAGGGTTAGGATGAGGTTTAGGGTAAGAGGTAGATTTAGGGTTATTGTGAGGGTTACGGTTCGTGTGAGGGTTATGTTTAGTGTTAGGGTTACCTTTATGGTGAGGATAAGGGTTAGGGTGATGATTAGAGTTAGGGTGAGGGTTAGGGTTAAGGTTAGGATGAGGGTTAGTGTGAGGGTGAGGGTCTGGGTTAGGGTTAGGTTTAGGCTGAGCTTTAGGGTGAGAGTTAGTGTTAGGGTTAGGGTGAGTGTTAGGGTGAGGGTAAGGTTTAGGGTGAGGGTAAGAATGAGGGTGAGGGTTACGGTTAGGATGAGGGGAAGGGTGAGGCTTATGGTTAGGGTTCGGATTAGGCTGATTGTTAGGGTTATGGTTAGGGTGAGGGTGAGGGTGAGTCTTTCAGTTAGGGAAGGTTTAGTGTTAGGGTTAGGTTGAGGATTAGGGTGAGGTTGAGGGTGCGGGTGAGGGTTAGGGTGTGGGTGTGGGTGAGGGTTAGGGTTAGGGTGAAGGTTAGGGTGATGGTAAGGGTTAGGGTGAGGGTGAGGGTTAGGGTTACGGTTAGGGATAGGGTTAGGAATAGGGTGAGGGTTAGGGTGAGGGGTTGGGTTAGGATTAGAGTGAGGTTTAGGGTTAGTGTGAGAGTTAAGGTTAGGGATAGGGTTAGGGTTAGGTTGAGGGTGAGGGTTAGCATGACGGTGAAGGTGAGGGTTAGGGTTAGGGTTAGGATTATGGTTGGGGTTACATTTAGGCTGGGGGTGAGGGTGAGGATGTGGGTTAGGTTTAGGGTGAGGGTAAGAGTGAAGGTGAGGGTTACGGTTAGGATGAGGGGAAGGGTGAGGCTTAGGGTTAGGGTTAGGATTAGGCTGATTGGAAAGGTTAGGGTTAGGGTAAGGGTGAGGCTGAGTCTTTCAGTTAGGGAAGGTTTGGTGTTAGGGTTAGGTTGAGGATTAGGGTGAGGGTGAGGGTGAGGCTGAGGGTTAGGGTGTGGGTGTGGGTGAGGGTTAGGGTTAGGGTGAAGGTTAGGGTGATGGTAAGGGTTAGGGTGAGGGTGACGGTTAGGGTTACAGTTAGGGTTAGGGTTAGGAATAGGGTGAGGGTTAGGGTGAGGGGTTGGGTTAGGATTAGGGTGAGGTATAGGGTTAGTGTGAGAGTTAAGGTTAGGGATAGGGTTATAGTTAGGTTGAGGGTGAGGGTTAGCATGACGGTGAAGGTGAGGGTTAGGGTTAGGGTTAGGATTATGGTTGGGGTTACATTTAGGCTGGGGGTGAGGGTGAGGATGTGGGTTAGGTTTAGGGTGAGGTTTAGGATGAGGGTTAGGATTAGGGTTAGAGTAAGGGTTAGGGTGAGGGTGAGGGTAAGGGTTAAGTTTAGGGTGAGGGTTAGGGTTAAGGTTTGGGTGAGGGTGAGGGTAATCGTTATGCTGAGGGTTAGGGTGAGGGTGTGGTTGAGGGTGAGGGTTGGGGTTAGGGTGAGCGTTAGGGTTTTGGTGAGGATTAGGTTTAGGATGATGTTTAAAGTGAAGGTGAGGGATAGGGTGAGGGGGAGTGGGAGGGTGAAGTTTTGGATGAGGGTTAGGGTTAGGCTTCGGGTGAGGGTTTGGGTGACGGTGAGGGTTAAGGTGAGCGTGAGTGTTAGGGATAGGGTTAGGGTGAGGGTTAGGGTTAGGGTTAGGGTTAGAGTGAGTGTTTGGCTTAGGGTTAGATTTAGGGTGAGGGTGAGGTTTAGGTTTAGGCTTAGTTTTAGGGTTAGTTTTAGGGTTATGATGAGGGTGAGGTTGAGGGTTAGGGTGAGTGTTAGGGTTTTGGTGAGGGTTAGGTTTAGGGTGATGTTTAGAGTGAGGGTGAGGGATAGGGTGAGGGTGAGGGTGAGGGTGAAGGTGTGGGTGAGGGTTAGGGATAGGGTTCGGGTGAGGGTTAGGGTGACGCTGAGTGTTAAGGTGAATGTGAGTGTGAGGGATAGGGTTAGGGTGAGGGTTAGTGTGAGGATTAGGGTTAGGGTGAGTGTTAGGGTTAGGGTTAGGGTCACGGTGAGGCTTAGGGTGAGGGTAGTGTTAGGGTTGGGGTTAGTGTGAGGTTGAGGGTTAGGTTTAGGATTAGTGTTAGGGTTAGGTTTAGGCTTAGGTTGAGAGTGAGGGTGAGGGTGAGGTTTAGGGTTAGGGTGAGGGTTACGGTTAGGGTTAGGATAAGGGTTAGATTTAGGGTGATGGTGAGGGCTCAGGTGAGGGTGACATTTAGGGTATGGGTGAGGGTTAGGGTTATGGTGAGGGTTAGGGTGACGGTGAGGGTTAGGGTGAGGGTGAGAGTTAGGATTAGGGTAAGGGTTACGTTGAGGTTTAGAGTTAGGGTTAGATTTAGGGTGAGGGTTAGGTTTAGGGTTAGTTTTAGTGTTAGGGTTAGTGTGAGTTTTAGGTTTAACGTTAGGGTTAGAATGAAGGTAAGTGTGAGGGTGAGGTTTAGGGTGAGGGCGAGGGTTAGGGTTAGCGTTAGGGTTAGTGTGAGGTTTATGGTGAGGGTTAGGATTAGGGTCAGGGTTAGGTAGAGGGTTAAGGTTAGGGTGAGGGTTATGGTTAGGGTGAGCGTTAGGGTTAGGTTTGGGGTTAGGGTGAGGGTGTGGGTGAGTGTGGGTTGGGTTAGGGTTAGAGTTAGGGTGAGGGTGAGGGTTAGGGTTAGGATTATGTTTGGGGTTACTTTTAGGCTCGGCATGAGGGTGAGGATGAGGGTTAGGTTTACGGTGACGTTTAGGGTTATGTTTAGGGTTAGGGTTAGGATTAGGGTGAGAGTTAGGGCTAGAGATAGGGTTAGGATGAGGCTTAGGGTGAGGGGAAGACTTAGGGTTAGGGTGAGGCTTAGGGTTAGTGTGAGGGTTAAGTTTAGTGTTAGGGTTAGTTTTATGGTGAGGGTAAGGTTTAGGGTGAGGGTGAGGGTTAGGGTGAGGGTGAGGGTTAGGGTTAGGATTAGGGTTAGGCTGAGGGATAGGGTTAGGGTTAGGGTGAGGGTGAGGGTGAGGGTTTCAGTTAGGTAAGGGTTAGGGTTAGGGTTATGGTGAGGATTTGGGTGAGGGTTCTGGTGAGGGTGAGGGTTAGGGTGTGGGTGAGGGTTAGGGTTAGGGTGAAGGTTAGGGTGAAGCTAAGGGTTAGGTTGAAGGTGAAATTTAGGGTTAAGGTTAGGGTTCGGGTTAGGGTTAGGGTTAGGGATAGGGTGAGGGTTAGGGTGAGGGGTTGGGTTAGGGTTAGGGTGAAGGTTAGGGCTAGTGTGAGAGTTAAGGTTAGGTATACTGTTAGATTTAGGGTGAGGGTAAGGGTTAGGGTGAGGGTGAGGGTGAGGCTTAGGGTTAGGGTTAGCGTTAGGATTAGGGTGAGTGTTAGGATGAGGGTTAGGTTTAGGTTTAGGTTAAGTGTTAGGGTGAGGGTGAGGGTTAGGTTTAGGTTAAGGGTGAGTGTTAGTGTTAAGGTTAGGGTTTGGGTGAGGGTGAGGGTAATGGTTATGCTAAGGTTTAGGGTGAGGGTGAGGGTTAAGGTTAGGGATAGTGTGAGGGTTATGGGTAGGTTTAGGAATAGGGTGAGGGTTAAGCTGACAGGTAGGGTTAAGGTTAGGGTGAGGGATAGGTTTAGTGTGATTGTTAGGGTTAGGGTTATGGTTAATGTTAGGGTTAGGGTGAGGGTTAGGGTTAAGGTTAGGGTTAGGGTGAGGTTTAGTTTTAGGGTTAGGGTTTGGGTGAGGGTGAGGGTAATGTTTATGCTGAGGGTTGGGTTGAGGGTGATGGTTAGGGTTAGGGATAGTGTGAGGATTAGGGGTAGGTTTAGTGTTAGGGTGAGGTTTAGGCTAACGGGTAGGGTTAGGGTTAGGGTGAGGGATAGGTTTAGTGTGATTGTTATGGTTAGGTTTAGGGTTAATGTTAGGGTTAGGGTGAGGGATAGATTTAGCCTTAGGTTTAGGTGCGAGTGAGGGTTAGGGTTAAGTTTAGGAAGAGGGTTATGGTTAAGCTTAGGTTGAGATTGAGGGTGAGGGTGAGGGTTAAGGATAGGGTTAGGTTATGGGAGACGGTGAGGCTGAGGTTTAGGGTTATGGTTTGGGTGAGGGTTAGGTTTAGGGTGAGGGATAGGGTTAGGGTTAGGGTTAGGGCTAGGCTGAGGGTGAGGGTGAGGTTTAGGTTTAGGGTTAGGGTTAGGTTTAGAGTGAGGGTGAGGTTTAGGTTTAGGATTAGTTTTAGGGTTAGTTTTGGCTTATGGTGAGGGTGAGGGTTAGGTTTAGGGTGAGGGTTAGGGTTTTGGTGAAGGTTAGGTTTAGGGTGATGTTTAGAGTGAGGGTGAGGGTTAGCGTGAGGGGGAGGGGGAGGGTGAGTTTGTGGGTGAGGGTTAGGGTTAGGTTTGTGTGAGAGTTAGGGTGACAGTGAGAGTTAAGGTGAGAGTGAGTGTTAGGGATAGGGTTAGGGTGAGGTTTAGGGTTAGGGTTAGGGTTAGGGTTAGTGTGAGGTTGAGGGTTAGGGTTTGGATTAGGGTGAGGGTGAGGGTGAGGGTTAGTGTTAGGGTTAGGGTTAGTCTGAGGGTGAGGGTTAGGTTTAGGATTAGTGTTAGGTTTAGTGTTAGGCTTAGGTTGAGAATGAGGTTGAGAGTGAGGTTTAGGTTTAGGTTGAGGGTTATGATTAGGGTTAGGATGAGGGTTAGGTTTAGGGTGATGGTGAGGGCTCAGTTGAGTGTGAGGGTTAGGGTTTGGTGAGGGTTAGGTTTAGGGTAAGGGTTAGGGTGACAGTAAGGGTTAGGGTGAGGGTGAGAGTTAGGGTTAGGTAAGGGTTACGGTGAGGTTTAGGGTTAGGGTTAGGTGTAGGGTGAGCAGTAGGGTGAGGGTTAGGTTTAGGGTGAGTTTTAGGGTTAGTGTGAGGTTTAGGTTTAGGGTTAGGGTTAGGATAAAGGTAAGGGTGAGGGTGAGGTTTATGGTGAGGGTGAGGGTTGGGGTTAGCGTTAGGTTTAGGGTGAGAGTTAGGATTAGGTTTAGGGTGAGGTTGAGGGTTATCGTTAGGGTTTGGGTGCAGGTTAGGGTTAGGGTGAGGGTTAGGGTTAGGCTTAGGGTAAGGTTGAGGGTGAGTGTTAGGGTTGGCTTAGGGTTAGAGTTAGGGTGAGGGTGAGGGTTAGGGTTAGCGTTAGGCTTAGGGTGAGTCTTAGGGTGAGGGTTAGGATTAGGGTTAGGGTGAGGTTGACGGTTAGCGTTAGGGTTAGGGTGAGGGTTAGGGTTAGGGTGAGGGTGAGTATTAGGGTTGGGTTAGGGTTAGAGTTAGGGTGAGGGTGAGGGTTAGGGATAGGATTAGGGTTTGTTATAAGTTTAGGCTGGGGGTGAGGGTGAGGATTAGGGTTAGGTTTAGGGTTAGGGTTAGGGTTAGGGTTCGGGTTAGGCTTAGGATTAGGATGAGTGTTAGGGTTAGGGTTAGGGTTATGATGAGGGTTAGGGTGAGGGGTACATTTAGGGTTACTATGAGGGTTAGAATTCATGTGAGAGTTATGTTTAGGGTTAGGGTTAGGATTATGGTGAGGGTAAGGTTTAGAATGAGGTTTAGGATTAGGGTGAGGGTTAGGGTGAGGGTTATGGTGAGGGTAAGGGTTAGAATGAGGTTTAGGGTTAGGGTGAGGGTTAGGGTTAGGGTTAGGATGAGGGTTAGTGTGAGGTTGAGGGCCTGGGTTAGGGTTAGGTTTAGGGTGAGCGTTAGGGTGAGGGTTAGGGTTAAGGTTAGGGTGAGGGTTAGGGTGAGGGTGAGGGTTAGGGTTAGGATGAGGGGAAAGATGAGGGTTAGGGTTAGGGTTAGGATTAGTTTGAGGGGTAGGGTTAGGTTTAGGGTGAGGTTGAGAGTGAGTGTTTCAGTTAGTGAAGGTTTAGTGTTAGGGTTAGGTTGGGGATTAGGGTGAGGGTGAGGGTGAGGTTTAGGTTGTGGGTGTGGGTGAGGGTTAGAGTTAGGGTGAAAGTTAGGGTTATGGTAAGGGTTAGGGTGAGGTTGAAGTTTAGGGTTACGGTTAGGGTTAGGGTGAGGGTTAGGGTTAGGGTTAGGGATAGGGTTAGGGTTAGGGTGATGGGATGAGTTAGGGTTAGCGTGAGGGTTAGGGTTCGTGTGAGAGTTAAGGTTAGGGATAGGGGTAGGATGAGGGTTAGGATTAGGGTTACTGTAAGGGTTAGGGTGAGGGTGAGGGTTAGGGTTAGTTTTAGGGTGAGGGTTAGTGTTAGGGTTTGGGTGAGGGTGAGGGTAATGGTTATGCTGAGGGTTAGGGTGAGGGTGAGGGTTAGGGTTAGGTTTAGGGTTAGGGTGGTGGTTAGGGTGAGAGTTTGAGTTAGGTTTAATGTTAGGGTGAGGGTTAGGGTGAGGGTGAGGTTTAGGGTTAGGGTTAGCGTTACAGTGAGGTTTAGGGTGAGTATTAGGGTGAGGTTGAGGGTTATGATTATGGTGAGGGGAAGGGTGAGGGTTAGGGTTAGGGTTGGGCTTAGGGTTAGGGTTAGGGTTAGGGTGAGGGTGAAAGTGAGGGTTTCAGTTAGGTAAGGGTTAGGGATAGTGTTAGGTTGAGTTTTAGGGTGAGGGTTCGGCTGAGGGTGAGGTTTAGAGTGTGGGTGAGGGTTAGGTTTAGGGTGAAGGTTAGGATGACGGTAAGGGTTAAGGTGAGGGTGACAGTTAGGGTCACGGTTAGGGTTATGGTGAGGGTAAGTGTGAGGGTTAGGGATAGGGTGAGGTTTAGGGTGAGGGGTTGGGTTAGGGTTCGGGTGAGGGTTAGGGTTAGTGTAAGAGTTAAGGTCAGGTATACCATTAGGTTTAGGTGAGGGTAAGGGTTAAGGTGAGGGTGAGGGTGAGGGTTAGGTTTAGGGTGAGCGTTAGGATTAGGGAGAGTGTTAGGATGAGGGTGTGGTTTAGGATTAGGGTAAGGGTTAGGGTGAGGGTGAGGGTTAGGGTTAGGTTTAGGGTGAGGTTTAGGGTTAGGGTTAGGGTTTGGGTGAGGGTGAGTGTAATGCTTATGCTGAGGGTTAGGGTTAGGGTTAGGGATAGTGTGAGGATTATTGGTAGGTTTAGTGTTAGGGTGAGTGTTTGGCTGACGGGTAGGTTTAGGGTTAGGGTGAGGGATAGGTTTAGTGTGATTGTTAGGGTTAGGGTTAATGTTAGGGTGAGGGTAATGGTTAGGGTGAGTGTTCGGGTTATGGTGAAGTTTAGCGTTAGCATTCGGTTTAGGATGAGGGTTAGGGTGAGGGTGAGGGTTAGGTTTACGGTTAGGGTGAGGGTGAGGGTTAGGGTTAAGGTTTGGAAGAAGGTTAGGGTTAGGCTTACGTTGAGTTTGAGGGTGAGGGTGAGGGTTAAGGTTAGGGTTAGGTTAAGGGAGACGGTGAGGCTGAGGGTTAGGAGTGTGGTTTGGGTGAGGGTAAGGTTTAGGGTGAGGGATAGGTTTAGGGTTAGGATGAGGGTTAGGCTGAGGGTGAGGGTGAGGTTTAAGTTTAGGGTTAGGTTTAGGTTTAGTGTGAGGGTGAGGTTTAGGTTTAGGATTAGTTTTAGGGTTACTTTTAGGCTTAAGTTGAGGGTGAGGGTGAGTGTTAGGGTTAGGGTGAGGGTTAGGGTTTTGGTGAGGGTTAGGTTTAGGGTGATGTTTAGAGTGAGGGTGAGGGCTAGGGTGAGGGTGAGGGAGAGGGTGAAGGTGTGGGTGAGGGTTAAGGTTAGGGTTCGGGTGAGGGTTAGGTTGACTGTGAGGGTTAAGGTGAGCGTGAGTGTTAGGGATACGGTTAGGGTGAGGGTTAGGGTGAGGGTTAGGGTTAGGGTTAGGGTGAGGTTTAGCGTTAAGTTTAGGTTTTGTGTGAGGGTGAGGGTGAGTGTTAGTGGTAGGGTTAGGGTTAGTGTGAGGGTGAGGGTTAGGTTTAGGGTTAGTGTTAAGGTTAGGATTAGGCTTAGGTTGAGAGTGCGGGTGAGGGTGAGGTTTAGGGTTAGGGCATTGGTTACGGTTAGGGTTAGGATGAGGGTTAGGTTTAGGGTGACGGTGAGGGCTCAGGTGAGGGTGAGGTTTAGGGTGTGGGTGAGGGTTAGGTTTAGGGTGAGGGTTAGGGTGACTTTTAGGGATAGGGTGCGGGTTAGGTTAAGCGTTACGGTGAGGTTTAGGGTTAGGGTTAGGTTTAGGGTGAGGGTTAGGGTGAGGCTTAGGATTAGGGTTAGTTTTAGGGTTAAGGTTAAGGTTAGTGTGAGGTTTAGGTTTAGCGTTAGGTTTAGGATAAAGGTAAGGGTGAGGGTGAGGTTTATGGTGAGGGTGAGGTTTGGGGTTAGCGTTAGGTTTAGGGTGAGGGTTAGTATTAGGGTTAGGGTGAGGTTGAGGGTTATCGTTAGGGTTAGGGTATAGGTTAGGGTTAGGGTGAGGGTTAGGGTAAGGGTTAGGCTTAGGGTGAGGGTGAGGGTGAGTGTTAAGGTTGGGTTAGCGTTAGAGTTAGGGTGAGGGTGAGAGTTAGGGTTAGCTTTAGGCTTAGGGTGAGGGTTAGGGTGAGGGTTAGGATTAGGGTTAGGGTGAGGTTGACGGTTAGCGTTAGGGTTAGGGTGAGGGTTAGGGTTAGGGTGAGGGTTAGGGTTAGGGTTATGGTTAGGGTGAGGGTGAGGGTGACTGTTAGGGTTGGGTTAGGGTTAGAGTTAAGGTGAGGGTGAGGGTTAGGGATAGGATTAGGGTTGGGGATACGTTTAGGCTGGGGGTGAGGGTGAGGATTAGGGTTAGGTTTAGGGTTAGGGTTAGGGTTAGGGTTTGGGCTAGGCTTAGGATTAGGATGAGTGTTAGGGTTAGGATTACTGTTATGATGAGGGTTAGGTTGAGGCGTACATTTAGGGTTAGTATGAGGGTTAGAATTCATGTGAGAGTTATGTTTAGGGTTAGGGTTAGGGTTAGGGTTATGGTGAGGGTAAGGTTTAGGATGAGGTTTAGGGTTAGGGTGAGGGTTAGGGTTAGGGTTATGGTGAGGGTAAGGGTTAGGGTAAGGTTAGGGTTAGGGTGAGGGTTAGGGTTAGGGTTAGGATGAGGGTTAGTGTGAGGGTGAGGGCCTGGGTTAGGGTTAGGTTTAGGGTGAGCGTTAGGGTGATTGTTAGGGTTAAGGTTAGGGTAAGGGTTAGGGTGAGGGTAAGGTATAGGGTGAAGGTTAGGGTGAGGGTGAGGGTTAGGGTTAGGATGAGGGGAAAGATGAGGGTTAGGGTTAGCGTTAGGATTAGGCTGAGGGGTAGGGTTAGGTTTAGGGTGAGGTTGAGAGTGAGTGTTTCAGTTAGTGAAGGTTTAGTGTTAGGGTTAAGTTGAGGATTAGGGTGAGGGTGAGGGTGATGGTGAGGTTTAGGTTGTGGGTGTGGGTGAGGGTTAGGGTTAGGGTGAAGGTTAAGGTGATGGTAAGGGTTAGGGTGAGGTTGAAGTTTAGGGTTACTGTTAGGGTTAGGTTGAGGTTAGGTTTAGGGTTAGGGATAGGGTTAGGGTTAGGGTGAGGCGATGGGTTAGGGTTAGTGTGAGGGTTAGGGTTAGTGTGGGAGTTAAGGTTAGGGATAGGGTTAGGATGAGGGTTAGGATTAGGGTTACTGTAAGGGTTAGGGTGAGGGTGAGGGTTAGGGTTAGGTTTAGGGTGAGGGTTTGGGTGAGGGTCAGGGTAATCGCTATGCTGAGGGTTAGGCTGAGGGTGAGGGTTAGGGTTAGGTTTAGATTTAGGGTGAGGGTTAGGGTGAGAGTTAGAGTTAGGTTTAAGGTTAGGGTGAGGGTTAGGGTGAGGGTGAGGTTTAGGGTTAAGATTAGCCTTACAGTGAGGTTTAGGGTGAGTATTAGGGTGAGGTTGAGGGTTAAGGTTATGGTGAGGGGAAGGGTGAGGGTTAGGGTTAGGGTGAGGGTTAGGTTCTTGGTGAGGGTTAGGGTGAGGGTGAAGGTGAGGGTTTCAGTTAGGTAAGGGTTAGGGATAGTGTTAGGTTGAGTTTTAGGGTGAGGGTTCGGCTGAGGGTGAGGTTTAGGGTGTGGGTGAGGGTTAGGTTTAGGGTGAAGGTTAGGGTGACGGTAAGGGTTAAGGTGAGGGTGACAGTTAGGGTCACGGTTAGGGTTATGGTGAGGGTAAGTGTTAGGGTTAGGGATAGGGTGAGGTTTAGGGTGAGGGGTTGGGTTAGGGTTCGGGTGAGGGTTAGGGTTAGTGTGAGAGTTAAGGTCAGGTATACCATTAGGTTTAGGTGAGGGTAAGGGTTAGGGTTAAGGTTTGGAAGAAGGTTAGGGTTAGGCTTACGTTGAGTTTGAGGGTGAGGGTGAGGGTTAAGGTTAGGGTTAGGTTAAGGGAGACGGTGAGGCTGAGGGTTAGGAGTGTGGTTTGGGTGAGGGTAAGGTTTAGGGTGAGGGATAGGTTTAGGGTTAGGATGAGGGTTAGGCTGAGGGTGAGGGTGAGGTTTAAGTTTAGGGTTAGGTTTAGGTTTAGTGTGAGGGTGAGGTTTAGGTTTAGGATTAGTTTTAGGGTTACTTTTAGGCTTAAGTTGAGGGTGAGGGTGAGTGTTAGGGTTAGGGTGAGGGTTAGGGTTTTGGTGAGGGTTAGGTTTAGGGTGATGTTTAGAGTGAGGGTGAGGGTTAGGGTGAGAGTGAGGGAGAGGGTGAAGGTGTGGGTGAGGGTTAAGGTTAGGGTTCGGGTGAGGGTTAGGTTGACTGTGAGGGTTAAGGTGAGCGTGAGTGTTAGGGATAGGGTTAGGGTGAGGGTTAGGGTTAGGGTTAGGGTGAGGTTTAGGGTTAGGTTTAGGTTTAGTGTGAGGGTGAGGATGCGGGTTAGTGGTAGGGTTAGGGTTAGTGTGAGGGTGAGGGTTAGGTTTAGGGTTAGTGTTAGGGTTAGGATTAAGCTTAGGATGAGAGTGCGGGTGAGGGTGAGGTTTAGGGTTAGGGCATTGGTTACGGTTAGGGTTAGGATGAGTGTTAGGTTTAGGGTGACGGTGAGGGCTCAGGTGAGGGTGAGGTTTAGGGTGTGGGTGAGGGTTAGGTTTAGGGTGAGGGTTAGGGTGACTGTTAGGGTTAGGGTGAGGGTTTGGATGAGGGTTAGGGTAAGGGTTACGGTGAGGTTTAGGGTTAGGGTTAGGTTTAGGGTGAGGGTTAGGGTGAGTTTTAGTTTTAGGGTTAGTTTTAGGGTTAAGGTTAAGATTAGTGTGAGGTTTAGGTTTAGCGTTAGGGTTAGGACAAATATAAGGGTGAGGGTGAGGTTTAGGGTGAGGGTGAGGGTTAGGGTTAGCCTTAGGTTTAGGGTGATGGTTAGGGTGAGGGTTAGGATTAGAATTAGGGTTAGGTTGAGGGTCAGGTTTAAGGTTAGGGTGAGGGTTAGGGCTAGGCAGAGGGTTAGGTTTAGGTTTAGGGTTAGGATGAGCATGAGGGTGAGTGTTAGGTTTAGGATTAGGTTTGGGGTTATGTTTAGGCTGAGGGTGAGGGTGAGGATGAGGGTTATGTTTAGGGTGAGGGTTAGGGTTAGTGTTAGGGTTAGGGTTAGGATTAGGGTGAATGTTAGGGCTAGAGTTAGGGTTAAGATTAGGCTTAGTGTGATGGGTAGAGTTAGGGTTAGGGTGAGGCTTAGGGTTAGTGTGAGGGTCATGGTTAAGATTAGGGTGAAGGTTAGGGTGAGGGTAAGTTTTAGGCTCATGGTAGGGTGAGGGTGAGGGTTAGGGTTAGGATGAGGGGAAGGATGAGGTTTAGGGTTAGTGTTAGGATTAGGCTGAGGGGTAGGGTTAGTGTTACGGTGAGGGTGAGGGTGAGTATTTCAGTTAAGGAAGGTTTAGTGTTAGGGTTAGGGTGAGGATTAGGGTGAGGGTTCGGGTGAGGTTGAGGGTTAGGGTGTATGGGTGGGTGAGGATTAGGTTTAGGGTGAAGGTTAGGGTGATGGTAACTGTTAGGGTGAGGGTGACGGTTCGGGTTACTGTTAGGGTTAGGGTGAGGGTTAGGGTTAGGGATAAGGTGAGGGTTAGGGTGAGGGGATGGGTTAGGGTTATTGTGAGGGTTATGGTTAGTGTGAGAGTTAAGGTTAGGGATAGGGTTAGGGTTAGGTTGAGGGTAAGGTTTAGTGTGAGGGTGAGGGTTAGGGTGAGGGTGAGGGTTAGGGTTAGGATTAGGGTTAGGGTGATTTTGAGGGTTAGGATTAGGGTTAGGGTTATTGTTAGGCTGAGGGTGAGGGTTAGGGTTAGGGTTAGCGTTAGGTTTAGGGTGAGGGTTAGGATGAGGGTTAGGATTAGGGTTAGGGTAAGGGTTAGTTTGAGTGTGAGCGTTAGGGTTAGGTTTAGGGTGAGGCTTAGGTTCGGGTTTGAGTGAGGGTGAGGGTAATATTTATGCTGAGGTTTAGGGTGAAGGTGAGGTTTAGGGTTAGGTTTAGGGTTAGGGTGAGAGTTAGAGTGAGTGTTAGAGTAAGGTTTAAGGTTAGGTTGAGGGTTAGGGTGAGGGTGAGAGTTAGGGTTAGGGTTAGGGTTATAGTGAGGGTTAAGGTGAGGGTTAGGGTGAGGGATAGGGTTAGGGTGAGGATTAGGGTTAGGGTTCAGGTTAGGGTGATGTCAAGGGTGAGGTTGAGTTTTAGGGTTAAGTTTAGGGATAGGGTGAGGATTAGGTTAGGTTAGGGTGAGGGTTAGGCTGATGGGTAGGGTTAGGGTTAGGGTGAAGGATAGATTTAGTGTGATGATTACGGTTAGGGTTAGGGTTAAGGTTAGGGTGAGGGTATGAGTTATTGTGAGGGTTAGGGTTAGGGTGAGGATTAGGGATCTCATTAGCGTTAGGATGAGGGTCAGGTTGAGGGTTAGGTTTAGGGTTAGGGTGAGGGTGAGGTTGAGGATTAGTGTGAAGGTTAGGTGAGGGTTAATGCTAGGGTGAGGCTGAGGGTTAGTGTTAGGTTTAGGGTGAGGGTGAGGGTTAGGGTTAGGGTTATTGTTATGGTTAGGGTTAGGCTGAGGTTGAGGGCGAGGTTTAGGGTTAGGGTTAGGTTTAGGGTGAGCTGAGGGTGAGGTTAGGGTTAGGATTAAGGTTAAGGTTAGGGTTAGGATGAGGGTGAGATTAAGGTGAGGGTTAGGGTTAGGATTAGGGTTAGGATGAGGGTGAGGGTTAACTTTAGGATTAGGGTTAGGTTTAGGGTTAGGCTTAGGGTTAATGTTAGGGTGAGTTTGAGGGTAGGTTTATGGTGAGTGTTAGGGTTAGGGTGAGGGATAGCGTTAGGGTTATGTTAGGGTGAGGGTTAGGGTTAGGGTTACGGTTAGGGTGAAGGTGTGGGTTAGATTTAGGATTAGTGATAGGGTTAGGGTTAGGCTTAGGGTGAGGTTCAGACTGAGAATTAGGTTTAGGGTGAGGGTTAGGGTGACAGTGAGGGTTAGGGTATGTGTGAGGGTTAGGGTTAGGTTTAGGGTGAGGGTGAGGGTTAGGGTCAGGGTTAGGGTTAGGGTTAGTGTGAGGGTGAGTGTTAGGGTTAGGGTTAGGGTTAAGTTAGGGTTAGGGTTAGGGTAAGGGTTAGGGTTAGGGTTAGGGTGAGAGTTAAGTTTAGGGTGATGTTTAGGGTGAGGGAGAGCTTTAGGGTGAGGGTGAGGGTGAGGTTTCGGGTGAGGGTTAGGGTGTGGGTTAGGGTTAGGGATACGGTGAGGGTTAGGGTGACAGTGAGCGTTAGGGTTAGGCTGAGGGTTAGGGTTAGGGTGAGGGTTAAGGTTAGGGTTAGGTGTAGGGTGAGGGTGAGGGTGAGGATTAGAGTTAGGGTTAGGATTAGGGTGAGGGTGAGGGTGAGCTTTAGATTCAGGATTAGAGTTAGGTTTAGGGTTAGGCTTATGGTGAGTGAGAGACTGAGGGTGAGGTTTAGGGTAAGGGTGAGGGTTAGTTTTAGGGTTTGGGTGATGGTTAGAGTGAGGGTTAAGGATAGGGTTAGGGTTAGGGTTAATGTGAAGTTTAGGGTTAATATTAGGGTTAGGGTGAGGGTGAGGGTGAGGGTGAGGGTTAGATTTAGGGTGAGGGTTAGGGTTACGGTTACGGTGTGGGTGAGGGTTAGGGTTGGGTTAGGGTTAGAGTTAGGGTGCGGATGAGGGTTAGGCTTCGGATTAGCGTTGGGGTTAGGGATAGGGTTAGGATGAGTGTTAGGGTTAGGGTTAGGGTTAGGATGAGGGTTAGGGTGAGGGGTAGGTTTAGGGTTAGTGTGGGGGTTAGGATTAGTGTGAGGGTTCGGGTTAGGGTTGGAGTTAAGGTTAGGGTGAGGGTAAGGGTTAGCGTGAGGGTTAGGACGAGGGTGAGGTTTAGGTTTAGGTTTAGGGGTAGGGTGAGTGTTAGGGTGACAGTGAGGGCTAGGGTTAGGGTTAGGGTTTGGGTGAGGGTGAGGGTTAGGGTTAGGGTTAGGTGAGGCTTACGGTTAGGGTGAATGTTAGGGTTAGTCTTAGGATTAGGGTGAGGGTGAGCGTGAGGGTTAGACTTAGGGTTAAGATTAGGGTGAGGGTGAGGTTGAGGGTTAGATTCAGGATTAGAGTTAGGTTTAGGGTTAGGCTTATGGTGAGTGAGAGACTGAGGGTGAGGTTTAGGGTAAGCGTGAGGGTTAGGGTTATGGTTAGGTTGATTGTTAGGGTTAAGGTTAGGTATAGCGTTAGGGTTAGGGTTAGTGTGAAGGTTAGGGTTAATATTAGGGTTTGGGTTAGGGTGAGATTTAGGATGAGGGTGAGGGTTAGGGTTAGGGTTAGTTTTAGGGTTAGGGTTAGGGTGTGGGTGAGGGTTAGGGTTGGATTAGGGTTAGAGTTAGGTTGAGGGTGAGGGTTAGGCTTGGGATTAGGGTTAGGTTTTGGTTTAGGCTTGGGGTGAGAGTGAGGATGAGGGTTAGGGTTAGGGTTAGGGATAGGGTTAGGGTGAGTTTTAGGTTTAGGGTTAGGTTTGGTTGAGGGTTAGGGTGAGGGGTAGGGTTACGGTTAGGGTGAGGGTTAGGATTAGGATGAGGGTTAGGGTTAGTGTTAGAGTTAGGCTTAGCATGAATGTAAGGGTTAGGGTGAGGGTTAGGGTGAGGGTTAGGGTGAGTGTTGGGGTTAGGGTTAGTGTTACGGTGAGGGTGAGATTTAGGTTTAGGGTGAGGGGTAGGTTGTGGGTTAGGGTTAGACTGAGGTTTAGGGTGAGGGTTAGGGTGAGGGTGAGGTTGAGGGTTCCATTTAGGTAAGGGTTAGGGTGAGGATTAGGGTGAGGTTGAGTGTTATGGTTGGTGTTAGGGTTAGGGTGAGGGTTAGGGTGAGGTTTATTGTGAGGGTGAGGGTGAGGGTTAGGGTGAAGGTTCGGTTTATGGTGAGGGTTAGGGTTAGAGTTAGGGTGAGGTCTAAGCTGAGGGTGAGGGTCAGGGTTAGGGATAGGTTGAAGATTAGGGTTAGGGTTAGGGTGAGGTTTATGCTGAGGGGTAGGGTTAGGGTTAGGGTTAGGGTTAGGCTGAGGGTGAGGGTGAGGTTTAGGTTTAGGATTAGGGTTAGGTGTAGAGTGAGGGTGAGGTTTAGGTTTAGGATTCGTTTTAGGGTTAGTTTTAGACTTATGGTGAGGGTGAGGGTGAGGGTTAGGTTAAGGGTGATGTTCAGACTGAAGATGAGGGTTAGGGTGATGTTCAGACTGAAGGTGAGGGTTAGGGTGATGGTTAGGGTTAGGGTTAGGGTGAGGGTTAGGGTGACGGTGAGGGTTAAGGTGAGGGTGAGTGTTAGGGATAGGGTTAGGGTGAGGGTTAGGGTGCGGGTTAGGGTTAGGGTTAAGGTGAGGGTTAGGGTTAGGGTTAGGTTTAGGGAGAGGGTGTGAGTGTGGATTAGTGTTAGGGTTAGGGTTAGTGTGAGGGTGAGGGTTAGGTTTAGGATTAGTGTTAGGGTTAGTGTTAGGCTTAGGGTGAGACTGAGGTTGAGAGTGAGGTTTAGGGTTAGGGTGGGGGTTACGGTTAGGGTTAATGTGAGGGTAAGTATTAGGGTGATGGTGAGGGTTCAGGTGAGGGTGAGGGTTAGGGTGTGGGTGAGGGTTAGTGTGAGGGTGAAGGTGAGGGTTAGGATAAAGGTTACGGTGCGGTTTATGGTTAGGGTTAGGTTTTCAGTGAGCGTTATGGTGAGGTTTAAGTTTAGTGTTAGGTTTAGGATAAAGGTAAGGATGAGGGTGAGGTTTAGGGTGAGGGTGAGGGTTAGGGTTAGTGTTAGGGTTAAGGTGAGGGTTAGGGTGAGCGTTAGGGTTAGGGTTAGGGTGAGGGTTAGCATTAGGGTTAGGTTTAGGGTGAGGGTGAGTGTGAGGGTTAGTGTTAGGGTTAGGGTTAGTGTGAGGGTGAGGGTTAGGTTTAGGATTAGTATTAGGTATAGGGTTAGACTTAGGGTGAGAGTGAGGGTGAGAGTGAGGTTTAGGGTTAGGGTGAGGTTGAGGGTTAGGGTGTGGGTGAGGGTGAGGTTTAGGCTGAGGGTTAGGGTGACGGTGAGTGTTAAGGTGAGGGTTAGAGTTAAGGTTAGGGTAAGTGTTGTGGTGTGGTTTAGGGTTAGGGTTATGTTTAGGGTGAGGGTTAGGTTTAGGGTTAGGTTTAGGATTAGGGTTAAGCTTAAGATTAGGGTTAGTGTGAGGTTTAGGTTTAGGATTAGGGTTAGGATAAAGGAAAGGGTGAGGGTGAGGTTTAGGGTGAGGTTGAAGGTTAGGGTTAGCGTTAGGGTTACGGTGAGGGTTAGGCTGAGGGATATTGTTAGGGTTAGGGTGAGGGATTGGTTTACTTTGATTGTTAGGTTTAGGGTTAGGGTTAATTTTAGCGTGACGGAAAGGATTTTATTGAGGGTTAGAGTTAGGGTGAAGTTTAGGGTTAGCATCCGGTTTACGATGAGGGTTAGGGTGAGGGTTGGGATTAGGGTTAGGTTTAGGGTGACGGTGAGGGTTAGGGTTAAGGTTAGGTTGAGTGTTAGGGTTAGTTTTAGGGTTATGGTTAGGGTGATGTTGAGGGTTAGGTTTAGGATTATTTTTAGGGTTAGGGTTAGGGTAAGGGTTAGAGTTAGGATTCGGGTGAGGTTTAGGGTTAGTGTGAGGGTTGGGTTTAGGGTTAGGGTTAGGGTGAATGTGAGTGTAATTGTTAGGGTGAGCGTTAGGACGAGGGTGAGGGTTAGGGTTAGGGTTAGGTTTAGGATGAGGGTTAGGGTGAGGGTGAGGTTTAGGGTGAGGGTGAGGGTTAGGGTGACAGTGAGTGTTAGGGTGAGGGTGAGGGTTAAGTTTAGGGTAAGTGTTATGGTTTGGTTTAGGGTTAGGGTTAGCGTTAGGATTAGGGTGAGGGTTAGGGTGAGCGTTAGGGTTAGGGTTAGGGTGAGGGTTAACTTTAGGGTTAATTTTAGGGTGAGGGTAAGTGTGAGGGTTAGTGTTAGGGTTAGGGTTAGGGATAGTGTGAGGGTGAGGGTTAGGTTTAGGATTAGTATTTGGTATAGGGTAAGGCTTAGGGTGAGAGTGAGGGTGAGAGTAAGGTTTAGGGTTAGAGTAAGGGTGAGGGTTAGGGTGTGGGTGAGGGTGAGGTTTAGGGTGAGGGTTAGGGTGACGGTGAGTGTTAGGGTGAGGGTGAGGGTTAAGGTTAGGGTAAGTGTTATGGTTTGGTTAAGGGTTAGGTTTAGGGTTAGGTTTAGGGTGAGGGTTAGGGTTAGGGTTAGGTTTAGGGTTAGGGTTAAGGTTAAGGTTAGGGTTAGTGTGAGGTTTAGGTTTAGGATTAGGGTTAGGATAAAGGAAAGGGTGAGGGTGAGGTTTAGGGTGAGGTTGAGGATTAGGGTTAGCGTTAGGGTTAGGGTGAGGGTTAGGTTGACGGATATTGTTAGGGTTAGGGTGAAGGATAGGTTTAGTTTGATTGTTAGTGTTAGGGTTACGGTTAATGTTAGGGTGAGGGAAAGGATTTTGGTGAGGGTTAGGGTTAGGGTGAAGTTTAGGGTTAGCATTCGGTTTAGGATGAGGGTTAGTGTTAGTGTTAGGGTTAGGGTTAGGGTTAGGGTGAGGGTGATTGTTAGGGTTAAGGTTAGGTTGAGTGTTAGGGTTAGTTTTAGGGTTATGGTTAGGGTGATGTTGCGGGTTAGGTTTAGGGTTATTTTTAGGGTTAGGGTTAGGGTTAGTGTTAGGCTTAGGGTTAGGCTTAGGTTTAGGTTGAGGGTTAAGGATAGGGTTACGGTAATGGAGACGGTGAGGCTGAAGGTTAGGGTTATGGTTTGGGTGAGGCTTAGCTGTAGGGATAGGGTTAGGTTTAGGGTTAGGATTAGTCTGAGGGTGAGGGTGAGGTTTAGGTTTAGGGTTAGATTTAGATTTAGAGTGAGGGTGAGGTTTAAGTTTAGGATTCGTTTTAGGGTTAGTTTTAGGCTTATGGTGAGGTTGAGGGTGAGGGTTAGGTTTAGGGTGATTTTCAGACTGACGGTGAGGTTTAGGGTGATGGTTAGGGTTTGGGTTAGGGTGAGGGTTATTGTGATGGTGAGGGTTAAGGTGAAGGTGACTGTTAGGAATAGGGTTAGGGCGAGGGTTAGGGTGAGGGTTAGGGATAGGGTTAGGGTGAGGGTTATGGTTAGGGTTAGGGCTAGGGTGAGGGTGAAGGTTAGTGTTAGGGTTAGGGTTAGTGTGAGGGTGAGGGTTAGGTTTAGGATTAGTGTTAGGGTTAGGGTTAGACTTAGGGTGAGAATGAAGGTGAGAGTGAGGTTAGGGTTAGGGTGTGGGTTACGGTTAGGATTAGGGTGAGGGCTAGGTTTAAGGTGAGGGTTAGGGTGACGGTAAGGGTTAGTGTGAGGGTGAGGGTTAGGGTTAGGTTATGGGTTACGATGAGGTTTAGGGTTAGGGTTAGGTTTAGGGAGAGGTTGAGGTTTAGGTTTAGGGTTAGGGTTAAGGTCAAAGTTAGGGTTACTGTGAGGTTTATGTTTAGAGTTAGGGTTAGGATAAAGGTAAGGGTGAGGGTGAGGCTTAGGGTTAGCGTTAGGGTTAGGGTGAGGTTTAGGGTGAGGGTTAGGTTTAGGGTTGGTGTGAAGGTTAGAGTTAGGTTTAGGTTTAGGTTGATGGTGAGGGTGAGAGTTAGTGTTAGGGTTAGGGTTAGTGTGATGGTGAGGGTTAGGTTTAGGATTAGTGTTAGGTTTAGTGTTAGGGTTAGGGTTAGGGTTAGGGTTAGTGTTAGGGTAAGGATGAGGGTTAGGCTGAAGGGTAGGGTTAGGGTAAGTTTGAGGCTCAGGATTAGGGTTAGGGTTAGGGTGAGGTTAAGGGTTAGGGTGAGGTTTAGGGTTAGGGTTAGGATGAGGTTTAGGTTTAGGGTGATGGTGAGGGTTCGGGTGAGTGTGAGGGTTAGCATGTGAGTGAGGGTTAGGTTTAGAGTAAGGGTTAGGGTGACGGTGAGTGTTAAAGTGAGGGTGAGGTTTAGGGTTAGGGTGAGGTTGAGTGTTAGCGTTCGAGTTAGTGTGAGGGTTAGGTTTAGGGTGAGAGTTAGGGTTAGGTTATGGTTAGGGTGATGGTGAGAGTGAGGGTTAAGTTTGGGTTAGGGTTAGAGTTAGGGAGGGTGAGGATTAGGGTTAGGATTAGGGTTAGGGTTACGTTTAGGCTGGGGGTGAGGGTGAAGATGATGGTTAGGTTTAGGTTGAGTTTTTGGGTTAGGGGTAGGGTTAGGGTTAGGGTGAGGTTTTGGGTTAGGGGTAGGGTTAAGATGAGGTTTAGGGAAAGGGGTAGAATTAGGGTTCGGGTGAGGTTTAGGGTTAGTTTGAGGGTTAGGTTTAGGGTTAGAGTTAGGGTGAAGGTTAGGGTGAGCGTTAGGGTGAGTGTTAGGGTTAGGGTTAGCGTGAGGATTAGGGTGAGGGTAAGGTTTTGGCTGAGGGTTAGGTTGAGGGTAAGGGTTAGGGTTAGGGTGACGGGAAGTGTGAGGTGTAGGGTTAGGGTTAGGGTTAGACTGAGGGGTAGGGTTCGTGTTCAGGTGTGGCTGAGGGTTAGGATTAGGTTGAAGGTTAGGGTGATGGTAATGGTTAGGGTGAGGGTGATGGTTAGGGTTACTCGTAGGGTTAGGGTGAGGGTTAGGGTTAGGGTTAGGGATAGCGTGAAGGTTAGGGTGAGGGGTTGGGTTAGGGTTAGGGTGAGGTTTAGGGTTAAAGTTAGGGTTAGTTTTAGGGTTAGGGTTAAGGTGATGGTGACGGTTAGGTTTAGGATTAGTGTTAGTGTTAGGGTTAGGCTTAGGCTTAGGTTGAGGTTGGGGGTTCGGGTTCGGGTTAAGGATAGGGTTAGGGTAAGGGAGATTGTGAGGCTGAGTTTTAGGGTTATGGTTTGGGTGAGGGTTACGTTTAGGGTGAGGGATAGGGTTAGGGTTAGGGTTAGGCTGAGGCTGAGGGTGAGGTTTAGGTTTAGGGTTAGGGTTAAGTTTAGAGTGAGGGTGAGGTTTAGGTTTAGAATTCGTTTTAGGGTTAGTTTTAGGCTTATGTTGAGGGTGAGGGTGAGGGTGAGGGTTAGGTTTAGGGTGATGTTCAGATTGAGGGTGAGGGTTAGGGTGAGGGTTAGGGTGTGTGATAGGGTGACGGTGAGGTTTAAGGTGAGGGTGAGTGTTAGGGATAGGGTTAGTGTTAGGGTTAGGGTTAGGGTTAGGGTTATGGTTAGGTTTAGGGTGAGTGTGAGGGTGACGATTAGTGTTAGGGTTAGGGTTAGTGTGAGGGTGAGGGTTAGGTTTAGTATTAGTGTTAGGGTTAGTGTTAGGCTTAGGGTGAGAGTGAGGTTGAGAGTGAGGTTGAGGGTTAGGGTGAGGGTTAGTATTAGGGTGATGGTGAGGGTTCAGTTGAGGGTGAGGGTGAGGGTTAAGGTAAGGGTTACGGTAAGGTTTATGGTTAGGTTTAGGTTTACAGTGAGCGTTAGGGTGAGTGTTAGGTTTAGGATTAGGGTTAAGGTTAAGGTTAGGGGTAGTGTGAGGTTTAGGTTTAGGGTTAGGTTTAGGATAAAGGTAAGGGTGACAGTGAGGTTTAGGGTGATGGTGAGGGTGAAGGTAAGCGTTAGGGTTAGGTTTAGGGTGAAGGTGAGGGTGAAGGTTTGTGTTAGGGTTAGGGTTAGTGTGATTGTGAGGGTTAGGTTTAGCATTAGTATTATGTATAGGGTTAGGCTTAGGGTGAGAGTGAGGGTGAGAGTGAGGTTTAGGGTTAGGGTGAGGGTGAGGGTTAGGGTGTGGGTGAGGGTTAGGTTCCGGGTGAGGGTTAGCTTTACGGTGAGTGTTAGGGTGAGGGTGAGAGTTAGGGTTAGGGTAAGTGTTATGGTGTGGTTTAGGGTTAGGATTAGGTTTAGGGTGAGGGTTAGGGTTAGGGTTAGGTTTAGGGTTAGGGTTAAGGTTAAGATTAGGTTTAGTGTGAGGTTTAGGTTTAGAGTTAGAGTTAGGATAAAAAAAGGGTGAGGGTGTGGTTTAGGGTGAGGTTGAGGGTTAGGGTTTGCGTTAGGGTTAGGGTGAGGGTTAGGCTGACGGATATTGTTAGGGTCAGGGTGAAGGATAGGTTTAGTGTGATTGTTAGGGTTAGGGTTAGGGTTAATGTTAGGGTGACGGAAAGGATTATGGTGAGGGTTAGGGTAACAGTTTAATTTAGGGTTAGCATTCGGTTTAGGATGAGGGTTAGGGTAAGGGTTAAGGATAGGGTTATGGTTATGGTGAGGGTGAGGGTTAGGGTTAAGGTTAGTTTGAGGGTTAGGGTTAGTTTTAAGGTTATGGTTAGGATGATGTTGAGGGCTAGGTTTAGGATTATGATTAGGGTTAGGTTTAGGCTTAGGTTGAGGTAGAGGGTTAAGGATAGGGTTAGGGTAATGGAGACGGTGAGGCTGAAGGTTAGGGTTATGATTTGGGTGAGAATTAGGTTGAGGGATAGGGTGAGGGTTAGGGTTAGGGTTAGTCTGAGGGTGAGGGTGAGGTTTAGGTTTAGGGTTAGGGTTAGGTTTAGAGTGAGGGTGAGGTTTAAGTTTAGGATTCATTTTAGGGTTAGTTTTAGGCTTATGGTGAGGGTGAGGGTGAGTGTTAGGTTTAGGGTGATTTTCAGACTGAGGGTGAGGGTTAGGGTGAAGGTGAGGGTTAAGGTGAGGTTGAGTGTTAGGGATAGGATTACGGTGATTGTTAGGATGAGGTTTAGGGATAGGGTTACGGTGAGGGTTATGGTTAGAGTTAGGGCTGGAGTGAGGGTGAGGGTGAGGGTTAGTGTTAGGGTTAGGGTTAGTGTCAGGGTGAGGGTTAGGTTTAGGATTAGTGTTAGGGTTAGGGTTAGGCTTAGGGTGAGAGTGAGGTTTAGGGTTAGGGTGAGGTTTACGGTTAGGGTTAGGATGAGGGTTAGGTTTAGGGTGATGGTGCAGATTCAGGTGAGGGTGAAGGTTAGGGTGTGGGTGAGGGTTAGGTTTAGGGTGAGGGTTAGGGTGACGGTGAAGGTTAGTGTGAGTGGGAGGGTTAGGGTTAGGGTATGGGTTACGGTGAGGGTTAGGGTTAGGGTTAGGTTTAGGGTGAGGTTGAGGGTGAGGGGTAGTTTTAGGGTTAGGGTTAAGGTTAAGTTTAGGGTTACTGTGAGGTTTAGGTATAGAGTTAGGGTTAGGATAAATGTAAGGGTGAGGGTGAGATTTAGTTTGAGGGTGAGGATTAGGGTTAGCGTTAGGATTAGCGTGAGGTTTAGGGTGAGGGTTAGGGTTAGGGTTAGTTTGAGGGTTAGAGTTAGGTTTAGGTTTAGGTGGAAGGTGAGGGTGAGTGTTAGTGTTAGGTTTAGGGTTAGCGTGAGGGTGAGGGTTAGGTTTAGGATTAGTGTTAGGTTTGGGGTTAGGCTTAGGGTGAGAGTAAGGGTGAGACTGAGGTTTAGGGTTAGGGTGAGGTTTAGGGTTGGGATTAGGATGAGGGTTATATTTAGGGTGATGGTGAGGTTTCAGCTGAGAGTGAGGTTTAGGGTGTGGGTGACGGTAAGGTTTAGGGTGAGGGTTAGGGTGTCGGTGAGTGTTAGGGTGATGGTGAGGGTTAGGGTTAGGGTAAGGGTGAGGGTGAGTGTCAGGGTGAGTTTTAGGGTGAGTGTGAGGGTTAGGGTTAGGGTTAGGGTTAGGGTTCGGCTGAGGGTTAGGGTGAGGTTTAGGGTTAGGGTTACATTTAGGGTGAGCGTGAGGGTGAGGGTTAGGGTTAAAATTAGGGTTAAGTTTAGGGTTAGGCTGAGGATGAGGGTGAGGGTGAGGGTGAGCGTTATGGCTAGGATTAGGGTTCGGGTGAGGGTGAGGGTTAGCTTTAGGATTAGTGTTAGTGTTAGTGTTAGGGTTAGGCTTAGGGTGAGGGTGAGCGTGAGGTTGATGGTTAAGTTTAGGGTGAGCGTTAGGTTTAGGGTGAGGGATAGCATTTTTGTTAGTGTTTGGTTGAGGGTTACGGTTAGAGTTACGGTTAGGGTGAGGGTGATGATTAGGTTTAGGATTAGTGATAGGGTTAGGGTTAGGCTTAGGGTGAGGGTGAGGGTGGGGGTTAGGGTTAGGGTAAGGGTTAGGGTGACAGTGAGGGTTAGAGTAAGTGTGAGGGTTATGGTTAGGGTTAGGGTGAGGGTGAGGGTTAGGGTCAGGGTTAGGGTTAGGGTTAGTGTGAGGGTGAGGTTTGGGGTTAGGTTAGGTTTAAGTGAGGGTTAGGGTTATGGTGAGCGTTAGTGTTAGGGTTAGGGTGAGGGTTAATGTTAGGGTGATGTTTAGGGTGAGGGTGAGGTTTAGGGTAGGGGTGAGGGTGAAGGTGAGGGTTAGGTTGTGGGTGAGGGTTGGGGTTAGGGTGAGGGTTTGGGAGACAGTGAAGGTTAGGGTAACTGTGAGCGTTAGTGTTAGGGTTCGGGTGAGGGTTAAAGTTAGGGTTAGGGTTAGGGTTAGGGTTAGGGTGAGGGTGAGGGTTAGGGTTAGGTTTAGGTGAGGCTTACTGTTAGGGTGAGGGTTACGGTTAGGCTTAGGGTTAGGGTGAGGGTGAGGTTTAGGGTTAGCGTTAGGATTAGGGTTAGGGTCAGGGTGAGGGTTAGATTTAGGATTAGAGTTAGGGTTAGGGTTAGGCTTATGGTGAGTGAAAGGGTGAGGGTTAGGGTGAGGGTTTGGGTTAGGGTGACAGTACGGTTTAATGTAAGTGTGAGGGTTAGGATTAGGGTTAGGGTGAGGGTGATGGTTAGGTTCAGAGTTAGGGTTAGGGTTAGAGTTAGTGTGATGGTGAGGTTTAGGGTTAGGGTTAGGGGTAAGTGAGGGTTAGGGTTAGGGTGAGGGTTAGGTTTAGGGTTAGACTGAGAGTTAATGTTAGGGTGATGTTTGGGGTGAGGGTGAGGTTTAGCGTGAGGGTGAAGGTGAGGGTGAGTGTTAGGTTGTGTGTGAGGGTTAGGGTTAGGGTGAGGGTTAGGGTGACAGTGAGGGTTAGGGTAACTGTGAGCATTAGGGTTAGGGTGAGGGTTAAAGTTAGGGTTACGGTTAGGCTTAGGCTTAGGGTTAAGGGTTAGGGTTAGGGTTAGGGTTAGGGTTAGGGTTAGGGTTAGGGTTAGGGTTAGGGTGAGGGTTAGGTTTAGGGTGATGTTTTGGGTGAGGGTGAGGTTAAGGGTGAGGGTGAGTAATCGGGTTAGGTTGTGGGTGAGGGTTCGGGTTAGTGTGAGGGTTAGGGTGACAGTGAGGGTGAGGGTAAACGTGAGCGTTAGGGTTAGGGTTAGGGTTAAAGTTAGGGTTAGGGTTGGGTTAGGGTGAGGTTGAGTCTTAGGATTAGGGTTAGGTGAGGCTTACGGTTAGGGTGAGGGTGAGGGTGAGGTTTAGGGTTAGGGTTAGAATTAGGATGAGGGTGAGGCTGAGGGTTAGATTTAGGATTAGTGTTAGGGTTAGGGTTAGGCATATGGTGAGTGAGAGGGTGAGGGTGAGGGTTAGGGTAAGGGTGAGGGTTAGGGTTAGAGTTAGGGTGATTGTTAGGTTGAGGGTTAGGGTTAGGGTGAGGGTTAGGGTTAATGTTAGTGTTAGGGTTAGGTTGAGGGTTAGGTTGAGGGTGAGGGCTAGGGTTAAGGTTAGGGTTAGGTTGAGGTTTAGGGTGAAGGTAAGCATTAGGGTGAGCGTGAGGTTTAGTTTTATGGTGAGGGGTAGGGTGAAGTTTAGGGTTAGGGTTAGGGTTAGGCTGAAGGGTAGGGTTAGTGTTAGGGTGAGGGTGAGGGTGAGTGTTTCGGTTAGGGTGAGGGTTAGGGTTAAGTTTAGGGTTAGGGTGAGGAGTTGGGTTAGCGTTAGGGTGAGGGTTAGGGTTAGTGTGAGAGTTAGGATTGGGGATAGGGTTAGGGTTAGGGTGAGGGTAAGGTTTAGGTTGAGAGTTAGGGTGAGGGTTAGGGGTAGGTTTAGCATTAGGGTTAGGGTGAGGGTTAGGGTGAATTTTATGTTTAGGTTTAGGGTTAGGGTAAGGGTGATTGTTAGGGTTTGGGTGATTGTTAGGGTGAGTGTTAAGATTAGGGTTAGGGTTAGAGTGAGGTTTAGGGTTAATTTTAGCGTTGGGGATAGGATGAGGGTGAGGGTTAGGGTTAGGTTTAGGGTTATGGTGAGCGTTAGGGTGAGGGTTAGGGTGATGGTGAGAGCTAGGGTTAGGTTTACGGTTAGGTTGAGGTTTATGGTGACGGTTAGGGTTAGGGTTAGGGTCAGCATGAGGGTTAGTTTTATGTTGAGGGGTAGGGTGAGGTTTAGGGTTAGGGTTAGGGTTAGTCTGAGTGGTAGGTTTAGGATTAGGGTGAGGTTTTCTGTTAGGGTGAGGTTTAGGGTTAGGGTGAGGGATTGGGTTAGAGTTAGGGTTAGTGTGAGAATTAGGATCAGGGATAGGGTTAGGATTAGGCTGAGGGTAAGGGTTAGGGTGAGAAGTAGGGTGAGGGTTAGGGTTAGTTTTAGCATTAGGGTTAGGGTAAGGGTTAGGGTGAGGTTGAGGGTTAGGTTTAGGTTTAGGGTGAGGGTTAGGCTTAGGGTTAGGGTTTGGGTGAGGGTAAGGGTAATGATTAGGGTGAGGGATAGGGTGAGGGTTAGTGTTAGGGTTATGGTGAGGGTTAGGGTGAGGGATAGGGTTAGATTTAAGGTTAGGGTGAGGGTTAGGGTGAGGTTGAGGCTTAGGGTTAGGGTTAGGGTTAGGGTGAGGTTTAGGGTGAGGGTGAGGGTTGGGGTTAGGTTGAGAATTAGGGTTAGGATGAGGGTTAGGGTTAGGGTGAGGTCTAAGCTGAGGGTGAGGGTTAGGGTTAGGGATTGGGTGAAGATTTTGGTTAGGGTGAGGGTTAGGCTGAGGGGTAGGGTTAGGTTAGGGTGAGGGATAGGTTTAGTGTGAGAGTTATGGTTAGGATTAATATTAGGGTGAGGGTAAGAGTTAGGGTGAGGTTTAGGGTTAGGGTGAGGGTTAGGGTTAGCATTAGGGTTAGGATGAGGGTTAGGGTGAGGGTGAGGTTGAGGGTTAGGGTGAAGATTAGCGTGAGGGTTAGGGCTAGGGTAAGGCTAAGGGTTAAGTTTATGGTTAGCGTTATTGCTATGGTGAGGGTGAGGGTTAGGGTTAGGGTGAGTGTGATGGTGAGGGTTAGGGTTAGTGTTAGTGTTAGGATTATGGTGAGGCTTAGGGTGAGGGTGAGGTTTAGGATCAGGGTTAGGTTTAGGGTGAGAGGGAGGGTGAGGGTTAGGGTTAGGATTAGGGTTAGGGTTATGGTTAGGCTGAGGGTGAGGTTGAGGCTGAGGGTGAGGGTTAGTTTTAGGTTTAGGTTTAGGGTCAAGATGAGGGTGAGTGTTAGGTTTAGGATTAGTGTTAGGGTTCTGTTTAGGCTTAGGGTGAGGGTGAAGGTGAGTTTGAGAGTTAGGCTTAGGGTTAGCGTTAGGGTTAGTGTGATGGTGAGGGTGAGGGTTAGGTTTAGGATTAGTGTTATTGTTAGGGTTAGGGTTAGGGTGAGGGTGAGGGTGAGGGTTAGGGTTAGGGTGAGGGTTAGGTTGACAGTGAGGGTTAGGGTAAGTGTGAGGGTTATGGTTAGGGTTAGGGTGAGGGTGAGGTTTAGAATCAGGGTTAGGTTTAGGGTTAGTGTGAGGGTGAGGGTTAGGGTTAGGGTTATGTGAGGGTTAGGGTTAGGGTTAGGGTGAGGGTGAGGGTGAGGGTTAGGTTTAGGATGATGTTTAGGGTGAGGGTGAGGTTTAGGGTTAGAGTGAGGGTTCGGGTGAGGGTGAGCGTTTCGGTGTTGGTGAGGGTTTGGGTTAGGTTGAGGAATAGGGTGACAGTGAGGTTTAGGGTGAGGGTGAAGTTTAAGGTTAGGGTTAGGGTGAGGGTTAAGTTTAGGGTTAGGGATAGGGTTAGGGTGAGGGTGAGGGTTAGGGTTAGGGTTAGGTGAGGCTTACAGCTAGGGTGAGGGTTAGGGTTAGGGATAGGGTTAGGGTGAGGGTCAGGTTAAGGGTTAGAGTTAAGATTAGTGTGAGGGTTAGGGTGATTGATAGTGGTTTTTTTTTCAGCCCAGCAAGATTTTATTTCCAAAATAATGAGCAAAATGTAGGGCTTCAGGAATGACTCAAGTGGTAATGAGCCAGTTGAACAAGCACAGGACCTAATTCAAATCCCAGTACTGTCCCCCTCCAATTAACATGTGGTAAACTTCAGTGGTTTTTAAAATATATTTACAAGTTTTTGTTGTTGTTGTTGCTAGTACTGCTGTTTGAACTTGGAGCTTCTCATTCTTTTTTTTCTTTTTTAAATTTAATTTTATTTTATTTGAGAACATACTGTACAGAGGGGTTACAATTACATGGGCAGGATAATGCATATACTTCTTACCAAGCATTGCAGCCTCCTCCTTTGTTTACCCTTCACCTCCCTTCCCAGCCTCCCCCCTCCCCCCCACCTAATCATACCCCCCCTCCCCCCCCCACACCGACATTGTAAAGCTGGTTTTGACATGACATTTTGTACTTCTCATTGTTGCAACAGGTCCACCAGAATCGTTAAACGACTTGTTTGTGCCCATCTCCTCCCCATGTTATACTGACATCAAATATAGTAAAAGCGGGGGTTACACTGTGGGGGAGGGACATACAAAGCAAGAAAGAAATAATCTAATAAATGCCTTAGAAACCCATGCATGAAAGAAACAAAAACATTAAAATACATATTTAAGGGTTCGTTTTCCTAACATCACATTATCTGACCTTTTCCGCTTGACTCATAATTATACTAGATATTGCAAATAAGGGTTAGGGTTAGGGTGAGGTTTAGGGTTAATGTTAGGGTTAGGATTAGGGAGAGGGTTAGGGTGAGGGTTAGGGTTAGGCTTAGGTTGAGGGTGAGGGTGAGGATGAGTCTTAGGGTGAGAGTTAGGGTTAGGGTTAGGGATAGGGATAGGGTGAGGGTTAGGTTTAGGGTTAGGGTTAGGATGAGGTTTAGGCTGAGGAGTAGGGTTAGGGTTAGGGTGAGGGTAAGGGTTCGTGTGAGGGTTAGGGTTAGGGATAGGGTTAGGGTTAAGATTAGGGTGAGGGTTATGGTTCGGGTAACAGTTAGGATTAGGGTTAAGGTTATTGTTAGGTTTAGGGTTAGGGTGAGGGTGAGAGTTACCGTTATGGTTAGGTTTAGGGTTAGAGTGAGGGTGAGGGTTAGGGTTAAGATTAGGTTTAGGTTTAGGTTAAGGCTGAGGGTGAGGGTGAGTGTGAAGGTGATGGATAGGTTTAGGGTTAGGTTGACGGCTAGGGTGAGGGTTAGGGTGCGTGTGAGGGTGAGGGTGAGGTTTTCAGTTAGGGTTAGACTTAGGATGAGGGTTAGGGAGAGGGGTAGGGTTAGGGTTAGGATGAGAGTTATGCTTAGTGGAGGGTTAAGGTTAGGGTTAGGGTTAGGATTAGGGTTAGGGTGAGTGTTAGGGTCAGGTTAGGGTTAGAGTGAGGGTTAGGGAGAGGGTAAGGGTTAGGGTTAGTGGACGGTTAGGGGTAGGGTTAGGTTGAGGGTTAGGGTTAGGGTTAGGTTTAGGGTTAGTTGAGAGTTAGGGTCAGGGTGAGGATTAGGGTTAGGTTGAGGGTTTGGGTTAGGGTGAGGATTAGGGTTAGGGTGAGGGTTTGGGTTAGGGTGAGTGTTAGGGTAAGGGTGAGGGTTAGGGTTAGGATTAGGGTTAGGGTGAAGGATAGGGTGAGGGTGAGGTTTAGGTTTAGCGTTTAGTTTAGGGTTAGGATGATGTTTAGGTTGAGGGTGAGGGTTAGTACGTGGATGAGGGTTAGTGTTAGGGTGAGGGTTAGGGTGAGGGTTATGGTGAAGGTTCCGGTTAGGGTGAGGGTGAGGGTTAAGGTGAAGGTGAGGGTTAGGGTTAGCGTTACAGTGAGGGTAAGGATTAGGTTGAGGTTTAGGGTGAGGGTTAGTGTTAGGGTGGGGGATAAGGTTAGGGTGAAGGTTAGCGTTAGGGTGAGTGTAAAGGTTAGTGTGAGGGTGAGGGTTAGGTTTAAGGTGAGGGTTATGGTGTGGGTGAGAATTAGGTTTAGGGTTAGGGTAAGGGTGAGGGTTAGTGTGAGGGTGAGGTTTAGGTTTAGGGTGAGGGTTAGGGTGAGGGTAAGTGTTAGGGTGAGTGTTAGGATGAGGGTGAAATTTAGGGTTAGGGTTAGGGTGAAGGGTAGGGTTAGGGTTAGGGTTAGGGTTAGGGTGAGGATTAGGTTTAGGGTTAGGGTTAAGGTGAGGGTGAGGGTGAGTGTAAGGGTTAGGGTGAGGTTTAGGGTGAGGGTGAGGCTAAGGGTTAGGGTGAGGTTTAGGGTGAGGTTTAGGGTTAGGGTTATTGTTAGGGTTAGGTTTAGGGTTCGGGTGAGTGTGGGATTGAGGTTTAGGGTTAGGGTTAGTGTGAGGGTTAGGTTAAGGTTTAGGCTTAGGGTTAATGTTAGGTTTAGGATGAGGTTTAGGGTGAGGGTGTGGGTGACGGTGAGGGTTAGGGTTAAAGTGAGGGTCAGGTTGAGGGTTAGTGTGATGGTAAGTGTTATTGTGAGTGTTAGGGTTAGGGTTAATCTGAGGTTGAGCGTGTGGGTGAGAGTCAGGGTTAGGGTTAGTGTTAGGGATAGGGTTAAGGTGAGGGCTAGGATGAGGGTGAGGGTGAGGGTGGGAGTGAGGGTGAGGGTGAGGATTTCGGTTAGGTAAAGGTAAGGGATAGGGTTAGGGTGAGGATTAGGCTGAGGGTGAGGGTTAGGGTTAGGATTAGGTTAAGGTTAGGGTTAGGCTGAGGATGAGGGTGAGGGTGAGGTTGAGGGTTATGGCTAGGATTCGGGGTCGGGTGAGGGTGAGGGTTAGCTTTAAGATTAGTGTTCTGGTTAGGGTTAGGCTTAGGGTGAGGGTGAGTGTGAGGTTGAGGGTTAGGTTTAGGGTGAGCGTTAGGTTTAGGGTGAGGGATAGCATTAGGGTTAGGGTTTGGGTGAGGGTTAGGGTTAGGGTTACGGTTAGGGTGAGGATGATGGTTAGGTTTAGGATTAGTGATAAGGTTAGGGTTAGGCTTAGGGTGAGGGTGAGGGTGGGGTTTAGGGTTAGGGTGGGGGTTAGGGTGACAGTGAGGGTTAGGGTAAGTGTGAGGGTTATGGTTAGGGTTAGGGTGAGGATGAGGCTTAGGGTCAGGGTTAGGGTTAGTGTTAGTGTGAGGGTGAGGTTTGGGGTTAGGGTTAGGGTTAAGTGAGTGTTAGGGTTAGGGTGAGAGGGTTAGGGTTAGGGTGAGGGTTAATGTTAGGGTGATGTTTAGGGTGAGGGTGAGGTTTAGGGTGAGGGTTCGGGTTCAGGTTCGGGTGAGGGTTAGGGTTAGGGTGAGGGTTAAGGTTAGGGTGAGGGTTAGGGTGACAATGAGGGTTAGGGTAAGGGTAAGCGTTAGGGTTAGGGTTAGGTTGAGGGTTAAAATTAGGGTTAGGGTTAGGGTGAGGGTGAGGGTTAGGTTTAGGGTTAGGTTAGGCTTACGGTTAGGGTGAGGGTTACGGTTAGGCTTAGGGTTAGGGTGAGGGTGAGGGTGAGGTTTAGGGTTAGGGTTAGGATTAGGGTGAGGGTGAGGTTGAGGGTTAGATTTAGGATTAGTGTTATAGTTAGTGTTAGGCTTATGGTGAGTGAGAGGGTGAGGGTTAGGGTAAGGGTGAGGGTTAGTGTTAGGGTTAGGGTGATTTTTAGGTTGACGGTTAGGGTTACGGTGAGTTTTAGGGTTAATGTTAGGGTTAGTGTTAGGGTGAGTGTTAGGGTGAGGGTGAGGGTTAGCGTTAGGGGTAGAGTGAGGGTTAGGTTAATGGTGAGGGCTAGGGTTAGGGTTAGGGTTAGGTTGAGTTTAGGGTGACGGTTAGGGTTAGGGTTAGGGTTATAGTGAAGGTAAGGATTACGGTGAAGGTAAGGTTTGGTGTGAGGCTTAGGTTTAAGATTAGGTTTAGGGTGAGGAAAAGGGTTAGGGTGAGGGTGAGGTTTAGGGTGAGAGTTAGGTTTTGATTTAGGCTTAGTTTTATAGTTAGCATTAGGTTTAGGGTGCCAGTTAGTGTGAGTGTTAGGGTTAGGGTTAGGGTGAGGGTGAAAGTTAGGGTTAGGATTAGGTTAGGGTTAGGGTGAGGGTTAGGGTTAGGGTTAGGGTGAGGGTGAGGGTGAGGGTGAGGGTGAGGGTTAGGGTGTGGGTGAGCATAAGGGTTAGGGTTAGGGTGAGGGTGAGGCTTAGGTTTAGGTTTAGGATTAGGGTTTTGGTTAGGTTTAGGCTTAGTGTGAGTGTGAGGGTTAGGGTTAGGGTTAGGGTGATGGTTAGGGTTTGTGTGAGGGATAGGGTTAGGTTTAGGGTGAGGGTGAGTGTGAGGGTGAGATTTAGGGTTAGGGTTAGGTTGAGGGTTAGGGTTAGTGTGATGTTTAGGGTGAGGGTGAGGCTTACGGTGAGTGTGAGGGTTCGGCTAAGGGTGAGTGTCTGGGTGAGGTTTAGGGTTAGGTTGAGAGTTAGGGTTAGGGTTAGGGTGAGGGTTAGGGTTAGGGTGAGTGTTAGGGATAGGTTTAGGGTTAGGGTGAAGTTGAGGTTGAGGGCTAGGTTTAGTGTTAGGCTTAGGGTGAGTGTGAGGGTTAGGGTGAGGGTGAGGGTTAGGATTAGGGTGAGGGTTAGGGTTAGGGTTAGGTTTAGGATGAGGTTTAGGCTGAGGCGTAGGCTTAGGGTTAGGGTGAGGATTAGGGTTAGTGTGAGGTTTAGGGGTAGGGTTTGGGTTAATATTAGGGTGACGGTTAAGGTTAGGGTAACGGTTAGGATTAGGGTTAGGGTTATTGGTAGTGTTAGGTTAAGGCTGAGTGTAAGGGTGAGGGTGAGGGTTATGGGTAGGGTTAGGGTTAGAGTGATGGTGAGGGTGAGGGTGAGGGTTAGGAGTAGGATTAAGATTAGGGATAGGGTTAGGCAGAGAATGAGAGTGAGGGTGAAGGTGAGGGTTAAGGTTAGGGTTAGGTTGATGGCTAGACTGAGTGTACGGGTTAGGGTGAGGGTGAGGGTGAGGGTGAAGGTTTCGGTTAGGTAAGGGTTAGTGTTAGGGTTAGGGTGAGGATTAGGTTGAGGGTGAGGTTTAGGGTGCGGGTTAGGGTGAGGGTGAGGGTTAGGGTTAGGATTAGGGTTAGGGTGATGTTTAGGATAGGGTGAGGGTTAGGGTTAGTGTGGGAGTGAGGGTGTGGGTGAGGGTTAGGTTTATGGTGAGGGTTAGGGTGACTGTGAGGTTTAGGGTGAGTGTGAGACTTATGGTTAGGGTTAGGGTTAGTGTGAGGTTTAGGGTTTGGGTTAGGGTTAGGGGGAGGGTTAGGGTGTGGGGTAGGGTTATTGTTAGGGTGAGGGTTAGGTTTAGTGGGAGTGTTAGGGTTAGGGTTAGGGTGAGGGTGAGGGGTAAGTTTTGTGTGAGGGTTAGGGTTAGGGTTAGGGTGAGGTTGAGGGTGAGGGTGAGGGCTAGGTTTAGGGTTAGGTTGACGGTTAGGGTTAGCGTGATGTTTAAGGTGAGGGTGAGGGTTATGGTGAGTATGAGGGTTCTGGTGAGGGTGAGGGTTAGTGTGTGCGTGAGGGTTAGGGTTAGGTTAAGTGTTACGGTGACGGTTAAGGTTAGGGTGAGGGTGAGGGTTAGGGATAGGGTAAGCATTATGGTGAGGGTGAGGGTAATGGTTAGGATTAGTGTGAGGTTTAGGTTTAGGCTTAGGGTTAGTGTAAGAATTAAGGATAGAGTTAGGGTTGGAGTTATGTTGAGGGTAAGGTTTGGGGTAAGGATTAGGGTGAGGGTGAGGGTTAGGGTAAGCGTTAGGGTTAGGGTGAGGGTTAAGGAGAGGGTTAGGGTTAGGGTGAGGGTGAGGGTGAGGGTTATGGTTGGGGTTAGCGTTGGGGTAAGTGTTAGGGTTAGGGTGAGGGTTAGGGATATGGTTAGGGTTAGGGTGAGAGTGAGTGTGAGGGTTAGGGATAGGGATAGGGTGAGTGTTAGGTTTAGGGTTATGTTTAGGATGAGGTTTAGGCTGAGGAGTAGGGTTAGGGTTAGGTTGAGGGTTAGGGTTCGTGTGAGGGTTAGGGTTAGGGATAGGGTTAGGTTTAAGATTAGGGTGAGGGTTATGGTTCGGGTAATGGTTAGGATTAGGGTTAGGGTTATTGTTAGGGTTAGGGTTAGGGTGAGGGTGAGAGTTACCGTTATGGTTAGGTTTAGGGTTAGATTGAGGGTGAGGGTTAGGATTAGGATTAGGTTTAGGGTTAGGTTAAAGCTGAGGGTGAGGGTGAGTGTGAAGGTGATGGATAGGGTTAGGGTTAGGTTGACGGCTAGGGTGAGGGTTAGGGTGCGTGTGAGGGTGAGGGTGAGGTTTTCAGTTAGGGTTAGACTTAGGATGAGGGTTAGGGAGAGGGGTAGGGTTAGGGTTAGGATGAGAGTTAGGCTTAGTGGAGGGTGAAGGTTAGGGTTAGGTTTAGGATTAGGGTTAGGTTAAGGGTTAGGGTGAGTTTTAGGGTCAGGGTTAGGTTTAGAGTGAGGGTTAGGGTGAGGGTGAGGGTTAGGGTTAGTGGACGGTTAGAGGTAGGGTTAGGTTGAGGGTTAGGGTTAGGTTGAGGGTTAGGCTGAGGGTGAGGGTGAGGGTTAGGGTTAGGGTGAGGGTTTGGGTTAGGGTGAGTGTTAGGGTAAGGGTGAGGGTTAGGGTTAGGGTTAGGGTTAGGGTGAAGGATAGGGTGAGGGTGAGGTTTAGGTTTAGCGTTTAGTTTAGGGTTAGGATGATGTTTAGGTTGAGGGTGAGGGTTAGTATGTGGATAAGGGTTAGTGTTAGGGTGAGGTTTAGGGTGAGGGTTATGGTGAAGGTTAGGGTTAGCGTTAGGGTGAGGGTAAGGATTAGGTTGAGGGTTAGGGTGAGGGTTAGTGTTAGGGTGAGGGATACGGTTAGGGTGAAGGTTAGCATTAGGGTGAGCGTAAGGGTTAATGTGAGGGTTATTGTGAGGGTGAGGGTAAGGTTTAAGGTGAGGGTTAGGGTGAGGGTGAGTATTAGGTTTAGGTTTAGGGTAAGGGTGAGGGTTAGTGTGAGGGTGAGTTTTAGGTTTAGGGTGAGGGTAAGTGTTAGAGTGAGTGTTATGATGAGGGTGAAGTTTAGGGTTAGGGTTAGGGTGAAGGGTAGGGTTAGGGTTAGGGTTAGGGTTAGGGTGAGGATTAGGGCTAGGGTTAGGGTTAGGGTGAGGGTGAGGGTGAGGGTTAGGGTTAGGTTGAGGGTAAGGGTTAAGGTGAGGTTTAGGGTGAGGGTGAGGTTAAGGGTTAGGGTGAGGTTTAGGGTGAGGGTTAGGGTTAGGGTTATTGTTAGGGTTAGGTTTAGGGTTTGGGTGAGGGTGGGATTGAGTTTTAGGGTTAGGGTTAGTGTGAGGTTTAGGTTTAGGTTTAGGCTTAGGGTTAGTGTTAGGTTGAGGGTGAGGTTTAGGGTGAGGGTGTGGGTGAGGGTGAGTGTTAGGGTTAAAGTGAGGGTCAGGTTGAGGGTTAATGTGATGGTAAGTGTTATTGTGAGTGTTAGTGTTAGGGTTAGTCTGAGGTTGAGGGTGTGGGTGAGAGTCAGGGTTAGGGTTAGTGTTAGGGATAGGGTTAAGGTGAGGGCTACGATGAAGGTGAGGGTTAGGGTGAGGGTGAGGGTGAGGGATAATGTGAGGTTTAGGGTGAGGGTCAGGTTTCGGGTGAGGGTTCGGGTTAGGGTGTGGGTGAGGGTTGGGGTTAGTGTTAGGGTTAGTGTTACGTTGAGTGTTAATATGAGGTTGAAGTTTAGGATTAGGGTGAATATTAGGGTGAGTTTAGGGTTAGGGTGAGGGTTAAGGTTAGGGTGATGTTTAGGCTGAGGGTGAAGGTTAGGCTATTGGTGAGGGTTCGCGTGAGGGTGAGGGTTAGGGTGAGGGTGAGTGCTAGGGTTAGGGTGAGGGTTAGGGTGACGGTGACAGTAAACGTGAGGGTGAGGTTGAGGGTTAGGTTAGGGTTAGAATTTGGCTAAAGGTTAGGTTTAGGGTTAGGGTGAGGTTTAGTGTGATCGTTATGGTTAGGGTGAGGGTTAGTGTGAGGATTAGGGTTAGGGTTAGGGTTAGGGTGAGGGTTAGGGTTAGGGTGAGGTTTAGGGTGAGGGTGAATGTTAGGGTTAGCGTTAGGGTTAGGGTGAGGGTTAGTGTTAGAGTTACGTTTAAGGTAAGGTTTAGGGTTAGGGTTCGTTTAGGGTTAGGGTGAGGGTGAGGGTGAGGTTTAGGGTGAAGGTTTGGTTGAGGTTTAGGGTTAGGATGAGGTTTAGGGTTAGGATGAGGGGTAGGGTGAGGGGTAGGGTTAGGGTTAGCGTGAAGGTTAGGGTTAGTGTGAGGGTTAGGGTTAGGGTTAGGGTTAGGTTTAGGGTTAGGTTGTGGTTAAGGGTTATTTTGAGAGTTAGGTTGAGGGTTATATTTAGGGTTAGGGTTAAGGTGAGGGTTAGGGTGAGGGTAATGGTTATGTTGAGTATAAGGATGAGGGTGAGGATTAGGGTTAGGGTTAGGGTGAGGGATAGGTTTAGGGTTAGGGTTAGGGTTAAGGTGAGGATTAGGTTTAGGGTGAGCTTTAGGGTAAGGGTGAGGGTTAGGGTGAGGGTGAGGATTAGGGTTAGAGTTAGGATTAGGGTGAAGATTAGGATGAGTGTGAGGGTTAGGGTTAGTGTTAGGGTTAAGGTGAGGGTGAGGTTTAGGGTTAGGGTTAGGTTTAGGGTTAGGGTGAGGTTGAGGGTGAGGATTCTCTTTAGGGTGAGGGTTAGGTTTAAGGTTAGATTGAGGGTTAGGGTGAGGGTGATGTTTATGGGGAGGATGAGGTTTCGGTTGATGTTTATCGTTAGAGAGTGGTTGAGGCTTAGGGATATGGTGAGGGATAGGGTTTGTGTTAGGGTGAGGGTTAGAGTGAGGGTGTGGGTGAGGGTGGGGGTGAGGGTTAGGCTTACAGTGAAGGTTAAGTTGAGGGTTACTGTGATGGTAAGGGTTATTGTGAGTGTTAGGTTTAGGGTTAGGCTGAGGCTGAGGGTGAGGCTGAGGGTGAAGGTTAGAGTTAGTGTTAGGGTTAGGGTTAGGGTGAGGATTAGTCTGAGGGTGAGGGTTAGGGTGAGGGTGAGGGTTAGGTTTTGATTTAGGGTGAGGGTTAGTTTAGGGAGATATGTAGAGTGAGGATGAGGGTTAGGGTGAGGGTGAGGGTGAGGGTGAGTGTTATGGTGTGGGTGAGGTTTAGGATTACGTTGTGGGTTAGGGTGGTGGTGAGGGTTAGGGTTACGGTTAGGTTTAGGGTGAGGCTTAGGGTTAGGGTGACGATTAGGGTGAAGGGTAGGGTTAGAGTTAGGGTGAGGGTTTGGTTTAGTGTGAGGGTTAAGTTTAGGATTAGGGTGAGGGTAGGGGTTAGGGTGAGGGTTGGAGTTAGGGTGAGGGTTAGGATTAGCATAAGTGTTAGGATTAGGATTAGGTTGGGGTATGGGCTAGGGCGAGGGTGAGGGTTAGGATTAGGCTTAGGGTTAAGGTGAGGTTTGGGGAGACGGTGAGGGATAGGGTTACGGTTAGGGTTAGGGTGAGAGTTAGGTTTAGGGTGAGGGTTACGGTGAAGATTATGGTTAGGGTTAGTGTTAGGGTGAAGGTGAGGGTTACGCTTAGCTTTAGGGTGACGGTTAGGGTTATGGTGAGGGTAAGGGTTAGGATTAGGGTTAGGGTTAGTGTTAGGTTTAGGGTGAGGGTTATGGTTATGGTTAGGGTTATGTTGAGGGTTAGGGTTGGCATTAGGGTGAGGGTTGGGGTTATTGTCAGTGTTAGGGTTAGGGTTGGAGTTAGGGTTATGGTGAGGGTAAGGGTTAGGGTGAGGGTTTGGGTTAGGGTTAGGGTGAGGGTTAGGTTGAGGGTTAGGGTTAGGGTTAGGGTTATTGTGAGGGTTAGGGTGAGGGTTAGGGTTAGGGTTAGGATTAGGGTTAGGGTTATGATGAGGGTTAGGGTTAGGTTTACGGTTAGGTTGAGGGTGAGGGTTAGGGTTAGGGTTAGGGTTAGTGTGATGATTAGGGTGAGGTTGTGGTTTTGGGTGCGAGTTAGGGTTAGGGTGAAGGTGTGGGTTAGAGTGAGGGTTAGGTTGACGGTGAGTTGTAGGGTGAGGTGAGGGTTAGGTTTACGGTGAGGGTTAGGGTGATTGGTTGGTTTAGGGTTAGGGTTAGGTTTAGGGTTAGGCTGAGAGTGAGTGTGACGGTTATTGTTAGAGTTAGGGTTATGGTGAGGGTTAGGTTTAGTGTGTGGGTTGGGTGAGGGTGAGGGTAAGGGTTAGGGTGAGGGTGTGGGTGAGGTTGAGGGTTAGAGTGAGGATTAGTTTGAGGGTTCAGGTGAGGGTTATGGTGACGGTAAGGGTTATTGTGAGTGTTAGGGTTAGGGTTAGGGTTAGGCTGAGGTTGAGGGTGAGGGTGAGGGTGAGGTTTAGGGTTAGTGTTAGAGTTAGGGTTAGTGTGATGGCTAGGATGAGGGTGGGGTTTAGGGTGAGTGTAAGGGTGAGGGTGAGGATTTTGGTTAGGTAAGGGTTAGGGATAGGATTAGGGTGAGGATTAGGTTGACGGGTAGGGTTAGGGTTAGCGTGAGGGTTAGGGTTAGGGTTAGGGTGAGGGTTAGCTTTAGTGTTAGGGTTATGGTGAGGGTTAAGGTTATGGTGAGGTTGAGTGTAAAGGTTAGGTTGAGGGCTAGGGTGAGGGTTAGTGTGAGGAGTAGTTATAGGGTTAGTGTGAGCGTTAGGGTTAGGGTGAGTGTTAGGGTTAGGATTAGCGTGAGGATGAGGTTTAGCTTTAGGATTAGAGTGAGGGTAAGGGTTAGGGTTAGGATGAGGTTTAGGGTGAGGGTGAGGGATAGGGTTAGGGTTAGGGTGAGGGTTAGGGTTAGTGTGAGCGTTAGGATTAGGTTTAATAGGTAAGGTAGAGGATAACTGTTAGGGTTAGAGTTAGGGTTAGGGTTAGGGTTAGGGTTAGGGTTAGGGTTGGGGTTAGGGTTAGGGTTAGGGTAAAGGTTAGGTTTAGGGTTAGGGTTAGGCTTAGGGTTGGGGTTAGGGTTAGGGTGAGGGTGAGGCTTAGGGTTAGGATTAGGGTTTGGGTTAGGGTTAGGCTGAGGGTGAGGGTGAGGGTTAGGGTGAGGTTCAGTGTTAGCGATAGGATTAGAGAGCTAGGTTGAGGGTTAGGGTTATTGTGAGGGTTAGGGTGAGTGTTAGGGTTAGGGTAAGGGTTAGGTTTAGGGTTAGGGTGAGGGTAAGGGTTAGTGTGACAGTTAGGGTGAGGGTAAGTTGTAGGGTTAGGGTTAGGGTTAGATTGAGGGTTAGGGTTAGCGTGAGTGTTAGGGTGAGATTTAGGGTGAGGGTTAGGGTTAAGAGTGAGGGTTAGGGTTAGCGTGAGTGTTAGGGTGAGATTTAGGGTGAGGGTTAGGCTGAGGTTGAGGGTGATAGTGAAAGTGATGGTTTGGGTTAGGGTTAGGGTTTGGGTGAGGATGAGGGTGGGGATTAGTGTTAGGATTAGTGTTAGAGTTAGGGTTAGGCTGAGGGTGAGGGTGAGGGTGAGGGTGAGGGTTAGGGTTAGGGTGAATGTTAGGGTTAATGTGTGGGTTAGTGTGAAGGTGAGTGTTAGGGTAAAGGTTAGGGTTAGGGTGAGTATGAGGGTTTGGGTGAGGGTTAGGGTAAAGGCTATGGTGAGGATTAGATTTAGGATTAGGGATAGGGTGAGGGCTAAGATGACGGTGAGGGTTAAGGTGAGGGTGAGGGTTAGTGTGAGGGTTAGGGTGAGGATTAGGTTTAGGGTGAGAAAGAGGATTAGGGTGAGGGGTAGGGTTAGGGATAGTGTGGGGGTTAGGTTTAGTGTGAGGGTTAGAGTTAGCATTAGGTTTAGTGTTAGGGTTATTTGTATGTTTAGGGTTAGGCTTAGTGTGAGGGTGAGTGTGAGGGTGAGGTTTAGGTTTAGTGTTAGGGTTAGGTTTAGGTTGAGGGTGAGTGTGAGTGTGAGGTTTATGTTTAGTGTTAGTGTTAGGTTTAGGTTGAGGGTGAGGGTGAGGTTTCAGGTTCGGTTTAGGTTTACGGTTAGGGTTTCGGTAAGGTTGAGGGTGAGGGTGAGGGTTAGGGTTAGGGTTAGGGTTATGTTTAGGGTTAGGATGATTGTTAGGGTGAGGGGTATCATTATTGTTAGGGAGAGCGTTAGGGTTAGGGTGAGCGTTAGGATGAGGGTTAGGGTTAGGGTGAGGATGAGGGTTAGGATAAGCGTTAGGGTCAGGGTAATGGTTAGGGTGAGGGTTAGGTTTGGGGTGAGAATAAGGGTTAGAGTGAGGGTTAGGTTGAGGGTGAAGGTTAGGGATAGCTTTAGGGTTAGCATGAGTGTTAGGGTGAGCTTGAGGTTTAGGGTTAGGTGAGGGTAAGGATTAGTGTGAGGATTAGGCTGCTGGTGAGGGTTAGGGATAGCATTAGGGTTAGGGTGTGGGTGAGGTTAGGGTTAGGGTTAGGGTGACGGTAGGGATATGTTGAGGGTGAGGGTTAGAGTTAGGATTAGGTATAGGGTGAGGATTAGGGTTATAGTTAGGGTGAGGGTTAGACTGAGGGGTAGGGTAAGGGTTAGGGTGAGGATTAGGTTTCCAGTGAGGGTCAGGGTTAGGGTTAGGATTAGGGTTAATGTGAGGGTTAGGGTTAGGGTTAGGTTTAGGGTGAGGGTGAGGGTGAGGGTTAGGGTAAGTGTGAGGGTTAGGTTTAGTGTGAGGGTTATTGTTAGAGTTATGGTGAGGGTAAGGTTTAGGTTGAGGGTTAGGGTTGGCATTAGGTTTAGGGTTAGGGTGAGGGTTAGGGTTAGGGTTAGGGTTGGGGTGACAGTGAGGGTGATGGTTAGGTTAAGGGTGAGGGTTAGGTTTAGTGTGAGGGTTAGGGTTAGGTTTAGATTTAGGGTGAGTGTAAGGGACAGGGTGAGGGTGAGGGTGAGGTTGCGGGTTAGGGTTAGCATTAGGGTTAGGGTTAGGGTGAAGGTTAGGGTTAGGGTTAGGGTTAGGGTGAGAGTGAGGATTAGGGTTAGGTTAAAGGTGAGGGTTAAGTTTAGTGTGAGGGTTAGGGTTAGGGTTAGATTTAGGGTGAGGTTAACGGTTAGGGTGAGGGTTAGGGTGAGAGTGAGGGGTAGGGTTAGCGTGAGTTTTTGGGTGAGTGTTAGGGTGAGGTTTAGGCTTAGGGTTAGGTTTAGGTTTAGCGTTAGGGTGAGGGATAGGGGGAGTGTGAAGGTTAGAGTTAGGGTTAGGGTTAGGGTTAGGCTGAGGGTGAGGGTTAGGGTGAGGTTTAGGGTGAGGGTGAGGTTCACGGTGAGGGTTAGGGTTAGGTTCAGGATTAGGATGAGGGTGAGGATTAAGTTGAGAATTAGGGTTTTGGTGAGGGTGAGGCTTATGCTTAGGGTTAAGTTTAGGGTGAGGGTGAAATTGAGGGTTAGGGTGAAGTTTAGTTTGAGGATGAGGGTGAGGATGGGGTTGAGTGTGAGGGTGAGGTTTAGGTTTAAGTTTAGGGTTAGGGTGAAAGTGAGTGTGAGGGTTAGGATTAGGATTAGGGTTAGGGTTAAGGTTAGGGTGAGGATAAGGATTAGGGTGACCGTGAGGGCTAGGGTGAGGGTGCGGGTTAGGGGGAGGGTTAGGTGAGGAATAGGCTTAGGGTTATGGTGATGGTTAGGGGTGTGTGAGGGTTAGGATTAGGGTTAAGTTTAGTTTTAGGGTGAGGATAAGGATTAGGGTAAGGGTTAGGGTGAGGGTGAGGGTTAGGGTTAGGGGTAGGGGTAGGGTAAGGGTTAGGGTGAGGGTGAGGTTTAGGGTTAGGGGTAGGGGTAGGGTGAGGGTTAGGGTTAGGGTTAAGGTGAGGGTGAGGGGTAGGGTTAGGGTTAGGGTAACGGTGAGGGTGAAGGTTAGGGTTAGGATTAGGGTTAGAGTTAACTTGAGGGTGAGGGTTAGGGTGAAGGTTAGGGTTAGGGTTAGGATTCGGATGAGGGTTAGGGTTAGGGTTAGGGAGAGAGTGAGTTTTAGGGTTAGGGTTAGGGTTAGGGTGAGGGTTAGGATGAAGTTAAGGTTTAGGATGAGTATTAGGATGAGGGTGAACGTTAGGGTTAGTGTGAGGATTAGGGTTACGGTGAGGGCTAGGGTGAGGGTGAGTGTTAGGTTTAGGTTTAGGGAGACTTTTAGGATGAGAGTGAGGGTTAGGGTTAGGGTCTGGGTGAGGGTTAGGATTAGTGTGAGGGTTAGATTGAGGGTAAGGGTAAGGGTTAGGGTGAGAGTTAAGGCGAGGGTGAGGGTTAGGGTTAGGATTAGGGTTAGAGTTAAGGTGAGGGTGAGGGTTAGGGTGAGGGTTAGGGTTAGGGTTAGGGTGAGGGTTAGGTTTAGTGTGAGGCTTAGGGTGAGGGTTAAGGTTATGGTGAGGGTGAGTGTAAGGGTTAGGGTAAGGGTTAGGGTGAGGTTGAGGGTTAGGGTGAGGGGTAGGTTTAGGATAAGGGTGAGCGTTAGGTTTAGGGTGAGGGTTAGGGTGAGGGTGAGGGTGAGGGTTAGCGTTAGGGTTAGGGTTAGTGTGAGGGTGAGGATTAGGGTTAGGATTAGGGTGAGGTTAAGGGTTAGGTTGAGGGTTAGGGTTAGGGTTAGGGTAAGGGTTAGAGTTAGTGTGAGGGTTAGGGTTTTTTTAAGATTAGGGTTAGCGTGAGGTTAAGGGTTAGGATGAGGGTTAGGGTGAAGGTGAGGGTGAGGTTCAGCGTTAGGGTTAGGGTAAGTGTTAGGTTGAGGTTAAGGTTGAGTGTGAGGGTTAGGGTTAGGCGTAGGGTTAGTTTGAGGTTTGGGGTTAGGGTGACGGTGAGGTTAAGGGTTAGGGTGTGGGTTAGGGTGAGTTTGAGGGTTAGGGTAAGGGTTACGGCGAAGATTAGGTTTACGTGAGGTTTAGGGTTAGGGTTAGGATGAGGTTGAGGATGAGGGTGAGTGTTAGAGTTAGGGTGAGGGTGAGGTTCAGGGTGAAGTTTAGGGTTAGGGTGAGGTTTAGGATGAGGTTAAGGATTAGGGTGAGTGTGAGTGTGAGGGTGAGGGTTAGGATAATTGTGAGGGTAAAGGTTAGGGTGAGGGTTAGGGTGAGGTTGAGGTTTATGGTTAGGGTTAGGGAGACAGTTGGGGTGAGGGTGAGGTTTAGGGTTAGGGTTAGGGTGAGGGTTAGGTTTAGTGTGAGGGTTAGGGTGAAGTTGAGGGTAAGGGTTAGGGTGAGAGTTAAGGTGAGGGTGAGGGTTAAGGTGAGGGTGAGGGTTAGGGTTAGGGTGAGGTTTAGGGTTAGGGTGAGGGTTAGACTGAGGGTTAGGTTTAGGATTAGGGTTATGGTGAGGGTTAGGGTTAGGATGAAGGTTAGGTTTAGTGTGAGGGTGAGGGTTAGTTTGAGGGTGAGGCTCAGGTTTAGGGTGAGGGTTAGTGTTAAGATTAATGTTAGGGTGAGGGCCAAGGGGAGCGTGAGGGTTAGGGTTAGGGTTAGGGTGAGGGTTAGGGTGAGGGTGAGGGTAAGGGTTAGGGTGAGGGATACAGTTAGGTTTAGTCTGAGGGTTAGGTTTAGTGTCAGGGTTAGGGATAGGGTTAGGGTTAGGGTTATTTTTAGGGTTAGGGTTAGGTTTAGGGTGAGGTTAATTGTGAGAGTGAGGGTTAGGTATAGTGTTAGGGTTAGGGTTAGGGTGAAGATGAGGGTGAGGGTGAGGGTTAGGGTTAAGTTTAGGGTTAGGTTTACGATTAGGCTGAGGGTGAGGGTGAGGGTGAGAGTTAGGGTTAGGGTTAGTGCTAGGGTAAGGGTTAGGTTTAGGGTGAGTGTTAGGTTTAGGGTTAGGATGAGGCTTAGGGTGAGGGGTAGGGTGAGGCTTAAGGTGAGCGTTAGGGTTAGGGTGAGGGGTAGGGTGAGGTCAAGTGTTAGGGTGTGTGTTAGGGTGAGGGTGAGGGTTAGGATCAGGGTTAGTGTGAGGACAAAGGTTAGGGGGAGGTTTAGGGTGAGGGTGACCATTAGGGTTAGGGTGAGTGTTAGGTTTAGGGTTAGGGTTAGGGTTAGGGTGAGAATTAGTGTTAGGGTGAGGTTGAGGTTTAAGGTTTGGGTTAGGGAGACGGTTAGGTTGAGGTTGAGGTTTAGGGTTAAGGTTAGGGTGAGGGTTAGGGTTAGTGTGATGGTTAGGGTGGGGGTGAGGGTAAGGGTTAGGGTGAGGGTTAAGGTAAGGGTGACTGTTAGGGTGAGGGTGAGGTTTAGGGTGAGGGTTAGGGTGAGGGTTAGGGTTAGGGTGAGGGATAGGGTTAGAGTGAGGGTGAGGGCTAGGGTGAAGGTCAGGGTTAGGGTGAGGGTTAGGGTGAGGGACAGGTTTAGGGTTATGGTGAGGGTTAGGGTTAGTGTGAGGGTTAGGATTAGGGTTAAGTTTACAGTTAGGGTGAGGATAAGGTTTAGGGTGAGGGTTAGGGTGAGGTTGAGGGTTAGTGTTAGCAGTAGGGTTAGGGTAAGGGTTAGGTTGAGGGTAAGGGTGTGGGTGAGGGTTAGGTTTAGGGGTAGGGTTAGGGTGAGGGTTAGGGTTGGGGTTAGGGTTAGGTAGAGGGTGAGGCTGAGTTTAAGGGTTAAGATGAGTGTTAGGGTGAGGGTGAGCATTAAGGTTAGAGTGAGGGTAAGGGTTAGGGTTAGGGTTAGGGAGACGGTTAGGGTGAGGGTGAGGGTTATGTTTAGGTTTAGTGTGAGGGTTAGGTTGAGGGTGAGGGTAAGGGTAAGGGTGAGGGTTAGGGTAAGCGGGAGCATTAGGGTTAGGGTGAGGGTGAGGTTTAGGTTTAGGAATAGGGTTAGGGTGAGCATTAGGTTTAGGGTTCGGGTGAGGATTAGGGTTACTGTTAGGGAGACGCTTAGGGTGAGGGTGAGGTTTAGGGTTAGGGTTATGGTGAGGGTTAGGATTAGTGTGAGGGTTAGGGTGAGGGTGAGGGTAAGGGTTAGGGTGAGAGTTAAGGTGAGGGTGAGGATTAGGGTGAGGGTGAGGGTTAGGGTTAGGGTGAGGGTTAGGGTTAGGGTTAGGGTGATCATTAAGGGGAGGGCGAGGGTGAGTGTGAGGTTGAGGTTGAGTGTTAGGGTTAGGGTGAGAATGAGCGTGAGTTTTAGGGTTAGGATTTGGGTTAGGGTTAGGGTTAGGCTGAGGGTGAGGTTGAGGGTGAGGGTGAGGGTTAGGTTGAAGGTGAGGGTTAGTATTAAGTTTAGGGTTAGGGTGAGGCTTAGGGCGATGGTGAGGGTTAGTGTGATGGTGAGGGTTAGGTTGAGGGTGAAGATTAGGGTTGGGATTAGGGTTTCGGTGAGGGCTAAGGTTAGGGTGATTGTTAGGGTTAGGGTTAGGGTGAGGTTAAGGGTTAGGGTGAGGGGTATGGTTAGGTTTAGTGTGAGGATTAGGTTTAGTGTGAGAGTTAGGGGTAGGTTTAGAGTTAGGGTTATTTTTAGGGTTAGGGTTAGGTTTAGGTTGAAAGTGAGGGTGAGGGTTAGGGTTAGGTTTAGGGTTAGGTTTACGATTAGGCTGAGGGTGAGGGTGAGGGTGAGGTTTAGGGTTAGGGTTTGGATGAGGTTTAGTGTGTGGGTGAGGGATAGGTTTAGGTTTAGGGTAATGGTTAGATTTAATGTGAGGGTTACCATTGGGTTAAGGTTAGGGTTAGGGTGAGAGTGAGCGTTAGGGTTAGCGTTAGGTTTAGGGTATGGGTTAGGTTGAGGGTAAGGCTGAGGGTTAGGGTTAGTGTTCGAGTAGGGATAGGGTGAGGGTTAGGGTTAGGGTTAGCGTGAAGTTGAGGTTTAGGATGAATGTTAGGGTTAGGGTTAAGTTTAGGATGAGGGTTACGGTTAGGGTTAGGGTTAGGGTGAGGTTTAGGGTAAGCGTTTGGTTTAGTGTTAGGGTTAGGGTAAGTATTAGGGTGATTGTTAGGGTGAGGTTGAGCATTAGATTTAGGGTGAGGGTGAGGGTTAGTGTTAGGTTTAGGGAGACGGTTAGGGTGAGGGTGAGTGTTAGGGTTAGGGTTAGTGTGAGGTTTAGGATGACGCTGATGGTGAGGGTGAGTGTGCAGTTTAGGGTTAGGGTGAGTGTGAGGGTGAGGGTGAGGGTTAGGTTTAGGGTTAGGATGAGGCTTAGGTTGAGGTATAGGGTGAGGGTTAAGGTGAGCGTTAGGGTTAGGGTGAGGGTTAGGGTGAGGCTAAGTGTTAGGTTGAGTGTTAGGGTGAGGGTGAGGGTTAGGGTTTGTGTGAGGGTAAGGGTTATTGTGAGAGTTAGGGTGAGGTTGAGCATTAGAGTTAGAGTGAGTGTGAGGTTTATGTGTAGGTTTAGGGTGAGCATTAGGGTTAGTGTGAGGGTGAGGGTTAGGGTGAGCGTGAGAGTAAGGGTTAGGGTGAGAGTTAAGGTGAGGGTGAAGGTTAGGTTGAGGGTGAGGGTTCGGTTTAGGGTGAGGGTTAGGGTTACGGTGAGGGTTAGGGTTAGGGTTAGGGTTAGGTGAGGGTTAGGTTTAGGTTGAGGTTTAGGGTTAGGGTTAGGGTGAAGGTGAGGGTTAGGTTGAGGGTGAGGGTGAGGGTTAGGGTTAGGGTGAGGGTGAGTGTGAGGGTGAGGGTTAGGGTTAGGGTGAGGGTGAGGGTGAGTTTTAGAGTTCGGATTAGGGCTAGGGTTAGTGTTACGTTGCGGGTGAATGTGAGGGTGAGGGTTAGGGTTAGAGGTAGGTTTAAGGTGAAGGTTAGGGTTAGTATGAGAGTTAGTGTGAAGGTGAGGGTTAGGGTTAGATTTAGTTTTAGGGTAAGGTTTAGTGTGAGAGTGAGGGTTAGTGTGAGTGTGAGGTTTGGGTTTAGGGTGAGGATTAGGGTTAGGATAAGGGTTAGGGTGAAGGTGAGGTTTAATGTGAGCGGCACAGTTAGGGTTAGTGTGAGGGTTAGGATTAGTGTGAGGGTTAGGGTTAGGTTTTGGGTTATATTTAAGATTAGGGTAAGGATTAGGGTGAGGGTGCGTGTGACGGTGAGGGTTATGTTTAGTGTTAGGGTTAAGGTTAGGCTGAGGGTGAAGGTGAGGGTGATGGTTAGGGTTAGTGTTAGGGAGAGCGTAAGGGTTAGGGTGAGGGTTAGGGAGACGGTTAGGGTGAGGGTGAGGTTTAAGGTTAGGGTTAGATGAGGTTTAAAGTTAATGTGAGGTTGAGTGTAAGGGTTAGGGTGAGAGTTAAGGTGAGAGTGAGGGTGAGGGTGAGGGTGAGGGTTGGGATTAGAGTGAGGGTTAGGGTGAGGGTTAGGGTTAGGGTGAGGGTTAGGGTGAGGTTTAGGTTGAGGGTAAGGGTGAGGTGTAGGGTTAGGATTAGGGTTACAGTTAGGGTTAAGCTGAGAGTGAGCGTGAGGGTTAGGGTTAGGTTTAGGGTGAAGGTTACGGTTAGTATAAGGGTTAGGGTGAAGGTGAGTGTTAGGGTTAGTTTTAGTGTTAGGGTAAGGGTTCAGGTGAGTGTGATTGTTAGTGTGAGGGTGAGGGTTAGGGTTAGGGTGAGGATTAGGGTTAGGGTGAAGGCTAAGGTGAGAGTGAAGGTTAGGGTTAAGGTTCGTGTTAGGTTTAGGGTGAGGGTTAGGGTTAGGGTGAGGGTGAGGTTTAGGGTGAGGGTTAGGGTTAGGGTTAGGGTTAATGGGATGGTTAGGTTTAGTGTGAGGTTTAGGATTAGGGTTAGGGATAGGGTTATTTTTAGGGTTAGGGTTAGGTTTAGGGTGAGGGTGAGTGTGAGGGTGAGGATTATGTTCAGTGTTAGGGCTATTGTTAGGCTGAGGGTGAGGGTGAGGGTGAGGTTTAGGGTTAGTGTTAGGGTGAGGGTTAGATTTAGGGTTAGGATGAGGGTTAGGTTGAGGGTTAGGGTGAGGTTTAGGGTGAGCGTTAGGGTTAGGATGACGGTTAGGGTGAGGTTTAGGGTAAAGGTTAGGGTGAGAGTGAGGTTTAGGGTTAGTATTAGGGTGAGCGTAAAGGTAAGGGTGAGGGTTAGGGTTAGGGTGAGGGTGAGGGTTAGGGTGAGGGTTATGGTGAGGGTAAGGGTTATGGTGAGGGTAAGGGTTAGTGTGAGTGTTAGGGATAGGGTTAGGATTAGTGTTAAGGTGAGGGTAAGGGTTAGGGTGAGGTTTAGTTTGAGGGTGAGGGTTAGGGTTAGCATTAGGGTTCGGGTTAGTGTTAGGGTTCAGGTTAGGATTAGGGTTAGGGTGAGGGTGAGAGTTAGGTTAAGGGTGAGGGTTAGGTTTAGAGTGAGGTTTAGGGTTATAATTAGGGTGAGGCTAAGGGTTAGGGTACACGTTAGGGTGAGAGTGAGTGTTAGGGTTACCGTGAGTTTTAGGATGAGCATCAGGGTGAGGGTTAGGGTGAGAGCGAGGGTTAGATTTGGATTGAGGGTGAGGGTGAGGGTTAGGATTAGTGTTAGGGTAAGGGTTAGGGTTTGGGTGAGTGTTAGGGTTAGGGTTAGGGTTAGTGTGAGGGTGAGGGTGAGCGTGAGGTTGAGGTTTAGGGTTAGGGTGAGGGTGAGGTTGAAGGTTAGGGTTATGATTAGAGTAAGGGTTAGTGTTAGGCTGAGGGTGAGGCTGAGGGTGAAGGTGAGGGTTAGGTTTAGTGTTATGGTTTAGGTTAGGGTTAGTGTGTGGGTTAGGGTGAGGATGAGTGTAAGGTTTAGGATGAGAGTTAATGTGAGCGTGAGGTTTAGGGTGCGTGTTATGGTGAGGGTTAGGGTGAGGGTGAGGGTTAGGGTGATGGTGACTGTTAGGGTTAGGGTGAGGATCAGGCTTAGGATTAGGGTTAGGGTGAGGGCTAGGGTGAGTGTGAGGGTTAGGGTTAGGGTTAGTGTGAGGGCTAGTTTTAGGTTGAGGGTGAGTGTTAGGGTGTGGGTTAGTGTTAGGGTTAGGGTGAGGGTTAGGTTTACTGTGAGGGTTAGGGTTAGAGTTAGTTTTAGTGTTAGTGTTAGGGTGAGGGTGAGGGTGAAGGTTAGAGGTAGGGTTAGGTTTGAGTGAGGGTGAGAGTGAGGGTGAGGGTTAGGTTTAGGACTGAGTTTAGGGTTAGGGTTAGGCTGAGGGTGAGGGTGAGGTTGAGGATTAGGTTTAGTGTTAGGGTTAGAGTGAGGGCTAGGGTGAGGGTTAGGGTTAGGGTGAGGGTGAGTGTGATGGTGAGTGTTTTAGTTAGGAAAGTGTTAGGGTTAGGGTTAGTGTGAGGATTTGGTTGAGTATGAGGGTTAGGGGGAGGGTTAGGGTTAGGCTGTGGGTTAGAGTTAGGGGTAGAGTGAGGGTTAGGGTTATGGTGATGTTTAGCGTGAGGGTTAGGGTGAGGTTGAGTGTTAGGGTTCGGGTTAGGGTGAGGGTTAGGGTGTGGGTGACGATGAGGGTGAGGGTAAGGGTTTTCCTTAGGTAAGGGTTAGGGTTAGTATTAGGGTTAAGTTTACAGTGAGAGTTAGGGTGAGGAGTAGGGTTAGGGTTAGTGTGAGGGATAGGTTTAGTGTGAGGGTGAAGGTGAGGGTTAAGGTTAGGGTGAGGGTGAGGGCAAGGGTTAGGGTGTGGGTTAGGGTGAGGGTGAGGGTTAGGATGAGGGGTAAGTTTAGGGTTAGGGTGAATGTGAGGGTTAGGGTTAGGGTTAGGGGAAGTGTGAGGGTGACGTTTAGGGTTAGGATTAGGATGAGGGTAAGGGTTAGGATGAGGGTTAGGGTGAGGGTTAGGATTAGGGTTAGGATATGGTTTAAGTTGAGGGTAAGGGATAGGGTTACGGTTATGATGGGGGTTAGGGTTAGTGTGAGGGTTAGGATTAGGGTTAAGCTTAAGGTTAGGGTGAGGGTGAGGGTTAGGGATAGCGTTAGGGTTAGGGTAAGGGTTAGGTTGAGGGTAAGGGTGAGTCTGAGTGTTAGGGTTCGAGTAGGGTTAGGGTGAGGGTTAGAGTGAAGGTGAGGGTTAGGATGAGGTTTAGGGTTAGGGTTAGGGTTAGGATAAGGGTGACAGTTAGGGTTAGGGTGAGAGTGAAGGTTAGGGTAAGCGTTAGAGTTAGGGTTAGGATTAGGGTCAGCGTTGGGGTGAGGTTAAGGGTTAGGGTGAGTGTTAGGGTGAGGGGTAGTGTTAGGGATAGTGTGAGAGTAAGGATTATGGTGATGGTTAGGGTGAGTGTGAGCATTAGGGTTAGGGTGAGGGTGAGGTTGAGAATTAGGGTTAGGGTTAGGGATACGTTTAGGGTGAGGGTGAGGTTTAGGGTTAGGGTGAGTGTGAGGGTGAGGGGAGGGTTAGGTTTAGGGTGAGGATGAGGCTTAGGGTGAGGTGTAGGTTGAAGGTTAAAGTGAGTGTTAGGGTTAGGGTGAGGGTTAGGGTGAGGTTAAGTGTTAGGGTGAGTGTTAGGGTGACGGTGAGGGTTAGGGTTAGTGTGAGGGTAAGGGTTAGGTTGAGGGTTAGGGTGAGGGTGAGCATTAGGGTTAGGGTGAGTGTGAGGTTTAGGGTTAGGGTTATTGTTAGGTTGAGCATTAGTTTTAAGGTGAGGGATAGGGTTAGGTTTAGGGTTATGGTCAGTGTGAGGGTGACGTTTAGGGTTAGGATTAGTGTGAGGGTAAGTGTTAGGGTGAGGATTAGGGTGAGGGTTAGGGTTAGGATTAGGATGAGGTTTAGGGTGAGGGTTAGGGTTAGGGTTAGGCTTAGGGTTTGAGTTAGGATTAGTGTGAAGGTTAGGATTAGGGTTATGGTTAGGGTTAGGGTGAGGTTGAGGGTTAGGGTTAGCATTAGGATTAGGGTAAGTGTTAGGTTGAGGGTAAGGGTGCGTGTGAGGGTTAGGGTAAGGAATAGGTTTAGGGTGAGGGTTAGGGTTAGGGTTAGGGTGAAGGTGAGGGTTATGATGAGGGTTAGGTTTAGGGTTAGGGTTAGGATGAGGGTTACGTTTAGGGTTAGTGTGAGGGTGAGGGTTAGGGTAAGCGTTAGGGTTAGGGTTAGGGTTAGGGTCAGCGTTAGGGTGAGGTTAAGGGTTAGGGTGAGTGTTAGGGTGAGGGTGACTGATAGGGTTAGTTTGAGGGTAAGGATTAGTGTGAGGGTTAGGGTCAGGGTGAGTTTAGGGTTAGGGTTAAGGTTAGTGTGAGGGCTAGGTTGAGGGTGAGGGTTAGGGTTAGGGAGACAATTAGGTTGAGGGTGAGTGTTAGTGTCAGGGTTAGGGTGAGGGTTAGGATGACGGTGACGGTTAGGGTGAGGGTGAGGTTTAGGGTTAGGGTGAGGGTGAGGGTTAGGATTAGGTTTAGGATGAGGCTTAGGGTGAGGTGTAGCGTGAGGGTTAAGGTGAGCGTTAGGGTTAGGGTGAGGGTTTGGGTGAGGGTTAGGGTGAGGTTAAGTGTTAGGGTGAGGGTGAGGGTTAGGGTTAGATTGAGGGTAAGGGTTAGGGTGAGGGTTAGGGTGAGGGTGAGTTTTAGGGTTAGGGTTAGGTTTAGGGTGAGCATTAGTGTTAGGGTGAGGGTGAGGGTTATGGTTAGGGTTAGGAGAGGGTTAAGGTGAGAGTTAGGGTTATGGTTAGAGTGAGGGTTAGCGTTAGTGTGTGGTTGTTTGTTAGGGTGAGGGTTAGGTTTCGGTTTGGGGTGAGGGTTAGGATTAGTGTGAGGGTTACGGTTAGGATTATTTTTAGGGTTTGGTTTAGGTTGAGGGTGAGGGTGAGGTTGAGGGTGAGTGGTTTAGGTAGGAAAGTGTTAGGGTTAGGGTTAGGGTGAGGATTAGGGTGAGGTTGAGTGTTAAGGTGAGGATTAGGGTTTGGGTGAGAGTTAGGGTGAGAGTTCTGGTTAGGATTAGGTTAGGGTAAGGGTGAGGTTGAGGGTGAGATTTAGGGTTAGGGTTAAGGTGAGGTTGAGGGTTAGGGTTAGGGTTAGGGCGAAAGTTAGTGTTAGGGTGAGGTTTAGGGTTAGGGTTAGTGTTAAGGTGAGGCTGAGGGTGAGGGTGAGGGTTAGGGTGAGGGTTAGGGCGAAAGTTAGTGTTAGGGTGAGGTTTAGGGTTAGGGTTAGTGTTAGGGTGAGACTGAGGGTGAGGGTGAGGGTTAGGGTGAGGGTTAGAGTGAGGGTGAGTGTGAGGCTTAGGTTTAGGGTTAGGGATAGGGTTAGGGTAAGGGTGAGGGTTAGGGTGAGGGTGAGGTTTAGGGGTTGGGTTAGGGGGAGGGTAAGGATGACGGTGAGGGATTGGGTGAGGGAGAAGTTTAGGGTTAGGGTGAGTGTGAGGGTGAGGGTGAGGGTAAGGTTTAGGGTGAGGATGAGGCTTAGGGTGAGGTGTAGGGTGAGGGTTAAGTTGAGCGCTAGGGTTAGGGTGAGGTTAAGAGTTAGGGTGAGTGTTAGGGTGAGGGTGAGGTTTAGGGTTAGTGTGAGGGTAAATGTTCGGTTGAGGGTTAGGGTGAGGGTGAGCATTAGGTTTAGGGTGAGTGTGAGGTATAGGGTTAGGGTTAGGGTTAGGGTTAGGGTGAGCATTAGTGTTAGGGTGAGGGTGAGGGTTATGGTTAGGGTAAGAGTTTGTGTCAGGGTGACATTTAGGGTAAGGATTAGGGTGAGGTTAAGTGTTAGAGTGAGTGTTACGGTGAGGGTGATGGTTAGAGTTAGTTTGAGGGCAAGGTTTAGGGTGAGGTTTTGGGTGAGGCTGAGCATTAGTGTTAGGGTGAGGGTGAGGGTTAGGGTTAGGGTTAGGGAGAAGGTTAGGGTGAGGGTGAGGTTTAGGGTTAGGGTTAGATGAGGTTTAGGGTTAGTGTGAGGTTTAGCGTGAGGGTGAGTGTAAGGGTTAGGGTGAGAGTTAAGGTGAGGGTGAGGGTTAGGGTGAGGGTGAGGGTTAGGTTTAAGGTGAGGGTTAGAGTTATGTTGAGGGTTAGGGTGAGGTTTAGGGTTAGGGTGAGGGTTAGGGTTAGGGTGAGTGTTAGGGTTAGAGTGAGGTTTAGGTAGAGAGTGAGTGTGAGGTTTAAGGTTAGGATTAGGTTAGGGTTAGGGTTAGTCTGAGGGTGAGGGTGAGGTTGAGGGTTAGGGTTAGGTTTGGGTGAAGGTTACGGTTAGTATGAGGGTTAGGGTGAAGGTGAGGGTTAGGGTTAGGGTGTGTGTGATTATTAGTGTGAGGGTGAGGGTTAGGGTTAGGGTGAGGATTAGGGTTAGGGTGAGGACTAAGGTGAGGGTGAGGGATAGGGTTAAAGTTAGGTTAGGTTTAGGGTGAGGATTAGGGTTAGGGTAAGGGTGAGGGTTAGGGTGAGGGATACGGTTAGGGTTATTGTGTGGGTTAGGTTTAGTGTGAGGTTTAGGGTTAGGGTTAGGGTTAGGGTTATTTTTAGGGTTAGAGTTAGGTTTAGGGTGAGGGTGAGTGTGAGGGTGACTGTTACGCTTAGTGTTAGGGTTATTGTTAGGCTGAGGCTGAGGGTGAGGGTGAGGTTTAGGGTTAGTGTTAGGGTGAGGGCTAGGGTTAGGTGAGGGTTAGGTTTAGGGTTAGGATGAGGCTTTGGGTGAGGGGTAGGGTGAGGTTTAGGGTGAGCGTTAGGGTTACTGTGAGGGTTAGGGTGAGTTTTAGGGTTAAGGTTAGGGTTAGGGTGAGGGTGAGGGTTAGGGTTAGGGTTAGGGTAAGTGTAACGTTTAGGAGAGGGTTAAGCTTAGTGTGAGGGTGAGGGTTATGGTGAGGGTTAGGTTGAGGATGAGTGTTAGTGTGAGTGTTAGGGATAAGGTTAGGATTAGTGTTAGGGTGAGGGTTAGGGTTAGGGTGAGGTTTAGGTTGAGGGTGAGGGTTAGGGTTAGGGTTAGGTTTAGGGTGAGGGTTAGGTTAAGGGTGAGGGTTAGGTTTAGTGTGAGGGTTAGGGTTAGAGTTAGAGTTAGGGTGAGGGTAAGGGTTAGGTTGCACGTTAGGGTAAGAGTGAGGGTTAGGGTTAGCGTGAGTTTTAGGGTGAGGGTCAGGGTGAGGGTTAGGATGAGGGTGAGAGTTAGAGTTGGATTGAGGGTGAGGTGAGGTTTAGGGTTAGGGTTAGGGTGAGGGTTAGGGTTTGGGTGAGTGTTAGGGTTAGGGTTAGGGTTAGGGTGATGGTGAGGGTGAGGTTGAGGGTTAGGGTGAGGTTAAGCGTGAGGGTGAGGGAGAGGGTGAGGCTTATTGTTAGGTTTAGGGTTAAGGGTGAGGGTGAGGGTTAGGGTTCTGATTAGAATTAGGTTTAGTGTTTGGCTGAGGGTGAGGCTGAGGGTGAAGTTGAGGGTTGGGTTTAGGATTAGGGTTTAGGTTAGGGTTAATGTGAGTGTTAGGGTGAGGTTTAGTGTAAGGGTTAGGATGAGAGTTAGTTTGTGTGTGAGGTTTAGGGTTAGTGTTAGGGTGAGGGTGAGGGTTAGGGTGAGGCTGAGGGTTTGGGTGATGGTGAGTGTTAGGGATAGGGTGAGGATTAGGCTTAGGATAAGGGTTAGGTTGAGGGCTAGGATGAGGGTGAGGTTTAGGGTTAGCATTAGGGTAAGGGTGAAGGTGAGGCTTAGTGTGAGGGTTAGAGTTAAGGTTAGGGATAGGGTGAGGATTAGGGTTAGGTTTAGATTTAGAGTGAGGGTTAGGCTGAGGGGTAGGGTTACTGTTAGGATGAGGTTTAGGTTTAGTGTGAGGTATACGGTTAGGGTTAGGGTTAGGGTTAGGGTGAGGGTAAGGGTTAGGGTGAGGGTTAGGGTTAGGGTGAGGATTCAGGGTAGTGTGAGGGTTAGGGTGTGGGGTAAGCTAAGAATTAGGGTTCAGGTTAGGGTTAGGGTTCGGGTTAGGTTGAGGTTTAGGGTCAGGGTGAGGGTTAAGTTTAGGGTGAGGGTTAGGTTTAGGGTGAGGATTAGGGGTAGGGTTAGGGTTAGGGTTAGGTTGAGGGTTAGGGTTAGGTAAGGTTTAGTGTGAGGGTTAGAGTGAGGGTGAGCATTAGGGTTAGAGTTAGGGTGAGGTTTAGGGTGAGGGTTAGGGTTAGGTTTAGGGTTATGTTGAGGGTTGGGGTGAGGGTTAGGGTTAGAGATAGGGTTAGGATGAGGGTTAGGGTGAAGTTAAGGGTAAGTGTGAGGGTTAGGGTGAGGACGAGTGTTAGGTTTAGGGTCAGGGTTAGGGTTTGCGTTAGGGTCAGGGTGAGGGTTAGGGTTAGGGTGAGGTTTAGGGTTAGGGTGAGGGTTAGGGTGAGGGTTAGGGTTAGGGTGAAGGTTAGGGTTAGCTGTAGGTTTAGGGTTATGGTGAGGGTTAGGGTGAGGGTTAGGATTACGTTAAGGGTTAGTGTGAGGGTTGGGGTGAAGGTAAGTTTAAGTGTGAGGGTTAGGATGAGAGTGAGTGTTAGGTTTAAGGTTAGGGTTAGGGTGAGTGTTAGGGTCAGGGTGAGTGATAGGGTTAGGGTGAGTGTTAGGGTTAGGGTGAGAGTTAGGGTGAGGGTTAGGGTTAGCGTGAGGGTTAGGGTGTGGGCTAGGTTATGGATAGGGTGACGGTGAGAGTTAGTGTGAGGGTTAGGGTTAGGGTTAGGGTTAGGGTGAGCGTTAGGGTTAGTGTTAGTGTTACGGTTAGGGTTAGGGTTAGGGTTAGGGTTAGGGTTAGGGTGAGGATTAGGGTTAGGTTTAGGGTTAGGGTAGGGGTGAGGGTTAGCGTTTGGTTTAGGGTCAGGTTGAGGGTGAGGATGAGGGTTAGGGTTAGTATTTGGGGTAGGGTTAGGGTGAGGGTTACGGTTAGGGTTAGGGTTAGGGTGAGGGTTAGGGTGTGGGCTAGGTTATGGATAGGGTGAGGGTGAGGGTTAGTGTGAGGGTGTGGGTTAGGGTTAGGGTTAGGGTGAGCGTTAGGGTTAGTGTTAGTGTTACGGTTAGGGTTAGGGTTAGGGTGAGGGTTAGGGTTAGGGTAGGCGTGAGGGTTAGCGTTTGTTTTAGGGTCAGGGTGAGGGTGAGGATGAGGGTTAGGGTTAGGATTAGGGGTAGGGTTAGGGTGAGGGTTACGGTTAGGGTTAGGGGTAGGGTTAGGGTGAGGGTTAGGGTTAGGGTAAGGATTAGGGTGAGGGTAAGCGTTAGGGGGAAGGTTAGGTTGAGAGTGAGGTTTAGGGTTAGCGTGAATGTTAGGGTGAGGGTAAGGCTGAGGGTGAGGGTTAGCGTTAGGGTGAGTGTTAGGTTTAGTGTTAGGGTGAGGGTTAGGGTTAGGGTGAGGTTTAAGATGAGGTTGACTGTTAGTGTGAGGGTGAAGGTGAGGGTGAGGTTTAAGGTGAGGGTGAGGGTCAGGGTGAGGTGAGGGTGAGGTTTAGGTTTAGGGTGAAGGTGAGGGTGAGGGTTAGGTTAGGATTAGGGTTAGGGTTAGGGTTAGGCTGAGGGTGAGGGTGAAAATGAAGGATGAGGGTTAGGGTTAGGGTTAGGGTGAGGGTTAGTGTTAGTGTGAGGGTTAGTGTGATGGTGAGGGTCAGGGTGAGGATGAGGTTTAGGGTTAGGATTAGGGTTAGGGTGAGTTTTAGGGTTAGGGTTAGGGTTAGGTTTAGGGTTAGGGTTAGGGTTATTGTTCGGTTTAGGTTTAGGGTTAGGGTGAGGGTGAAGCTTAGCGTTAAGGTTAGGGTTAGGGTTAGAGTGAGGGTGGGGTTGAGGGTTAGGTTTAGGATTAAGTTTAGGTTTAGGGTAAGGCTGAGGGCAAAGGGGAGGTTGAGGGTGAGGGTTAGGCTTAGGTTTAGGTTTAGGGTGAGGGCTAGGATGAGGGTGAGGGTTAGTGTGAGAGTTAGGGTGAGGCTTTCAGTTATGTAAGGGTTGAGGTTAGGGTGAGGGTTACGGTGATGGTGAGGGTTAAGCTGAGTTTAGGTTTAGGTTTAGGGTTAGGGTTAGGCTTAGGTTTCGGGTTAGGGTGAGGGTTAGGTTTAGGATAAGGGTTAGGGTTGGAGTTAGTGTGAGTGTTAGGGTCAGGACGAGGGTTCGGGTGATGGTGAAGGTTAGGGTGTAGGCGAGGGTTAGGGTTAGGGTGAGGATTAGGGTTAGGGTTATGGTTAGGGTTATGGTGAGGGTAAGGATTAGAGTGAGGTTTAGGGTGAAGGTGAGGGTTAGGGTTAGCGTTAGGGTTAGGATGAGGGTTAAGGTGAGAGTTAGGGTTAGAGTGAGGTTGAGGGTGAGGGTGAGGGTGAGGGTTAGGATTAGGGTTAGGTTTAGGGGTATTATGAGTGTGAGTGTGAGGGTGAGGGTTACGGTTAGTGTTAGTGTGAGGGTTAGGTTTAGGGTGAGGGGTAGGGTTAGGGTAAGGGTTCGGGTGAGGGTTAGGGTTAGGGTTAGTGTTAGGGTGAGGGTCAGGGAGAGGGTTAAGGTTAGGTAGAGGGTTAGGTTTAGGCTGATGGGTAGGGTTAGGGTGATGTTTATTGTGAGGGTGAACGTTATGGTGAGGGTGAGTGTTAGGGTGAGGGTTCGGGTTCGGGTGAGGTTTAGGGTTAGGGTGATGTTTATGGTGAGGCTTAGGGTTAGGGTAAGGTTTAGGCTTCGAGTGAGTGTGAGAGTTAGGGTGAGGGTGAGGTTGAGGGTGAAGGTGACTGTTAAGGTTAGGTTTAGTGTGAGGGTTAGTGTTAGGGTAAGGATTAGGTTTAGGGTGAGGTTTAGGGTTATGGTAAGGGTTAGGGTGAGAGTTAGGGTTAGGCATAGGGTTAGGGTCAGGGTGAGGGTTAGGGTTAGGTTGAGGGTTAGGGTTAGGGTGAGGGTTAGGGATAGTGTTAGGGTGAGAGTTAGGGTTAGGGTGACGTTTATTGTGAGGGTGAGGGTTAGGGTGAGGGTGAGTGTTCATGTGAGGGTGAGGGCTCATGTGAGGGTCAAGGTTAGGGTGTGGCTGAGGGTTAGGGTTAGGGTGTTAGGGTGTGGGTGAGGTTTAGGTTTAGTGTTAGGGTTAGGGTGAGGGTTAGGGTTAGGGTTAGGGTTAGCGTGAGAGTTAAATTGAGGTGTCGGGATAGGGTTAGTGTGAGCGTTAGTGTTAAGGTTAGGGTTAGTGTGAGGATAAGGGTTAGGGTGACAGTTAGGGTGAGGGTGAGGGTTAGGGTTAGAACTAGGATTAGGGTTAGGATGAGGGTTAGAGTTAGGGTTAGGGTGAGGGTTAGGGTTAGGGTGATGTATAAGTTGAGGTTGAGGTTTAGTGTGAGGGTGTCGGTGAGGGTTAGGTTGAGGTTTCGGGTGAGGGTGAGTTTGAGGGTGAGGTTTAGGGTTAAGGTTAGGGTGAGGATTAGGTTTAGGTTTAGGATTAGGGTGAGGGTTAGGGTTAGGATGAGGGTGAGGGTGAAATTGAGGGTGAGGTTAGGATTAGAGTGAAGGATAGGGTTAGTGTGAGGGTTAGGGGAGGGTGAGGGTTAGGTTGAGGGGTAGGGTTAGGGTGAGGTTAGGGTTATGATTAGGGTGAGGGTTAGCGTTAGAGTGATGTTTAAAATGAGGGTGAGGGTTGCTGTTAGGGTTAGCATTAGAGAAAGGGTTAGGTTTAGGTTTAGGGTTAGGGTGAGGGTTAGGGTGACGGGTAGGTTTAGGGTTAGGGTGAGGGTTAAGGTTAGTGAGAGGGTAAAGGTTAGGGTTAGGCTGAAGGTGAGGGTGAAAGTGAGGGTGAGGGTTAGGATTAGGGTGAGGGTTAGGGTTAGTGTGAGGGTTAGTGTGATGGTGAGGGTCAGGGTGAGGGTGAAGATTAGAATGAGGGTGAGGGTGAGGGGGATGTTTAGGGTTAGAATTAGGGTTAGGTTGGGTTTTACTGTTAGGTTTAGGGTTAGGGTTAGGCTTATTGTTAGGGTTAGGGTTAGGGTGAGGGTGAGGGTTAGGGTGAGGGTCAGCATTAGGATTAGGGTTAGGGTTAGGCTGAGGGTGGGGTTGAGGGATAGGGTTTGGATTGGAGTTAGGGATAGGGTAAGGCTGAGGGGGAAGGGGAGGTTGAGGGTGAGGCTTAGGGTTAGGGTGAGGGCTAGGGTGAGGTTGAGGGTTAGGGTGAGTGTGAGTTTGAGGGTTTCAGTTAGGTAAGGGTTAAGGTTAGGGTGAGGATTAGGGTGAGGGCGATGGTTAAGCTGAGGTTAGGTTTAGGGTGATGGTTCGGGTTAGGGTTAGTGTGATGGTTAGGGTTAGGGTGATGTTTAGCGTGAGGGTGATGGTTAGGGTGAGGGTTAGGGTTAGTGTTAGGGCGAGAGTTAGGGTTCAGGTGAGGTTTATTGTAAGGGTGAGGGTTAGGGTGAGGGTGAGGGTTAGGTTTAAGGTTAGATTTAGGGTGAGGGTGAAGGTGAAGGTTAAGATTAGGAATAGGGTTAGGGTTAGGGTTAAGCTGAGGTAGAGGGTCAGGGTGAGGTTGATGTCTAGGGTTATGGTTAGGGTTAGGGTGAGGGTTACGGTTAGTGTGAGGGTTATGTTTAGGGTTAGGGTTAGGATTAGAGTGAGCGGAAGGGTTAGGGTGAGGGTTAGGGTGAGGGTAAGGTTTAGGGTTAGGGTTAGCTTTAGGGTGAGGGTTAGCGTTTGGGTGATGTGATGTTTAGGGTGAGGGTGAGGGTTAGGGTGAGGATGAGGGTTCAGGTGAGGGTGAGTGTTCGGATGAGGGTGAGGGTTAGGGTGTCAGTGAGGGTTAGGGTTAGGTTTAGAGTTAGGGTTAGGGTGCTCGTTAGGGGAACAGTTAGAATGAGGTGTCGGGATAGGGTTAGGGTTAGTGTGAGGATTAGGGTTAGCGTTAGGTTTAGTGTGAGGATAAGGGTTAGGGTGAGGGTGAGGTTTAGGGTTAGCGTTAGGGTTAGGGTAAGGGTTAGGTTGAGGTTTAGTGTGAGGATGTGGGTTAGGGTTAGTGTTAGGGTTAGGGTGAGGGTTAGGGTGAGGTTTAGGGTGAGGGTGAGGTATAGGGTGAGGGTTAGGTTTAGGGTGAGGGTTAGGGTTAGGTTTTGGGTTAGGGTGACGGTGAGTATTAGGGTTAGGTTTAGTGTTAGTGTTAGGGTTAGGCTGAGGGTGATGGGGAGGGGGAGGGGGAGGGTTAGGGTTAGGATAAGGGTTAGGGTTATGGTTAGGGTGAGGGTTAGTGTTAGGGTTCGGGTTAGGATGAGGTTTAGGCTGACGGTTAGGGTTAGGATTAGTGTGAGAGTTAGGATTAGGGTCAGGTTTAAGGTTAGGTTTAGGGTTAGGGTAAGGATTAGGCTGACGGTTAGGGTTAGGATTAGTGTGAGAGTTAGGGTTAGGGTCAGGGTTAAGGCTAGGTTTAGGGTTAGGATAAGGGTTAGCCTGAGGGTTAGGGTTAGGATTAGTGTGAGGGTTAGGTTTAGGGTTAGGTTAAGGGTTAGGGTGAGGGTAAAGGTTAGGGTGAGGGTTAGGATGAGGGTGAGGGTTAGGTTTGCGGTGAGGGTCAGGGTGAAGGTTAGGTTTAGGGTTAGGGTTAGGGTGTGGGTAAGTGTTAGGGTGAGGGATAGGTTGAGGGTGAGGGTTAGGTTTAGGTTGAGTGTAAGGGTTATGGTGAGGATTAGGGTGAGGGTGAGGGTTCATTTTAGCATTAGGCTTAGGGTTAGGGTGAGGGTCAGAGGGAGGGTTAGGTTTAGGTTGAGGTTTAGGGTTAGGGTGAGGGTTAGGGATAGGGTTAGGTTGAGGGTAATTGTTAGGATGAGGGTTAAGGTGAGTGTGAAGTTTAGGGTTAAGGTGAGGATTAGGGTTAGGGTTAAGGTGACAGTAAGGGTTAGGGTGAGGGTTAGGGTGAGTGTAAGGTTTAGGGTTAGAATTAGGGTTAGGGTTAGTGTTAGGATGAGTGTTAGGGTTAGGTTTAAGTTTAGGGTGAGGGTGAGGGTTAGGATTAGGATTAGGGTGAGGGTTAGTGTTAGGGTGAAGGCTAGGGCGAGGGTGAGGGTTAGGGTGAGGGTGAGGGTGAAGGTGAGGTTTTCGGTTAGGTATGGGTTATGGTTAGGGTTAGGGTGAGGATTAGGATGAGGGTGTGGGTTAGGTTTAGGGTTAGGGTTATGGTGAGGGTGAGGGTTAGGGTTAGGGTTAGTGTGAGGCTTAGGGTTATGGTGAGGTTAGGGTTAGGGTGAGGGTTAGGATTAGGGTTAGATTGAGGTTTAGGGTTAGGGTGATGTTTAGTGTGAGGGTGAGGGTTAGGGTGAGGGTGAGTGTTCGGGTGAGAGTTAGGGTTAGGTTTAGGGTTAGGGATAGGGTTAGGTTGAGGGTAAGTGTTAGGATGAGGGTTTAGGTGAGTGTGAAGTTTAGGGTTAAGGTGAGCGTTAGAGTTTGGGTTAGGGTTAGGGTGAGGGTGAGGGTTAGGTTTAGGGTTAGGTTTAGGTTTAGGATAAGGGTTAGGCTGAGTGTTAGGGTTAGGGTTAGTGTGAGTGTTAGGTTTAGGGTTAGGGTTTTTGTTAGGTTGAGGGTAAAGGTTAGGGTGAGGGTTAGGATGAGGGTGATGGTTAGGGTTAGGGTGATGGTTAGGTTGAGGGTGAGGTTTAGGTTGTGGGTAAGTGTTAGGGTGAGGGTTAGGATGAGGGTGAGGGTTTGGTTTTCGGTGAGGTTAAGGGTTAGGGTGAGGGTTAGGGTGAGGGTGAGTGTTAGGGTTAGCATTAGGTTTAGGGTGAGGGTGAGGGTTAGGGTTAAGGTTAGGGATAGGGTGAGGATGAGTGTTAGGGTTAGGTTTAGGATGAGGGTTAGGCTAAGGGGTTACGGTTAGGATTAGGGTGAGGGTTAGGTTTAGTGTGAGGTTTAGATTTAGGGTTAGGGTGAGGGTTAGGTTTAATCTGAGGGTTAGGGTTAGGGTTAGGGTGAGGGTAAGGTTTAGGGTGAGGGTTAGGCTGAGGGTGAGATTTAAGGTTAACATTAGGTTTAGGGTTAGGGTAAGGATGAGGGTTAGGGTTAGGGTGAGTGTGAGGGTGAGCGTTAGGTTTCGGATTAGGATTAGGGTTAGGGTTAGGTTGAGTGTTAAGGTGAGGGTGAGGGTTCGGTTGAGGGTGAGGGTTAGGGTGTGTGTGAGTGTTAGGATTAGGGTTAGTGTTAGGATTATGGTGTGGTAAGGGTTAGGGTGAGGTATAGTGTGAGGATGAGGGTTAGGGTTAGTGTTAGGTTTAGGGTGAGGTTTAGGGTGAGGCTTAGGGTTAGATTTAGGTTTAGGGTGATGTTGATGTATATTGTGAGGGTTAGCGCTATGGTGAGGGTTAGGGATAGGGTGAGGGTGAGTGTGAGGGTGAGTGTTAGGTTTAGAGTTTAGGTTTAGGGTGAGGGTGATGGTTAGGGTTAGGAATAGGGTAAGGTTTAGGGTTAGGATGAGGATGAGGGTGACAGTAAGGGTGTGGGTTAGGGTTAGGGTGAGGGTTAGGCTTAGGGTTAGGGTTAGGGTGAGGGTGAGGGTGGGGATTAGGGTTAGGGTAAGGGGTAGGGTGAGGGTTAATCTGAGGGTTAGGTTTAGGGTTAGTGTGAGGGTTAGTTTTAGGGTTAGGTTTTGGGTTAGGGTGAGGGTTAGGGTTAGTTTTAGTGTTAGGATAAGGGTTAGGCTGAGGGTTAGGGTTAGGGTTAGTGTGACTGTTAGGTTTAGGGTTAGGGTTGGGGTAAGGTTGAGGGTAAAGGTTAGGGTGAGGTTTAGGGTGAGGGTGAGGGTTAGGGTTAGGGTGAGGATTAGGCTGAGGCTTAGGTTTAGGGTTATGTTTAGGGTTAGGGTGAGGGTTAGGGTGAGGGTTAGGGTTAGGGTTAGGCTTAGGGTGAGGGTTAGGGTGTAGGTAAAGGTTAGGGTGAGGGTTAGGGTAAGGGTGAGGTTTAGGGTTAGGGTGAGGGTAAGGGTTAGTTTGAGGTTTAGGGTGAGGGTGAAGCTTAGGTTTACCATCAGGGTTAGGGTGAGGGTGAGGGTTAGGGTTAAGTTTAGGGATAGGGTGAGGATTAGGTTTAGGGTTAGATTTAGGGTGAGGTTTAGGCTGAGTGGTAGGTATAGGGTTAGGTTGAGTGTTAGGTTTAGTGGGAGGATTAGAGTTAGGGTTAGGGTGAGGGTGAGGTTTAGGGTTAGCATTAGGTTTACCGTTAGGGTTAGGATGAGTGTTAGTGTTAGGGTGAGGGTGAGGGTGAGTGTGAGGGTGAGGGTTAGTGTTAGGGTTAGTGGACAGTTACTGTTATGGTGAGGGTTATGTTTAGGGTGAGGGTTAAGGTTAGGGTAAGGGTTTGGTTTAGGGTTAGGGTTAGGGTGAGGGTCAGGGCGAGGGTTAGGTTTAGGTTGAGGTTTAGGGTTAGGGTGAGGGTTAGGGATAGGGTTAGGTTGAGGGTAAGTGTTAGGCTGAGGGTTAGAGTTAAGGTTAGTGTGAGTGTTATTTTTAGGGTTAGGGTTTGGGTTAGATTGAAGGTAAAGTTTAGGATGAGTTTTAGGGTGAGGGTGAGGGTTAGGGTTATGGTTAGGGTTAGGGTGAGTGTTAGGTTGAGGGCTAGGTTTAGGGTGAGGTTTACGGTGTGGTTAAATTTTAGGGTGAGAGATCGTGTGAGGGTGAGGGTTAGGGTTAGCTTGAGTTTAGTGTTAGGGTGAGGGCTAGGTTGACGGTAAGGGTTAGCGTGAGGGTGAGGGTGAAGTTTTTGGTTAGGAAAGGTTAGGGTTAGGGTTAGGGTGAGGATTAGGGTGAGGGTGTGGGTTAGGGTTAGGGTGAGGGTGAGGTTGAGGGTGAGTGTTAGGATGAGGGTTAGGGTTAGGGTTAGTGTGAGGGTGAGGGGGAGGGGGAGGGTTAGGTTTAGGGTTAGTGTGAGTGTTAGGGTTACGGTGAGGGTTAGGGTTAAGGTGAGAGTTAGGGTGAGGGTTAAGGTGAGGTGGAGGGTTACGGTTAGCATTAGAGTTAGGGTGAGTGTGAGGGTTAGGGTTAAGGTTAAGGTTAGGGATAGGGTGATAATTAGGGTTACGGTTAGGTTTAGCGTGAGGGTTAGAATGAGGGGTAGGGTTAGGATTAGGGTGAGGGTTAGGTTTAGTGTGAGGTTTAGGTTTACGGTTAGGGTGAGGGATAGGTTTAGTTTGAGGGTTAGGTTTAGGGTGAGGTTAAGGGTTAGGGTGAGGGTTAGGCTGAGGGTGAGAGTTAGGGTTATCATTAGGTTTAGGATGAGGGTTAGGGTTAGGGTGAGGGTGAGATAGAGGGTGAGGATGAGTGTTCTGCTTAGGTATAGTGTGAGGGTTAGTGTTAGCGTGAGGGTTAGTTTTAGGGTGAGTGTTAGGGTTAGGGTAAGGGTTAGGGTGAGGGTTAGGGTTAGGGTTGGGTTAGGGTGAGTGTCAGGGTGAGGGTTAGGGTTAGGTTGAGGCTTAGGGTTAGGGTGAGGGTTAGGGTTAGTGTTAGGGTGAGAGTTAGGGTTAGGGTGATGTTTATTGTGAGGGAGAGGGTTAGGGTAAGGGTGAGGGTTGGGGTTCGGTTGAGGGTGAGGGTGAGGGTGAGGGTGAGGGTTAGGGTGTGGTTGAGGCTTAGGGTTAGGGTGAATGTTAGGGTGACGGTGAGGGTTAGGGTGAGGGTGAGGGTTAGGTTTACGGTTAGGGTTAGGGGGAGGGATAGGGTTAGGTTTAGGGTTACGGTGAGAGTTAGGGTGAGGTTTCGGGATACGGTTAGGGTGAGGGTTAGGGTTAGTTTCAGGGTTAGGGTTAGGGTTAGTGTGAGGATAAGGGTTAGGCTGAGGGTTAGTGTGATGTTGAGTGTTAGTGTTAGGGTTAGGGTTAGGGTGAGGGTTAGGGTTAGGGTGATGGTGAGGGTTAGGTTTAGGGTGATGTTTAGGGTGAGGTTGTGTGTTAGTGTGAGTGTGAGGGTGAGGGTTGGGATGAGGGTGGGGATGAGGGTTAGGGTTAGATTTAGGTTCAGGGTTAGGATAAGGGTTAGGCTGAGGGTTAGGTTTAGGGTTAGTGTGAGTGTTAGGCTTAGGGTTAGGGTTTGGGTTAGGTTGAGGGTAAAGGTTAGGGTGAGGTTTAGGGTGAGGGTGATGGTTAGGCTTAGGGTGATGGTTAGGTTGAATGTTAGGTTTTGGGTTATGGTTACAGTTAGGGTGAGGGTTTGGGTTACAGTGAGTTTAAGGGTTAGGGTGAGATTTAGGGTGAGGGTTAGTGTTAGGGTTAGCATTAGGGTTAGGGTGAGGGTGAAGGTTAGGGTTAAGGTTAGGGTTAGGGTGAGGATTAGGGTTAAGGTTAGGTTTAGGGTGAGGGTTAGGCTGAGGGGTACGGTTAGGATTAGGGTGAGGTTTAGGTTTAGTGTGAGGTTTAGGGTTAGGGTTAAGGTGAGGCTGAGGTTTACTCTGAGGGTGAGGGTTAGGGTTAGGGTGAGGGTAAGGGTTAGGGTGAGGGTAAGGCTGAGGGTGAGATTTAGGGTTAGCATTAGGTTTAGTTTTAGGGTAAGGATGAGCGTTAGGGTTAGGGTTAGTGTGAGGTAGAGGGTGAGGATGTGTGTTAGGTTTAGGTTTAGTGTGAGGGTTAGTGTTAGGGTGAGGTTTAGGTTTAGGGTGAGTGTTAGGGTTAGGGTAAGGGTTAGGGTGAGTGTTATTGTTGGGGTTGGGTTAGGGTGAGGGTCAGGGTGAGGGTTAGGGTTAGGTTGAGACTTAGGTTTAGTGTTAGTGTTAGGGTGAGAGTTAGGGTTAGGGTGATGTTTATTGTGATGGTGAGGGTTAGGGTGAGTTTGAGTGTTCGTGTGAGGGTGAGGGTTTGGGTGAGGGTGAGGGTTAGGGTATGGTTAAGGTTTAGGGTTAGGGTGAGGGTTAGGGTGACGGTGAGGGTTAGGGTGAGGATGAGGGTTAGGTTTACGGTTAGGGTTAGGGTGAGAGTTAGGGTTAGGGTTAGGGTTAGGGTTAGGGTGAGAGTTAGGGTGAGGTGTCGGGATAGGGTAAGGTGAGGGTTAGGGTAAGGATTAGGGTTAGGGTTAGGGTTAGGGTGAGTGTGATGGTTAGGGTTAGTGTTAGGTTTAGGGTTAGGATAAGGGTTAGGCTGAGGGTTAGGGTTAGGGTTAGTGTGAGTGTTATGTTCAGGGTTAAGGTTTGGGTTAGGTTAATGCTAAAGGTTAGGGTGAGGGTTAGGGTGAGGGTGAGGGTTAGGGTTAGGGTGAGGGTTAACATTAGGTTGAGGGTTAGGTTTAGGATTAGTGCTAGGGTGAGGGTTAGGGTGCGGGTGCGGGTTATCGTGAGGGTGATGGTGAGGGTTAGGGGTGGGTTTAGGGTGAGTTTGAGGGTGAGGGCTAGGTTTAGGATTAGGATTAGGGTTAGGGTTAGTTTGAGTGTTACGGTGAGGGTGAGGGTGAGGGTGAGGGTGAGGGTTAGGGTGTGGGTGAGTGTTAGGGTTAGGGTGAGAAATAGGGTTAGGGTTAGGGTTAAGGTTATGGTGAAGGTAAGGGTTAGGGTGAGGTATAGTGTGAGGATGAGGGTTAGGGTTAGTGTTAGGGTTAGGGTGAGGTTTAGGGTGAGGCTTTGGGTTAGATGTAGGTTAAGGGTGAGGGTGAGGTATAGGGTGAGGGTTAGCGCTATGGTGAGGGTTAGGGATAGGGTTAGGGTGAGGGTGAGGGTGAGTGTTAGGTTTAGAGTTAGGGTGAGGGTGAGGGTGACGGTTAGGATTAGGGTAAGGATTAGGGTTAGGATGAGGGTGAGGGTGACAGTTAGGTTGTAGGTTAGGGTGAGGGTTAGGTTTAGGTTTAGGGTTAGGGTTAGGGTGAGGGTGAGGGTGGGGGTTAGGGTTAGGGGTAGGGGTAGGGTGAGGGTTAGGCTGAGGGTTAGGGTTAGGGTTAGTATGAGGGTTAGGTTTAGGGTTAGGGTTTGGGTTAGAGTGAGTGTTAGGGTTAGTTATTGGGGTTAGGATAAGGGTTAGGCTGAGGGTTAAGCTTAGGGTTAGTGTGACTGTTAGGTTTAGGGTTAGGGTTTGGGTAAGGTTGAGGGTAAAGGTTAGGGTGAGGTTTAGGGTGAGGGTGAGGGTTAGGGTTAGGGTGAGGATTAGGCTGAGGCTTAGGTTTAGGGTTATGTTTAGGGTTAGGGTTAGGGTTAGGGTGAGGGTTAGGTTTAGGTTTAGGCTTAGGGTTAGGGTTAGGGTATAGGTAAGGGTTAGGATGAGGGTTAGGATAAAGGTGAGGTTTAGGGTTAGGGTGAGGGTAAGGGTTAGGGTGAGGGTTAGGGTGAGGGTGAAGGTTAGGGTTACCATGAGTGTTAGGGTGAGACTGAGGGTTAGGGTTAAGTTTAGGGATAGGGTGAGGATTAGGTTTATGGTTAGATTTAGGGTGAGGTTTAGGCTGAGTGGTAGGTATAGGGTTAGGTTGAGTGTTAGGTTTAGTGTGAGGGTTAGAGTTAGGGTTCGGGTGAGGGTAAGGTTTAGGGTGAGGGTTAGGGTGAAGGTGAGATTTAGGGTTAGCATTAGGTTTACCGTTAGGGTTAGGATGAGTGTTAGGGTTAGGGTGAGGGTGAGGGTGAGGGTTAGTGTTAGAGTTAGTGTGACAGTTACTGTTATGGTGAGGGTTAGGTTTAGCGTGAGGGTTAGGGTTACGGTATGGGTTTGGTTTAGCATTAGGTTTACCGTTAGGGTTAGGATGAGTGTTAGGGTTAGGGTGAGGGTGAGGGTGAGGGTTAGTGTTAGAGTTAGTGTGACAGTTACTGTTATGGTGAGGGTTAGGTTTAGCGTGAGGGTTAGGGTTAGGGTATGGGTTTGGTTTAGGGTTAGGGTTACGGTGAGGGTCAGGGTGAGGGCTAAGTTTAGGTTGAGGTTTAGGGTTAGGGTGAGGGTTAGGGATAGGGTTAGGTTGAGGATAAGTGTTAGGATGAGGGTTAGGGTAAGTGTGAGGGTTAGGGTTAGGGTGAGGGTTAGGGTTAGGGTTAGGGTTAGGGCGAGTGTGATGGTTAGGGTTAGGTTTAGTGTTAGGATAATTGTTTGGCTGAGGGTTACAGTTAAGGTTAGTGTGAGTGTTAGGTTTAGCGTTAGGGTTTGGGTTAGATTGAAGTTAAAGTTTAGGGTGAGGTTTAGGGTGAGTGTGAGGGTTAGGGTTAGGGTGAGTGTTAGGATGAGGCTTAGGTTTAGGGTTATGGTTAGGGTTAGGGTGAGGGTTAGGTTTAGGATTAGGGTTAGGATGAGGTTTAGGGTGTGGGTAACTTTTAGGTTGAGGGTTAGGGTGAGGGTGAGGTTTAGGGTTAGGGTTAGCTTGAGTTTAGTGTTAGGGTGAGGGCTAGGGTGATGGTAAGGTTTAGGGTGAGGGTGAGGTTTTTGGTTAGGTAAGGGTTAGGGTTAGGGTTAGGGTGAGGATTAGGGTGAGGGTGTGCGTTAGGGTTAGGGTTAGGGTTACGGTGAGGGTGAGGGTGAGGGTGAGTGTTAGGATGAGTGTTAGGGTTAGGGTTAGTGTGAGAGTGAGTGTGACGGTGAGGGTTAGGCTTAGGTTGAGTGTGAGTGTTAGGGTTATGGTGAGGGTTAGGGTTAGTTTTAGTGTCAGGTTTAGGTTTAATGTGATGTTTAGTGTGAGGGTGAGTGTTAGGATGAGGGTGAGTGTCCTGGTGAGAGTTAGGGTTACGGTTAAGGTTAGGGTTAGTGTGAGGGTAAGGATTAGGGTGAGGGTTAGTGTGAGGGTGAGGTTTACGATTAGGGTGATGGTTAGTGTTAGGTTTAGGGTTATGGTATGGTTGAGGGTTAGGGTGAGCATTAGGCTTAGTGTTACTGTTAGTTTGCGAGTTAGGGTGAGTGGGAGGGTTAGGGTGAGATTTAGGGTGAGTGTGAGGGTTAGGTTTAGGGTGAGGGTAAGTGTTAGTGTGAGGGTTAGGGTGTGGGTGAGAGTTAGGGTTAGCATTAGAGTTAGGGTGAGGGTGAGGGATAGGGTGAGGATTAGGTTTAGGGTTAGGGATAGGGTGAGGATTAGGGTGAGGGTTAAAGTGAGGTGGACGGTTAGGGTTAGCATTAGGGTTAGGGTGAGTGTGAGGGTTAGGGTTAGGGTTAAGGTTAGGGATAGTGTGAGGATTAGGGTTAGGGTTAGTTTTAGGTTGAGGGTTAGGATGAGGGGTAGGGTTAGGATTAGGGTGAGTGTTAGGTTTAGTGTGAGGTTTAGGGTTAGGGTTAGGGTGAGGGATAGGTTTAGTTTGAGGGTTAGGGTTAGGGTTAGGGTGAGGGTAAGGTTTAGGGTGAGGGTTAGGCTGAAGGTGAGATTTAGGGTTAGGGTTAGGGTGAGGATGAGGGTTAGGGTTAGGGTGAGGGTGAGGTAGAGGGTGAGGATGAGTGTTAGGTTTAGGTATAGTGTGAGGGTTAGTGTTAGGGTGAGGGTTAGTTTTAGGGTGAGTGTTAGGTTTAGGGTAAGGGTTAGGGTGAGGGTTAGGGTTAGGGTTGGGTTAGGGTGAGTGTCAGGGTGAGGGTTAGGGTTAGGTTGAGGCTTAGGGTTAGGGTGAGGGTTACGGTTAGTTTTAGGGTGAGAGTTAAGGTTAGGGTGATGTTTATTGTGAGGGTGAGGGTTAGGGTAAGGGTGAGTGTTGGAGTGAGGGTGAAGGTTCGGGTGAGGGTGAGGGTTAGGGAGTGGTTGAGGCTTAGTGTTAGGGTGAAGGTTAGGGTGACGGTGAGTGTTAGGGTGAGGGTGAGTGTTAGGTTTACGGATAGGGTTAGGGTGAGAGATAGGGTTAGGGTTAGGGTTAGTGTGAGAGTTAGGGTGAGGTGTCGGGTGAGGGTTAGGGTTAGTTTGAGGGTACGGGTTAGTGTGAGGATAAGGGTTAGAGTGAGGGTTAGGGTGATGGTGAGGGTTAGGGTTAGCGTTAGGGTTAGGGTGAGGGTTAGGATTAGGGTGAGGGTGAGGGTTAGTGTTAGGGTGATGTTTAGGGTGAGTTTGAGTGTTAGTGTGAGGGTGAGGGTGAGGGTGTGGGTGAGGGTGAGGTTGAAGATGAGGGTTAGTGTTAGGGTTAGGGTGAAGTTGAGGGTGAAAGATAAGGTGAGGGTTAGGGTTAGGGTGAGGCTTAGGTTTAGGGTTAGGGTTAGGATGAGGTTTAGGCTGAGTGTTAAGGTTATGGTTAGTGTGAGGGTTAGGGTTAGGGTGCAGGTGAGGGTGAGGTTTAGGGTTAGTTTTAGGGTGAGTTTTAGGGTTAGGGTTAGGGTTCGGGTTAGGGTTATTGTTAGGGTTAGTGTTAGGATGAGGGTGAGTGTGAGGGTTTCGTTTAGGTAAGGGTTAGGGTTAGGGTGAGGATTAGGGTGAGGGTGAGGGTTAAGCTGAGGATAGGTTTAGGGTGAGGGTTAGCGTTAGGGTGATGTTTAGGGTGAGGGTGTGGGTTAGGCTGAGGGTGAGGGTTAGGGTGAGGGTGAGGGTTAGGGTTAGGGTTAGGTTTAGGTTGAATGTGAGGGTAAGGGTTAGGATTAGGAATAGGTTTAGGGTTAGGGTTAGGCTGAGGTTGAGGGTCAGGTTGAGGGTGAAGGTTAGGGTTATGGTTAGGGTTAGGTTGAGAGTTACGGAGAGGGGTAGGGTTATGGTTATGGTGAGGTTTAGGGTGAGTGTGAGGATTAGTGTGAGGGTGAGAGTGAGGTTTAGGGTTAGGGTTAGGGTTAGACTTAGGGTGAGTTTGAAGGTGAGGGTTAGGTTTAGGATTAGGTTTAAAGTTAGTTTTAGGGTGATTGTTAGGGTTCGGGTTCGGGTTCGGGTTCAGGTGAGGGTTAGGGTGTGCATGAGGGTTAGGGATATGTTGAGGATTAGGGTTAGGATAAGTGTTAGGGTTAAGGTGAGCTTTAGGATTAAGGTGAGGTTTAGTGTGCAGATGAGAGTTAGGGTTAGTGTTAGGGATAGGGTGAGGGTTAGGGTGAGTGTTACGGTTAGGGTTAGGGTGAGGGTGAGGTATAGGGTGAGGGTTAGGGTTAGGGTGAGGGTTAGGGATACGGTTAGGGTTAAGGTGAGGGTGATGGTGAGTGTTAGGGTTAGGTTTAGGGTTGGAGTTAGGGTGAGGGTGAGAGTGAGTGTAAGGATTAGGGTTAGGCTGAGGGTGATGTGGAGGGTTAGGGTGAGGGTTATGGTTAGGATGAGGGTTAGTGTTAGTGATAGGGTTAGGGTTAGGTTTAGGGTGAGGGTTAGGGTTAGGTTTAGGGTTAGGATAAGGTTTAGGCTGAGGGTTAGGTTTAGGGTTAGTGTGAGGGTTAGGTTTAGGGTTAGGGTAAGTGTTAGGGTGAGGGTATAGTTTAGGGTGAATATTAGGGTGACGGTGAAGGTTAGGGTTAGGTTGAAGGTTAGGGTGAAGGTTAGGTTTATGGTCCGGGTTAGGGTGAGTGTTAAGGTGTGGGTAAGTGTTAGGGTGAGAGTTAGGTTGAGGGTGAGGTTTAGGGTTCGGGTGAGGGTTAGGGTGAGTGTGAGGGATAGTTTGAGGGTTCGGGTTAAGGTTAAGGATAGGATGAGGATTTGGGTTAGGGTTAGATTTCGGGTGTGGGTTAGGCTGAGGGATAGTTTTAGGGTGAGGGTGAGGCTGAGGTTTAGTGAGAGGGTTAGGGTTAGGGTTAGGGTGACAGTAAGGTTTACAGTGAGGGTTAGGGTGAGTGTGAAGTATAGGGTTAGCATTAGGTTTAGGGTTAGGGTTAGGATGAGTGTTAGGGTTAGGTTTAGGTTTAGGGTTAGGGTGAGGGTGAGGTTAAGGGTTAGGGTTAGGTTGAGGTTTAGTGTTAAGTGAGGGCTAGGGTAAGGGTAAGGGTTAGGGTGAGGGTGAGGGTGATGTTGATGTTTTTGGTTAGGTAAGGGGTAGGGTTAGGGTTAGGGTGAGGATTAGGGTGAGGGTGTGGGTTAGGGTTAGGGTTAGGGTTAGGGTGAGGGTGAGGGTGAGGGTGAGGGCGAGTGTTAGGATGAGGTTTAGGGTTAGGGTTAGTGTGAGGGGGAGGGGGAGGGCGAGGGTTAGGTTTAGGGTTAGTGTGAGTGTTAGGGTTACGGTGAGGGTTAAGGTTAAGGTGAGCGTTAGGATTAGTTTTAGGGTGAGGTTTAGGTTTAGGGTGATATTTAGTGTGAGGTTGAGGGTTAGGGTGAGGGTGAGTGTACTGGTGAGAATTAGAGTTAGGGTTAGGGTTAGGGATAGGGTTAGTGTGAGGGTAAGAGTTAGGGTGAGGGTTAGGGTGAGGGTGAGGTTTATGGTTAGGGTGAGGGTTAGTGTAAGGTTTAGGGTTATGGTGAGTGTTAGGGTTAGGGTGAGCATTACCCTTAGTGTTAGGGTTAGTTTGCGGGTTAGTGTGAGTGTGAGGGTTAGGGTGAGATTTAGGGTGAGTGTGAGAGTTAGGTTTAGGGTGAGGGTAAGTGTTAGGGTGAGGGTTAGGGTGAGGGTGAGAGTTAGGGTTAGCATTAGAGTTAGGGTGAGGGTGAGGGATAGCTTGAGGATTAGGGTTAGGGTTAGGGATAGGGTGAGGGTTAGGGTGAGGTGGAGGGTTAGGGTTAGTGTTAAGGTGAGAGTTAGGGTTAGGGTGATGTTTATTGTGAGGGTTAGGGTAAGGGTGAGTATTAGGGTTCGGGTGAGGGTGAGTGTTAGGGTGTGGTTGAGGTTTAGGGTTAGTGTGAAGGTTAGGGTGACAGTGAGGGTTAGGGTGAGGGTGAGGGTTAGGTATACGGTTAGGGTTAGGGTGAGGGATAGGGTTAGGGTTAGGGTTATGGTGAATGTTAGGGTGAGGTGTCGGGCTAAGGTTAGGGTGAGGGTTAGGTTTACTTTGAGGGTTAGGGTTAGGGTTAGTGTGAGGATAAGGGTTAGGGTGAGGGTTAGGGTGATGGTGAGGGTTAGGTTAGCGTTAGGGTTAGGGTGAGGGTTAGGGTTAGGGTGATGGTGAGGGTTAGGTTTAGGGTGAAGTTTAGGGTGAGGTTGTGTGTTAGTGTGAGGGTGAGGGTGAGGGTGAGGGTTGGGGTGAGGGTGTGGGTGAGGCTTAGGATTAGATTTAGGTTTAGGATTAGGATAAGGGTTAGGCTGAGGGTTAGGTTTAGGGTTAGTGTGAGTGTTAGGTTTAGGGTTAGAGTTTGGGTTAGTTTGAGGGTAAAGTTTAGGGTGAGGGTTAGGGTGAGGGTGATGGTTAGGGTTAGGGTGATGGTTAGGTTGAGGGTTAGGTTTAGGGTTATGGTTACAGTTAGGGTGAGGGTTAGGGTGAGGGTTAGGGTTAGGGTTAGGGTTAGGGTGAGGTTTATGGTGTGTGTAAGTGTTAGGTGGAGAGTTAGGATGAGGGTGAAGGTTTGGGTTAAGGTGAGGTTAAGGGTTATGTTGAGGGTTAGGGTGAGGGTCAGTGTTAGGGTTAGCATTAGGGTTAGGGTGAGGGTGAGGGTTAGGGTTAAGGTTAGGTTTAGGGTGAGGGTTAGGCTGAGGGGTACGGTTAGGATTAGGGTGAGGTTTAGGTTTAGTGTGAGGTTTAGGGTTAGGGTTAGGGTGAGGGTTAGGTTTACTCTGAGGGTTAGGGTTAGGGTTAGGGTGAGGGTTAGGGTTGGGGTTCGGTTAGGGTGAGGGTCAGGGTGAGGGATAGGGTTAGGGTTAGGGTGAGGTTTAAGGTGAGGGTTAGGTTTACTCGGAGGGTTAGGGTTAGGGTTAGGGTGAGGGTAAGGGTTTGGGTGAGGGTTAGACTGAGGGTGAGATTTAGGGTTAGTATTAGGTTTAGGGTTAGGGTAAGGATGAGGGTTAGGGTTAGGGTGACTGTGAGGTAGAGGGTGAGGATGAGTGTTAGGTTTAGGTTTAGTGTGAGGGTTAGTGTTAGGGTGAGGTTTAGGTTTAGGGTGAGTGTTAGGGTTAGGGTAAGGGTTAGGGTGAGGGTTAGGTTTGGGGTTGGGTTAGGGTGAGGGTCAGGGTGAGGGTTAGGTTTAGGTTGAGGCTTAGGTTTAGTGTTAGTGTTAGGGTGAGAGTTAGAGTTAGGGTGATGTTTATTGTGATGGTGAGGGTTAGGGTGAGGGTAAGGGTTCAGGTGAGGGTGAGGGTTAGGGTGTGGTTGAGGTTTAGGGTTAGGGTCAGGGTTAGGGTGACGGTGAGTGTTAGGGTGAGGATGAGGTTTAGGTTTACGGTTAGGGTTAGGGTGAGAGTTAGGGTTAGGGTTAGGGTTGGGGTGAGAGTTAGGGTGAGGTGTCGGGATAGGGTTAGGTGAGGGTTAGGGTGAGGCTTAGGGTTAGGGTTAGGGTTAGGGTGAGTGTGACGGTTAGAGTTAGTGTTAGGTTTAGGGTTAGGATAAGGGTTAGGCTGTTGGTTAGGGTTAGGGTTAGTGTGAGTGTTAGGTTCAGGGTTAGGGTTTGGGTTAGGTTGAGGCTAAAGGTTTGGGTGAGGGTTAGGGTGGGAGTGTGGGTTAGGGTTAGGGTGAGGTTTAGCATTAGGTTGAGGGTTAGGTTTAGGATTAGTGCTAGGGTGAGGGTTAGGGTGCGGGTGCGGGTTATTGTGAGGGTGATGGTGAGGGTTAGGGTTAGGTTTAGGGTGAATTTGAGCGTGAGGGTTAGGTTTTGGATTAGGATTAGGGTTAGGGTTAGTTTGAGTGTTACGGTGAGGGTGAGGGTTCGGGTGAGGGTGAGGGTTAGGATGTGGGTGAGTGTTAGGGTTAGGGTGAGAAATAGGGTTAGGGTTAGGGTTAGGGTTATGGTGAAGGTAAGGTTTAGGGTGAGGTATAGTGTGAGGATGAGGGTTAGGGTTAGTGTTAAGGTTAGGGTGAGGGTTGGGGTGAGGCTTGGGTTAGATTTAGGTTTAGGGTGAGGTTGAGGTATAGGGTGAGGGTTAGCGCTATGGTGAGGGTTAGGGATAGGGTTAGGGTGAGTGTGAGCGTGAGTGTTAGGTTTAGAGTTAGGGTGAGGGTGAGATTGAGGGTTAGGAATAGGGTAAGGTTTAGGGTTAGGATGAGGGTGAGGGTGACAGTAAGGGTGTGGGTTAGGGTGAAGGTTAGGTTTAGGTTTAGGGTTAGGATTAGGGTGAGGGTGAAGGTGGGGGTTAGGGTTAAGGTTAGGGGTAGAGTGAGGGTTAGGCTGAGGGTTAGGGTTAGGGTTAGTGTGAGGGTTAGGTTTAGGGTTAGGGTTTGGGTTAGAGTGAGTGTTAGGGTTAGTTTTAGGGTTAGGATAATGGTTAGGCTGAGTTTTAAGGTTAGGGTTAGTGTGACTGTTAGGTTTAGGGTTAGGTTTTGGGTTAGGTTGAAGGTAAAGGTTAGGGTGAGGGTGAGGGTGAGGGTTAGGGTTAGGGTTAGGGTGAGGATTAGGCTGAAGGTTAGGGTTAGGGTTATATTTAGGGTTAGGGTGAGGGTTAGGATGAGGGTTAGGGTTAGGGTTAGGCTTAGGGTGAGGGTTAGGGTGTAGGTAAGGGTTAGGGTGAGGGTTAGGATAAGGGTGAGGTTTAGGGTTAGGGTGAGGGTAAGGATTAGGGTGAGGGTTAGGGTGAGGGTGAAGGTTAGGGTTACCATGAGGGGTAGGGTGAGAGTGAGGGTTAGGGTTAAGTTTAGGGATAGGGTGAGGATTAGGTTTAGGGTTAGATTTAGGATGAGGTTTAGGCTAAGTGGTAGGTATAGGGTTAGGTTGAGTGTTAGGTGTAGTGTGAGGGTTAGAGTTAGGGTTAGGGTGAGGGTAAGGTTTAGGGTGAGGGTTAGGGTGAGGGTGAGTTTTAGGGTTAGCATTAATTAGGTTTACCGTTAGAGTTAGGATGAGTGTTAGGGTTAGGGTGAGGGTGAGTGTGAGGGTGAGGGTTAGTGTTAGGGTTAGTGTGACAGTTATTGTTATGGTGAGGGTTAGGTTTAGGGTGAGGGTTAGGGTTAGGTTAACGGTTTGGTTTAGGGTTAGGGTTAGGGTGAGGGTCAGGGTGTGGGTTATGTTTAGGTTGAGGTTTAGGGTTAGGGTGAGGGTTAGGGATAGGGTTAGGTTGAGGGTAAGTGTTAGAATGAGGGATAGCGTGGGTGTGAGGGTTAGGGTTGGGGTGAGCCTTAGGGTTAGGATTAGGGTTAGGGTGAGTGTGGGGGTTAGGGTTAGGTTTAGGGTTAGGATAAGTGTTAGGCTGAGGGTTAGAGTTAAGGTTAGTGTGAGTGTTAGGTTTAGGTTTAGGGTTTGGGTTAGATTGAAGGTAAAGTTTACGTTGAGGTTTAGGGTGAGGGTTAGGGTTAGGGTGAGGGTTAGTGTTAGTGTTAGTGTTAGGGTGAGTGTTAGGGTGAGGATAAGGGTTAGGGTGAGGATTAGGGTGAGGGTGAGGTGTAGGTTTAACGTTAGGGATAGGGTGAGCGTTAGGGTGAGGGTTAGGTTTGGGGTGAGGGTGAGGGTTAGGTTAAGGGTTAGGGTTAGGGTTAGGCTTAGGGTCAGAGTAACGGTGAGGGTTAAGTTTATGATAAGTGTTAAGTTTAGAGTTAGTGTGAGTGTTAGGGTGAGGATGAGGGTTCGGGTGATGGTGAAGGTTAGGGTGTGGGCGAGAGTTAGGTTTACGGTGAGGATTAGGTTTGGGTTAGGGTTAGGGTTATGTTGAGGGTAAGTTTTAGTGTGAGGATTAGGGTGAAGGTGAGGGTTAGGGTTAGCGTTAGGGTTAGGGTTAGGTTTAGGGTTATGGTGAGGGTAAGGGTTAGGGTTAGATTTAGTGTGAGGGTTAGGGTAAGGGTTAGGATGAGGGTTAGGTTTAGGGTTAGGGTGAGGGTCAGGTTGAGGGTTAGGTTTAGGTAGAGGGTTAGGGTTAGGCTGAGGGGTAGGTTTAGGGTGATGTTTATTGTGAGGATGAAGGTTAGGGTGAGGGTGACTGTTAGGGTGAGAATGAGGGTTCGGTTGAGGGTTAGGGTTCGGGCGATGTTTAGGGTGAGGTTCAGGGTCAGGGTAAGTTTTAGGCTTCGGGTGAGTGTGAGGGTTAGGGTGTGGGTGAGGGTTTAGGTTAGGTTGAGTGTTAGGGTGACGGTGAGGTTTGGGGTGAGGGTGAGGGTTAGGGTTAGGTTTAGGGTGAGGGTTAGGGTTAGGATGAGGGGTAGGGTGAGAGGTAGTGTTAGGATTAGGGTGAGGGATAGGGTGAGGGTGAGGGTTAGGTTGAGGGTGAGGGTGAGGGTGAGGGCTTCGTTTAGGTAAGGGTTAGGGTTAGAGTTAGGGTGAGGGTTAGGGTTTGGGTGATGTTTAGGGTGAGGGTGAGGGTTAGGGTGAGGGTGAGGTTGAGGGTTAGGTTGAGGGTGAGATTGAGGGTGAGGTTTACGGATAGGGTTAGGGTTTGTGTGAAGGTGAGGGTTAGGGTAAGGGTGAGGGTTAGGGATATTGTTACTGTTAGGGTTAGAGTGAGGATGAGGGTTAGCGTTAGGGTTAGGATGAGGGCAAGGGTTAGGGTGAGGGTTAGGGTGAGGGTGAGGTTTAGGGTTAGTCTGAGGGTGAGGTTGAGGGTGAGGGTTAGGGTTAGGTTTAGGGGTAAAGGTTAGGGTTAGTTTAGGTAGAGGGTTAGGGTTAGTGTGAGGGTTAGGATGAGGGGCAGGTTGAGGGTGAAGGTTAGGGTGAGATTGAGGAAGAGGATGAGGTTAGCGTTTTGATTGGGGTTAGGGTGAGTTTTAGGGTTAGGGTTAGGGTTATTGTTAGGATTAGGGTTAGAATGAGGGCTAGGGTGAAGATGAGGGTTAGGGTTAGGGCTAGGATGAGGGTTAGGTTTTGGGTGAAGGTTAGGGTTAGGTTTAGGGTGAGGGTTAGGGTTAGCGTGATGTTAAGTTTGAGGGTAAGTGTTAGGGTGAGGTTGGGGGTGAGGGCTAGGCTTGGGTGAGGGTGAGTGTGAGGGTTAAGTTTAGGATTAGGATTAAGTTTAGGGTTAGAGTTAGGGCCCTCACTGTAACCATCACCCTCACCCTAGCCCTCACCCTAACCTTAACCATAATCCTAACCCTAACCCTCAACCTCACCCTCATCCTCAGCCTAACCCTAAACCTAACCCTATCCTAACCCTAACCCTCACCCTTACCCTCACCCTAACACTACCCCCAAACCTCACCCTCACCCACACACTCTTCCTATCTCTAACCCTAACCCTAACCCTAACCCTCAACCTCACCCTCATCCTCAGCCTAACCCTCAACCTAACCCTATCCTAACCCTAGCCCTCACCCTTACCCTCACCCTAACACTACCCCCAAACCTCACCCTCACCCACACACTCTTCCTATCTCTAACCCTAACCCTAACCCTAATCCTAACCCTAACCCTAATGCTCACCCTAAACCTCAACCTCACTCTAACCCTCACCCTAACCCTTACCCTCACACTAACCCTAACCCTAATCCTAAATCTCACCCTATCCCTAACCCTAACCCTAACCCTCACCCTCACCCTAGCTCTCACCCTACCTCTAACCCTAACCCTAAGCTGCACCATCAACCTCACACTCACCCTATCCCTCACCATAACCCTAGCCCTCACCCTAACCTTAACACTAAGCCTAACCCTAACTCTCAACCTCACCCTCACCCTCAGCCAAACCTAACCCTAAACGTCACCCTCACCCTCACCCTCACCCTCACCTTCACCCTCAACCTAACCCTAACAATAGGAATAACCCTTACCCTAACGCTCACCCTCACCCTAACACTAATATTAAACCTAACTCTAACTCTCACACTAAACCTAACCCTCAACCTAACCCTAACCCTACCCCTCAGCCTAGCCCTCAACCTAAACCTCAACATAACCCTTACCCTCACCCTCACCCTAAACGTCACCCTAAGCCTAACCCTCACCCACACCCTCACGCTCACCCTCAGCCGAAACCTAAACCTAACCATAATCCTAACCATAACCCTCACCTTCACCCTCACACTAACTCTAACCCTAATACACTGCCTCACCCTCAAACTCACCCTAACCCTCAGCCTCACCCTCACCCTCATCCTAACCCCAACCGTAACCCTAAGCCTAACCCTCACCCTAACCCTAACCCTCAACCTAACCCTAACCCTAAACTTCACCCTCACCCTCACCCTAAACCTAACCCTAACACTAACCCTCACTCTAAACATCACCCTAAACCTAATGATAACCCAAACACTCACGCTCACCCTAACCCTCACCCTAACCATTATCCTCAGCCTAACCCTAAATCTAAACCTAATTCTCACCCTTCAATAACACTTACCCTAAACCTCACCCTCTCCCTAGCCCTCACCCTAACTCTAACCCTAATCCTAACCCTCACCCGAACCCTCACCTTCAACCTAACACTCACCCTCACCCTAAACATCACCCTGACCCTAGCTTTCACCCTAAACCTATCCCTAACCCTCACACTAACCCTAACCCTCACCCTAATCCTAATCCTCACACTAACCCTAAACCTAACCCTAACCAAACTGAAACCCTCACCCTCACCCTTACCCTTACCCTAACCCTCAGCCTCATCCTCAGCCTAACCTTAAACCTAACCCTAATCATAACCCTAACCCTCACCCTCACTCACACCCTAACATTAACCCTCACCCTCACCCACACCCTAACCCTATCTCTAACCCAAACCTAAGCCTCAGCCTAACCCTAAACCTCACCCTAACCCCAACCCTCACCCTCACCCAAACACTAATCCTAACACTAACCCTAAGCCTAACCCTCACCCTCACCCTAACCCACACCCTAACCCTTACCCTCAAACTAAACCTAAACCTAAACCTAAACCTCACACTAACCCTAACCCTCACCCTAACCCTAACCCTAAACGAAACCCTAACCCTAACCATCACCCTATCTGTAACCCTCACACTCACCCTCACCCTCACCCTAACACTCACCCTCACCCTAGCCCTCACCCTAATCTTAAACCTAACCCTAACCCTCAACCTCACCCTCACCCTCAGACCAACCCTAACCCCTGACCCTAACCCTAATCCTAAACCTAAACCTCACCCTAAATCTAAACCTCACCCTCAACCACACACTAATCTTAACCCTAACCCTAAGCTTAATATTCACAATCACCCTAAACCTCCCCCTAAAATTTAGCTCACACTAAACCTAACCCTAACCCTAAACCTCACACTAACCCTAACCCTCACCCTCACCCTAACACTAAACCTAACCCTAACCCTGCCCCTCCCCCTCAGCCTAACCCTAACCCTAATCCTAATCCTAACCCTAACCCTCACTGTCACTCTGACCCTAAATCTAACCCTAACCCTAAACCTCCCCCTCCCTCTCCCCCTACCCCTACCCATGCCCCTCACCCTAACACTAACAATAACCCTAACCCTAACCCTAACCCTAAACCTAACCCAAACACTCCCCCTCACCCTCACTCTCATCCTCAGCCTAATACTCACCCTAATCCTAATCCTAAAACTAACCCTCTCTTCTCCCCCTCACCCTAAACCTAAACCTAAACCTAAACCTAAACCTCACCCTCACCCTCACTCTCACGTTGACCCTCACCTTAACTCTAACCCTAACCCTCACCCTCACCCTAACCCTAACCCTAACCCTAACTCTCACACTAAACCTAACCCTCACCCTAACCCTAACCCTACCCCTCAGCCTAACTCTCATCCTAACCATAACCCTAACCCTAATCCTCACCCTATCCCTAACAGTAAACTTAACCCTAAACCTTACCCTCACCCTAGACCTCACCCTAACAGTAACCCTAAACCTAACTCTCCCCTAACCATAACCCTCACCCTAACCCTAACCCTCACCCTGACCCTAACCATCACCCTAACCCTAACCCTAACCATAAACCTCAACTTAACGCTCACCCTCAACCTAACCCTAACCATCACCCTACTCCTCACCCTAAACCTAACCCTAACCCTCACCCTCAACCTAAACCTCACGCTAACACTTACCCTCACCCTGACCCTCACCCTAACCTTAACCCTAACGATAAGCCTCACCGTAACCCTCAATCTAACCCTAAATCTAATATTCACCCGAACCCTAACCCGAACACTAACCCTAACCCTCACCCTCACCCTCACCCTCAGCCTAAACCTAACCCTAACCCTAATCCTAACCCTAACCCTCACCCTCATCCTCACCCTAATTCTAACCCTAACCCTAACCCTCACCTAACACTAAGCCTAACCCAAAACCTCACCCTCACCCTCAACCTCACCCTCAGTCTAACCCTAAAACTAACCATAATCCTAACCCTCACCCACACCCTAACTCTAACGCATACCCAACCCTAACTCTCACCCTAACTCTAACCCTCACCAAAACCTAACCCTCTCCTCACATGCACCCTAACCCTAACTCTAACCATAACCCTCACCCTAACACAAACCCTCACACTCACCCTCACCCTCACCCTAAGTCTAACCCTAACCCTAACCCTAATCTTAACCCTAACCGTCTCCCTCACCTCACCCTAACCCTAACCCTAACCCTAATGCTAACACTCACCCTAATCCTAACCCTCACCCTACCCTAATCCAAACTTCACTCTCACCCTAAACGTAACCCTAAACCTAACCCTCACCCTAACACTCACCCTAACCCTAGCGTTAACCCTAAACCTCACCCTCACCCTAAATCTCTCCCTAACCCTTACCCTCACCCTAACTCTAACCCTAAACATAACAATAACCCTCACACTAACCCTAACTCTAACCCTAACCCTAACAATAAACCTAACCCTAAACCTCACCCTAACCCTAAATCTAACCCTAACCCTAAGCTTTACACTAACCCTAACACTAACCCTAACCCTCACCCTCACCCTAATCCTCAACGTCACCCTAACCCTCTCCCTCCCCCTTCCCCTCACCCTCAGCCTAACACTAACCCTAATCCTAATCCTAACACTAACACTAACTCTCAACCTCACCCTAAACCTAACCTTAACCCTAAACATCCCACTCCCCCTCCCCCTCACCCTAACCCTAACAATAACCCTAAACCTTAATCTAACCCTAATCCTCACCCTAACCCTAACAGTAACCCTCCCCCTCTTGCTCCCCCTCAGCCTGACCCTAAACCTAATACTTATCCTAAACCTAATCCTCATTCTCACCCTCACTCCAAAACTAACCCTAACCCTACCCCTCAGCCTAACCCTAACCCTAATCCTCAACCTATCTTTAACCCTCACACTAAACCTCACATTCACCCTAGCTCTCACCCTAACCTTAATCCTAAACCTAACCTTCACCCTAACCCTAAAACTCACCCTAACCCTAGCACTCACCCTGATCCTAAACCTCACACTAAGCCTAACCCTAACCCTCACCCTGACCCTAACCCTCACTCTAACCCTAAACCTAACCCTAAACCTAAACTTAACGCTCACACTCACCCTAACCCTAACCCTCACCCTACTCCTCACCCTAACCGTAACCCTAACCCTCACCTTGACCCTCACCCTAAGCCTAAACCTAACCCTAACCCTAATCCTAACCCGAACACTAACCCTCACCCTCACCCTAGCCCACACTCTAACCCTCAACCTCATCCTAAACATCACCCTAACCCTAGCCCTCACCATGACCCTAAACATACCCCTCACACTAACCCTCAACCTAACCCTTACATTCACCCTCACCCTAACCCTCACACTAACTATAACCCTCACCCTAACACTAACCCTAACCCTCACCCTCAACTTATCCCTTCACCTAACTCTAACCCTAACCCTAACACTCACCCAAAACCTCACCCTCACTGTAGCCCTCACCCTCACCCTAAACATCACTCTAATCCAACCCTCACGCTAGCCAAAACCTAACACTCACCCTAACCCTAACCCTCACCCTCACCCTCACCCTCACACCAACCCTCACCCTCACACTAGCCCTCACCCTAAACTTAAACCTCACCCTAACCCTAACCCTGAACCTCACCCTCACCCTCAGCCTAACCCTAAACCTAACCCTATCCTAACCCTAACCCTCACCCTTACCCTCACCCTAACACTAACCATAAACCTCACCCTCACCCACACCCTCTCCCTCACTCTAAACCTAACCCTAACCCTAATCCAAACCCTAACCCTAATGCTCACCCTAAACCTCAACCTCACCTTAACCCTCACCCTAACACTTACCCTCACCCTAACCTTAACCCTAATCCTAAATCTCACCCTATCCCTAACCCTAACCCTCACCCTCACCCTAGCCCTCACCCTAACCTTAACACTAAGCCTAACGCTAACTCTCAACCTCAACCTCACACTCAGCCTAACCCTAACCCTAAACCTCATCCTCACCCTCACCCTCACCCTCACCCTCACCTTCACCCTCAACCTAACCCTAACAATAGGAATAACCCTAACGCTAACGCTAACCCTCACCCTAAAACTAACATTAAACCTAACCCTAACTCTCACAATAAACCTAACCCTCAAACTAACCCTAACCCTACCCCTCAGCCTAACCCTCAAACTAACTCTCAACATAACCCTTACCCTCACCCTCACCCTAACCGTCACCCTAACACTAACCCTCACCCACACCCTAAAGCTCATCCTCAGCATAAATGTAACCCTAACCATAATCCTAACCATAACCCTCACCCTCACCCTCACCCTAACCTTAACCTTAATCCACTGCCTCACCCTCAAACTCACCCTAACCCTCATCCTCACCCTCACCCTCACCCTAACCCCAAACCTCATCCTAACCCTAACCCTCAACCTAACCCTAACCCTAAACTTCAACCTCACCGTCACCCTCACCTTAACCCTAACACTAACCCTCACCCTAAACATCACCCTAACCCTAATGCTAACCCTAACACTCACCCACACCCTAACCCTCACCCTAAACATTATCCTCAGCCTAACCCTAAATCTAACCCTAATTCTCACCCTATCCCTAACACTTACCCTAAACCTCACCCTCTCCCTAGCCCTCACCCTAACTCTAACCCTAACCCTAACCCTCACCCGAAACCTCACCTTCACCCTAACACTCACCCTCACCCTAAACATCACCCAGACCCTAGCTTTCACCCTAAACCTATCCGTAACCCTCACACTAACCCTAACCCTCACCCTAACCCTCACCCATATCCTAATCCTCACACTAACCCTAAACCTAACACTAACCTAACCGAAACCCTCACCCTCACCCTCAACCTAACCCTCAGCCTCACCCTCAGCCTAACCTTAAACCTAATCCTAATCATAACCCTAAACTTCACCCTCACCCTCACCCTAACATTAACCCTCACCCTCACTCACACCCTCACCTAACTCTAACAATAAACCTAAGCCTCAGCCTAACCCTAAACCTCACCCTAACCCCAACCCTCACCCTCACCCAAACACTAATCCTAACCCTAACCCTAAGCCTAACCCTCACCCTCACCCTAACCCACACCCTAACCCTTACCCTCACACTAAACCAAAACCTAAACCTAACCCTCACACTAACTCTAACCCTCACCCTCACCCTAACCCTAAACGAAACCCGAACCCTAACCCTCACCCTATCCCTAACCCTCACACTCATCCTCACCCTCACCCTAGCCCTCACCCTAATCTTAAACCTAACCCTAACCCTCAACCTCACCCTCACCCTCAGACCAACCCTAACCCAAACCCTAACCCTAATTCTAAACCTAAACCTCACCCTAAACCTAAACCTCACCCTCACTCACACACTAATCCTAACCCTAAACCTAAGCCTAACATTCACACTCAACCTAAACCTCCCCCTAAACTTTTAGCTCACCCTAAACCTAATCCAAACCCTAAACCTCACATTAACCCTAACCCTCAACCTCTCCCTAACACTAAACCTAACACTAACCCTGCCCCTCCCCCTCAACCTAACCCTAACCCTAATCCTAATCCTAATCCTAAACCTCACTGTCACTCTCACCCTAAATCTAACCCTAAACCTAAACATCTCCCTCCCTCTCCCCCTCCCCTCCCCATCCCCCTCACCCTAACACTAACCATAACCCTAACCCTAATCCTAACCCTCACCCAAACCGTAACCCTAACCCTCACCCAAACCCTCCCCCTCACTCTCACTCTCATCCTCAGCCTAACCCTCACCCTAATCCTAATCCTAAACCTAACCCTCTCTCTCCCCCTCACCCTAAACCTAAACCAAACCCAAACCTCACCCTCACCCTCACTCTCACCCTCAAACTCACCTTCACCCTCACCCTAACTATAACCCTAACCCTAACCCTCACCCTAACACTAACCCTAACCCTAACTCTCACACTAAACCTAACCCTCACCCAAACCCTAATCCTACCCCTCAGCCTAACTCTCATCCTAACCATAACCCTAACCCTAATCCTCACTCTATCAATAACAGTAACCCTAACCCTAAACCTCACCCTCACCCTAGCCCTCACCCTAACCGTAACCCTGAACCTAACTCTCCCCTAAACCTAACCCTCACCCTAACCCTAACCCTCACCCTGACCCTAACCATCACCCTAATCCTAACCCTAACAATAAACCTCACTTAACCCTCACCCTCACCCTAACCCTAACCCTCACTCTACTCCTAAACCTAAACCTAAACCTAACCCTCACCCTCAACCTAAACCTCACGCTAACACTTACCCTCACCCTGACCCTCACCCTAACCCTAACACTAAGGATAACCCTTATCATAACAATCAACCTAACCCTAAATCTAATCCTCACCCGACCACTCACCCGAACACTAACCCTAACCCTCACCCTCACTCTCACCCTCAGCCTAAACCTAACCCTATCCCTAATCCTAACCCTAACCCTCACCCTCATCCTCACCCTAATTCTAACCCTAACCCTAACCCTCACCCTGACCCTAACCCTAACCCTAACCCTACGCCTAACCCTAACCCTCACCCTAACCCTCAACCTCACCCTCAGTCTAACCCTAAACCTAACCCTAATCCTAACCCTCACCCTCACCCTCACCCTAACACTAACCCGTATCCAACCCTAACTCTCACCCTAACTCTAACCCTCACCCAAAAATAACCCTCTATCTCACATTCACCCTAACCCTAACTCTAACCATAACCCTCACCCTAACCCAAACCCTCACCCTCACCCTCACCCTAAGTCTAATCCTAACCCTAACCCTAATCTTAACCCTAACACTCACCCTCACCTCACCCTAACTCTAACCATAACCCAACTCTAATCCTCACACTAACTCTAACCCTCAAACAACCCTAACCCTCACCCTCACCCTCACCCTCACCCTCCCCCTAACCCTAACCCTAACACTAACGCTCACCCTAACTCTAACCCTCACCCTAACCCTAATCCTAAACTTCACACTCACCCTAAACGTAAACCTAAACCTAACCCTCACCCTAACACTCACACTAACCCTAACGTTCACCATAAACCTAACCTTCACCCTAAACCTCATCCTAAATCTTACCCTCACCCTAACACTAACCCTAACCCTAACACTAACCCTCACACTAACCCTAAGTCTAACCCTAATCCTAACACTAAACCTAAACCTAAACCTCACCCTAACCCTAATTCTAACCCTAAGCTTTACACTAACCCTAACACTAACCCTAACCCTCACCCTCATCCTAACCCTCAATGTCACCTTAACCCTCCCCCTACCCCTTCCACTCACCCTCAGCCTAACACTAACCCTAATACTAATCCTAACACTTACCCTCACTCTCAACCTCACCCTAAACCTAACCCTAACCCTAAACATCAACCCCTCACCCTCACCCTAACCCTAAAAATAACCCTAACTCTAAACCTAACCCAGCACTCACCCTAACCCTAACAATAACCCTAACCCTAGCACTCATCCTGATCCTAAACCTCATTCTAAGCCTAACCCTAACCCTCACCCTGACCCTAACCCTCACCCTAACCCTAAACCTAACCCTAAACCACAACTTAACGCTAACACTTACCCTAACCCTAACCCTCACACTACTCCTCGCCCTAACCGTAACCCTAACCCTCACCCTAACCCTTACCCGAACCCTCACCCTAATCCTCACCCTCACCCTCAACCTAAGCCTAACCCTAACCCTAATCCTAACCCTAACACTAACCCTCACCCTCACCCTAGCCCTCACCCTAACTCTAACCGTAACCCTAACCCGCACCCGAACCCGAACCTGAACCCAAACCCTCACCCTCATCCTAAACTTCACTCTAACCCTAGCCCTCACCATCACCCTAAACTTACCCCTCACACTAACCCTCAACCTAACCCTTACCTTCACCCTCACCCTAACCCTCACACTAACTATAACCCTCACCCAAACACTAACCCTAACCCTCACCCTCACCTTATCCCTCCCCCTAACTCTAACCCTAACCCTAACCCTCACCCGAACCCGAAACCTCACCCTAACCCTCACCCTCACCCTAAACATCACTCTAATCCAACCCTCACGCTAGCCTAAACCTAACCCTCACCCTAACCCTAACCCTCACACTCACCCTCCCCCCCACCCTAAACCTCACCCTCACACTAGCCCCACCCTAAACTTAAACCTCACCTAACCCTAACCCTGAACCTCACCCTCACCCTAAGCCTAACCCTAACCCTATCCCTAATCCTAACCGTAACCCTCACCCAAACCCTAAACCTAACCCTATCCCTCATCCTCACCCACACCCTCACCCTAACTCTAACCCTCACCCTAACCCAAACACTAACCTTAACCCTCCCCCTCACTCTCACCCTCAGTCTAACACTAACCCTAGTCCTAATCCTAACCCTAACCCTCACTCTCATCCTCACCGTAAACCTAACCCTAATCTGAAACCTCACCCTCACCCTCAACTTCACCCTCAACTTCACCCTCACCCTAACCCTAACAATAACCCTAAACCTAACCCTAACCCTAACCCTCACCCTAAACCTAACAATCAAACTAACCCTAACCCTCAGCTTCACCCTCACCCTAACCCTCACCCTAACCCTAATGCTAACCCTAACCCTCACCCTAACCCTCACCCTAACCCTTAGCCTAAACCTAACCCAAATTCTCACCCTCATACTAGCCCTCCCCCTAACTCTAACCCTAAACCTCACCCTCAACCACACCCTCTCCCTAACTGTAACCCTAACCCTAACCCTAATGCTCACCCTAAATCTCAACCTCACCCTAACCCTCACCCTAACCATTATCCTCAGCCTAACCCTAAATCTAACCCTAATTCTCACTCTATCCCTAACACTTACCCTTAACCTCACCCTCCCCTACCCCTCACCCTAACTCTAACCCTAACCCTAACCCTCACCCGAACCCTCACCTTCACCCTAAAACTCACTCTCACCCTAAACATCAGCAGTGACCATAGCTTTCACCCTAAACCTATCCCTAACCCTCACACTAACCCTAACCCTCACCCGAACCCTCACCCATATTCTAATCCTCACACTAACCCTAAACCTAACCCTAACCTAACTGAAACCCTCACCCACACCCTCACCCTCAACCTAACCCTCAGCCTCACCCTCAGCCTAACCTTAAACCTAACCCTAATCATAATCCTAACCCTCACCCTCACCCTCACCCTAACATTAACCCTCACCCTCACCCACACCCTCACCCTAACTCTAACCCTAAACCTAAGCCTCAGCCTAACCCTAAACCTCACTGTAACTCCAACCATCACACTCACCCAAACACTAATCCTAACCCTAAACCTAAGTCTAACCCTCACCCTCACCCTAACCCACACCCTAACCCTTACCCTCACACTAAATCTAACCCTAAACCTAAACCTCACACTAACCCTAACCTTCACCCTAACCCTAACCCTAAACGAAACCCTAACCCTAACCATCACCCTATCCCTAACCCTCACACTCATCCTCACCCTCACCCTAAACCTCACCCTCACCCTAGCCCTCACCCTAAGCTTAAACCTAACCCTAACCCTCAACCTCACCCTCACCCTCAGACCAACCCTAACCCAAACCCTAACCCTAATCCTAAACCTAAACCTCAAACTAAATCTAAACCTCACCCTCACCCACACACTAATCCTAACCCTAAACCTAAGCCTAACATTCACATTCACCCTAAACCTCCCCCTAAACTTTTAGCTCACCCTAAACCTAATCCTAACCCTAAACCTCACACTAACCCTAACCCTCACCCTCACCCTAACACTAAACCTAACCCTAACCCTCTACCTCCTCCTCAGCCTAACCCTAACCCTAAACCTAATCCTAACCCTAACCCTCAATGTCAGTCTCACCCTAAATCTAACCCTAAACTTAAACCTCCCCCTCCATCTCCCCCTCCCCTCCCCATCCCCCTCACCCTAACACTAACCATAACCCTAAACCTAACCCTAACCCTCACCCAAACTGTAACACTAACCCTAACCCAAACCCTCCCCCTCACCCTCACTCTCATCCTCAGCCTAACCCTCACAATAATCCTAATCCTAAACCTAACCCTCTCTCTCCCCCTCACCCTAAACCTAAACCTAACCCTAAACCTCACCCTCACCCTCACTCTCACCCTCACACTCACCTTCACTCTCACCCTAACTCTAACCCGAACCCTAACCCTCACCCTAACACTAAGCGTAACCCTAACTCTCACACTAAACCTATCCCTTACCCTAACACTAACCCTACCCCTCAGCCTAACTCTCATCCTAACCATAACCCTAACCCTAATCCACACCCTATCCCTAACAGTAAACTTAACCCTAAACCTCACCCTCACCCTAGCCCTCACCCTAACCGTAACCCTAAACTTAACTCTCCCCTAAACCTAACCCTCACCCTAACCCTAACCCTCACCCTGACCCTAACCATCACCCTAACCCTAACCCTAACCATAAACCTCAACTTATCCCTCACCCTCACCCTAACCCTAACCCTCACCCTACTCCTCACCCTAAACCTAACCCTAACCCTCACCCTCAACCTAAACCTCCTGTTAACACTTACCCTCACCCTGACCCTCACCCTAACCCTAACCCTAAAGATAACCCTCCTGTAACCCTCAACCTAACCCTAAATCTAATCCTCACCGGAACACTCAACCGAAAACTAACCCTAACCCTCACCCTCACCCTCACCCTCAGCCTAAACCTAACCCTAACCCTAATCCTAACCCTAACCCTCACCCTCATCCTCACCCTAATTCTAACCCTAAGCCTAACCCTCACCCTCACCCTAACCCTAATCCTAACCCTAACCCAAAACCTCACGCTAACCCTCAACCTCACCCTCAGTCTAACCCTAAACCTAACCCTAATCCTAACCCTCACCCTCACCCTCACCCTAACTCTAACCAGTACTCAAACCTAACTCTCACATTAACTCTAACCCTCACCCAAAAATAACCCTCTCCCTCACATTCACCCTAACCCTAACTCTAACCCTAACCCTCACCCTAACCCTAACCCTAACCTTCACCCTCACCCAAACCTCATCCTCACCCTCACCCTAAGTCTAACCCTAACCCTAAACCTAATCTTAACCCTAACCCTCACCCTCACCTCACCCTAACTCTAACCATAACCCAACCCTAATCCTCACCCTAACTCTAACCCTTAACCAACCCTAACCCTCACCCTCACCCTCACCCTAACCCTAATCCTAACACTAATGCTAACGCTCACCCTAACCCTAACCCTCACCCTAACGCTAACCCTAAACTTCACCCTCACCCTAACCGTAACCCTAAACCTAACCCTCACCCTAACACTCACCATAACCCTAACGTTAACCCTAAACCTCACACTCACCCTAAACCTCACCCTAACCCTTACCCTCACCCTAACCCTAACCCTAAACGTAACACTAACCCTCACACTAATCCTAACCCTAACCCTAACACTAAACCTAACCCTAAGCCTCACTGTAAACTTAACTCTAACCCTAACCCTCAGCCTTACACTAACCTTAACACTAACCCTAACCCTCACCCTCACACTAACCCTCAACTTCACCCTAACCCTCCCCCTCCCGCTTCCCCTCACCCTCAGCCTAACACTAACCTTAATCCTAATCCTACCACTAACCCTCACTCTCAACCTCACCCTAAACCTAACCCTAATTATAAACATCCCCCTCCTACTCTCCCTAACCCTAACCCTAACCCTCCCCCTCTCCCTCCCCCTCAGCCTAACCCTAAACCTAATCCTTATCCTAACCCTAATCCTCATTCTCACCCTCACCCTAAAACTAACCTAACTCTACCCCTCAGCCTAAACCTCACCCTAACCCTCACACTAACTCTAACCCTCACCCAAACACTAACCCTAACCCTAATTCTCACCCTATTCCTAACCCTAACCTGAACCCGAACCCTAACTCTAACCCTCACACTCATCCTAAACATCACCGTAACCCTAGCCCTCACCCTAACCCTAACCCTAACACTCACCCTCACCCTAACCCTCAACCTAAACCTCACCCTCAACATAATCATCACCCTAACCTAACCCTAACCCTTACCTCAACGAAACCTTCACACTCACCCTCACCCTCACCCTAACACTCACTCTCACAATAGCCCTCACCCTAACCTTAACCCAACCCTAACCCTAACCCTCAACCTCACCCTCACCCTCAGCCTAAACCTAACCCTAACCCTAATCCTAATCCTAACCCTAACCCGCACCCTCACCCTAACCTTAACCCTAACCCTAACCCTCACCCTCACTCAAAACCTCACCCTAACCCTAACCCTAAACCTAACCCTAACCCTCACACTAACCTAACTCTCACCCTCACCCTCACCCTAACCCTAACCCTAACACTAACCTTCTCCCTCACCCTCACCCTCAACCTCATCCTAATGCTAACCGTAATCCTAATCCTAAGCCTAACCCTCTTTCTCACCCTCACCCTAAACCAAACCCTAACCCTAAACCTCCCCCTCACCCTCACCCTCACCTTTACTCTAACCCTAACAATAAACCTAACCTTAACCTTAACCCTAACCCTCACCCTAAACCTTACCCTAACCCTAACAGTAACCCTAACCCTCCCACTCGCCCTCACCCTCATCCTTAACCTAACCCTAACACTAATCCTAATTCTAAACCTAACCCTCAATCTCACCCTCACCCTAAACCTAACCCTATCTCTAAACCTCAGCCACACCCTCAACCTCACCCTCACCCTCACCCTAACCCTAACAATAACCCTAACCCAAACCCTCAACCCAACCCTTTCCCTATCCCTCAGCCTAACCCTCACCCTCACCCTAACACTAACCTTCAGCCTAACACTAACCCTAACCCTAAGCCTAAGCCTCACACTAAATCTAACCTTCACCCTAACCTTTACCCTACCCCTCAGCTTAACCCTCACCCTAACCCTGACCCTAACATGCACCCTAAACCTAACCATAATCCTAACCCTAACCCTAACTCTTACCCTCACTCTAACCCTCACACTAATCCTAAGCCTAAGCCTAACCCTAACCCTAAAACTCACCCTCACCCTCACCCTAACCCTAACCCTAAAACTCACCCTCACCCTCAACCTCACCCTCACCCTCATCCTAACCCGAACAATAACCTTAACCCTAACCCTAACACTCACCCCAACCCTTACCCTACCCCTCAGCCTAACTCTCACCCTCACCCTAAACCTAACCCTAAACTTCACCCTAACACTAACCCTAACCCTAACCCTAACCCTTACACGAAATCTAACCGGGACCCTAACTCTTACCCTCACCCTAACCCTCAAACTAATCCTAAGTCTAACCCTAACCCTAAACCTTACCCTAACCCTCACCCTAACCCTAACCCTCACCCTAACCCTCAAACTAATCCTAAGTCTAACCCTAACCCTAAACCTTACCCTAACCCTCACCCTAACCCTAACCCTAACCCTAACCCTCAGTCTAACCCTAATCCTAACCCTAAGCCTCACCCTCACCCTAACCCTCACCCTAAACCTAACCCTCACCTACAACCTAAACCTCACCCTCACTCTCACCCTCATCCTCACCCTAAGCCTAACCTTAATGCTAAACTTAACACTCACCCTAACACTCACCCTAACCCTCACCCTAACCCTAACCCTCACCCGAATCCTTACCTTCATCCTAACACTAACCCTAACCCTAAACCTATTACTCACACTAAACCTAAACCTTACACTAACGCTAAACCTACCCCTCACCCTAACCCTAAACCTAAACCTAAACCTAAACCTTACCCTCACCCTAAGCATAACCCTAACCCTCACCCTCACCGTAGCCCTCACCTTAACCTAATCCAAACCCTAAGCCGAACCCTAATCCTAAACTTCACCCTAACCCTAACCCTCACCCTAACCCTTACCCTAACCCTAACCCTACCATTAACGCGAACCTTCCCCCTAACCTTCATCCTTTCCCTAACCCTAACCCTCAGCCTCACCCTAAGCCTCACCCTAACCCTTACCCTAACCCTAAATCTAACCCTACCCTAACCCTATCCCTCAAATTAGACATAACCCTCACATTAACCCTAAACCTACCCCTTGGACTAACCCTCACCCTAACCCTAAACCTAACCCTAATTCTCACCCAATCCCTAACCCTAACCCTAAACCTCAACCTCACCCTAGCCCTCACCCTAATTCTAATCCTATCCCTAACCCTCACCCAAACCATCACCTTCACCCTCATCCTAAACATCACCCTAAACCTAACCCTAACCCTCACCCTAACCCTAACCCCAACCCTCACCCTAACCCTAACGCTCACCCTAACCCTCACCCACAACCTAATCCTCAACCTAACACTAAAACTAACCCTTACCTAACCGAAACCCTCACCCGCACCCTCACCCACACCCTAACCCTGACCCTCACCCTAGTCCTCATCCTAACCTTCACACTAATCCCAAACCCTCAACCTCACCCTCACCCTCAGCCTAACCCTAACCCTAACCCTAATCCTAAACCTAAAACTCACCTTCGCCCTAACACTAAACCTAACCCTCACGCTAACCCTCAACCTCACCTACACCCTCACCCTAACACTGAACCTAACACTAACCCTCATCCTAACCCTAAACCTAACCCTAACCCTACCCCTCCCTCTTACTGTCACCCTCAACTTGAGCCTAAGCCTCACCCTAATCCTCATCCTAACCCTAAACCTCACTCTCACCCTCACCCTAAACCTAACTCTAACCCTAAACTTCACCCTCACCCTCACCCTCAGTCTAACCCTAACCCTAACAATAATCCTAACCCTCACCCTCACCCTCACCCTCACCCTAACTCTAACCCGAACCCTCACTCTAACTCTAACCCTCACCCAACCCTAACCCTCACCCTCAACTTCAATCTAACCCTAACCTTAACCCTAACTCTCACCCTACCCCTTACCCTCACCCTAATCCTAACCCTGACCCTAACCCAAACCCTCACCCTAAACCTAACTCTCACCCAGACCCTAACCCTCACCCTAACCCTAACCGTAAACCTAACCCTCACTCTCCCTAACCCTCACCCTAACCCTTACCATCACCCTAATCCTCACCCTAACCCTAACACTAACCTTAAACCTCACAGTAAACCTCACCCTAACCCTAACCCTAACCCTCACCCTCAACCTAACCCTCATGCTAACCCTTAACCTCTCCCTAACCCTAACCTTAACCCTAACCCTAAACCTCATAGTAACCCTAACCCTCACACTAACCATAACCCTACCCTTCAACCTAACCTCCTCCTACCCCTAACCCTCACGCTTACCCTCACCCTAACCCTAACCCTAACCCTCACCCTAACCCAAACCGCCACCCTCATCCTCAACCTCACCCTCAGTCTAACCCTAACCCTAATCCAATCCTAACCCTATCCCTCACCCTCACCCTAACTCTAACCCTAATCCAACCCTAAACCTCACCAAAACTCTAACTCTCACCCAACCATACCCCTCACACTCAACCTCAATCTGACCCTAACCTTAACCCTAACTCTCACCCTAACCCATACCCTCACCCTAACCCTTACCCTAAACCTAACCCTAACCCTAACCCTAACCCTCACACTAATCCTAATGCTAACCCTAACCCTAATCCTAACCCAAACCATAAAACTAACCCTAACCCTCATCCTAAACCTAACCCTAATCCTCACACTCACCCTAACCCTCACAGACAACCTAACCCTCATCCTAACCCTAACCCTAACCCACACCCTAACCATCACATTCACCCTGACCCTCAACCTCACGTTAAACAACACGGTAAACATAACCCTCACCCTAAACCTAACCCTAAGCCTCACCCTAACCTAACCCACACCCTCATCCTCACCCTCACTCACAGCCTAAACCTAACTGTAAACCTAACCCTCACCCTCACCCTAACCCTAAACCTAACCCTCACCCTAACTCTAACCCTCACCCTAACAATAACCCTAACCCGATATATCACCCTAACCCTAACCCTCACCCTAACCCTAACGCTATCCCTAACCCTAAACCTCACACACACCCGAAGACTAACCCTAAACCTAACACTAATCCTAAACCAAACTGTCACTCTCAACCTAACCCTCACCCTAATCCTAACTTAACCTTAACCCTAACCCTCACCCTAACCCTCACCTTAAGCCTAACCCTAAACCTAAACCTCCCACTCAACCAAACCCTCAACCTAACCCTTATCCTCACCCTTACCCTAACCCTCACATTAACCCTAACCCTCATTCTAACCCTAGGCCTAACCCTCACCCTCACCCTCATTCTCACCCTCAGCCTAACCCTAACCCTAACCCTAACACTAACCCTAAATCTAACCCTAACCCTCACCCTCACACTTACCCCAACCCTAACCCTCACACTCACCCTCATCCTCACCCTAAACCTCAACCTCAACCTCACCCCCACCCTATCCTTAACAATAACCCTAACCCTCTCCCTAACCCTCAACCTAAACCTAAGCCTCAACCTAAACCTAACCCTAACCCTCACACTCACCCTCACCCTAAGCCTAACCCTAAACCTAACACTCACCCTCACCCTAACCCTCACCCTTACCCTTACCGACACCCTAACCCTCACCCTCACGCTCACCCTAACGCTAACCCTAATCCAACCATAACCCTCACTCTAACTCTAACCCTCACCCAACCCTAACCCTCACATTCAACCTCAATCTATCCCTAACCTTAACACTAACTGTCACCCTAAAACCAACCCTCACCCTAACCCTTACCCTCACCCTAACCCTAACCCTCACCCTAACCCTCACACTAATCCTAATGCTAACCCTAACCCTCACCCTCAAACTAACCCTCATCCTAACCCTAAAACTAACGGTAACCCTCACCCTAACCCTAAACCTCACCCTCACCCTAACCCTAACCCTAACCCTAGCCCTCACCTCAACCTAACCCTCACCCTAACCCTTAACCTCACACTAACCCTAACACTCAAACTAACCCTCACACTAACCCTACAACTAACGCTCATCCTCACCCTAACCCTAAACCTAACCCTCACCCTCACCCTAACCCTCACCCATACCCTAACCCTCACTTTCACCCTAAACCTCACCCTCACCCTAAACATCACCCTAAACATAACCCTCACTCTAACCCTAACCGTAAGCCTCACCCTAAACCTAACCCTCACACTCACCCTCACCCTCACTCACAGCCTAAGCCTAACCCTAACCCTAAGCTTCACCCTAACCCTCACCCTAAACCTAACCCTCACCCTAAACCTAACCCTCACCCTAAACCTAACCCTAACCCTCACCCTAACCCTAGCCCTCACCCTCACCCTAACCCTCACCCTAACCCTTAACCTCACACTAACCCTAACCCTAACCCTAACCCTCAGACTAAACCTAACCCTCACCCTAACCCTAACCATTCCCCTCAGCCTAAACCTCACCCTAACCCTGACCCTAACCCTAATTCTCACTCTATCCCTAACCCTAACCCTAACCTTCACCCTCATCCTAGCCCTCAACCTAACTCTAACTGTAACCCCAACCCGCACCTGAACCCTCAACTTCACCATAACACTCAAACTCATCCTTAACATCACCCTAACAGTATCCCTCAACCTAACCCTAACCCTAACCCTCACCCTAACACTAACCCTCACCCTAATCCTCACCCTCATCCAAATCCTCACCCTAACCCTAGCCCTAACACTTACCTAACAGAAACCCTCACACTCACCCTCACCCTCACAATTGCCCTCACCCTAACTTTAACCCACCCTAACCCTATCCCTCAAACTCACCCACACCCTCAGCCTAACCCTAACCCTAACCCTAATCCTAACCCTAACCCTCACCCTCACCCTAACCCTAAACCTAACCCTAAACTTCACTCAAACCCTCACCCTAACCCTAACCCTAAACCTCACACTAACTCTCACCCTCACCCTCACCCACACACTAAACCTAACACTAACCCTAAGCCTAATTCTCACCCTCACCCTAAACCTCACCCTAACCCTTAACTTCACCCTAAACCTAACCCTAACCCTAACCCTCACACTAACCTAACCCTTACCCTCTCCCTAAACCTAAACTGAAACCTAAACCTAACCCTCACAGTAACCCTAACAATCACCCTAACCATAACGCTACCCCTCAATCTAACCCTCATCCTACCCCTAACCCCAACCCTTTCGCTTACCCTTACCCTCACCCTAATCCTAACCCTCACCTTATAAAAAACCGTCACCCTCACCCTCACCCTAACCCTCAGTCCAACCCTAACCCTAACAATAATCCTAACCCTAACCTTCACCCTCACCCTCACCCTAACTCTAACCCTAATCCAACCATAACCCTCACTCTAACTCTAACCCTCACCCAAATCTAACCCTCACCCTAAACCTAACCCTAACCCTAACCTTAACCCTAACTCTCACCCTAACCCCAACCCTCACCCTAACCCTAACCCTCAACCTAACACTTAATCTCTCCCTAACCCTAACCTTAACCCTAACCCTAACACTCACAGTAACCCTAACCCTCACCCTAACCATAACCCTACCCCTCAATCTAACCCTCATCCTACCCCTAACTCTAACACTTTCACTTACCCTCACCCTCACCCTAACCCTAACACTCACCTTAAAAAAAAACGTCACCCTCACCCTCATCCTCAGTCTAAACCTAACCCTAATCCTAACCCTAACCCTAACCCTCACTCTCACCTTCACCCTAACTCTAACCCTAATCCAACCATAACCCTCACTCTATCTCTAACCCTCACCCAAACCTAACCATAACCCTCAACCTCAATCTAACCCTAACCTTAACCATAACTCTCACAATAACCCTAACCCTCACTCTAACCTTTACCCTCACCCTAACCCTAACTGTAAACATAACCCTCACACTAATCCTAATGCTAACCCAAACCCTAACCCTCAAACTAACCCTCACCATAACCCTAAAACTCACACTGACCCTCACCCTAACCCTAACCCTAATCCTCAACCTCACCCTAACCCTCACCGTCACCGTAACCCTCACCCTAAACCTAACCCTCACCCACACCCTAACGCTCACTCTCACCCTGACCCTCACCCTCAAACTAAACATCACCCTAAACATAACCCTCAACCTAACCCTAACCCTAAGCCTCACCCTAAATCTAACCCTCACCCGCACATTCACAGCCTAAGCCTAACCCTAACTCTAAACCTCACCCTAACCCTAACCCTAAACCTAACCCTCACCCTAACCCTAACCCTCACCCTAACCCTAACACTAACCCTAAACATCACCCTAACCCTAATTCTCACCCTTACCCTAACCCTAGCCCTAACCCTAAACCTCAACCTCACCCTCACCCTAAGCCTAATCCTAAACCTAACTCTCACTCTCATCCTTACCCTAATGCTAAACCTAACCCTAATCCACACACTAATACTCACCCTCACCCTCACCCTTACTCTTACCCTAAGCTAACCTTCACCCTCACCCTCACCCTAAACCTCACCCTCACCCTCACCCTAACCTTAACCCTAACCCTAACACAACCGTCACCCTCAACCTAACCCTCAAGCTCACACTAAACCTCACCCTCACCCTAACCCTCACCCTAACCCTAGCGCTAACCCTCACCCTAACACTTACAGTCACCCTAATGGTCAAGTCACCCTAATCCTCACACTAACCCTAAACTTAAACCTTACGCTAACCCTAACCCTCACCCTCACCCTCACCTTCACCCTCTGCCTAAACCTCACCCTCACCCTAGCCCTCACTCTAAACCTAAACCTAACCCTAACCCTCACCCTGACCCTAAACCTCACCGTCATACTAATACTCACCCTAACTCTTACTCTAACCCTAACCCTAACCATAACCCTCACCCTCACCCTATCCCTAACCCTCACCCACACCCTAAACCTAACCGCAACCCTAACCCTAACCCTTACCTCACCAAAACCCGCACACTCACCCTCACCCTCACCCTAACCCTCACTCTCACAATAGCCCTCACCCTAACCTAAACCCAACCATAACCCTAACCCTCAAACTCACCTTCAACCTCAGCCTAAACCTAACCCTAACCATAATCCTAACCCTAACCCTCACCCTCACCCTAACCTAACCCTAACCCTAACTCTCACACTAACCTAACTCTTACCCTCACCCTCACCCTAACCCTAACCCTAACACTAACCTTCTCCCTCACCCTCATCCTCAACTTCATCTTAATGATAAACATAATCCTAATCCTAACCCTAACCATCACTCTCAACCTCACCCTAAACCAAACCCTAACCCTAAACCTCCCCCTCCCCCTGCCCCTCACCTTTACACTAACCCTAACAATAAACCTAACCCAAAACCTAAACCTACCCCTCCCCCTACCCCTCACCCTCATGCTCAGCCTAACTCTAACCCTAATCCTAATCCTAAACCTAACCCTCAATCTCACCCTCACCCTAAAACTAACCCTATACCTAAACGTCACCCACACGCTCAACCTCACCCTCACCCTCACCCTAACCCTAACAATAACCCTAACCCTAACACAAACCCTCACCCCAACCCTTTCCCTATCCCTCAGTCTAACCCTCACCCTTACCCTAACCCTAACCTTCACCCTAACACTAACCCTAAAACTAACCCTAAGCCTCACACTAAATCTAGCCCTCACCCTAACCCTTACCCTACCCTTCAGCCTAACCCTCACCCTAACCCTGACCCTAACATGCACCCTAAACCTAACCATAATACTAACCCTCACCCTAAGCGTAACCCTAACCCTTACCCTCACCCTAACCCTCACACTAATCCTAAGCCTAACCCTAACCCTAAACCTCACCCTAACCCTCACCCTAACCCTAACTCTAACCCTAAATCTCACCCTCACCCACAACCTCACCCTCAACCTCACCCTAAACCTAACAATAACCCTAAAACTAACCCTAACCCTCACCCAAACCCAACCTTCACCCTCACCCTCAATCTAACCCTAACCTTAACCCTAACTCTCACCCTAACCCATACCCTCACCCTAACCCTTACCCTAAACCTAACCCTAACCCTAACCCTCACGCTAATCCTAATGCTAACCCTAATCCTAACCCTCACCCTAACCCTAAAACTAACCCTAACCCTCACCCTAACCCTAACCCTAATCCTCACACTCACCCTAACACTCACGGTCACCCTATCCTTCACCCTAACCCTAACCCTAACCCATATCCTAACCCTCACTCTCACTCTGACCCTCACCCTCACCCTAAATATCACCATAAACATAACCCTCACCCTAACCCTAACCCTAAGACTCACCCTAAACCTAACCCTCACCCTCACCCTCACCCTCACTCACAGCCTAAACCTAACCCTAACCCTAACCCTCACCCTAACCCTAACCCTAAACCTAACCTTCACCCTAACCCTAACCCTCACCCTAACCCTAACCCTATACATCACCCTAACCCTACCCCTCACCCTTACCCTAACGCTATCCCTAACCCTAAACCTCACATTCACCCTCACGCTAAGCCTTACCCTCAACCTACCACTAATCCTAAACCTAACTGTCACTCTCACCCAAACCCTCACCCTAACCCTAACCTAACCTTAACCCTAACCCTCACCCTAAACCTAACCCTAACCCTAAACCTCCCACTCACCCTAACACTCAACCTAACCCTTATCCTCACCCTTATCATAACCCTCACATTAACCCTAAATCTCATCCTAACCCTAAGCCTAACCCTCACCCTCACCCTCATTGTCACCCTCAGCCTAACCCTAACTCTAACCCAAACCCGAACCCTAAGCCTAACCCTAACCCCCACACTAATCCTAATGCTAACCCTAACCCTAACCCTCAAACTAACCCTCACCCTAACCCTAAAACTAACGGTAACCCTCACCCTAAACCTAAACCTAATCCTCACCCTCACCCTAACCCTCACCGTCACCCTAAACCTCACCCTAACCCTAACTCTAACCCTAACCCTAAACCTTACACTAACCCTAACAATAACCCTAACCCTAACCTAACCCTCAACCTAACACTAACCCTAAGCCTAACCCTAACTCTCACACTAAACCTAACTCTCACCCTAACCCTAAGGCAACCCCTCAGCCTAACCTTAACCCTAACCCTAATCCTCACCCTCACCCTAACCCTCACCGTCACCCTAACCCTCACCCTAAACCTAACTCTAACCTTAACCCTAACCCTTACACTAACCCTAACAATAAGCCTAACCCTAACCTAACCCTCAACCTAACACTAACCCTAACCCTAAACCTAACTCTCACACTAAAACTAACCCTCAACCTAAACTTAAGCCAAACCCTCAGCCTAACCCTAAACCTAACCCTAACCCTAACCCTAATCCTCAATTTATCCCTAACTGTAACCCTAACCCTAAACCTCACCTTCACCCTAGCCCTCACCCTCAAAATAGCCCTCACCCTAACCTTAACCCAACCCTAACCCTAACCCTCAAACTCACCCTCACGCTCAGCCTAACCCTAACACTAACCCTAATCCTAACCCTAACGCTCACCCTCAACCTAACCCTAACCCTCACCCTCACTCAAACCCTCACCCTAACCCTAACCCTAACCCTAAACCTCACACTAACTCTCACCCTCTCCCTCACCCATACACTAATCCTAACACTAACCCTAAGCCTAACTATCACCCTCACCGTAAACCTCAACCTAACGCTTACCCTTACCCTAAACCTAACCCTAACCCTGACCCTCACACTAACCTAAGCCTTAACCTCTCCCTAACCCTAACCCTAACCCTCACAGTAACCCTAACAATCACCCTAACCATAACCCTACCCCTCAATCTAACCCTCATCCTACCCCTAAACCTCACCCTCAGGCTAACCTTAACCTTAACCGTAATCCTAACCCAAATCTCAACCTCTCCCTCACCCTAACTCTAACCCTAATGCAACCATAACCCTCACGCTAACTCTAACCCTCACCCAACCCTAACCTTAAGCCTCACCCTAAACCTAACCCTCACCCACACTCACAGCCTAAGCCTAACACTAAACCGAACCCTCACCTTAACCCTAACACTAAACCTAACCCTCACCCTCACCCTAATCCTCACTCTAAACCTAACCTTCACCCTAAACCTAACCCTAACTCACCCTCACCCTAACCCTAACCCTAGCCCTAACCCACACCCTCACCCTAACCCTCACCCTAACCCTTAATCTCACACTAACCCTAACCCTAACCCTAATCCTCAGACTAAACCTAACCCTCACCCTAACCCTAACCATTCCCCTCAGCCTAACCCTGACCCTAACCCTGACCATAACAATAATTCTAACCCTATCCCTAACCCTAATCCTAATCCTCACCCTCACCCTAGCTCTCAACCTAACTCTAACTGTAAACCTAACCCGCACCCTCACCCGCACCCTCTCACTAACCTTCACCCTCATCCTTAACGTCACCCTGACCTTATCCCTCACCCTAATCCTAACCCTAACCCTCACCCTAACTCTAACCCTCACACTAACCCTCTCCCTCAACCAAATCCTCACCATAAGCCTAACCCTAACACTTACCTCACCGAAACTCTCAAACTCACCCTCACCCTCACCCTAACCCTCACCCTCTCAGTAGCCCTCACCCTAACCTTAACCCAACCTTAATCCTAACCCTCAAACTCACCCTCACCCTCAGCCTAACCCTAACCCTAACCCTAATCCTAACCGTAACCTTCACCCTCACCCTAACACTAATCCTAATCCTATCACTCACCCTCACTCAAACCCTCACCCTAACCCTAACCCTAAACCTCACACTAACTCTCACCCTCACCCTCACCCACACACTAATCCTAACTCTAACCCTAAACCTAACTCTCCCCCTCACCCTAAACCTCACCCTAAAATTTACCCTCACCCTAAACCTAACCCTAACTCTATCCCTCACACTAACATAAGTCTTACCCTCTCCCTAACCCTAACCTTAACTCTAACCCTGACCCTCACAGTAACCCTAACCCTCACCCTAACCATAACCCTACCCCTCAATCTAACCCTCATCCTACCCCTAACCCTAACCCTTTCGCTTACCCTCACCCTCACCCTAACCCTAAACCTCACCTTAAAAGAAACTGTCACTCTCACCCTCACCCTCACCCTCAGTCTAACCCTAAACCTAACCCTCACCCTCACCCTCACCCTCACCCTCAGCCTAACCCTAACCCTAACCCTAATCCTAAACGTAACCCTCACCCTCACCCTCACTCTTAACCTAACCCTAACCTTCACACTCACCCTCACCCTAAACCTCAGCCTCAACCTCACCCTCACCCTATCCTTAACCCTAACCCTAACACTCACCCTAACTCTAACCCTCACCCTAAACCTAAACATAACCCTCATCCTCACCCTAAACCTAACCCTAACCCTAACTCTCACCCTCACCCTAACCCTCACCCTAACCCATAAGCTCACACTAACCCTAACCCTAACCCTCAGACTAAACTTAACCCTCACCCTAACCCTAACTTTTCCCCTCAGCCTAACCCTCACCCAAACCCTAACCCTAACCCTAATTCTCACCCTATCCCTAACCCTAACCCTAACCCTCACGCTCACCCTAGCTCGCACCCTAACTCTAACCTTAAACCTAAATCGCACCCGAACCCTCACCCTCACCCTAAACCTCACCCTCATCCTAAACATCAGCATAACCCTATCCCTCACTCTAACCCTAACCCTAACCCTCACCCTAACCCTAAACCTCACCCTAACCCTCACCCTCAACCTAAACCTGACCCTAACCCTAACCATCACCCTCACCCTAACCCTAACCCGAAACCTAACCCTAACCCTACCTGTTAATCTCACCCTCAACTTGAGCCTAAGCCTAACCCTAAACCTAATCCTAACCCTAAAACTCACTCTCAACCTCACCCTAAACCTAACTCTAACCCTAACCCTCACCCTCACCTTCAACCTAACTCTAACCCTGATCCAACCCTAACCCTCACTCTAACTCAAACCCTCACCCAACCCTAACCCTCATTCTCAACCTCAATCTAACCCTAACCTTAACAAAAACTCTCACCCTAACCCTTACCCTCACCATAATCCTAACCTTCACCCTAACCAAAACCCTCACCCTAAACCTAACCCTCACCGTGACCCTAACCCTCACCCTAACCCTAACCCTCACCCTAACCCTCTTCCTAACTCTAACCATAACCCTAACCCTCACCATAAGTCTCAACGTAACCCTAACCCTAACCATAACCCTCACTCTCCCTAACCCTCACGCTAACCCTTACCATCAAACCAATGCTCACCCTTATCCTAACCCTAACTCTAACCTTAAACTTCACAGTAATCCTCACCCTAAACCTAACCCTCACCCTCACCCTCAACCTAACCCTCATGCTAACCATTACCCTCTCCCTCTCCCTAACCTTAACCCTAACCCTAAACCGCATAGTAACCCTAAACCTCACCCTAAACATAACCCTACCCCTCAACCTACCGTCATTCTACCCCTAACACTAACCCTCACGCTTACCCTCACCCTCACCCTAAACCTAACCCTCACCCTAACAAAAAATCGCCACCCCCACCTTCACCCTCAGTCTAACCATAACACTAACCCTAATCCTAACCCTAACCCTCACCCTCACCCTAACTCTAACCCTAATCCAACCCTAAACCTCACTCTAACTCTAACCCTCACCCAACCCTAACCCTCACCCTCAACCTCAATCTAACCCTAAACTTAAACCTAACTCTCACCCTAACCCATACCCTCACCCTAACACTTACCCTAAACTTAACCTTAACGCTAACCCTAGCCCTCACACTAATCCTAATGCTAACCCTAACCTTAACCCTCACCCTAACCCTAACCCTAAACCTAAACCTCACCCTAACCCTAACCCTCACCCTAACCATAACCCTAACCCTATACATCACCCTAACCCTAACCCTCACCCTAACCCTAACGCTATCCCTAACCCTAAACCTCACCCTCACCCTAACCCTAAGCCTAACCCTAAACCAAATATTAATCCGAAACCTAAATGTCACTCTCACCCTTACCCTCACCCTAACCCTAACCTATCCTTAACCCTAACCCTCACCCTAACACTCACCCTAAACCCAACCCTAACCCTAAACCTCCCACTCACCCTAACACTCAACCTAACCCTTATCCTCACCCTCACCCTAACCCTCACATTAACCCTAACCCTAAGCCTAACCCTCACCCTCACCCTCATTGTCACCCTCAGCCTAACCCTAACCCTAACCCTAACCCTAACTCTAACCCTAACCCTCACCCTCACCCTTACCCTAACCCTAACACTCACCCTCACCCTCACGCTAAACCTCAGCTTCAACCTCATCCTCACCCTATACTTAACAATAAAACTAACCCTCACCCTAACCCTAAACCTAACCCTCACGCTAAAAAAACCCTAAATCTCACCCTCACCCTCACCCTAAGCCTAACCCTAAACCTAACACTCACCCTCACCCTAACCCTCACCCTTACCCTTACCTTCACCCTCACCCTCACCCTCACCCTCACCCTAATTCTAACCTTAATCCAACCATAATCCTCACTCTAAGTCTAAACCTCACCCAACCCTAACCCTCACCCTCAACCTCATTCTAACCCTAAACTTAACCCTAACTCTCACCCTAACCCGAAACCTCACCCTAACCCTTACCCTCACCCTAACCCTAACCCTAACCCTAACCCTCACACTGATCCTAATGCTAACCCTATCCCTAACCCTCAAACTAACCCTCAACATAACCCTAAAACTAACCCTAACCCTCACACTAACCCTAACCCTAATCCTCACCCTCACCCTAACCCTCACCGTTACCCTAACCCTCACCCTAAACCTAATTCTAACCCTAACCCTAACCCTTACACTAACCTTAACAATAATCCTAACCCTAACCTAACCCTCAGTCTAACACTAACCATAACCATAACCCTAACTGTCACACTAAACCTAACCCTCACACTAACTTAAGCCTACCCATCAGCCTACCCTAACCCTAATCCTAACCCTAACCCTAATCCTCACCCTATCCCTAACCGTAACCCTAACCCTAAAACTCACCCTCACCCTAGCCCTCACCCTCACAATAGCCATCACCCTAACCTTAACCCAACCCTAACCCTAACCCTCAAACTCACTCTCACCCTCAGCCTATCCTTTACCCTAAACCTAATCCTAACCCTAACCCTCACCCTCACCCTAACCCTAACCCTAACCCTAACCCTCACCATCACTCAAACCCTCACCCTAACCCTAACACAAACACTAAACCTCACACTAACTCTCACCCTCACCCTCACCCACACACTAATCCTAACACTAACCCTAAGGCTAACTCTCACCCTCACCCTAAACCTCACCCTAACCCTTACCCTCACCCTAAACCTAACCCTAACACTAAACCTCACACTTACCTAACCCTTACCCTCTCCCTAACCCTAACCTTACCCCTAAAACTAACCCTCACAGTAACCCTAACAATCACCCTAACCATAACAATACCCCTCAATCTAACCCTGATCCTACCCCTAACCCTAAACCTTTCGCTTACCTTCACCCTCACCCTAACCCTAACCCTCACCTTAAATAAAACCGTCACCCTCACATTCACCCTCACCCTCAGGCTAACCCTAACCCTAACCCTAATCCTAACCCTAGCCCTCACACTCACAATCACCCTAACTCTAACCCTAATCCAACCATTACCCTCACTCTAACTCTAACCCTCACCCAACCCTAACCCTAACCCTCAACCTCAATCTAAACCTAACCTTAAACCTAAATCACAACCTAACCCTAACCCACACTCTAACCCTTACCCTCACCGTAACCCTAACCCTAAACCTAGCCCTCACACAAATCTAATGCTAACCCTAAGCCTAACCCTCAAACTAACCCTCACCCTAACCTAAAACTAACGCTAACCTCACACTAACCCTAACCCTAATCCTCACACTCACCCTAACCCTAACCCTAATCCTCACCCTCACCCTAACCCTCACCGTCACCTTAACCCTCACCCTAACCCTAATCTTCACCCTCACCCTCACTCTCACCCTGACCCTCATCCTCACCCTAAACATCACCCTAAACATAACCCTCACCCTAACGCTAACCCTAAGCCTCACCCTAAACCTAACCCTCACCCTAAACCTAACCCTAAACTTCACCCTCACCCTAACCCTAACCCTAACCTTAACCCTCACCCTAAACCTAAGCCTCCCCCTAACCCTCACCCTAAACCTAACCCTCAGCCTAACCCTCACCCTAACCCTGACCCTAACCCTAATTCTCACCCTATCCCTAACCCTAACCCTAACCCTCACCCTCACCCTAGCCCTCAACCTAACTCTAACCATAACCCTAACCCGCACCCGAACACTCACCCTCACCCTAACCCTCACCCACATCCTTAACATCACCCTAACCCTATCCCTCACCCAAACCCTAACCCTAACCCTCACCCTAACACTAACCCACACCCTAACCCTCACCCTCATCCAAATCCTCACCCAAACCCTAGCCCTAACACTTACCTAACCGAAACCCTCACCCTCACACTCACCTTAAACCTCACCCTCACAGTAGCCCTCACCCTAACCTTAACCCATCCTAACCCTATCCTTCAAACTCACCCTCACCTTCAGCCTAACCCTAACCCTAACCCTAATCCTAACCCTAACCCTCACCCTCACCCTAACCCTAAACCTATCTCTAACCCTCAACCTCACTCAAACCCTCACCCTAACCCTAGCCCTAACCCTAACCCTAAACCTCACACTAACTCACCCTCACCCTCACCCACACACTAATCCTAACACTAACCCTAAGCCTAACCCTCACCCTCACAATAGCCCTCACCCTAACCTTAAATCAACCCTAACCCTAACCCTCAAACTCAGCCTCACCCTCACTCTAACTCAAACCCTCACCCTAACCCTAAACCTAACCCTAACCCTAAACCTCACACTAACTCTCACCCTCACCCTCACCCACACACTAATCCTAACACTAACCCTAAGCCTAACTCTCACCCTCACCCTAAACCTCACCCTAACATTTACCCTCACCCTAAACCTAACCCTAACCCTAACCCTCATACTAACCTAAGCCTTACCCTCTCCCTAACCCTAACCTTAAACCTAACCCTAATCCTCACAGTAACCCTAACCCTCACCTTAACCATAACCCTACCCCTCAATCTAACCCTGATCCTACCCCTAATGCTAACCCTTTTGCTTACCCTCACCCTCACCCTAACACTAAACCTCACCTTAAAATAAAAACCATCACCCTAACCCTCGACCTCATCCTCAGTCTAACCCTAACCCAAACCCTAATCCAACCATATTCCTCACTCTAACTCTAACCCTCACACAACCCTAACCCTCACCCTCAACCTCAATCTAACCCTAACCTTAACCGTAACTCTCACCCTAACCCTAACTCTAACCCTAACACTTACCCTCACCCTAACCCTAACCCTATCCCTAACCCTAAACCTCAACCTCAACCTCAACCTAAGCTTAACCCTAAACCTAACACTAATCCTAAACCTAACTTGCACTCAAATCCTTACCCTAATGCTAACCCTAACCCTAACCCACACACTAATACTCACCCTCACCCTCACCCTAACCCTAAACTAACCCTAACCCTCACCCTCACCCTAAACATAACCCTAACCCTAACCCTAACCCGAACCGTCACCCTCACCCTAAACCTCACGCTCACACTAAACCTCACCCTCACCCTAAACTTCACCCTAACTCTAGAGCTAACCCTCACTCTGACACTTACCGTCACCCTAATCCTCAAGTCACCGTAATCCTCACCCTAACCCTAAACTTAAAGCTTACGCTAACCCTAACCCTCAACCTCACCCTAGCCCTCACTCTAACCCTAACCCTAAACCTAAGGCTCACCCTGAACCTAACCCTCACCGTCATACTAATCCTCACCATAACTCTTATTCTAACCCTAACCCTAACCCTAACACTCACCCTTACCCTATCCCTAACCCTCATCCTCTCCCTAACCCTAAACCTAACCCTAAACCTTACCTCACCGAAATCCTCACACTCACCCTCACCCTCACCCTAACACTCAATCTCACAATAGCCCTCACCCTAACCTTAACCCAACCCTAACACTAACCCTCAAACTCACCCTCACCCTCAGCCTAAATCTAACCCTAACCCTAATCCTAACCCTAACCCTCACCCTAACCCTAAACCTAAACCTAACCGTAACCCTCACCGTCACTCAAAACCTCACCCTAACCCTAACCCTAACCCTAACCCTCACACTAACCTAACTCTCACAATCACCCTCACCCTAACACTAACACTAACCTTCTCCTTCACCCTCACCCTCAACCTCATCCTAATGCAAACTGTAATCCTAATCCTAAACCTAACCCTCACTCTCACCCTCACCCTAAACCATACCCTAACCCTAAACCTCCCCCTTCCCCTCCCCCTCACCTTTACCCTAACCCTAACAATAAACCTAACCCTAACCCTAACCCTAACACTCACCCTAACCCTTACCCTAACCCTAAGCGTAACCGTAACCCTGCCCCTACCCTTCACCCTCATCCTCAGCCTACCCCCTAACCCTAATCCTAAACCTAACCCTCAATCTCACCCTCACCCTAAACCTAACCCTATCCCTAAACCTCACCCATACTTTCACCCTCACCCTCACTCTCACCCTAACCCTAACCCAAACCCTCACCCCAACCCTTTCCCTATCCCTCAGCCTAACCCTCACCCTCACCCTAACCCTAACCTTCACCCTAACACTAATCCTAACCCTAACCTTAAGCCTCACACTAATTTCAAACCTCACCCTAAAACTTAACCTACCCCTCAGCCTAACCCTCACCCTAACCCTAACCCTAACCTTCACCCTAACACTAACCCTAACCCTTACACGAAATCTAACCCTCACCCTAACCCTTACCCTACCCCTCAGCCAAATCCTCACCCTAACCCTGACTCTAACCTGCACCCTACACCTAACCATAACCCTAACCCGATCCCTAACCCGGACACTAACCCTTACCCTCCCCCTAACCCTCAAAATAATCCTAAGCATAACCCTAACCCTAAACCTCACCCTAACCCTAACCCTAACCCTAACCCTCAGCTTAGCCCTAATCCTAACCCTAAGCCTCACCCTCACCCTAACCCTCACCCTAACCCTAAACCTCACCCACAACCTAACCCTCACCCTCAACCTCACCCTCACCCTAGGCCTAAACCTAAGCCTAACACTAATTCTAAACTTAACACTCACCCTAACACTCACGCTAAACCTAACCCTAATACCAACCCTCACCCTAATCCTTACCCTCATCCTAACACTAACCATAACCCTAAACCTACCACTCACACTAAACCTAAACCTCACACTAACCCTAATCTTACCCCTCACCCTCTCCCTAACCCTAACCTTAAAACTAACCCTAAACCTCATAGTAACACTAACCCTCACCCTAACCATAACCCTACCCCTCAACCTACAGTCATCCTACACCTAACCCTCAACCTAACCCAAACCGCCACCCTCAACCTCAGTCTAACCCTAACACTAACCCTAACCCTAACCCTCACCCTCACCCTAACTCTAACCCTAATCCAACCCTAACCCTCACTCTAACTCTAACCCTCACCCAACAATAACCCTCACCCTCAACCTCAATCTAACCCTAACCTTAACCCTAACTCTCACACTAACCCATACCCTCACCCAAACCCTTGCCCTAAACCTAACCCTTACCCTAACCCTAACCCTCACACTAATCCTAATGCTAACCCTCACCCTAACCCTCACCCTAACCCTAACCGTAACCCTAAAACTAACAGTAACCCTCACCCTAACCCTAACCCTAATCCTCACACTCACCCTAACCCTCACCGTCACTCTAACCCTCACCCTAAACCTAACCCTAACCCACATCCTAACCCTCACTCTCACCCTGACCCTCACCCTCACCCTAAACATAACCGTACACATAACCCTCAAAATAACCCTAAGCCTAAGACTCACCCTAAACCTAACCCTCACCCTCACCCTCACCCTCAGTCACAGGCTAAACCTAACCCTAACCCTAACCCTCAACCTAACCCTAACCCTAACCCTATACATCACCCTGTCCCTAAACCTCACCCTAACCCTAACGCTATCCCTAACCCTAAACCTCACCCTCACCCTCAAACTAAGCCTAACCTTAAACCTAACACTAATCCTAAACCTAATTGTCACTTTCACCCTAACCCTCACCCTAACCCTAACCTAACCTTAACCCTAACCCTCACCCTAAACCCAACCCTAACCCTAAACCTCCCACTCACCCTAACACTCAACCTAGCCCTTATCCTCACCCTCACCCTAACCCTCACATTAACCCTAACCCTCACACTAACCCTAAGCCTAACCCTCACCCTCATCCTCATTGTCACACTCAGCCTAACCCTAACCCCATCCCTAACACTAACTCTAACCCTAACCCTAACCCTCACCCTTACCCTAACCCTAAACCTCACCCTCACCCTCACGCTAAACCTCAGCTTCAACCTCACCCTCACCCTATCCTTAACAATAACCCTAACCCTCACCCTAAACCTCACCCTAAACCTAACCCTCACCCTAAACCTAACCCTAAACCTCACCCTCATCCTCACTCTTAGCCTAACCTTAAACCTAACACTCACTCTCACCCTAAACCTCAACCTTACCCTTAACTTCACCCGAACCCTCACCCTAATCCTCACCCTAACTCTAGCCCTAATGCATCCGTAACCCTCACTCTAACTCAAAACCTCACCCAACCCTAACCCTCACCCTCAACCTCAATCTAACCCTAACCTTAACCCTAACTCTCACCCTAACCCTAACCCTCACCTTAACCCTTACCCTCACCCTAACCTTAACCCTAACCCTAACCCTCACACTAATCCTAATGCTAACCCTAACCCTACCCCTCAAACAAACCCTCACCCTAACCCTAAAACTAACGCTAACCCTCACCCTAACCCTAACCCTAATCCTCACCCTCACCCTAACCCTCACCATCACCCTAAACCTCACCCTAAACCTAAATCTAACACTAACCCTAACCCTTACACTAACCCTAACAATAACCCTAACCCTAACCTAACCCTCAACCTAACACTAACCCTAACCCTCACTCTCACACTAAACCTAACCCTCACCCTAACCCTAAACCAACCCCTCAGCCTAACCCTAACCCTAACCATAATCCTCACCCTATCCCTAACCTTAACCCTAACCCTAAACCTCACCCGCACCCTAGACCTCACCCTAACCCTAACCCTAAACCTAACCCTGCCCTAGACCTAACCCTCACCCTAACCCTAACCCTCACCCTGACCCAAATCTACAACCTAACAATTACCCTAAACCTCAACCTCAACTTAACACTCACCCTCACCTTAACCCTAACCCTCACGGTACTCCTCACCCTCACCCTAACCCTAACCCTCAACTTCACCCTAAACCTCACGTTAACACTTACCCTCACCCTGAAAATCAGCCTAACACTAAAACTAACACTAATCCTTACCCTAACCCTCACCCTCACTTCACCCTAACTCTAACCATAACCCAACCCTAATCGTCACCCTCACTCTAACGATGAACCAAACATAACCCTCACCCTCACCCTCACCCTAAACCTAACCCTAACCCTAACGCTAACGCTCACCCTAAATCTAACCCTCACCCTAACACTAACCCTAAACGTCACCCTCACCCTAAACCTAACCCTAAACCTAGCCCTCACCCTAACACTCACCCTAACCCTAATGTTAACCCTAAACCTCACCCTCACCCTAAACCTCACCCTAACCCTTACCCTCACCCTAAGCCTAACCCTAACCCTAACACTAACCTTCACACTAATCCTAACCCAAACCCTAACCCTAACACTAAACCTCACCCTAACCCTCACCCTAACCCTAATTCTAACCCTAACCCTAACCCTTACACTAACCCTTACAATAACCCTAACCCTAACCCTAACCCTCACCCTAACACTAACCCTAACCCTAACCCTAACTCTCACACTAAACCTAACCCTCACCCTAACTCTAAGAAAACCCTTCAGCCTAACCCTAACCCTAACCCTAACCCTAAACCTCACCCTCACCCTAGCAAACACCCTAACCTTAACCCTAAACTTAACCTTCCCCAAAACCTAACTCTCAGCTAACCCTACCCCTCACCCTGACCCTAACCCTCACCCTAACCATAACCCTCAACCTCAACTTAACGCTTACCCTCACCTTAACCCTAACCCTCACCATACTCCTCACCCTAAACCTCACCCTAACCCTCACAGTCAACCTAACCCTCACCCTAACCCTAACCCTCAACCACACCCTAACCCTCACTCTCAACATGACCCTCACCCTCACCCTAAACATCACCCTAAACAAAACCCTCACTCTAACCCTAACCCTAAGCCTCACCCTAAACCTAACCCTCACCCTCACCCTCATTCACAGCCTAAGCCTAACCCTAACCCTCACCCTAACCCTAACTCTACACCTAACCCTCCCCCTAACCCTAAAACTCACCCTAACCCTAACACTAACCCTAAACATCACCCTAACCCTAACCCTTACCCTAACCCTATCCCTAACCCTAAACCTCACCCTCACCCTCACCCTAAGGCTTACCCTATACCTAACACTAATCCTAAACCTAACTCTCACTCTCATCCTTACCCTAATGCTAACCCTAACCCTAACCCACGCACTAATACTCACCCTCACCTTCACCCTAACCCTACCGCTAACCTAACCGTCACCCTCACCCTCACCCTAAACCTAGCCCTAACCCTAACCCGAACCCGAACCGTCACGCTCCCCCTAACCCTCACGCTCACACTAAACCTCACCCTAACCCTAACCCTCACCCTAACCCTAGCGCTAACCCTCACCCTAACAGTTACCGTCACCCTAATCCTCAAGTCATCCTAAACCTCACCCTAACCCTAAAGTTAAACCTTATGCCAACCCTGGCCCTCATCCTCACCCTCACCTTCACCCACAGCCTAACCTTCACCCTCACCCTAGCCCTCACACTAAACCTAACCCTAACCCTCACCCTGACCCTAACCCTCACCGTCATACTAATCCTCACCCTAACACTTACTCTAACCCTAACCCTAACCCTCACCCTCACCCTATCCCTAACCCTCACCCTCACCCTAATCCTAAACCTAAACCTAACCCTAACCCTCACCCTAAACCTACCCCTAAACCTAACCTCACCCTCAAGCTCACCCTCAGCCTAACCCTAATCTTAAACCAAATCCTTACCATAATCCTCACCCTTACCCTCAACTTAACCCTAACCCTCAAACTCACCCTCACCTTCACCCTCACCCTAACCCTCAGCCTCACTCTCATGCTCACCCTAACCCTAACCCTAACCCTAACCCTCACCCTCACCCTAACCCTAATCCTAACCCTATCTCTCACCCAACCATCACCCTAAACCTAACCCTAAACCTCACCCTCACCCTAACCCTCACCCTAACCCTTACCCTCACCCTAAGCCTAACCTAACCCAAAATCTAACCGTAACCCTCAGACTAACCCTATCCCTCACCATAACCTTACCCTCACACTCACGCTAGCCATCACCCTAACTCTATCCCTAAACCTAACCTTCACCCGAACCCTCACACTCATCATCACTCTCACCCTAATCCTAACAATAATTTTAACCTAACTCTCATTGTAACCCTAACCCTAACCCTAACCATAACCATAACCCTCAGCCTCAACCTCACCGTAATCCTAAACCTAACCCTAATCCTAATTCTAACAATATCCCTCACCCTCAACCTCACCCTAAACCTAACCCTAACTCTAAACCTCACCCTAACCCTAAACCTACCCCTCACTTAACCCTAACCTTAATCCTAAACCTAAACCTTACCCTCACCATAAGCTTAACCCTAACCGTCACCGTCACCCTAGCCCTCACATTAACCCTAATCCAAACCCTAACCCTCACCCTAACCCTAACCTTCACCCTAACGCTAAGCCTCACCCTAAACCTTACCCTAACCCTAACCCTATCATTAACCCTAACCTTCACCCTAACCCTCATACTAAACCTAACCGTAACCCTCCCCCTCACCCTAACTCTCAACGTAACCCTTACCCTCACCCTCACCCTAAGAATCACACTGGCCCTAACCCCCACCCTAACCCTAACCCTAACCCTCTCCCTCACCCTAAGCCTAACCCTAAACCTAACACTCACCCTCACCCTAACCCTCACCCTTACCCTTACCTTCACCCTAACCCTCACCCTCACCTCACCCTAACTCTAACCCTAATCCAACAATAACCCTCACTCTAACTCTAACCCTCACCCAACCCTAACCCTCACACTCAACCTCAATCTAACTCTAACCTTAAACCTAACTCTCACCCTAACCATGACTATCACCCTAACCTTTACCCTCACCCTAACCCAAACCCTAACCTTAACCCTAACCCTCACACTAATCCTAACGCTAACCCTAAACCTAACCCTCAACCTAACTCTAAAACTAACACTAACCCTCCCCCTAAACCTAACCCTAATCCTCACACTCACCTTAACCCTCACCGTCAACCTAAACCTCACCATATCCCTAACCCTCACCCACACCCTAACCCTCATTCCCACCCTGAAACTCACCCTCATGCTAAACATCACCCTAAACATAACCCTCACCGTAACCCTAACCCTAAGCCTCACCCTAAACCTAACCCTCACCTTCACCCTCACCCGCACTCATAGCTTAAGCCTAATCCTAAACCTAACCCTCACCCTCACCCTAACCCTAACCCTAAACCTAACCCTCACCCTAACCCTAACCGTCACCGTAACCCTAACCCTAACCCTATACATCACCCTAACCCTAACCCTAACCGTCACCGTAACCCTAACCCTAACCCTATACATCACCCTAACCCTAAACCTCACCCTAAACCTAACACTATCCCTAATCCTAAACCTCACCCTCACCCTCAGCCTAAGCCTAAGCCTAAACCTAATCCTAACACTAATTCGAAACCTAACTCTCACTCTCACCCTAACCCTCACCCTAACCCTAACTTAACCTTAACCCTAACCCTCACCCTAACCCTCATCCTAGCCCTAACCCTAACCCTAAACCTCCTACTAAACCACACCCTCACCCTATCACTCATCCTAACCATTACCCTCACCCTAACCCTAACCTTCACACTAACTCTAACCCTCACCCTATACCTAAACCTACTCCTCAGCCTAACCCTCATCCTAACCCTAACCCTAATCCTAAACCTCACCCTAACCCTAACCTTAACCCTAACCCTCACCCGAACCCTATCCCTCACCCTCACACTCACACTCACCCTCAGCCTAACCCTAACCCTAACCCTCATCCTAACCCTAAACATCACCCAAACCCTCAGCCTAACTCTAACCCTAAACTAACCCTAACCCTCACCCTCACCCTAAACTTAACCCTAAACCTATCCCTAACCCTCACCCTAACCCTAACTCTCAACCTAAAAATAGCCCTAAACCTCACCCTCACCTAACCCTAACCCTAACCCTCAACCTCACGCTAAACCACACCCTAACGCTAAACCTAACCCTCACCCTAACCCTCACCGTCACTCTAACCCTCACCCTAACCCTAACCCACACACACACCATAATCCTCACCCTCACCCGAAACCTCACACTCACTCTAACCCTAACCCTAACCTTAATCTTCACCCTAACCCTAACCCGAATCCTCACCCTCACCCTAACCCTAACCCTAACCCTAAACCTAACCCTCACCGTTACCCTAACCCTAACCCTAAACATAACCATCACCATCACCCAAAACCTAACCCTCACCCCCACCCTAACCTTAACCCTCACCCTAAACCTAACGATAAACCTCACCCTCACCCTAACCCTTACCCTAACCCTAACCCTCACCCTAAACTTCACCCTAAACCTAACGCTAACCCTAACCCTCACCCGAATCATAACCCTCACCCTCACCCTTATCCCCACAGTAACCCTAAACGTAACCCTAACTCTAACCCTACCCCTCACCCTAACCCTAACCCTAACCCTCACCCTCACCCTAACCCTAAACCTAGTCCTCACCCTCACCCTAAACCTCACCATCACCCTAACTCTCACCGTCAAAATAACCCTCACCCACACCCTAACCCTCACCCTCACCCGAACCTGAACCCTAAACATCAACATAAACCTAACCCTCAACCTAAATGTGAGTCTAACCCTCAGCCGAACCCTAATCCTCACCCTCACCCTCACCCTCACCCTAAGCCTAACCCTCACCATAACCCTAAACCTCATCCTAACCCTACCGCTAACCCTAACCCTCACACTAACCCTCACCCTAACCCTAACGCTAACCCTAACCCTCACCCTCACGCTAAACCTCACCCTAACCCTAACCCTAAACCTAGCCCTAACACTCACATTAACCCTCACCCTAATTCGAATCCTAACCCTAACCCTCACCCTAACGCTAACCCTAACCCTAACACACATCCTCACCCTAACAGTCACTGTCACCCTGACCCTCAACCTAACCCTAACCCTTACCCACACACTAAACCTCACCATCACCCTCAAAGTCACCCTCAACCTAAACCTCACCCTTACCCTAAACATCACCCTAACCCTAAACCTCACCCTCACCCTAAACATAACCCTCACCCTCACCCGAACCCTAACCCTGAAACTCACCCTAACCCTCACCCTCACACTCACGCTAACCTTATCCCTCTCTCTCAGTCTAACCCTCAGCCTAACCCTTACACTTACCCTAAACCTAACTCTAACCCTAACTCTAAACTCACACTAAACATAACCCTCACCCTAACCCTAACCCTAAACCTACCCCTCACCATAAAACTCACCCTAAACCTAACCCTCACCCTAACCGTAACCCTAAACTTCACCCTCACCCTAGGCCTCACCCTAACCCTAATCCAAAACCTAACCCTAACCCTAAACCTTACCCTAACCCTAAACCTCAACCTCACCCTCACCCAAACCCTAGACCTAAACTTAACCCTCACGCTAACCCTAACCCAAATGCAAAGTCTAACACTCACCCACACCCTAACCCTCATCCTAACCCTTACCCTCACCCTCACCCTCACCCTAAACCTCACCCTAGGCTCAACCCTCAACCTAAGGCTAAACCTAAACCTCACCCTCACCTTCACCCTAACCCTAACCCTAAACCTAACCCTCACCCAAACCCTAACCCTCACCCTAACCCTCACCCTCACCCTCACCCTCATCCTCAGCCTTACCCTAACCCTAAGCCTAATTCTAAACCTAACCCTCACCCTCACCCTAAACCTAAACCTAACCCTAAACCTCACCCTCACAATCACCCTCAACCTTACTCTAACCCTAACCCTAACCCTCACCCTAACTAGAACCCTAACCCTAACCCTAACCCTAACACTCACGCTAATGCTAAACCTAAAGCTAAGCCTCAGCCAAACCATCTCCCTAAGCCTAACCATAACCCTCAACCTAACCCTAACGCTAACCCTAAACCAAACCCTCACCCCAACCCTAAACCTCACCCTCACTCACACCCTCACACTCAGCCTAACCCTAACCCTAACCCTAATCCTAACCCTAACCCTCACACTCACCCTCACCCTAACTCTAACCCTAACCCTAACCCTGACCATCACCCTAACCCCAACCCTATCCATAACCCTCAGCCTAACCCTAACCCTCACCCTAACCCTAATCCTAACCCTAATGCTATCCCTAAACCTCACCCTCACCCTAACCCTCACTCTAAACCTAACCCGAAAACTAACCCTCACCCTAATGCTCACCCTAACTACAACCTAACCCTAACCCTCACCCTCACCCTCACCCTAAACCTTACCCTCCCCCTAACCCTAACCATAACCCTAACTCTAACCCTCACCATCACCCTAAGCCTAACCTGAACCCTAACCCGCACCCTAAACCTCACCCTAAATCTAATGCTATCCCTAAACCTCACCCTCACCCTAGCCCTCACCCTAAAACTGACCCTAACCCTAACCCTCACCCTCAATCTCACCCCACCCTCAACCTAACCCTAACCCTAACACTCACCCTAACCCTAATCCTAACACTAATGCTAACCCTCAACCTCAACCTCAACCTAACCCTCACCCTAAACCTAAACCTAACCCTAATGCTATCCCTAAACCTCACCCTCACCTTAAACCTCATTCTAACCCTTACCTTCACTCTAACCCTCACCCTAACCCAAACCCTAACACTAACACTAAACCTTACCCTAACCCTGGCCCTAAACCTAAACGTAACCCTCTCCCTCACCCTAGCGCTTTCCCTAACCCTCAACCTAACCCTAACCCTCACCCTCACCCTAACCCTCACCCTAAACCTGCCCTCACCCTAACAATAACCCTAAACCTAACTCTAACCCTCACCCTCACCCTAAGCCTAACCTGAACCCTAACCTCACCCTCACCAAAAACCCTAACTCTAACGCTATCCCTAAACCTCACCCTCACCCTAAACCTCATCCTAACCCTTACGGTCACCATAACCCTAAACCTAACCTAACCCTAATCCTCACTATAACCCTAACCCTCACCCTCACCCTAACCCTCACAGTCACCTTAATCCTCACTCTAAACCAAACCGCCACCCACATCCTATAACTCCCCCGAACCCTCACCCTCACCCTCACCCTAGCCATACCCTAAACCTCACCCTAACCCTAACCCTCACCCTAAACCTAACTCTAATCATCGCCCTCATACTAAACCTAACCCTCAATTTAACCCTCACCCTAACCCTCACCGTCACCTTAACCTGACCCTAACCCTAATCCTAACCCACACCCTAAACCTCACCCTCACCTGAACCCTCACCCTCACCCTCACCCTCACCCTAATCCTCACCCTAACCCTAACCCTAACCCTAAACCTTACCCTAACCCTAACCCTAACTCTAACCCTCAACCTAACCCTAACCCTAAACCTAACCCTCACCCTAACCCTCATCCTAACCCTAACGCTAACCTTAACCCTCACCCAAACCCTCACCCTAATCCTCACCCTAACCCTAACCCTAACCCTAACACTAATCCTTATGCTAACCCTAACCCTAACTGTAACCCTCACCCTCACCCTAACCCTAAACTTTGCCCTAACTCTAATGCTAACACTAGCCCTCACCCACACCCTAAACCTAACCCTAAGCCTACCCCTCAGCCTAACCTTCACGCTACCTTCACACTAACCCTAACCCTAACTCTAAACCACACCCTCACCCTATCACTCATCCTAACCATTACCCTCACCCTAACCCTAACCTTCACACTAACTCTAACCCTTACCCTGTACCTAAACCTACTCCTCAGCCTAACCCTCATCCTAACCCTAAACCTAATCCTAAACCTCACCCTAACCCTAACCTTAACCCTAACCCTCACCCGAACCCTATCCCTCACCCTCACACTCACACTCACCCTCAGCCTAACCCTAACCCTAACCCTCATCCTAACCCTAAACATCACCCAAACCCTCAGCCTAACTCTAACCCTAAACTAACCCTAACCCTCACCCTCACCCTAAACTTAACCCTAAACCTATCCCTAACCCTCAACCTAACCCTAACTCTCAACCTAAAAATAGCCCTAAACCTCACCCTCACCTAACCCTAACCCTAACCCTCAACCTCACGCTAAACCACACCCTAACGCTAAACCTAACCCTCACCCTAACCCTCACCGTCACTCTAACCCTCACCCTAACCCTAACCCACACACACACCATAATCCTCACCCTCACCCGAAACCTCATACTCACTCTAACCCTAACCCTAACCTTAATCTTCACCCTAACCCTAACCCTAATCCTCACCCTCACCCTAACCCTAACCCTAACCCTAAACCTAACCCTCACCGTTACCCTAACCCTAACCCTAAACATAACCATCACCATCACCCAAAACCTAACCCTCAGCCCCACCCTAACCTTAACCCTCACCCTAAACCTAACGATCAACCTCACCCTCACCCTAACCCTTACCCTAACCCTAACCCTCACCCTAAACTTCACCCTAAACCTAACGCTAACCCTAACCCTCACCCGAATCATAACCCTCACCCTCACCCTTATCCCCACAGTAACCCTAAACGTAACCCTAACTCTAACCCTACCCCTCACCCTAACCCTAACCCTAACCCTCACCCTCACCCTCACCCTAACCCTAAACCTAGTCCTCACCCTCACCCTAAACCTCACCATCACCCTAACTCTCACCGTCAAAATAACCCTAACCCACACCCTAACCCTCACCCTCACCCTCACCCGAACCTGAACCCTAAACATCAACATAAACCTAACCCTCAACCTAAACGTGAGTCTAACCCTCAGCCGAACCCTAATCCTCACCCTCACCCTCACCCTTACCCTAAGCCTAATCCTCACCATAACCCTAAACCTCATCCTAACCCTACCGCTAACCCTAACCCTCACACTAACCCTCACCCTAACCCTAACGCTAACCCTAACCCTCACCCTCAGGCTAAACCTCACCCTAACCCTCACCCTAAACCTAGCCCTAACCCTCACATTAACCCTCACCCTAATTCGAATCCTAACCCTAACCCTCACACTAACGCTAACCCTAACCCTAACCAAAACCCTCACCCTAACACTCACTGTCACCCTGACCCTCAACCTAATCCTAACCCTTACCCACACACTAAACCTCACCATCACCCTCACCCTCAACCTCAACCTAAACCTCACCCTCACCCTAACCCTAACCCTAACCCTAATCCTCACCCTAAACCTAACCTTCAGCCTCAACCTCACCCTCACCCTAAGCCTAACCCGAACCCGAACCCTAATCCTAACCCTCACCCTCACCTTCACCCTAAACCTAAACCTAAACCTCACCTTCATCCTCACCCTTAACCTAACCCTAACCCTAACCAACACCCTAACCCTAACACTCACCCTAACCCTAACCCTTAACCTCACACTCACCCTAACCCTAAAACTAACCCTCAACCTCACCCTAACCATCACCCTATCCCTAAGGCTAACCCTGACACTCACCCTCACCCTAACCCTTACCCTAACCCTTATCCTAACCCTCACAGTAACCTAACCCTCACCCTAACCCTAACCCTAACCCTCACCCTAAAGCTAAGGCTAAACCTAACCCTCACCCTAACGCTCACCGTCACTCTAACCCTCACCCTAACCCTAACCCACATCCACACCATAACCCTCACCCTCACCTGAAACCTCACCCTCACCGTAAACCTCACACTCCCCCTAACCCTAACCCTAAACCTAATCCTCACCCTAAACCTAAACCTAATCCCCACCCTCACCATCACCCTCACCCTAACCCTAACCTCACCCTAACCCTAATCCTAAACCTAACCCTCACCCTCACCCTCACCCTAAACCTAACCGTAACCCTAAACCTAACCCTCACCCTTACCCTAAACATAACCCTCACCCTAAACCTAAGGATAAACCTCACCCTCACGCTAACCCTTACCCTAACCCTAAACTTCACCCTAAACATAACGCTAACCCTAACCATCACCCGAATCATAACCCTCACCCTAAACTTTATCCCCACAGTAATCCTAAACGTAACCCTAACTCTAACCCTACCCCTCACCCTAACCCTCACCCTAACCCTCACCCTCACCCTAAACCTAACCCTAGTCCTCACCCTCACCCTAAACCTCACCATCACCCTAACCTTCACCGTCAAAATAACCCTCACCCACACCCTAACCCTCACCCTCACCCTCACCCGAACCTGAACCCTAAACATCACCATAAACCTAACCCTCAACCTAAACGTCACTCTAACCCTCACCCGAACCGTAATCCTCACCCTCACCCTCACCCTAAGCCTAACCCTCACCATAACCCTAACCCTCATCCTAACCCTACCCCTAACCCTAACCCTCACACTAACCCTCACCCTAACCCTAACGCTAACACTAACCCTCACCCTCACGCTAAACCTCACCCTAACCCGAACCCTAAACATAACCCTAATCCTCATACTAACCCTAACCCTAAACCTAACCCTAACCCTCACATTAACCCTCACCCTAATTCGAATCCTAACCCTAACGCTCACACTAACACTAACCCTAACCCTAACCCACACACTCACCCTAACACTAACTGTCACCCTGACCCTCAACCTAACCCTAACCCTTACCCACACACTAAACCTCACCATCACCCTCACCCTCACCCTCAACCTAAACCTCACCCTCACCCTAGCCCTAACCCTAACCCTAATCCTCAACCTAAACCTAAACTTCAGCCTCAACCTCACCCTCACACTAAGCCTAACCCGACCCCGAACCCTAATCCTAACACTCACCCTCACCCTCACGCTAAACCTAAACCTAAACCTCACCTTCATCCTCACCCTTACCCTAACCCTAACCCTAACCCACACCTTAACCCTAACACTCACCCTAACCCTAACACTTAAACTCACTCTCACCCTAAACCTCACCATCACTCTAACCCTCATTGTCAAAATTACCCTCACCCACACCCTAACCCTCACCCGAACCTGAACCCGAACCTGAACCCTAAACATCACCATACAACTAACCCTCAACCTAAAAGTGAATCTAACCCTCACCCGAATCCTAATCCTCACCCTCACCCTCACCCTCACCCTAAGCCTAACCCTCACCATAACTCTAACCCTCATCCTAACCCTACCGCTAACAATAACCCTCACACTAACCCTCACCCTAACCCTAATGCTAACACTAACCCTCACCCTCACGCTAAACCTCACCCTAACCCTAACCCTAAACATAAACCTATTCCTCATACTAACCCTAACCCTAAACCTAACACTAACCCTCACATTAACCCTCACCCTAATTCGAATCCGAACTCTAACCCTCACACTAACGCTAACCCTAACCCTAACCCACACCCTCACTCTAAACCTCACTGTCACCCTGACCCTCAACCTAATCCTAACTCTTACCCACACACTAAACCTCACCATCACCCTCACCCTCACCCTCAAACTAAACCTCACCCTCACCCTAACCCTAACACTAACCCTAATCCTCTTCCTAAACCTAACCTTCAGCCTCAACCTCACCCTCACCCTAAGCCTAACCCGAACCCGATCCCTAATCCTAACCCTCAATCTCACCCTCACCCTCACCCTAAACCTAAACCTCAACTTCATCCTCACCCTTACACTAACCCTAACCCTAACCCACACCCTAACCCTAACACTCACCCTAACCCTAACCCTTAACCTCACACTCACCCTAACCCTAACCCTAAACCTCAACCTCACCCTAACCCTAAGGCTAACCCTGACACACCCTCACACTAACCCTCACCCTAACACTTATCCTAACACTAACCCTAACCCTCACAGTAACCCTAACCCTCACCCTAACCCGGACCCTACCCCTCATCCTAAACCTCACCCTAAACCTAACCCTAAACCTAAACAACACCCTGTCCTGAACCCTACCCCTAATCCTCACCCTCACCCTAACACTCACCATCACAATAACCCACACTCCAAATCTAACCCTCACGGACAACCTAACCCTCACCCTCACCTGAACCCTCACCGTCACTCTAACCCTCACCCTTATCTAAACATCACCCTAATATTAACCCTCATCCTCACCCTAACCATAACCCTCACCCTCAACCGAACCCTAACCCTGAAACTTACCCTAACCCTCACCCTCACACTCACGCTAATCTTAACCCTCTCTCTCAGTCTAACCCTCAGCCTAACCCTTATACTTACCCTAAACCTAACTCTAACCCTGACCCTAACCTCACACTAAACATAACCCTCACCCTAACCTAACCCTAACCCTACTCCTCACCATAAAACTCACCCTAAACCTAACCCTCACCCTAACGGTAACCCTAAACCTCACCGTCACCCTAGACCTCACCTTAACCCTAATCCAAACACTAACCCTAACACTAACCCTTACCCTAAGCCTAAACCTCAAACTCACCCTCAACCAAACCCTAAACCTATACCTAACACTAACCCTAACCCTAACCCAAATGCGAAGCCTAACCCTCACCCACACCCTAACCCTCATCCTAACCCTTACCTTCACCCTCACCCTCACCCTAAACCTCACCCTAGGCTTAACCTTCAACCTAAGCCTAAACTTAAACCTCACCCTCACCTTCACCCTAACCCTAACCCTAAGCCTAACCCTCACCCTAACCCTAATCCTCACACTAACCTTAAATCTAAACATAACCCTAACCCTCAACTTAACCCTTACCCTAATCCTAACCTTAACACTAACCCTCACCCTAAAGCTAACCCTAACCCTAAACCTAACCCTTACCCCAACCCTCACCCTCACCCTAAACCTTAACCTAAACCTAACCCTAAACCTCACCCACACCTTAACCCTCACCCTCACCCTCACCCTCACCCTAAACCTCACACTCACCCTCACCCTAATCTTAAACCTAACATTAATCCTCACAGTAACCCTAACACTCATCCTCATCCTCAGCCTAACCCTAACCCTAACCCTAATCCTAAACCTAACCCTCACCCTCACCCTAAACCTAAACCTAACCCTAAACCTCACCCTCACCCTCACCCTCAACCTTACCCTAACCTTAACCTTAACTCTCACCCTAACACTAACCCTCACCCTAACACTAATCCTAACCCTCACCCTAACCCTAACCCTGACCCTAATGCTAACCTTAACCCTAACTCTCACCCTAACACTAATGCTAATCCTAACCCTCAACCTTACACTAACCCTCTCCCTAACCCTTACACTCACACTAACCCTAAACCTAACACTAATCCTCACACTAACCCTAATCCTTACCCTAAACTTCAAACTCACCCTAAGCCTCACCGTCAATCAAACCCTCACTCTAAACCTAACCCTAACCCTAACCCTAACCCCTCGCGCTCAGCCTCACACTCACCCTAATCCTTACCTTCACCCTAACCCTAACCCTAACCGTAACTCTAACCCTCAACATAACCCTCACCCTCACCCTAAACCTAACTGTAACACTAACCCTCACCGTAACCCTAACCTTAACGCGAATGCTATCCAAAAAATCAACCTCACCCTATCCCGCAGTCTAACCCTTTCACACACCCTAACCCTAACCCTAACCCTAACAGTAAACCTAAACATCACTCTAACCCTAACCCTAACCCTAGACCTCACCCTAATTCTAACCCTCACTGTCACTCTAAACCTCACCGTATCCCTAACCCTCACCCTAACCCTAACCCTAACCCTCACCCTCACACTCACCCTAACCCTAACCCTAACCCTCAACATAACTCTCAACCTCACCCTCACCCTAAACCTAACCGTAACCCTAACCCTCACCCTAACTGTAACCCTAACCGTAATGCTATCCCTAACCCCCACCCTCACCCTATCCCTCACTCTAACTCTTACCCTCAACCTAACCCTAACCCTAAAACTAAACCTCACACTAAGCCTCACCCTAAACCTAAACTTAACCCTCACCATCACCCTCACCCTAACCCTAACACTCACCCTAACCCTAATCCTAAACCTAACCCTCACCCTCACCCTCACCCTAACCCTAAACCTAACCCTAAACCTAACCCTCACCGTTACCCTAACCCTAACCCTAAACATAACCATCACCATCACCCAAAATCTAACCCTCACCCCCACCCTAACCTTAACCCTCACCCTAAACCTAATGATAAACCTCACCCTCACCCTAACCCTTACCCTAACCCTAACCCTCACCCTAAACTTCATCCTAAACCTAACGCTAACCCTAACCCTCACCCGAATCATAACCCTCACCCTCACCCTTATCCTCACAGTAACCCTAAACGTAACCCTAAATCTAACCCTACCCCTCACCCTAACCCTAACCCTAACCCTCACCCTCACCCTAACCCTAACCATAGTCCTCACCCTCACCCTAAACCTCATCATCACCCTAACCCTCACCCACACCCTAACCCTCACCCACACCCTAACCCTCACCCACACCCTCACCCGAACCTGAACCCTAAACATCAACATAAACCTAACCCTCAACCTAAATGTCACTCTAACCCTCACCCGAACCCTAATCCTCACCCTCACCCTCACCCTTACCCTAAGCCTAACCCTCACCATAACCCTAACCCTCATCCTAACCCTACCCCTAACCCTAACCCTCACACTAACCCTCACCCTAACCCTAACGCTAACACTAACCCTCACCCTCACGCTAAACCTCACCCTAACCCTAACCCTAAACATAACCCTAATCCTCATACTAACCCTAACCCTAACCCTAACCCTAACCCTCACATTAACCCTCACCCTAATTCGAATCCTAACCCTAACCCTCACACTAACGCTAACCCTAACCCTAACCCACACCCTCACCCTAACCCTCTCTGTCACCATGACCCTCAAGCTAACCCTAACCCTTACCCACACACTAAACCTCACCATCACCCTGACCCTCACCCTCAACCTAAACCTCACCCTCACCCTAACCCTAAACCTAACCCAAATCCTCACCCTAAACCTAACCTTCAGCCTCAACCTCACCCTCACCCTAAGCCTAACCCGAACCCGAACCCTAATCCTAACCCTCACCCTCTCCCTCACCCTCACGCTAAACCTAAACCTAAACATCACCTTCATCTTCACCCTTACCCTAACCCTAGCCCTAACCCACACCCTAACCCTAACACTCACTCTAACCCTAACCCTCAACCTCACCCTAACCCTCTCCCTAACCCTAAGGCTAACCCTGACACTCACCCTCACCCTAACCCTTATCCTAACACTAACCCTAACCCTAACCCTCACAGTAACCCTAACCCGGACCCTACCCCTCATCCTAAACCTCACCCTAAACCTAACCTAACCCTAAACCACACCCTAACCTGAACCCTACCCCTAATCCTCACCCTCACCCTAACACTCACCGATACCCTGACCCTCACTCTAAATCTAAGCATCACGGACAACCTTATCCTCACCCTCAGTCAAAACCTCACTGTCACTCTAAACCTCACCCTTACCTAAAAATCACCCTAACCCTAACCCTCACCCTCACCCTACACATAAGCCTTACCCTCACCCGAACCCTAACCCTGAAACTCACCCTAACCCTCACCCTCACACTAACGCTTACCTTAACCCTCTCTCTCAGTCTAACCCTCAGCCTAACCCTTACACTTACCCTAAACCTTACTCTAACCCTAACCCTAACCTCACACTAAACAGAACCCTCACCCTAACCCTAACCCTAACCCTACCCCTCACCATAAAACTCACCCTAAACCTAAACCTCACACTAACCCTAACCCTAAACCTCACCCTCACCCTAGACCTCACCCAAATGCAAAGCCTAACCCTCACCCACACCCTAACCCTCATCCTAACCCTTACCCTCACCCTCGCCCTCACCCTAAACCTCACCCTAGGCTTAACCCTCAACCTAAGCCTAAACCTAAACCTCACCCTAACCTTCACCCTAACCCTAACCCTAAACCTAAACCTCACCCTAACCCTAATCCTCACACTAACCTTAAACCTAAACATAACCCTAACCCTCACCTTAACCCTTACCCTAATCCTAATCTTAACACTAACCCTCACCCTAACGCTAACCCTAACCCTAACCCTAACCCTTACCCCAACCCTCACCCTCACCCTAACCCTCAACCTAAACCTATCCCTCACCCTCAACCTCATCCTAACCCTCACGCTCACCCTCACCCTAATCCTAAACCTAACATTAATCCTCACACTAACCCTAAAACTCACCATCATCCTCAGCCTAACCCTAACCCTAACACTAATCCTAAACCTCAACCCTCACCCTCACCCTAATGCTAACCCTAACCCTAACCCTAACCTTCACCCTAACACTAATGCTAATCCTAACCCTCACCCTTACCCTAACCCTCTCCCTAAGCCTTACACTCACACTAACCCTAAACCTAACCCTAATCCTGACCCTAAACTTCAAACTCACCCTAACCCTCACCGTCACCTTAACCCTCACTCTAAACCTAACCCTCACCCACACCCTAACACTCACCTTAACCGTCACCCTCAACCTAAACATCACCCTAACCTTAACCCTCACCCTACCACTAAACATAACCCTCACCCTCACCCTAACCTTAACTCTAACCCTAACCCTAATCCTAACCCTCACCGTAACAATCACCCTAACACTCAGGCTAACCCGAAACCTCACTCTCACCCTAACACTCATCCTAAACCTTACTCTCACCCTAAACTTAAGCCTTACGCAAACCCTCACACTAAACCTAACCCTCACCCTAACAATAACGCTAACCCTACCCCTCACCCTAACACTCACCCTAAACCTAACCCTCACCCTTATCCTAACCTTAACCTTGCCCTCAGCCTCACCCTAGCCCTCATCCTAACCCTAAACCTAACACTAACCATACAACTAACCCTAAACCTAACTCTCACCCTCACTGTCACCCTCACCATCACCCTCAACCTAACCCTCTCCCTCACCCTCACCATAATCCTAACCATAACTCTTACCCTCACCCTAAACCTAATTCTGACCCTCACCCTCACATTCACCCTAAGCCTAACCCTAAACCTAAGCCTAATCATAAACCTAACCATCACCTTCACCCTCACCCAAACCTAAACCTCACCCTAACCCTAACCCTAGCCCTCGCCCTAAACCTTACCCTCACTGTCACTCTAACCCTCACCCTAACCCTAACAATCACCCTAACTCTAACCCTAACCCTCACCCTCACCCTCACCCTAACCCTAACCCTTACCCTCACCCTAACCCTAACCCTAACCGTAACTCTAACCCTCAACATAACCCTCACCCTCACCCTAACACTAACCGTAACACTAACCCTCACCCTAACCCTAACCTTAACGCTAATGCTATCCAAAAAATCAACCTCACCCTAACCCTCAGTCTAACGCTTACACTCACCCTAACCCTAACCTTAATAGTAAACCTAAACCTCACTCTAACCGTAACCCTAAACCTAGACCTCACCCTAACCCTAACCCTCACTGTCAATCTAAACCTCACCGTATCCCTAACCCTCACCCTAACTCTAAACCTAAACCTCACCCTCACCCTCATCCTAACCCTAACCCTAACCCTAATCCTCACCCTAACCCTAACCCTAACCCTAACCCTCAACATAACCCTCAACCTCACCATCACACTAATCCTAACCCTAGCCCTAATGCTGTGACTAACCCTCACCCTCACCCTAACCCTCACTCTAACTCTTACCTCACCCTCACCCTAACCCTCACTCTAACCCTTACCCTCAACCTAACCCTAACCCTAAAACTAAACCTCACACTAACCCTCACCCTATACCTAAACCTAACCCTAACCCTCATCCTAACCCTTACCCTAACCCTCACCCTAACCCTCACCCTAACCCTAAACCTTTCCCTCACACTAATCCTAACCCTAACCCTATGCCTCAGCCAAAGCATCTCCCTATACCTAACCATAACCCTCAACCTAACCTTAACGCTAACCCTTAACCAAACCCTCACCCTAACCCTAAACCTCACCCGCACTCACACCCTCACACTCAGCCTAACCCTAACCCTAACCCTAATCCTAAACCTAACCCTCACACTAACCCTCACCCTAACTCTATCCCTAAACCTAACCCTGACCATCACCCCAACCCCAACCCTATCCGCAACCCTCAGCGTATCCCTAACCCTCACCCTAACCCTAACCCTAACTTTCAACCTAACCCTAATCCTAACCCTAATGCTATCCCTAAACCTCACCCTCACCCTAACCCTCACTCTAACCCTAAACCAAAACCTAACCCTCACCCTAATGCTCACTCTACCCACAACCTAACCCTAACCCTAACCCTCACCCTAAACCTTACCCTGCCCCTAACCCTAACCCTAACCCTAACTCTAACCCTCGCCATCACCCTAAGCCTAACCTGAACCCTAACCCTCACCCTAAACCTCACCCTAAATCTAACGCTATCCCTAAACCTCACCCTCACCCTAAACCTCATCCTAACCCTTACCCTCATCATAACCCTAACCCTAATCCTAATCCTCAACGCAAACCTAACCCTCACCCTCACCCTAGCCCTCACCCTAAAACTGACCCTAACCCTAATCCTCACCCTCAACCTCACCCCACAATCAACCTAACCCTAACCCTAATGCTAAACCTCAAACTCAACCTCACCCTAACCCTCACCCTAAACCTAAACCTAACCCTAATGCTATCCCTAACCTCACCCTCACCTTAACCCTCATTCTAACCCTTACCTTCACTCTAACCCTCACCCTCACCCTAACCCTAACACTAACACTAAACCTCACCCTAACCCTGGCCCTAAACCTAAACGTAACCCTCACCCTCACCCTAACCCTCACCCTAAACCTTACCCTCACCCTAACAATAACCCTAAACCTAACTCTAACCCTCATCCTTACCCTAAGCCTAACCTGAACCCCAACCCTCAACCTCACCCTCACCCTAACTCTAACGCTATCCCTAAACCTCACCCTCACCCTAAACCTCATCCTAACCCTTACCGTCACCATAACCCTAAATCTCACCCTAAACCTAATCCTCACTATAACCCTAACCCTTATCCTCACCCTAACCCTCACAGTCACCTTAACCCTCACTTTAAATCAATCCACCACCCACACCCTAAAACTCACCCGAAACCGAACCCGAACCCTCACCCTAGCCCTACCCTAAACCTCACCCTAACCCTAAACCTCACCCTAAACCTAACTCTAACCATCACCCTCATACTAACCCTAACTCTCACCTTAACCCTCACCCTAACCCTAACGCTAACCCTAACCCTCACTCTCACCCTAAACTTCACCCTAAACCTTATCCTCACACTAACCCTAACCCTAACCCTAACCCTCACATAAACCCTTACCCTCACCCTAAACCTAAACCTACCCCTCACATTACCCCTCACCCTAACCCTAACCCTAAGCCTCACCAAATCCTAACCCTAACCCTCACTTTCACCCTAACCCTCACCGTCACCCTAACCCTCACACCAACCGTAACCCTCACCTACATCCTCACCCTCACCCTAACCCTCACCCTAACCTTCAATCTCACCCTAGCCCTCACCCTAAAACTAACCCTAACCCTAACCCTCACCCTCAACCTCACCCTCACCCTAACCCTAACCCTAACCCTAAACCACAACCTCACCCGAACAGTCATCCTAACCATTACCCTCACCCTAACCCTAACCCTCACACTAACTCTAACCCTCACACTATACCTAAACCTACTCCTCAGCCTAACCCTCATCCTAAACCTAAACCTAAACCTAACCCTTACCTTAAATCTAACCCTCACCCGAACCCTATCCCTCACCGTCACCCTCACACTCACCCTCAGCCTAAGCCTAACCCTAACCCTCATCCTAACCCTAACCATCACCCACACCCTCAGCATAACTCTAACCGTAAACCTAACCCTAACCCTCACCCTCACCCTAAACTTAACCGTAAACCTATCCCTAACCCTCACCCTAACTCTAACTCTCAACCTAACCATAGCCCTAAACCTCACCCTCAATCTAACCCTAACCCTAACTCTCACCCTCACCCTAACCCACACCCTTACCCTAACGCTAACCCTAAACCTCACCCTAAACCTCAACCTAAACCTTACCTTCACCCTAACCTTAACCCTAACTCTAATCCTCACACCAACCCTAACCTTAACCCTAACCCTAAACCTCACTCTCACCCTCACCCTCACCCTAATCCTAAACCTAACCCTAACCCTCACCCTAACCCTCACCGTCACTCTAACCCTCACCCTAAACCTAACCGACACCCACGCCATAACCCTCACCCTCACCTGAAACCTCACCCTCACCCTAAACCTCACACTCACCTTAACCCTAACCCTAACCCTAATCCTCACCCTAACCCTAACCCTAATCCCCACCCTCACCATCACCCTCAGCCTAACCCTAACCATCACCCTAACCCTAACCATAAACCTTACCCTCACCCTCACCCTCACCCTAACCCTAACCCTAACCCTAAAACTAACCCTCACCCTTACCCTCACCCTAACCCTAAACATAACCATCACCATCACCCAAAACCTAACCCTCATCCCCACCCTAAATTAACTCTCACCCTAAACCTAACGATAAACCTCACCCTCACCCTAACCCTTACCCTAACCTTAACCCTCACCCTAAACTTCACCCTAAACCTAACGCTAACCCTAACCCTCACCCGAATCATAACCCTCACCCTACCCTTTATCCCCACAGTAACCCTAAACGTAACCCTAACTCTAACCCTAACCCTCACCCTAACGCTCACCCTAACCCTAACCCTAACCCTCACCCTCACCCTAACCGTAACCCTAATCCTCACCCTCACCCAAACCTCACCATCACCCTAACCGTCACCATCAAAATAACCCTCACCCACACCCTAACCCTCACCATCACCCTCACCCGAACCTGAACCCTAAACATCACCATAAACTTAACCCTCAACCTAAACACGACTCTAACCCTCACCTGAACCCTAATCCTCACCCTCACCCTCACAATCACCCTAAGCCTCACCCTCACCCTCACCCTAAACATCACACTAACCCTAACCCTCACCCTAACCCTAACCCTATCCCTCAACCTAAACACGACTCTAACCCTCACCTGAACCCTAATCCTCACGCTCACCCTCACCCTCACCCTAAGCCTCACCCTCACCCTCACCCTAAACATCACACTAACCCTAACCCTCACCCTAACCCTAACCCTATCCCTCAACCTAAACCTAAACTCAGCTTAACCCTCACCATCACCGTAATCCTCACCCTAACCCTAACCCTTACATAACTGAAACCCTCACCCTAACCCTCACCCTAAACCTCACCCTCATCCTAGCCCTCACCCTAAACCTAACCCTAAACCTAACCCTCACCCTCAACCTCCCTTTCCCCCTCAGCCTTACACTAAACCTAACCCTAATCCTAAACCTAACCTTCAACCCCAACCTCACTCTAACCCTAATCCTAACCCTAACGCTAAGCTTCACCCTCACCCTAACCCTAACCCTAAACCTAACCCTAACCCTAAAACTCACCTTAACCCTAATCGTAACCCTAACCCTCATCCTCACCCTGACCCTCAACATCACACTAACCCTCACACTAACACTAACCCTCACCCTAACCCTAACCCTAACCCTCACCCTTCACTTTCACCCTCACTCTCAGTCTAACTCTAACCATAAACCTAATCTTAACCTAACCCTCACCCTCACCTTAACCCTAACCCTAAGCCTAACCCTAATCCTCACCCTCACCCTCACCCTCACCCTCACCTCAAAACTCACCTTCACCCTCACCCTCACACTAACACTCAACCTCACCGTAAACCTCACCCTCACCCTAAACCTCACCCTAAACCTTATCCTCACACTAACCCTAACCCTAACCCTAACCCTCACACTAACCCTAACCCTCACCCTAACCCTATCCCAACACCTCACTATAACTGTAACCCTAACGAGCTCCCTAACTCTAACTCTATACCTAACCCTATCCCTCACCCAACCCTCACCGACACACTAACCCTCACTCTCATCCGAACCCTCACCCTCACCTGAACCCTCATCCTCACCCTAACCCTCACCCTCACCCTAAACATCACTCAAACGCTAACCCTCACCCTAAACCTAACCTTAACCCTAAACCTCACCTTCACCCTAACCCTCACCCTAACCCTTACGCTCACCCTAACCCTAACCCTAAACATAACCCTCACACTAACCGTAACGCTCACCCTAACCCTAACCCTATTCCTAATCCTAACCCTCACCCTCACCCTCACCCTAAACTTAACACTAATCATAACCCTCACTCTCACACTAACCCTCACAATAAACCTCACCCTAACCCTAATTCTCGCCCTAACACTAACCCTAAACCTCACCCTAACCATCACCCTCACCCTAAACATCACCCTAACCCTAACCATCACACTAACCCTAACCCTAACCCTCACCCTAAACCTAACTTCAGCTTAACCATCACCCTCACCCTAATCCTCACCCTAACCCTAACCCTTACCTAACTGAAACCCTCAAACTCACACTCACCCTAACTCTCACCCTCACCCTAGCCCTCACCCTCAACCTCCCCTTCCCCCTCAGCCTTACCCTAACCCTAACTCCAATTAAAACTCCTACCCTCAACCCCACCCTCAGCCTAACCCTAAATCTAACACTAATGCTAACCATCACCCTAACCCTCACCCTCACCCTAACCCTAACCGTAACAATAAGTCAAACCCTAACCCTAAACCTAACCCTAAAACTCAAACTAACCCTAATCCTAAACCTAAACATAACCCTCACCCTCACCCTCATTCTAACCCTCACCCTCACCCTGACCCTCACCATCACACTAACCCTAACACTAACCCTAACCTCCAACCTAATCCTAACCCTCACCCTCACTTTCACCCTCACCCTCAGCCTAACCCTAACCCTTACCCTCACACTAACATTAACCCTCACCCTAACCCTAAACCTACCCATCACCCTAACCCTCACACTAACCCTAAACCTAAACCTAACCCTTTCCCTAACGCTAACCCTAACAGTAACCCTCACCCTCATACTAAACATCACTCTAACGCTAACCCTCACCCTAATCATAACCCTAAACCTCACCCTAACCCTACCCCTCAACCTAACTCTCACCCTCTCCTAACCCTCACACTAACCCTAACCCTCATCCTAATCCTAACAATCATCCTCAATTTCACCCTCACCCTCAGCCTAACCCTAACCCCAACCCTAACCCTAACCCTAACCCTAACCCTCACCCTAACCTTAAACCTAAACCTCACCCTCAAACTAACCCTCACCCGCAACCTCAACCTAATCCTCACCCTCACCCTCACCCTCACACTAAACCTCAACCTCACCTTAAACATCACCCTAACCCTAACCCTCACCCTAACCCTAACTCTAACCCTCACCCTCACCCTAACCCTAACCCTAGTTCTAACCCTAACCCTGACCCTCACCCTAACCCTCACCCTAACCCTTTCCCGACACCTCAACCTAACTCTCACACTAACCCTAACCCTAACCCTAACCCTCACCCTAACCCTACCCCGAAACCTAAACCTCACCCACACCCTAACACTCACCCTAACCCTAACCCTCAACCACACCCTAACCTTAACCCTCACCCGAACCCGAACCCTCACACGAACACTCACCCTCACCCTAACCCTCACCCTCACAATAAAAATCACCCTAACCCTAACTCTCACCCTAACACTATCCCTAACCCACACCCTAACCCTAACCCTCAACCTAACCCTAACCCTCACCCTGACCCTCACCCTACCCCTAACCCTAACTCTCACCTTAACCCTTACCATAACCCTAAACCTCACCCTAAACCTAATCCTCACCCTAACACTAACCCTCACACTAAACCTAACCCTAACAGTCACCCTCACCCTCAACCTCACCCTCACCCTAACTCTCACACTCACCCAAAGCCTAAAACTTACCCTAACCCTAAACCTCACCATAGACATCACCCTAACCCTAAACCTCACCCGAACTCGAACCCTCACCCTAACACTCACCCTCACCCTAATCTTCACTCTCACAATAAATATCACCCTAACCCTACCCGTCAGCCTAAACCTAACCCTCTACCTAACCCTAACCCTCACCCTGACCCTCACCCTAACCCTCACCCTAACCCTAAACCTAAACCTCACCCTAAACCTAACCCTCACACTAACACTGACCCTAACCCTCACCCTCACCCTCACCCTCACAATACCCCTAAACCTAACCCTAATCCTAACACTAAAGCTCACCCTCACCCTCACCCTCACCCTAACCCTAACCCTCACCTTAACACTAAACCTAATGCTAACCCTAACCCTAACACTCACACTAACCCTAAACCTAACCCTCAGCCTAACACTCACCCTAACCCTAACCCTAACGCTAACCCTCAACCTAAACGTAACACTAACCCTAAGACTCATACTAACCCTAACCCTAACCCTATTGCTAATCCTAACCCTCACCCTCAACCTCACACTAACCCTCACCCTCACCTCAGCTCTCACCCTCACCATAACCCCAACCCTAACCCTCAAACTCACCCTAACCCTAACCCTAAACCTAACCCTCACCATCAGCATCACCCTAACCCTAACCCTTACCCTCACACTAAACCTAACCCTAACCATAAACCGAAACCTAGCCCTCACACTAACCCTAACTCTCACCCACAGCCTAACTCTCACCCTCACCCGAACCCTCACCCTAACCCTAACCCTCACCCTAAACCTTACCCTCACCCTATCCTTAACCTTAACTCTAATCCTCACACTAAGCCTCACCCTTAACCTAATGCTAACCCTAACCCTCACCCTCAACCTAAACCTCACCCTTACCCTTTCCCTTACCCTCACCCTCACCCTCACCATCACACTCACCCTAACCTTCACCCTCACCCTCTCCCTAACCCTAACCCTAAACTAACCCTCACGCTAACCCTAACCCTAACCTTCCCCCTCACTCAAACCTTCACCCTCACCCTAAAGATCACCCTAACCCAAACCCTCACCTTAACCCTCACCCTCACCCTAATCCTCATCCTAATCTAACCCTAACCCTTACCTAAACTAAACCCTCACCCTCACCCTCACCCTAAACCTCACCCTCAACCTAGACCTTACCCTAACCCTAAACCTAAACGTAACCCTCACCCTCACCCTAACCCTAACCCTAACCCTCACCCTAATCCTAACCCTCACCCTAACAATAACCTTCACCCTCACCCTCACCCTCATCCTAATCCTAACACTAACCCTAACCCTCACCCTCACCCTCACCCTAACCCTAACACTAACCCTCACTCTAATCCTAACACTCATCCTAAACTAAACTTCACCCTCACCCTCACCCTAAACCGAACCCTAACACTAACGTAAAACCTCACCCTCACTCTAACCCTCACCCTATCCTTATCCTCACCCTAACCCTAACCCTAACCCTAACCCTAATCCTAATTCTCACATGAACCCTAACCTTCACCATAAACCTAACCCTAATCCAAATCTTTAGCCTAGCCTCACTCTAATCCTAAACCTTACCCTCACCTTAACACTAACCATAACCCTAACACTCACACTAAACCTAACCCTCACCCAAACCCTAACCCACATCCTCACCTGAACCTTCACCATCACCCTAACACTCACCCTCACAATAACCCTCACGCTAACCCTAACCCTAAACCGAAACCTAACCCTCACACTAAACCTATTCCTCACCCTATCCCTAACCCTAACCCTAACCCTCACACACACCCTTGACCTCACACTAACCTCACCCTAACCTTAAAACTAACCCTTACCCTAACCCTAACCCTAAACCTCACACTAACCCTAAACCTTAACCTAACCCTTACCCTCACCCTAATCCTAACCCTTACCCTAACCCTAACCCTAAATCTCACACTAACCCTATCCTTCACCCTAAACCTGACCCTACCCCACAGCTTGACCCTCATCCTAAACCAAACCCTAAACCTAACCCTCACCCTAACCCTAACCCTCACTCTCACCCTCACCCTCAGCCATACCCTAACCCTAATCCTAAAACTAAACTTCACCCACACCCTCAACCTAACTATAACCCTAACCCTAACACTAATCCTCACACGCACCCTCACCTGAACTCTCACCCTCACCCTAAACCTCTCCCTAACCCTCGCCCTCACTCTAACCATCACCCTAACTCTTATCCTCACACTAAAACTAACTCTAAACCTAACCTTAACCCTAACACTAACCCTAACCCTAACCCTAACCCTAAAGCTACCCCTCACCCTAACACTCACCCTAACCCTAATCCTAACCCTATCCCTAACCTTCACCCACACCCCCACCCTCACCCTAACCCTCACCCTCACCCTAAACATCACCCTAACCCTTACCCTCACCCTAACCCTAACCCTCACCCTAAACAGAACCCTCAACTTAACCCTCACCCTCACCCTAATCCTCACCCTAACCCTAACCCTAAAACTTACCAAAACGAAAACCTCATCCTCACCCTCACCCTCACCTAACCCTAACCCTAACCCTAGCCCTCACCCTAACCCTAACCCTAACACTAACCCTCTCCCTCACCCTGACCCTCAGCCTAACCCTAACTCTAACCCTAACCCTCACACAAACCCTAAGCCTCACCCTCACCGAACCCTCACCCTCACCCTAAAACTCACACTAACCCTAACCCTATCCCTAACCCTAACCCTAACCCTCATCCTCAAACTCACCTAAAACTAACTCAAACCCTCACCCTCACCCTCACCCTCACATTAACCCTCACCCTCAGCCTAACCCTCACCCCAACCCTAACCCTAAAACTCATTGTAACCCTCACACTAACCATAACCCTAATCTTAACCCTCAACCTAACCGTAACCCTACCCCTAACCCTCACCCTCACACTCACCCTAAACCTAACGCTAGCACTCAACCTAACCCTAATCCTCACCCACACCATAACCCCCACCTTTACTCGAACCCTCATCCTCACCGGAACCCTCATCCTCACCCTAACCCTCACCCTCACCCTGAACATCACCCAAACCCTAACCCTTACGCTAACCCTAACCCTCACCCTAACCCTAACCCTCAACCTAAACCTCACCCTCACCCTAATCCTCACCATAACCCTATCCCTTACCTAAAAGAAACCCTCACCCTAACCTCACACTAACCCTCACGCTCACCCTAGCCCTCACCCTAATCCTAACCCTAACCCTAATCCTTACCCTCACCCTAACCCTCACCCTAACCCTTACTTTCAAACTAATCCTAACCCTAACATTAACCATAACCCTCACAGTAAACGTAACCCTCACCCTAACCCTAACACTCTCACTGAGCCTCACCCTCACCCTCAGCCTAACCCTAATCCTAAACCTATTCCTAATCCTAACCCTCATCCTCAACCTCACACTAACACTCACCCTCACCTCAGCCCTCACCCTCACCATAACCCTAACTCTAAAGCTCAACCTCACCCTAACCATAACCCTATACCTAAACCTCACCATCAGCATCACCCTAACCCTAACCCTTACCATCACCCTAACCCTAACCCTAACCATAAACCGAAACCTAGCCCTCACAATAACCCTAACCCTCATCCACACCCTAACCCTCACCCTTAACCGAACCCTCACCCAAACCCTAATCCTCACCCTAAACCTTAGCCTCACCCTAACCCTAAACCTAACCGTAAACCTCACACTAAACCTAAACCTCATCCTAACAGTAAACCTACCCCTCAGCCTAACCCTCACCCTAAACCTAACCCTAATATTCACCCTATCCCTACCCTTAACTCTAACCCTCACACTAAGCGTCACCCTCACCCTTACCCTAATGCTAACCCTAACCCTCAGCCTCACCCTAACCCTCACCCTAACCCTTACCCTCACCCTAACCCTAACCCTCACCCTCACCCTAACCCTCACCCTAACCCTTACCCACATCCTAACCCTCACCCTAACCCTAACCCTAAACCTCACCCTAACCCTAACCTTCACCCTCACCCTAACCATAACACTAACCCTAACCCTCACCCTAACCCTCACCATAACCCTAACCGTAACCCTCACCCTAAACTTTACCCTCTCCCTAACTCTAACCCTAACCCTAAACCTAACCCACACACCAACCCTAACCCTAACCCTCAGCCTATCCCTTATTCTAACCCTAAACCTAACCCTAAACCTCATCTTAACCCTAAACCTAACCCTTATGCTCACACTAACCCTAAAACTGACCCTCAGCCTAATGCTCATCCTAACCCTAATCGTAACGCTAACCCTCACCCTAACTGTAACACTAACCCTCACACTCACCCTAACCCTAACCCTCACCCTCACCCTCAACCTAACACTAATCCTAACCATCACCCTCACACTAATTCTAACCGTAAACCTAACCCTAACATTCACCCTCACCCTCACCCTAACACTATCCCTAACCCTCACCCTAACTCTCACACTAACCCTCCCCCTAACCCTAAACCTCATCCTCACACTAAACCTCACCACAAGCCTTCACCTCAACATAACCCTTACAGTAACCCTAACCCTAATCCTCACCCTAACCCTAACCCTCACCCAAACCCTAAGCCTCACGCTCACCGAACCCTCACCCTCACCCTAACACTCACCCTAACCCTCACCCTCACCCTAACCCTAACCCTAACCTTAATCCTCACCCTAACCCTAATCCTATCCCTAAACCTAACCCTCACCCTAACCCTCACCTTAAACCTAACGGTAACCCTAACCCTCTCCCTCACCCTAACCCTCAATCTAACCCTTATCCTCACACTAAGCCAAACCCTAACATTAACCCTAACCCTCACAGTAACCCTAACCCTCAGCCTAACCCTAAACCTAACCTCACCCTAAACCTCACCCTAACCCTTACCCTCACCCTAACGCTCAGCCTAACCCCAAACCTCCCCTCACACTAACCCTCACCATCGCCCTAACCCTCACTCTCACCCTAACCCTCAGCTACACCCTCACTCTCACCCTACCTGAACCCTCACCCTCACCCTAACCCTCACCATTACCCTAACCCTAACCATAATCCTAAACCTAACCCTGACCCTCATCCTCACCCTAACACTAAACCTAACACTAACCCTCACCCTCACACTATCCCTCATCTTAAACCTAACCCTAACCCTTACCCTCACCCTAACCCTAACCCTAACCCTAACCCTCACCCTAAACCTAACCCTATCCCTAAACCTAACCCTCACCCTCACCCTAACCTTCACCCTAAACCTAAGCCAAAACCACACCCTAACCCTCACCCTCACCCGAACCCTAAGACTCAACCTAACCCTAAACCTAACTCTGACACTCACCTTAACCCAACCCTAACCCTCGCCCTCACCCTAACCCTTACCCTAAGCCTAACATTCACCCTAAAACGAACCCTCACCCTAACACTAACCCTCAAACTATACCTAAACCTAACACTCATCCTCACCCTCTACCTCACCCTCACCCTAACAATAACCCTCATCCTAACCCTAACCCTAAACCTAATGCTAACCCTAAATCTCACTCTCAGCCTAACCCTCACCCTAACCCTTACCCTCACCCTAACCCTCAAACTAAACCTATCCCTCACCCTAACCCTAACCCTAAACCTTACACTAAACCTAACCCTCAACCTAATCCTAACCCTACCCCCATCCTAACCTTCACCCTAAACCTAACCCTAACCCTAATCCTCCCTCTATTCCTAACCTTAACCCCAAACCTAACCCTCACACTCACCCTAACCCTAATGCTAACCCTAACCCTCCACCTCGCCCTAACCCTCACCCTAATCCTCACCCTATCCCTAACCCTAACCCTAATCCTCACCCTATCCCTCACCCTCACCCTAACTCTAATGCTAACTCTAACTCTCACCCTCACCCTAACCCTCACCCCAACACTTACCCTCACCTAAACCTAACCCTCACACTCACCCTAACCCGCAAACTAACCCTAACACTAATCCTAATGCTCACTCTAACCCTCACCCACACCATAACACTAAACCTAACACTAACCCTCACCATAACCGTAAACCTCACCCTCACCCTAACCCTCACCCTATTCCTTACCCTCACACTAACCCTATCCCTAACCCTAACCCTAACCCTAACTCTCACCAGGACACTCACCCTCACCCTAACCCTCACCCTCACACTAAACAGCAACCTAAACCTGAACCTCACCCTAAACCTAACCCTAAACCTCACCCTAACCCTAACTCTCACCATAACCCTAACACTCACACTAACCCTAAACCTAACCCTCACCCTCACCCTCACCCTCACACTAACCCTAACCCTAACCCTCATCCTAGCACTCACCCTCAACCTCACCCTCACCCTAACCCTAACCCACACCCTCACCCTAATCCTCACCCTAAACCTAACCCTAACCCTTACCTAACCAAAAATATCACCCTCAGCCTCACCCTCACCCTCACCCTAACACTTATCCTCACCCTAGCCCTCACCTAACACTAAAACTCAACCTAACCCTAACCCTAAACCTCACCCTCACCCTGACCCTAAACCTAAACCAAAACCTAACACTCATCCTAACCCTAAACCTAAACCTAATGCTAACCAGATAACTCACACTCACCCTAACCCTCACTGTAATCCTTACTGTCACCCTAAACCTAACCCTAATCCTCACAATAAACCTAAGCCTCACCCTAACCCTAACCCTACCCCTCAGCCGAACCCTCACCCGAAACCTAACCCTAACCCAAATCCTCATCCTATCCTTAACCTTAACCCAAACCCTCACCCTATCCCTCACCCTCACCCTAACCCTCACCCTTATCCTTACCCTCACCCGAATCCTAAACCTCACCCTCAACCTAACCTTCACCCTAACACTTACCCACACCTTAACACTCACCCAAACTCGAACCATAAACTTAAACTTGACCCTAACCCTCAACCTAACCCTAACCTTCACCGTCACCCTAATATTCACCTTAAACTTTACCCTCACCCTAACACTTACCCTAAAACTAAACCTAACCCTCACACTAACGCTAACACTAACCCTCAGCCTAAACCTTATCCTAACCCTAAACCTAAACCTAATCCTCACCTTAAACCTAACCCTAACCCTAACACTAACACTAACCCTCATCCTAACCCGAATCCTCAACCTCAGCCTCCACATCACCCTCAGCCTAACCCTAATCCTAACCCTAATCCTAACACTTACCCTCACCCTCACACTAATTCCAACCCTAAACCTAACCCTAACACTCACCATCACCCTCACCCTAACCCTAACCGTATCCCTAACCCTCACCCTAACCCTAACCCTCACCCTAAACCTCACCCTCACCCTAACCCTAAATCTAACACTCACCGTAACCCTCACCCTATCCCTAACACTAACCCTAACCCTCATCCTCACATTAAACGTCACCTTAATCCTAAAGCTCACCATAACCCTAACCCTAATCCTAACCCTAATCCTCACCATAAACCTAACCCTCATGCACACCCTAACCCTCAACCAAAACCGAACCCGAACCCTCACCAGAACACTCACCCTAACAATAACCTTAACCCTAATCCTAAACCTAACCCTCACCTTCAAACTCACCCTAACTCTAACCCTAACCCTAACCCTAACCCTCACTCTCACCCTCACCCTAATTCTCACACTCACCCTAAACCTCACCTTAACCCTAACCCTACACCTCTCCTTAACTCTCAACCTAACCCTAACCCTAACCCTAACCTTGACCCTCACCCTGATCCTCAACCTCAGCCTAAACCTAACCCTAACCCTATTCCTAATCCTAACCCTTAACCTCACATTCAACCTAAACCTAACCCTAACCCTAACCCTCACACACACCCTCACCCTCACCCTAACCCTCACCCTCACCCTAACCCACACCCTCACCCTAAACATCACCCTAACCCTAACCCTCACCGTAAACGTATCCTCAGCTTAACCCTCACCCTCACCCTAATCCTCACCCTAACCCTAACCCTTACCTAAACGAAACCCTCACCCTCACCCTCACCCTAACACTAACCCTAACAATAACCCTAACTCTAACCCTAACCCTAACCCTAAAACTCACCCTAAAACTAACCCTAAACCTCACCCTCACCTGCACCCTAACCCTAACCCTCACACTAACCATAACCCTCACCTTTTCTTTCACCCTCACCCTCACACTAACCCTAACCCTATCCCTCATCCTCAACCTCACCCTCACCCACACCCTCACCCTAACCCTCACCCTCACCCTCACACTAACACTCAACCTCACCTTGAACATCACCCTAACCTTAACCCTCACCCTCACCCTAATCCTAACCCTCACCCTAACCCTAACGATAACCCTGACACTCACCATCACCTTAACTCTCACCCTAAACCTTATCCTCACACTAACCCTAAAACTAACCCTCAAACTAACCCTAACCCTCATCCTAACCGTATCCCGACACCTCACCCTAACTCTCACCCTAACCCTAACCCTAACCCTATCCCTCACCCTAACCCTACCCGTAAATCTAACCTTCACCCTCACCCTAACAATCACCGTCACCCTAACTTTCACCCTAACCCTAAGCCTCAACCACACCCTAACCCTCACCCTCAACCAAACCCTCACCCTCACCCCAACACTCACCCGTACCATAAACCTCACCCTCACAATAAACATCACCCTAAACCTAACTCTAACCCTAACCCTAACCCTAACCCTCACCCTAACCTTAAGCCTCACCCTAACCCTAACCCTCACCTTGACACTAACCCTAACCCAACCCTAACCCTAACCGTCAACCTAACCCTTAACCTAACCCTAACTGTCATCCTAAAACTAACACTCACCCTAACACTAACCCTCACACTATTACTAAACCTAACACTCATCCTCACCCTCTACCTCACCCTCACCCTAACCTTAACCCTCATCCTTACCCTAACCCTAAACCTAATGCTAACCCTAAATCTCACCCTCAGCCTAACCCTCACCCTAACCCTTACCCTCACCCTAACCCTAACCCTAACCTTCAAACTAAACCTATCCTTCACCCTAACCCTAACACTACACCTCACACTAAACCTAACCATCACCCTAATCCTAACCCTACCCCTCATCCTAACCCTCAACCTAACCTTAACCCTCACCCTAATCCTCACCCTATTCCTAACCTTAACCCTAACCCTAACCCTCACACTCACCCTAACCCTAATGCTAACCCTAACCCTCCACCTCACTCTAACGCTCACCCTAATCCTCAGCCTATCCCTAACCCTAACCCTAATCATCAACCTATATCTCCCCCTCACCCTAACGCTAATGCTAACCCTAACTCTCACCCTCACCCAGCCCTCACCCTAACACTTAACCTCACCCTAAACCTAACCCTCACACTCACCCTAAATCTCACCCTAACCCTCACACTCACAGTAACCCGCAAACTAACCCTAACACTAAGCCTAATGCTCAACCTAACCCTCACCCTCACCATAACCCTAAACCTAACAATAACCCTCACCCTAACCGTAAACCTCACCCTCACCCTAACCCTTACCCTCACACTAACCCTAACCCTAACCCTAAACCTAACCCTAACTCTTACCAGGACACTCACCCTCACCCTAACCCTCACCCTCCCACTAAACATCACCCTAAACCTAAACCTCACCCTAAACCTAACCCTAACCCTCACCCTAACCCTAACCCTCACTGTAAACCTAACACTCACACTAACGCTAAACCTAACCCTCACCCTCACCCTCACACTAACCCTAACCCTAACCCTTATCCTAACACTCACCCTCAACCTCACACTCACCGTAACCCTAACCCTAATCCTAACCCACACCCTCAGCCTAATCCTCACCCTAAACCTAACCGTAACCCTAACCCTTACCAAACCAAAAACCTCACCCTCACCATCACCCTCACCCTAACACTTACCGTCACCCTAGCCCTCAAGCTAACACTAAACCTCAAGCTAACCCTAACCGTAACCCTCACCCTCACCCTAACCCTCACCGTAAATGTTACCCACACCCTAAACCTCACCCTAACTCTAACACTAAACCTAACCCTCACCCTAAACCTAACCCTAACCCTAAACCTCACCCTCACCCTAACACTCACCCTAAAATTTACCTTCAATCTAACCCAAACCCTAACCAAAAACCTAACACTCACGCTAACCTTAACTCTAACCCTCAGCCTAACCCTTTTCCTAACCCTAAACCTAACCCTAACCCTCACACTCACTCTAACCCTAACCCTAACCCTCACCCTAACCCTAACCCTCACACTCCCCCTAACCCTCATCCTAACATTTACCCTCAACCTAAACCTTTCCCTAACCCTCTCCCTGACCCTCACCCTTACCCTAACCCTAAACCAAACCCTTACCCTAACCCTAAACCTCACCCTAAACCTAACCCTCACCATAACAGTAACCGTCACAGTAACCCTAACACTAAGCCTCACCCTCAACCTCACCCTCACCCTCACACTAACCCTAACCCTCATCCTAACCCTAACGGTAAACCTAATGCTAACCCTAAAACTCACCCTCACCCTAACTCTCACCCTAAACCTTACCCTCACCGTAACCCTAACTCTAACCCTCACACTAAACCTAACACTCAACCTAACCCTATACCTACCACTCAGCCTAAACCTCACGCTAAATCTAACTCTAAACCTAATCCTCAACCTATCCCTAACCTTAACCCTAACCCTCACCCTCACCCTAACCCTCATGCTAACCCTAACCTTCACCCTCACCCTAACCCTCACTCTAACCCTTACCCTCACCCTAACTCTAAACTTCACCCTTATCCTAACCCTCACCCTAACCCTTACCTACACCCAAACCCTCACCCTAAGCCTAAGCCTAAACCTAACCCTCAAACTAACCCTCACCCAAATCCTAAACATAACCCTAACCGTAACCCTCAGCCTAATCCTCACCCTAAACCTAACCCTCACCCTCAGCCTAACCCTCACCCTAACCTTTACCCTCAACCTAACCCAAACCCTAACCCTAAACCTAACAGTCACACTAACCCTAACCTTAACCCTCAGCCTAACCCTTATCCTAACCCTAAAACTAACCCTAACCCTCACCCTAACCCAAACCCTAACCCTAAACCTAACCCTCACACTAACCCTGACCCTAACCCTCAGCCTAACCCTCACCCTAACCCTAACACTAACCCTAACCCCCAACCTCACCCTCACCCTAACCCTAAACCTAAACCTAACCCTCACCCAAACGCTAACCCACACCCTTACTGTCACCCTCACCCTCATTGTAACCCTAATCCTTACCCTATTCCTAACCCTCACCCTCACCCTCACCCTAACTCTAAACCTAACCCTCCTCCTCCCCCTCACCCTAACCCTATCCCTTACCCTCACCATAGCGCTAAACCTCACCCTATACCTCAACCTCACTCTAAACCTAAATCTAACCCTAAGCCTCACCCTAAACCTCACTCTAACCATAACACTAACCGTAACCCTCATCCTCACACTATACCTCATCCTAACCCTTACCTTCACCATAATCCTAACCCTATTTCTCACCCTAACCCTAACACTCACCCACACCCTAACCCTCACCCTCACCCTCACCCTCACCGTAATACTCAACCTAACCCTAACCCTAACCCTAATTCTAAACCTAACCTCACCCTCAAACTCACCCTCACCCAAACCCTAACCCTCATCATCACCCTCAAAATAACCCACACCTGCACCCTAATCCTCACCCTAACACTAACCCTAAACCTAACCCTCAACCTAATGCTAACCCTCACCCTAAACCTAAACCTAACCCTCACCCTAACCCTCACCCTAACCTTTACCCTCAACCTAACCCAAACCCTAACCCTAAACCTAACAGTCACACTAACCCTAACCTTAACCCTCAGCCTAATCCTTATCCTAACCCTAAAACTAACCCTAACCCTCACCCTAACCCAAACCCTAACCCTAAACCTAACCCTCACACTAACCCTGACCCTAACCCTCAGCCTAACCCTCACCCTAACCCTAACACTAACCCTAACCCCCAACCTCACCCTCACCCTAACCCTAAACCTAAACCTAACCCTCACCCAAACGCTAACCCACACCCTTACTGTCACCCTCACCCTCATTGTAACCCTAATCCTTACCCTATTCCTAACCCTCACCCTCACCCTCACCCTAACTCTAAACCTAACCCTCCTCCTACCCCCTCACCCTAACCCTATCCCTTACCCTCACCATAGCGCTAAACCTCACCCTATACCTCAACCTCACCCTAAACCTAAATCTAACCCTAAGCCTCACCCTAAACCTCACTCTAACCATAACACTAACCCTAACCCTCATCCTCACACTATACCTCACCCTAACCCTTACCTTCACCATAATCCTAACCCTATTTCTCACCCTAACCCTAACACTCACCCACACCCTAACCCTCACCCTCACCCTCACCCTCACCGTAACACTCAACCTAACCCTAACCCTAACCCTAATTCTAAACCTAACCTCACCCTCAAACTCACCCTCACCCAAAGCCTAACCCTCACCATCACCCTCAAAATAACCCGCACCCGCACCCTAATCCTCACCCTAACACTAATCCTAAACCTAACCCTCAACCTAATGCTAACCCTCACCCTAACCCTAACCCTCACCCTCACCCTAACCCTCACCCTAACCCTAACCCTAACTCTCACCCTAACCCTAACCGTAAACCTAACCTTCATCCTCACCCTAACCCTCACCGTCACCCTAGCACTCACCCTAACCAAAAACTTCAACCACACCCTAACCCTCACCGGAACCCTCACCCTCACACGAACACTAACCCTCACCCTAACCCTCACCATCACTACACACATCACCCTAACCCTAACTCTCACCCTAACACTAACACTAAACCTAAGACTCAACCTAACCCTGACCCTCACCCTGACCCTCACCCTAACCCAACCCCAACCCCAACCCTCACGCTAACCCTTACCCTAACCCGAACACTCACCCTAAACCTAAACCTCACCCTAACACTAACCCTCACACTAAACCTAAACCTAACACTCATGCTCACCCTCTACCTCACACTCACCCTAACCCTAAACCTCATCCTTACCCTAACCATAAACCTAATGCTAACCCTAAATCTCACCCTCAGCCTAACCCTCACCCTAAGCCTTACCCTTACCCTAACCCTAACCCTAACCCTGAGTAAACCTAACCGTCACCCTAACCCTAACCCTATACCTCACCCTAAACCTAAACCTCACCCAAATCCTAACCTTACCCCTCAGCCTAACCCTCACCTTAAACCTAACCCTAAACCTAATCCTCACCCTATCCCTAAACTTAACCCTAACCCTCACGCTTACCCTAACCCTAATGCTAACCCTAACACTCACCCTCACCCTAACCCTCACCCTAACCCTTGACCTCACCGCAACCCAAACCCTCACCTTCATCCTAACCCTCACCCTAACACTTATCCACACCCTAATAATCACCCTAACCCTAAACCTAAACCTAACCCTCACCCTAAATCTAACCATAACCCTAAACCTAACCCTGAACCTAACCATCACCCTAACCCTAACCATCACCCTCACCCTAACCCTCAACCTAAACTTTACCCTCAACCTAACCCAAACCCTAACTCTAAACCTAACACTCACACTAACCCTAACCCTAACCCTCAGCCTAACCCTTATCCTAACCCTAAACCTAACCCTAACCCTAACCCTCAATCTCACCCTAACCCTAACTCTAACCCTCACCCTAACCTAAACCTAAACCTCAGCCTAACCCTCGACCAAACCCTAACCCTAACCCTAACCCTCACCATCATCCTATCCCTAACCCAAACCCTAACCCTCAATTTAACCCTCACCTTCACACTCACCTTAACCCTCATCCTAACACTTACCCTCAACCTAACCCTATCACTAACCCTAAACCTAACCCTAACTCTCACCCGAACACTCACCATCAGCCTAACCCTGAGCCTCACACTAAACATCACCCTAAACCTAACCTTCAAACTAACCCTAACCCTCACCATAACCCTAACCTCACCATAACCCTAACCCTCACACTAACCCTAACCCTAACCCTCACTCGCACCCTAAACCTAACTCTAAACCTAACCCACACCCTCACCCTAATCCTCACCCTAAACCCTAACCGTAACCCATACCTAACCGAAAACCTCACCTTCACCCTCACCCTCACCCTAACCCTCACACTCACCCTAGCCCTCACCCTAACACTAACCCTCACCATAACACTAATCCTAACCCTCACCCTCACCCTCACCCTAAACTTAAACCTAACCCTAACCCTCATCCTAACACTAACCCTAACCCTAATTCTAACCCTAAACCTTACACTCGCCCTAAGCCTCACCCTAACCCTTACGGTCACCTTAACCCTAACCCTAACCCTCACACTAAATCTAACACAAACACTAACTCTAACTCTACCCTTCAGCTTAACCCTCACCCTAAACCAAACCCTAACCCTAATCCTCACCCTGTCCTTAACCTTAACACAAACACTCACAATAACCCTAATGCTAACCCGCACCCTCACCCTCACCCTAATCCTCACCATAACCCTTACACTCAACCTAACCCTAACCCTCACCCTCAACCTATACCTCACCCTAACACTTACCCACACCCTAACCCTCACCCTAACCCTAACCCTACACCTAAATTTCACCCTAATCCTCACCCCAACCCTAACCCTCACCCTCACCCTAACCCTCACCCTAAACTTTACCCTCACCGTAACCCTTAACCTAACCCTAAACCTAACCCTCACACTAATCCTAAACCTAAACCTCAGCCTAACCCTTATCCTAACCCTAAGCCTAACCTTAACCCTGACCCTAACCCTAACTCTCACACTAATCCTAACCCTAACCGTCAGCCTAACCCTCACCCTAACACTAACCCTAACCCTTATCCTAACCCTAAAACTCACCCTCACCCTCCCAATCACCCTCAGCCTAACCCTAAGTCTAACACTAAACCTAACCCTAACACTCACCCTCACCCTCACCCTAATCCAAACCCTAACCCTAACACTCACCCTAACCCTAACCCTCAACCTATACCTCACCCTCACCCTAAACCTAACCCTAACCGTAAACCTCACCCTAACCCTCACCCTAATCCTAACACTAACCCTAACCCACATCCTCACACTAAACCTTACCCTAACCCTTACCCTCACCATAACCTTAACCCTAACCCTAAGCCTAATCCTCACCCTAACCATAACGCTCACCCACAACCTAAACCTCACCCTCAGCCGAACACTCACCCTCACCCTAACACACTCCCTAACCCTAATCCTAACCCTAACCTTCACCCTCACCCTGACCCTCACCTTCAGGCTAACCCTAACCCTGACTTTATTCCTAATCCTAACCCTCACCCTCACCCTTACCCTAACCATAATTCTCACTCTCACCCTCACCCTCACCATAAGCCTCACCCTCACCCTCACCCTAAACGTCACACTAACCCTAAACCTCACCCTAACCCTAACCCTATCCCTCAACCTAAACCTAAACTCAGCTTAACTCTCACCATCATGGTAATCCTCAACCTAATCCTAACCCTTACATAAGTGAAACCCTCACCCTAACCCTCAACTTCATCCTATCCCTCACCCTAAACCTAACCTTAATCCTAACCCTCACCCTCAACCTTTGTTTCCCCCTCAGCCTTACCCTAAACCTAACCCTAATCGTAAACCTAACCCTCAACCCCAACCTCACTCTAACCCTAACCCTAAACCTAATGCTAAGATTCACCCTCACCATCACCCTAACCCAAAACCTAACCCTAACCCTAACCCTAAAACTCACACTAACCTGAATCCTAACCCTAACCCTCATCCTCACCCTGATCCCCACCATCACACTAACCCTCACACTAACACTAACCCTGACCCTAACCCTAACCCTAACCCTCACCCTTCACTTTCACCCTCACCCTCAGCCTAACCCTAACCCTAACCCTAACCCTAACCTAACCCTCACCCTCACCTTCACCCTAACAATAACTCTAACCCTAAACCTCACTCACACTCACCCTCACCCTCACCCTCACCTCAAACCTCACCCTCACTCTCACCCTCACAATAACACTCAACCTCAGCCTAAACCTCATCCTAACCCTAACCCTCACACTAACACTAACCCTAACACTCACCGTAACGCTAACCCTCACCCTAACCCTTACCCTAACCCTAACGCTAACCCTAAACCTCACCCTCACCCTAACCCTAACCCTAACCCTAAACATAACCCTCACACTAACCGTAACCCTCACCCTAACGCTAACCCTAACCCAAAACTTCAACCTCACCCTGACCCTCAACCTCAGCCTAACACTAACCCTAACTCTATTCCTAATCCTAACCCTCACCCTCACCCTCACCTAAACCTAACACTAACCCTAACCCTCACCCACACCCTCACCCTCACCCTAACCCTCACCCTCACAATAAACATCACCCTAACCCTAACTCTCGCTCTAACACTAACCCTAAACCTCACCCTAACCATCACGCTGTCCCTAAACATCACCCTAACCCTAACCATCACCCTAACCCTAACCATCACCCTAACCCTAACCCTAACCCTCACCCTAAACCTAACCTCAGCTTAACCCTCACCCTAACCCTAATCCTCACTCTAACCCTAACCCTTAACTAACTGAAACCCTCAAACTCACCCTCACCCTAACCCTCACCCTCACCCTAGCCCTCACCCTAACCCTAACCCTCACCCTCAACCTGCCCTTCCCCCTCAGCCTTACCCTAACCCTAACCCTCAACCCCACCCTCAGCCTAACCCTAACCGTAACCCTAATGCTAACCCTCACCCTAACCCTCACCCTCACCCTAACCCTAACAATAAGCCTAACCCTAACACTAAACCTAACCCTAAAACTCAACCTAACCCTAATCCTAACTCTAAACATCACCCTCACCCTCACCCTCATTCTAACCCTCACCCTCACCCTCACTCTCACCATCACACTAACCCTCACACTAACCCTAACACTCACCCTAACCCTAACCCTCACCCTCACATTCACCCTCACCCTCAGCCTAACCCTAACCCTTACCCTCACACTAACATTAACCCTCACCCTAACCCTAAACCTACCCTTCACCCTAACCCTTACCCTAACCCTAAACCTAAACCTAACCCTTTCCCTAATGCTGACCCTAACAGTAACCCTCACCCTCATACTAAACATCATTCTAACGCTAACCCTCACCCTAATCATAACCCTAACCCTCACCCTAACCCTTCCCCTCAACCTAACCCTCACCCTCCCCTAACCCTCACACTAACCCTAACCCTCACCCTAATCCTAACCCTCACCCTCAATTTCACCCTCACCCTCAGCCTAACCCTAACCCTAACCCTAATCCTAACCCTAACCCTAACCCTCACCCTAACCTTAACCCTAAACCTCACCCTCAAACTCACCCTCACCCGCAACCTCAACCTAACCCTCACACTCACCCTCATCCTCACACTAAACATCAACCTCACCTTAAACATCACCCTAACCCTAACCCTCACCATAACCCTAACTCTAAACCTCACCCTAACCCTAACCCTAACCATAGCTCTAACCCAAACACTCACCCTAACACTAACCCTCACCCTAACCCTTATCCTCACACTAACCATAGCCCTAACCCTAACCCTCACCCTAACCCTATCCCGACACCTCCACGTAACTCTCACACTAACCCTAACCCTAACCCTAACCCTCACCCTAACCGTCACCCTAAACCTAAACCTCACCCATCCCCTAACACTCACCCTAACCCTAACCCTCAACCACACCCTAACCTTCACCCTCACCCGAACCCTCACCCTCACACGAACACTCACCCACACCCTAACCCTCACCCTCACAATAAACATCACCCTAACCCTAACTCTCACCCTAACACTATCCCTCACCCTCACCCTAACCCTAACCCTCAACCTAACCCTAACCCTCACCCTGACCCTCACCCTACCCCTAACCCTAACTCTCACCCTAACCCTTACCATAATCCTAAACCCCACCCTAAACCTAATCCTCACCCTAACACTAACCCTCACACTAAACCGAACCCTAACAGTCACCCTCACCCTAAACCTCACCCTCACCCTAACTCTCACACACACCCGAAGCCTAAACCTTACCCTAACCCTAAACCTCACCATAAACATCACCCTTACCCTAAACCTCACCCGATTCCGAACCCTCACCCTAACACTCACCCTCACCCTAACCTTCACCCTCACAATAAACATCACCCTAACCCTACAAGACAACCTAAACCTAACCCTCTACCTAACCCTAACCCTCACCCTGACCCTCACCCTAACCACAACCCTAACCCTAACCCTCACCTGAACCCTTACCCTAACCCTACCCCTCACCCTAAACCTAACCCTCACCCTAAACCTAACTCACACACTAACACTAACCCTAACCTTCACCCTCACCCTCACACTCACAAAACCCCTAAACCTAACCCTAATCCTAACAATAACCTTCACCCTCACCCTCACCCTCACCCTAACCTTAACTCTCACCTTAACCCTCATCCTAACACTAAAGCTAACCCTAACCTTCACCTTCACCCTAAACCTCACCGTAACCTTTACCCTCACCATAACACTAACCCTAACCTTAACACTAATCCTCACCCTCACCCTAACCCTCGCCCACACCCTAACCTTCACCATCACCCGAACCTTTGTCCTCACCCTAACACTCACACTAACTCTAACCCAACCCTCACCCTCACCCTCACCCTAAGCCTAACCCTAACCCTAAACCTAAACCTAACCCTCAACCTCACCCTAAACCTAGCGCTCAACCTAAAGCTCACCCTATCCCTAATGCTAACCCTACAGCTCACGCTCACCCTAACCCTCACCCTAACCCTTATCCTCACACTAACCCTCACCCTAACACTAACACTAACCCTCACCCTAACCCTAACCCTAACCCTAACCCAAAACCTAACCCTCACCGTCACCCTCAACCTAACACTCACCCTCACCATAAACATCACCCTAATGGTAAACCTCATCCTAAACCTAACACTAACCCTCACCCTAAACCTAACACTAACCCTCACCCTAATTTCACCCTATCCCTAAAGCTAACCCAACACCTCAGCCTCACCCTAACCCTCACCCTATCCCTTACCCTCACACTAACCCTAACCATAACCCTAACCCTAACCCTCACACTAAACCTAATCCTCACCCTAGCCCTAACCCTCACACTATCCCTCACCCTCACCCTAACTCTAATTCTAACCCTAACTCTCACCCTCACCCTAACCAACACCCTAACCCTTACTCTCACCCTAACCCTAACCCTCACCCTCACCCTAAATCTCACCCTAACTATTACCCTCACCCTAACCCACAAACTAACCCTAACCCTAACCCTAAACCTAACACTTACCCTCACCCTAACCCTAAACCTAACCCTAACCCTAACCCTCACTCTAACCCTTACCCTAACCCTAACCCTCACCCTAACTCTAACCCCAACTCTCACCCTAACCCTAACCCTCACACTAACCCTCACCCTCAACCTCAATATCACCCTAAAACTTACCCTCATCCTAGTCATGACCCTAAACCTAACCATAACCCTAATCCTAATTTTCAACCTCACCCTCACCTGACCCTAACCCTAACACTAATCCTAACCCTAAACCTCACCCTCACCCTCAACCTAACCGGAACCTTAACCCTAACCCTCTCGCTAAACCTAACCCTCACTCTAATGCTACCCCTAACCTTAACCCTAACAATAACCCTAAACCTCACACTAACCCTCACCCTAACCCTAAACCTAACCCTAAAACTCACCCTAACCCAAATCCTAAGCCTAACCCTCACACTCACTGTCACCCTCACCCTAAACCTGACCCTCAACCTCACCCTAACCCTAACCCTCAAACTAACCCTAACCCTGACCCTAACCCTAACCCTAACCCTCACCCTCACCCTCACCGTCACCCTCATCCTAACACTTACCCTAAACCTAATCCTAACCCTAACCCACACCCTCACCCTAAACCTCACCCTAACCCTTATCCTCACACTAAGCCCAACCCTAACCCTCACCCTCACCCTCACCTTAACCCTAAGCCTAAACATAACCCTCACTCTATCCCTAACTCTTACCCTAACCCTAACCCTCACACTAACCCTCACCCTAACTCTTATCCTAACAATTACCCTAAACCTAACCCTCAACCTTACCCTTACCCTACACCTCACCCTAATCCTAAACCTCACCCTAACCCTAAACTTAAGCCTCAGCCTAAACCTAACCCTCACCCTCACCCTAATCTGCACCCTAACCCTAACATTTACCTAACCGAAACCCTCACCTCACCCTCAATATCACCCTAACCCTAACCCTCACCCTAACCCTGACCTCACCCTAACCCTAACCCTAATACTAATCCTAACAGTAAACCTAACCCTCACACTAATCCTAACACTACCCCTCAGCCTAAACCTAAAACTAAACCTAACCATAACCCTAATCCTCACCCTATCCCTAACCCTAACCCGAAACCTCACCCAACCTTACCCTCACCGTAACCCTAATGATAAACCTAACCCTCACCTTAACCCTAAAACTCACTCTTACCCTAAGCCTCAATTAAGCCTTACCCTTACCCTAACCCTAAGCCTAACCCTCACCCTAATACTAACCCTAACCCTAACCCTAAACATCACCCTCACCCTAACCCTCATCCTCACCCTTACCCTCATCCTAATGCTAACCCTAACACTAACCCTCACCCTAACACTCACCATCACCCTAACCCTCACCCTAAGCCTAAACCGCACCCACATCCTAACCCTAACCCTCAAGCGAACCCTCACCGTCACCCTAATCCTCCCCCTCCCCCTAAACATCACCCTAACCCTAACCCTCACCCTACCTCTCAACCTCACCCAAATCCTCACCCTAACACTAACCCTAACACTTACCTAACTGAAACCCTCTTCCTCACCCTCACCCTAAACCTCACCCTAACCCTAGCCCTGACCATAACCCTAACCCTAACCCTAACACTCACCCTGACCCTCACCCTCAACCTCACCCTCAGTCTAACCCTAACCCTTAACCTAACCCTAACCCTCACCCTCACCCTCATTCTCACCCTCACTATAACTCTAACCCTAACCCTAACTCTCACCCTCACCCTCAGCCTAACCCTAACCTTATCCCTAACCCTCACCCTCACCGTAACCCTCACCAAAATCCTAACCCTAACCCTCACCAATACCCTAATCCTAACCCTAAACCTAACCCTCACACTAACCCTTATCCTAATCCTAACACTAACCCTAAACCTCACCCTCACCCTAACCCTAACCCTCAGCTACACCCTAACTCTCACCCTCACCTGAACGCTCACCCTCACCCTGACCCTCACCCTTACCCTAACTCTAAACCTAATCCTAAACCTAACCCTGACCCTCATCCTCACCCTAACACTAAACCAAACACTAACCCTCACCCTCACCCTAACCCTCACCCTAAACCTAACCCTAAACCTTACCCTCACCCTCACCCTCACCCTAACCCTAACCCTAACCCTCACCCTAACCCTAACCCTATCCCTAAACCTAACCCTCACCCTAACCCTCAACTTAAACCTAACAGTAACCCTAACCCTCTCCCTCACCCTAACCCTCACCCTAACCCTTATACTCACACTAACCCAAACCCTAATACTAACCCGAACCCTCACAGTAACCCTAACCCTCAGCCTAACCATAACCTAACCTCACCCTAACCCTAACCCTAACCCTAACCCTCACCCTACCTCTCAACCTCACCTAAATCCTCACCCTAACACTAACCCTAAGACTTACCTAACTGAAACCCTCTTCCTCACCCTCACCCTAAACCTCACCCTAACCCTAGACCTGACCATAACCCTAACCCTAACCCTAACACTCACCCTGACCCTCACCCTCAACCTCACCCTCAGCCTAACCCTAACCCTTAACCTAACCCTAACCCTCACCCTCACCCTCATTCTCACCCTCACTATAACTCTAACCCTAACCCTAACGCTCACCCTCACCCTCAGCCTAACCCTAACCTTATCCCTAACCCTCACCCTCACCGTAACCCTCACCAAAATCCTAACCCTAACCCTCACCAAAACCCTAACCCTAACCCTAAACCTAACCCTCACACTAACCCTTATCCTAATCCTAACACTAACCCTAAACCTCACCCTCACCCTAAAGCTCACCCTAACCCTTACCTTCACCATATCCCTAACCCTAACCCTAACCCTAATTCTCACCCTCACCCTAAACATCACCCTAACCCTAACCCTCACCCTAAACCTAACCCTCCACCTAACACTGAACCTCACCCTAATCCTCACCCTAACACTAACCCTAACCCTTACCTAACCGAAACCCTCTTCCTCACCCTCACTCTAACGCTCACCCTCACCCTAGCCCTGACCATAACCCTAAACCTAACTCTAACGCTCACCCTCACCCTCAACCTCACACTCAGCCTAACCCTAACCCTTAACCTAACCTTAACCCTCAACCTCACCCTGACTCTCACAATCCCGGTAACTCAAACCCTAACCCTAACTCTCACCCTCACCCTCACCCTAAACCTAACCCTATCCCTAACCCTCACCCTAACCCTAAATCTCACCCAAACCCTAACCCTAACCCTCACCCTCACCCTAACCCTAACCCTAAACCTAACCTTCACCCTAACCTTTATCCTAAACCTAACACTAACCCTAACACTCACCCGGACCCTAAAACTCACCCTAAACCTTACCTTCACCATATCCCTAACCCTAACTCTTACCCTAATCCTCACACTAACCAGAACCGAAACCCTAACACTAACCCTCACCCTTATGCTCACCCTAACCTTAACCCTCACCCTCACCATCACCCTAAACCTCACCCTAAATGTAACACTCAGTCACACCCTAAACTTCACCCTCACCTGAACCCTCACCCTCACCCTAACCCTCACCCTTACCCTAACCCTAACCCTAATCCTAAACCTAAGCCTGAACCTCATCCTCACCCTAACCCTAAGACTAACCCTAAACCTCACCCTCACCCTAACCTTATCTCTAAAACCAACCCTCACCCTAACCCTCACCTTAAACCTAATGATAACCATAAACCTCTATCTCACCCTAACCCTCAGCCTAACCCTTATCCTCACACTAACCCAAACCCTAACACTAACCATGACCCTCACAGTAACCCTAACCCTCAGCCTAACCCTAAACCTAACCTCAACCTAAACCTCACCCTAACACTTACCCTCACCCTGACGCTAACCCTAACCCTAAACCTCCCCTCACCCTAAACCTCACCGTCGACTTAACCCTCACCCTAAGCCTAACCCTCACCCACAACCTAACCCTAATCCTCACCCTCACACTCACACTCACCCTAAGTTCAACTCTAATCCTTACCCTAATCCTAAACCTAACCCTCACCCTCACCCTCATCCTAAACCTAAACCTAATCCTAACCTTCACCCACACCCTCACCCTAAGCCTAACCCTAACAATAACCCTCACCCTAACCCTCAACATAACCCTAACCCTAACCCTCACCGTAACCCTAACGCTAACCCTAAACCTCACCCTCACCCTAACCCTTATTCTCATACTAAACCTAACCCTAACCCTCACCCTCACCCTCACACTAACCCTAACCCTACCCCTCACCCTAAACCTCACCCTAACTCTAACCCTCTCCCACACCCTAAACCTCACCCTAACCTGAACCCTAACCCACACCTAGCCCTCACCCTCACCCTAAACATCACCCTAACCCTAACCCTCACCCTAACTCTAACCCTAACGCTCCCTAACACTAACCCTCACATTAACCCTCACCCTCAACCTAATCCTCCCCCTAACAATAACCCTAACACTTACCTAAGCGAAACCCTCCCCCTGCCCCTCACCCCCACTCTAAAACTCACCCTCACAATAGCCCTCACCCTAATCCTAAACCTAAACCTAACACACACCCTCACCCTCACCCTCTCCCTCAGCCTTACCGTAACCCTAAATCTAATCTTAACACTAACCTTCACCCTCACCCTCAACCTTACCGTAACCCTAACCCTAAAGCTAACCCTCATCCACACCCTAACCCTCACCCTAACCCTAACACTAACTCTAACCCTCACCCTCAAACTCACCCTAACCCTAAACCTAACCCTAACCGTCAATCTAACCCTAACCCTCACCCTCACACTCACTGTCAGCCTAACCCTCACCCTAAACCTAACCCTATCCCACACCCTAAACCTCACCCTCACCCGAACCCTCACCCTCACCTGAACCCTCACCCTAAACCTAACCCTCACTCTAACCCTAACCCTAACCCTTACCTAACCGAAACCCTCACCCTCACCGTCATACTCACCGTAACCCTCACCCTCACCGTAGCCCTCACCCTAAGCCTAAACCTCACCCACATCCTAACTCTAACCCTCATACGAACCCTCACCGTCACCCTAATCCTCCCCCTCCCCCTAAACATCACCCTAACCCTAACCCTCACCCTAACCCTAACCCTTAACCTAACACTCAACCTCATCCTAATCCTCACCCTAACACTAACCCTAACCCTTACCTAACCGAAACCCTCTTCCTCACCCTCACCTTAACCCTCACCCTCACCCTAGCCCTGACCATATCCCTAAACCTAACCATAACGCTCACCCTCACCCTCACCCTAACCCTCACCCTAACCCTAACCCTTAACCTAACCCTAACCCTCAACCTCACCCTGACTCTCACCCTCACTGTAACTCTAACCCTAACCCTAACTCTCACCCTCACCCTCACCCTAACCCTAAACCTATCCCTAACCCTCACCCTAACCCTAACCCTCACCCAAATCCTAACCCTAACCGTCAGCCTCACCCGAAACTTAACCCTAAAACTAAACCTCACCCTAAACCTTATCCTAACCCTAACGGTAACCCTAACCCACACCCTCACTCTGAAGCTCACCCTAACCTTTAACTTCACCATATCCCAACCCCTAACCCTAACCCTAATCCTCACACTAACCCAAACCATAACCCTAAGCCTAACCCTCACCCTAACGCTCACCATAACCCTAACCGTCACCCTCACCCTAACCCACACCATCACCCTAACCCTCACCCTAACCCTCACCCTAAACCTAACCCTCAACCACACCCTAACCCTCAACCTCACCTGAACCCTCCCCCTTACCCTAACCCTCCCCCTTACCCTAAACCTCCCCCTTACCCTAACCCTAACCCTTATCCTAAACCTAACCCTCTCCCTCATCTTCACCCTAACACTAACGCTAACACTAACTCTCAACCTCACCCTAACCCTCACCATAAACCTAAACCTAGACCTCAACCTCAACCTCACCCTAACCCTATCCCTAACCCTAACCTTCACCCTAACCCTAACCCTTACCCTAACCCTAACCTCAACCTAACCCTTACCCTCACCCTAACGCTAACCCTAACCGTAAACCTCCCCTCACCCTAATCCTCACCATCGCCCTAACCCTCACCCTAAGCCTAACCCTCACCCACAACCTAACCCTAATCCTCACCCTCACCCTAAACATCACCCTAACCCTAACCCTCACCCTAAACCTAAGCCTAATCCTCACCCTAAACCTAAACCTCACCCTCACCCTCACCCTAAGCCTAACCCTAAACCTAACCCTAATCCTAAACCTAACCCTCACACTCACTCTCACCCTAAGCCTAACCCTAGCCCTAACCCTAATCCTAAACCTAACCCTCACCCTCACACTCACCTTAAGCCTAACCCTAACCCTAACCCTAATCCTAAACCTAAACCTCACTCTCACCCTGAACCTAACCCTAAACCTAAATTTCACCCTCACCCTCACCCTAACCCTAACAATAACCCTCACCGTAACCCTAACCCTAACCCTCACCGTAACCCTAAAACTCACCTTCACTCTAGCCCTTATTCTCATACTAACCCTAACCTTAACCGTCACCCTCACCCTCACCTTAACCCTAACCCTGACGCTACCCCTCACCCTAAACCTTACCTAAACCTAACCCTCTCCCACACCCTAAACCTCACCCTAACCTGAATCCTAACACTCACCCTAGACTTCACCCTCACCCTAAACATCACCCTAACCCTAACCCTCACCGTAACTCTAACCCTAACACTCCCTAACCTTAACCCTCACATTAACCCTCACCCTCCATATAATCCTCACCCTAACAATAACCCTAACCCTTACCTAAGCGAAACCCTCGCCCTCACCCTCACCCCCACTCTAAACCTCACCCTCACACTAGCCCTCACCCTAACCCTAAACCTAAACCTAACATTCACTCTCACCCTCACCCTCACCCTCAGCCTTACCGTAACCCTAAATCTAATCCTAACACTAACCTTCCCCCTCACCCTCACCCTTACCCTAACCCTAACCCTAACGCTAACCCTCACCCTCACCCTAACCCTAACCCTAAACCTAACCCTCAACCTAAAGATAATCCTAACCCTCAGCCTCAATCTAAACGTCACCCTAACACTAACTCTCACCCTAACCTTAATGCTAACCGTAAACCTAAGAGTCACCCTCAACCTAACCCTCACCCTAACCCTAAGACTAATCCTAACCCTCACCCTCACCCTCACCCTACCCTAACCCTAACCCTACCCCTCACCCTTACCTTCACCCTAACCCTAACCCTAATCCTGAACCTATCCCTAACGCTAACCATAACCCTCAACCTCACCCTAACCCTCAACCTAACCCTTACCCTCAACCTGACCCTAACCCTAACCATAACCCTAACCCTCACACTAACCCTAAAACTCACACTAACCCTAACCGTACCTCTCACCCTAACCCTCACCCTCACTCTAACCCTAAACCTAACCCTAACCCTCACCCTAATTCCAACCCTAACCCTCACCCTAACCCTAACCTTCACACTAACCGTCATATTTAACCCAATTCTCACCCTAGCAATAACCCTAACTCTTAACTAACCGAAACCCTCACCTTCACCCTCATTCTCACATTAACACTCAACCTCAACCTAGCCCTCACCTTAACCCTAACCCTAACCCTAACCCTAACCTTCACCCTCACCCTCACCCTCACTGTCATCCTCAGCCGTACCATAACCCTAACCCAAATCATAACCCTTACCCTCACCCTCACCCTCACACTCACCCTAAACCTCACCCTCACCGTATCCCTCCCCCTAAACCTAGACCTCACCCTACCCCTAACCCTAAACCTCACTCTTACACTAACCCTAACCCTAACTCTAACAATAACCCTAACCCTAATCATAACCCTAACCCTCACTGTCACTGTCACAGTCACCCTAAACTTGACCCTCAACCTCACCCTCACCCTAACCCTCATACTAACGCTAACCCTCACCCTCACCCTAACCCTAACCCTCACACTCAGCCTAACCCTTAACCAAACCCTAATCCTAACCCTAAACCTCACACTCACCCTAACCCTAACAATAACGCTCAACATCACTCTCACCCTCACCCTTACCGTAACCCACACCCTCAACCTCAACCTCACCCTAACCCTCACTGTCACCCTAAATTTCATCCTAATCCTAACCCTCACCCTAACCCCATACTTTACCCTAACCATAACCCTCACCCTAACCCTCACCCTAACCCTGACCCTACCATTCACCCTAACCCTCATCCTAACACTAACCCTAATCATCAGCCTAACCCTAACCCTCACCCTCACTCTCACCCTCAGCCTCAGCTTAACCCTAACCCTAACCCTAATCCTAAACCTAACCCTCACCCCCTCTCTCATCCTAACACTAACCATAACCCTAATGCTAACCTTCACCCTCACCTCAACCTAACCCTAACCCTAAACCTAACAATAACTGAAACCCTAACCCTAACCCTAATCCTAACCCTAACCCTCACACTAACCCTAAATCTAACCCTATAACTCACCCTAACCCTAACCCTAACCATCACCCTAACACTAACCCTCACCCTAAGCCTACCCCTAACCTTCACCCTAAACTTCACCCTACTCCTAACTCTCACCCTAACCCTAAAACTAACCCTCACCCTAACCCTCACCCTAACCCTCACCCTAAACCTAACCCTACCCCTCAACCTAACCCTCAACCTAACCGTAACCCTAACCCTCACCCTAACCCTAAACCTCACCCTCACCCTCAGCCTAACCCAAACCCTACCCCTAATCTTAAACGTAACCCTCACACCCTCCCTCACCCTAATCCTAACCATAAACCTAACTCACACTCAACTTAACCCTAACCCTAACCCTAACAATAACTCTAACCCTAACCCTAACCCTAATCCTAACCCTAACCCTCACCCTCAGCCTCACCAAAACTCTGACCCTAATCCTAAACGTAACACTCACCCTCACCTTATCCCTAAAACTAACCCTTACCCTAATCCTCAACTTAACCCTATTGCTAACCCTAAACCACACCCTCACCCTAAACCTCATTCTAACTCTAAAGCTCACTATAACCCTAACACTAAACCTAACCCTGATCCTCACCCTTACCCTAACCCTCAACCACACCCTAACACTCAACCTCACCCGAAACCTCACCCTCACGTTCACACTCACTCTAACCCTAACCCTAACCCTACACCTAACCCTCACCCTCACCCTCACCCTCACCCTTACCCTAACCCTAACCCTAACCCTCACCCTCACCCTAAATATCACCCTAACCCTAACACTAACCCTAACCCTAACCCTCATCCTCACACTATCCCTAAACTTATACCTAACCCTAACCCTCACACTAACCCTAACCCTCACCCTAAACCTAAGCCTACCGCTCACCCAAAACCTCATGCTAACCCTAACACTAACGCTAACCCTCACCCTAATCCTAACCCTAACCCTAACCCTAACCCTCACCTTCACCCTAACACTCACCATCACCCTAAAACTCACCCGAAACCTAACCCTAACCCACACACTAACCCTCACCGCCACCCTCACCCTCACCCTCACCCGAACCATCACCCTCACCTTAAACCTCACCCTCAACCTAAACATCACCCTAAACCTAACCCTCACCCTAACCCCAACCCTAACCCTCACCCTAACCCTAATCCTCACGCTCAATCTAACCCTCACCTTCACCCTCAAACTAACCCTAACACTAATGCTAAACCTAACCCTGACACTCACCCTAACCATCACCGTAACCCTTACTCTTACCCTAACCCTAACCCTCACCCTCACCTAACCTTCACCCTAACACATATCCTCACACTAACACTAACCCTATACATAACCCTAACCCTCACACTAACCCTAACCCTACCCCTCACCCTAACCCTCACCCTAACCCTAACCCTAACGCAAACCCTCAACCTTATCATAAACTGAACCCTAACCCTACCCCTCACCCTAACCCTCCCCCTAACCCTAACCCTAATGCTAATCCTCACCCTAATCATAAACTGACCCTAACCCTCACACACACCCTAACCCTCATCCTCAACCGAACCCGAACCCTCAACCGAACCCACAACCTCAACCTAAAGCTCACCCTCAACCTAAACAGCAACCTAAACCTAACCCTCACCCTAACCCCAACCCTAACCCTCACGCTAAACCTAACAATCAAACTAGCCCTCACCCTCACCCTAAACCTCACCCTAACCCTAACCCTTACCTAACCGAAACCCTCACCCTCACCATCCCTCTCACCCTCACCCTAACGCTCACCCTGACCCTAACCCTTGCCCTAACCCTAACCCAAAACCTAACCCTAACCCTCACCCTCACCCTAACCATAAACCTAACCAATGCATAACCCTCACCCTAAACCTAACTCTAACCCTAATGTTAACCCTAACCCTAACCATCAACCTAACCCTAACCTTCAACCTCACCCTCACCCTCAACCTAACCCTAAACCTAACCCTCACCCTCAACTTAACACTCAGTTTAACACTTACCCTCACCATAATCCGAACCTTAATCCTACCCCTCACCCTAACCTTAACCCTCAATCTCACCCTCACCCTCACCCTAAGCCTAACCCTATCCCTAAGCATAATCCTAAAAGAAACCCTCACCCGCACCCTCAACCTTACCCTAAACCTAAAACTAACACTCATCCTAAACCTAACCCTTACCCTAACCTTTACCCTCACCCTAGGACTCACCCTAAACCTAACCCTAATCCTAACCCTAACACTAACCCTCAGCCTCTCCCTCAGCCTAACGCTAAGCCTAACCATAATCCTAACAATAAACCTCACCCTCACCCTAACCTTAAACCTAACCCTAACCCTCACCGTCACCCTCACCCTCACACTCACCCTAACCCTCACCCTCACTCTCAACCCTCACCCTGACCCTCAACCTCACCCCAAACTTCACCCTAACTGTAACCCTCACCCTAACTCTAACCCTCTCTCTAAAGCTCACAATAACCCTAACGCTAACCCTAAACCTCACCCTCTTCCTAACCCTCACCATAACCCTTATCCTCACACTAACCCTAACCCTAACCCTCACACTAACCCTAACTCTCACACTAACCCTAACCCTAACCCTCAAGCTAACCCTCACCCTAACCCTAACCTTAAACCTAACCGTCACATTAAACATAACGCTAACCCACACCCTCACCCTAACCCTCACCGTCACCCTAACCTTCACCCTAACCCTCACCCATAACCTAACCCTCACCTGAACCCGAACTCTAACCCTCACCCTAACCCTAAACCTCACCCTAAACATCACCCTAAACCTAACCCTCACCCTAAATCTAACCCTAACCCTCACCCTAACCCTAAACCTCATACTAAACCCCACACTCAACCTAAACCTCACAATAACAATAACGCTTACCCTTACCTAACCGAAACCCTCACCCTCACCCTAACCCTCACCTTAACCCTCAACCTAAATTTAAGCCTAACTCTCACCCTCAACCTCAGCCTAAACCTAACCCTCAACCTCACCATCACCCTCAGCCTCAGCCTATCCCAAACCCTAACCCTAATCCTATACCTAACCCACAACCTCACCCTAACCCTAACCCAAACCCTAACGCTAGCCCTCACCCTCACCCTCACCCCCACCCTAAACCTCACTCTCAACCTCACACTCACCCTAACCCTCACACTAACCCTAACCTTCATCCTAACCATAAACCTGACCCTCTCGCTTATCCTCACCCAAACCCTCACCTTCAGCCTAACCCTAACCCTGAAACTAATCCTAACCCTAACCCTCACCCTCACCCTAACCCTCATCCTAACCCTCAACCTAACCCTAACCAACACCCTAATCCTCACCCTAACCCTCACCCTTACCCTAACGCTCATCCTAAACTTTAACCTCACACTAACCCTAATCCTAAGACTAACACTAACCCTCACACTAACCCTAACCCTCACCCTAACCCTAAACCTACCACTCAACCTAACCCTCACCCTAACAATCACCCTAACACTAACCCTAACCCTCAACGTCAATCTAACCCTCAACGTCACCCTAAACTGATCCTAACCCTAAACCTAACCCACACCCTAACCCTCACCCTCACCTGAACCCTCACCCTCACTCGAAACCTCACACTCATCCTAACCCTCACCCTCACCCTAAACATCACCCTAACCATAACCCTCACTGTAAACCTAACCACAACCCTACCATAACCCTAACCCTCAACCTAACACTCACCCTCACACTAACGCTCACATTAAACTTTAACCTCACACTAACCCTAACCCTAACACTAACCCTAACACTCACACTAACCCTAAGGCTCACCCTAAACCTAACCCTACACCTCAACCTAAACCTCACCCTAACATTCACCTTAACCCTAACTCTAATCCTCACCCTCACCCTAACCCTCACCGTCACCCTAACCTGACCCTAACCCTAACCCTAACCCACACCCTAAACCTCACCCTCACCTGAACCCTCACCCTCCCCCGAACCCTCACCCTAATCCTCACCCTAACCCTAACAGTAACCCTAAACCTTACCCTAACCCTAACCCTAACTCTAACCCTCACCCTAACCTTAACCCTAAACCTAACCATCACCCTAACCCTCATCCTAACCCTAATGCTAACCCTAAACATCACCCTCACCTTAACCCTAACCCTAACTCTAAACCTAACCCTAACCCTAAACCTTACCCTAACCCTAACCCTAACCCTCACACTAACCCTAACCCTCTCCCTATCCCTAACCATACACCTCACCCTAACCCTCACCATCACCCTAAAACTAACCCTAACCCTCACCCAAAACCTTACCCTAAACCTCACACTCAACCTAACACTCACCGTCACACTAACCCTCACCATAACTCTAACCCTCACCCAAAACCTAACCCTAATGCTCACACTCAACCTAACCCTCACAGTCACACTAACCCTCACCATAACCCTAACCCTCACCCACACCCTAACCCTCACACTCACCCGAAACATAACTCTCACCCTAACCCTCACCCTCACCCTAAACATCACCCTAACCCTACCCCTCAACCTAACTATAAACCTTACCCTCACCCTAACCCTAACCCTCACACTAACCCTCACCCTCAATTTAAACCTCACCCTAACAATAACCCTAACGCTTACCTAACTGAAACCCTCACCCTCACACTCATTCTCACACTAACACTCAGGCTCAACCTAGCCCTCACCCTAACCCGAACCCTAACCCTTACCCTCACCCCAATCCTCGCCCTCAGCCTCACCCTAACCCTAACCCTAACACTCACCCTCATCGTCACTTTAACCCTAACCATAACGGTAAACCTCACCCTCACACTCACCCTAACCCTAACCCTAGCCGTAACAATAACCCTAACCCTAACCCTAAACCTAATCCTCAAAATAAAACTAACCCTCACCCTAATCTTAACCCACACACTAACCCTCGCTCTCGCCCTCAGCCTAACCCTAAACCTTACCCTAACCCTCACCGTAACCCTCACCCTAAACCTCATCCTAACCCTAACACCAAGCCTAACACTCACTCTAATCCTAACCCTCACCAGAACCCTTATCCTCACACTAACCCTAACCCTAAACCTAACCCTCACACTAACCATAACCCTCACCCTAACCCTAACCCTAACCCTCACCCTACCCCTCACCCTAACCCTAACATTAACTCTAACTCTCACCCTAAACATAAACCTATCACTCACCCTCACCCTAAACCTCACCGTCACCCTGACCTTCACCCTAACACTAACGTTCACACACACCCTAACCCTCACGTGAAACCGAACCCGAACCCGAACCCTAACCCTCACCCTCACCCTAAACCTCACCCTAAACCTAACCCTCACCCTAACCCTCACACTAAACCTCAACCTAATCCTCACCCTAACCCTAACCCTAACCCTAACCCTTACCCTCAACCCCACCCTCGCCTTCAGCCTAACCATAACCCTAACCCTAACACTCACCCTCAACCTCACCTTAACCCTAACCCTCACCCTCACCCTAGCCCTCACCCTAACCATAACCCTAATCCTAACATTAACACTAACCCTCAGCCTCTCCCTCAGCCTAACCCTAACCGTAATCCTAACAATTAACCTCACCCTCACCCTAACCTTAATCCTAATTCTCACCATCTCCATCACCCTCACACACACGCTAACCCTCACCCTCACCCTCAAACCTCACCTTAACCCTCAACCTCACCCTAAACATCACCCTAACCGTAACCCTCACCCTAACCCTAACCCTCTCCCTAAACCTCACAATAAACCTAACGCTAACCCTAACCCTCACTCTCTCCCTAACCCTTACCATAACCCTTATCCTCACACTAACCCTAACCCTAACCCTCACACTAACCCTAACTCTCACACTAACCCTAATCCTAACCCTCACGCTAACCCTCACGCTAACCCTAACCTTAACCCTAACCATCACCTTAAATATAATGCTATCCCTCACCGTCACCCTAAACTTCATCCTAACCCTCACCCATAACCTAACCCTCACCTGAACCCGAACTCTAACCCAAACCCTAAACTTCACCCTCACCCTAAACATCACCCTAAACCTAACCCTCACCCTAACTCTAATCCTAACCCTCTCCCTAACCCTAAACCTCACACTAACACCCACACTCAACCTAAACGTCACCCTTACAATAACCCTAGGCCTTACCTAACCGAAAATCTCACCCTCACCCTAGCCATCACCTTAACCCTCACCCTAACTTTAACCCTACCGCTCAACCTAATGTTCACCCTAACAATCACCCTAACACTAACCCAAACCCTCATGTCACCCTAACCCTCAATGTCACCCTAACCGGACCCTAACCGTAAACCTAACCTACATCTTAACCCTCACCCTCACCTGATCCCTCACCCTCACCCGAAACCTCACACTCATCCTTACCCTCACCCTCACACTAAACATCACCCTAACCATAACCCTCACTGTAAACCTAACCTCAACCCTACCTTAACCCTAACCCTCAACCTAACCCTCACCCTCACACTAACCCTCACCCTAAACTTTAACCTCACACTAACGCTAACCCTAAACCTAACCCTAACCCTCACACTAACCCTAAGGCTCACCCTAAACCTAACCCTACCCCTCAACCTAACGCTGACCCTAACATTCACTCTAACCCTAACCCTAACCCTCACCCTCACCCTAACCCTCACACTAACCCTCACCCTAACCCTCACACTAACCCTAAGGCTCACCCTAACCCTAACCCTAACCCACACCCTAACCCTCACACTCACCTGAACCCGAACCCGAACCCTCACCCTAATCCTCACTCTAACCCTAACCCTAAACCTTACCATAACCCTAACCCTCACACTAACCCTAACCCTCACACTAACCCTAACCCTCACCATAACCCTAACCCTACACCTCACCCTAATACTCACCATCACCCTAAAACTAATCCTAACCCTCACCCAAAACCTAACCCTAACCCTCACACTCAACCTAACTCTCACCGTCACACTAACCCTCACCGTAACCCTAACCCTTACCCACACCCTAACCCTCACACTCACCCGAACCCTAACCCTCACCCTAACCCTCACCCTCACCCTAAACATCACCCTAACCCTACCCCTCAACCTAACTATAAACCTTACCCTCACCCTAACCCTAACCCTCACACTAACCCTCACGCTCAATTTAAACCTCACCCTAACAATAACCCTAACTCTTACCTAACCGAAAACCTCACCCTCACCCTCACTCTCACAATAACACTCACGCTCAACCTAGCCCTCACCGTAACCCTGACCCTAACCCTTACATTAACCCCCACCCTCGCCCTCAGCCTAACCGTAACCCTAACCCTAACACTCACCCTCATCTTCAACCTAACCCTAACCCTAACGTTAACCCTCACCCTCACACTCACCCTAACCCTAACCCTAGCCCTAACAATAAACCTAACCCTAAACCTAAACCTAATCCTAAAACTAACCCTCACCCTAACCCTAACCCTAACCCTCACCCGCACCCTAATCCTCACCCTAAACTTTAACCTCACACTAACTCTAACTCTATCCCTAACCATAATCCTCACACTAAAACTAACCTTCATCCTAACCCTCACCCTTAACCTCACCCTAACCCTCACCCTCACCCTAACACTAACGCTAACCCTAACCCTCACTCTCAACCTAACCCTCACCCTAACCCTTATCCTCACACTAACCTTAAACCTAACCCTAACCCTCACATTAACCCTAACCCTCACCCTAACCCTTACTCTTCCCCTCACCTAACAGCTCACCCTAACCCTAAACCTCAACTTCACCCTAACCCTCACCGTCACCCTAACCCTCACCCTAACCCTAACCCACACCTACACCCTAACACTAATCCTCACCCTAATCCTAACCATCACCTTAAACCTCACCCTGATCCTCACCCTAACCCTAACCCTAAGCCTTTCCTAACCGAAACCCTCACCCTCACCCTAACTGTCACCCTCACCCTAACCTTCACCCTAGCCATCACCCAAAAACTTACCCTAACCCTCACCCTCAACCCTCACTCTCACCCCCACCCTCAGCCTAACCCTAACCCTAAACCTAACCTCAACCTCAACCTCCCCCTACCCCTCACACTAACCCTAACCCTAATCCTAACCCTAATGCAAAAACTAGCCCTCACCCTCACACTAACCCTAACCCTCTGCATAAACCTAACCCTAACCCAACCCTACCCCTACACCTCACCCTCACCCTAACCCTCTCCCTCACACTAGCCCTCACCCTAAACCTAACTCTCACCCTAACCCTAACCCTAACCCTCTCCTTCACCCTAACCCTCACCTTCACCCTAAACTAGCCCTAACCCTTACCCTCACCCTAACCCTAACCCTAACCATAACCCTAACAGTAAAACTAACCCTCACCCTAACCCTCATCCTAACCCTTAACCTCACCCTAACCCTTACCCTCACCCTAACCCTAATCCTAACGGTAACCCTCACCCTCACCCTAACCCTCACCCTAACCCTTACCCATACATGAACCCTAAGCATAACACTCAGCCTAACCCTCATATTAAACTTAACCCTAAACCTAACCCTCACCTTACCCTTAACCCTAAGCCTAAACCAAACCCTCACCCTAACCCTAACACTCACACTCACCCTCAACCTCACTGTAAGCCTAACCCTAACACTAACCCTAATCCAAACCCTAACACTCACCCTCACCCTAACTCTAAACCTAACCCTAAACAAACCCTCACCCTCACCCTAAACCTATCCCTAAACCTCACCCTAATCCTAACCCTAATCCTAATCCTAACCCTCACCCTCACCCTAAACCTCACCCTCACCCTTATCCTAACACTAACATTAACCCTAAACCTTACCCTCACACTAACCTTAACCCTGACCCTAACCCTAACCCTACCCCTCACCATAAACCTCACACTAACACTAACACTAACCCTAACCCTCACCCTAACACTAACCATAACCCTAACCCTCACCCACACCCTAAACCTCATCCTCACCAAAACCCTCTCTCTTACCCTAAATATCACCCTAACCTAACCTTCACCCTAACCCCTACCGTAACCCTCACCATAAATCTAGACATCTACCTAATCCTCAGCCTCAACCTAATCTTCACCCTAAACCTCACCCTAACCCTTACCTAACCCTAACTCTAACCCTCAACCTCACCCTCAACCTAACCCTAACCATAACCCTCACCCTAACCCTAACCCTATCCCTAAATCTAACCCTAACCCTATCCCTCACCCTAACCCTCACACTCATGCTAAACATTACCCGCACCCTAACCCTCACCCTAAACCTAACCCTCACCCTAACCCTCACCCTAACCCTAATGATAACCCTAACACTCACCCTCACCCTAACCCTCACCCTAACCTTTATCCATACACTAACCCTAAGTCTAACCCTAACCCTAACCCTCACACTATCACTAACCCTCACCCTAACTCTAATCCTACCCCTCACCCTAACCCTCACCCTACACCTAAACCTAACCCTAACACTAAGCCTCACCCTAAACCTAACCCTAATCCTCAACCTCACCCTAACCCTCATGGTCACCCTAACCCTCACCCTAACCCTAACACTCACCCACACTCTAACCCTCACCCTAAACCTAACCCTAACACTCACCCTAATCCTCACCATAACCCTAACCCTATCCCTAACCCTCAACCTTACCGTCACCCTATCCCTAACGCTAAACCTAACCCTAAACCTCAACCTAACCCTCATCCTAACACTTATCCTCACACTAAACCTAAAAATAACCATAACCCTAACCCTCACATTAACCCTAACCCTCACACTAACCCTAAACCTACCCCTCACCCTAAACCTCACCTTCACCCTAACCCTGACCCTAAACCCTCACCCGAAACCTAACCCTAACCCGCACACTCACCCTAACGCTCACCATCACCCTAAAACTCACCCTAACCCTAACTCTCACCCACACCCTAACCCTCTTCTCAACCGAACCCTAACCCTCACCCTTACCCTTACCCTCAACCTACACGTCACCCTAACCCTAACCCTCACCCTAACTCTAACCCTAACCCTCAACCTAACCCTACCCTCACACTAACCCTCACCCTCAACTTAAACCTCACTGTAACAATAACCCTAACCCTTACCTAACCGAAACCCTCACCCTCACCCTCAATCTCACCCTAACCCTCAAACTCAACCTAGCCCTCACCCTAACCCTAACCCTAAACCAACCCCTTACCCTCAACCTCACCCTCGCCCTCAGCCCAACCCAACCCTAACCCTAACCCTAACCCTCAGCCTCACCCTAACCCTCAACCTAGCCTTTAACCTCACACTAACCCTAACTCTAACCTTATCCATAACCCTCACAGTAAACCTAACCCTCAACCTAACCCTAAACCTACCCCTCAACCTAACCCTCACCCTCACCCAAACACTAACCATAACCCTCACCCTCACCCTAAACCTCACCCTCACCCTAACCCTAACCCTCACCCTAACCCTAAACCTAACCCTAACCCTCACCCTAACCCTAACCCTCACACTAACCTTCACATTCAACCTAATACTCACCCTAACAATAACCCTAACTCTTACGTAACCGAAATCCTCAGCTTCACCCTCATTCTCACCCTAACCCTCACCCTCACCCTCACCCTCACCGGCACCCTCAGCATTACCAGAACCCTAACAGAAATCGTAACCCTTACCCTCACCCTCACCCTCACACTCACCCTAAACCTCACCCTCACCATAGCCCTCACCATAAACCTAAACCTCACCCTAACCCTAACTCTAAACCTCACTCTTACCCTAACCCTAACCATAACCCTAACCCTCACCCTAACCCTCACCCTAACCCTCACCCTAACCCTCACACTAACCCTCACACTAACCCTCATCCTAACCCTAACCCTAACCCTCATCCTCACCCTAACCCTCACCCTTACCCTCACCCTCACCCTCAGCCTAACACAAACCCTACCCCTAACCTTAATCCTAACCCTCACCCCCTCCCTCTCCCTATTCCTAACCATAACCCTAATGCTAATTCTCACACCCACACTCAACTTAACCCTAACCCTAACCCTAACAATAACTGTAACCCTAACCCTAACCCTAATCCTAACCCTAACCCTCACCCTCAGCCTCACCAAAACTCTAACCCTAACCCTAATCCTAAACCTAACCCTCACCCTCACCCTATCCCCAAACCTAACCCTTGCCCTAATCCTCACCCTAACCCTATTGCTAACCCTAAACCTCACCCTCATCCTAATCCTCACTCTAACTCTAAAGCTCACTATAACCCTAACTCTAAGCCTAACCCTAGTCCTCACACTAAACCTAACCCTCAACCACACCCTAACACTCAACCTCACCCGAACCCTCACCCTCACGTTTACACTCACTCTACCCCTAACCCTAACCCTAACCCTACACCAAACCCTCACCCTTACCCTCACCCTCAACCTAACTCTAACCCTATCCCTAACCCTAACCCTCACCCTAACCCTAAAACTCACCCTAACACTAACGCTAACCCTAACCCTCAGTCTCAACCTAACCCTCACCCTAACCCTTATCCTCACACTAACCATAACCCTAACCCTAACCCTAAACCTCACACTAACCCTAACCCTCACCCTATCCCGAACCCTACCCCTCACACTAACCCTCACCCTAACCCTAAACCTAATTCTAACATTCACCCTAACCCTATCCCTAACCCTCACCCTCACCCAATCCCTCACCCTCACTCTAACCCTCCCTCTCCCCCTAAACATCTCCCTAACCCTAACCCTCACCCTAAACCTAATCCTAACACTCACCATAACCCTAACCCTCAGCCTAACCCTCACCCTCGCCCGAATCCTCACCATAACCCTAAACCTAACTCTAACCTAACTAAAACCCTCCCCCTCCCCCTCACCCTCATGCTCACCCTCACCCTCTCCCTATCCCTCACCATAACCTTAACCCTCCCCCTAACCCTAACCCTCAACCTAACGCTCACCCTAAACCTGACGCTAAACCTCACCCTCATACTAACACTAACCCTCACCTTATCCTTCACCCTAAACCTCACCCTGACCCTAACGCTAGCCCTAACCCTCACTCTCAACCTAATCCTCACCCTAACCCTTATCCTCACCCTAACCCTTATCCTCACCCTAACCCTTACCCTCACCCTAACCCTAACCCTAAACATAATCCTCACACTAACCCTAACCCCTAACCCTCACCCTAACGCTCACCGTAACCCTAACCCTCTCCCTCATCCTAACCCTCAACATCACCTTAACCCTCACCCTAACCCTAACCATCATCCACACCCTAAAAGTCACCCTCACCCTCACCCTAACCCTGACGCTAACCCTCCCCTAAACCTCACCCTAACCCTAACCCTCACCCTTAAACTAATTCTAACCCTCACCCTCATACTAACCCTATCCCTCACCTTATCCCTCACCCTACACCTCACGCTAACCCTAACGCTAACCCTAACCCTCACTCTCAACCTAACCCTCACCCTAACCCTTACCCTCCCACTAACCCTAAGCCTAACCCTAACCCTCACATTAACCCTAACTCTTACCCTAACCCTTACCCTACCCCTCACTTAACCCCTCACCCTAACCCTAACCCTAACCCTCACCTTAACCCTAGCCCTAAACCTCACCTTCACCCTAACCCTCACCGTCACCCTAACCCTCACCCTAACCCTAACAGTCAACTGCACCCTAACACGCACACTAGCCCTCACCCTAACTCTCACCCTCACCCTAAACATCACGCTAATCCTAACCCTCACCCTAACCCTAAACCTAATCTTCGCCCTAACCCTAACCCTCAGCTTCAACCTCACCCTCTCCCTAATCCTCACCCTCACCCAAAGTGTCAAACTAACCCTCACCCTCATCCTAGCCCTCACCCTAAAACTAACCCTAACCCTCACCCTCACCCTCACCCCCACCCTCAGCCTAACCCTAACCCTAACCCTTACCTCAACCTCAATCGCACCCTCACCCTCACCCTAACCCTATCCCTACCCCTAACCCTAATGCTAAAACTAGCCCTCACCCTCACACCAACCAGAACCCTCAGCCTAACCCTAAACCTAACCCTAACCCTACCCATACCCCTCACCCTCACCCTAACCCTCTCCCTCACACTACCCCTCACCCTAAACTTAACCCTAACCCTAAGCCTAACCCTAACCCTAACAGTAACACTAACCCTCACCCTAACAATCACCCTAACCCTAACCCTCAGCCTAACCCTCACATTAAACTTAATCCTAACCCTAACCCTCACCTAACCCTTAACCCTAACCCTAATCCTAACCCTCACATTAACCCTAACCCTCACACTCACCCTCAACCTCACCCTCAGCCTAACCCTAACCCTAACCCTAACCCTCACCCAAACCCTAAACCTCACCCTCACCCTCAACCTCACCATCACCCTCAACGTGTCCTTCACCCTCACACTCACTCTAACACTAAACATAATCCTAAACCTTACCCTAAACCTAACCCTCACCCTCACCGTCACCCTCACCATCACGCACAACCTAAACCTCACCCTCACCCTCACCCTCAACCTAACCCTAACCTTAACCATAAACCTCACTCTAATCTTAACTCTGACCCTCACCCTCACACTTACCCTAAGCCTTACCAAACACCTAAGACTAAACCTAAACCTAACCCTCACCTGCACCCTCACCCTAAACCTAAACCTGACCCTAACCCTAACAATAACCCTAACCCTCACACTCACCCTAACCCTCACCGTCACCCTAACACTCAGCCGAAACCTAACCCTCACCCACACCCTAACCCTAACGCTATCCCTATAATTCACCCGAAACATAATCCTAACCCTAACATTCACCATCACCCTCACCCTCACCCTAACCCTCACCCTCACCCTCACCCTCAGCCTAAACCTATCCCTAACCCCAGTCCTAACCCTAACCCTCACGCTAACCCTAACCCTAACCCTCACCGTCACCCTCACGCTCACCGTCAACTTAACACTCACGCTCAACCTCACCCTCACCCTGACCCTCACCCTCACCCTAAGCAGTACTCTCACCCTAACCCTCACCCTATCCATAACCATAACCCTCATCCTAACCCTAACCCTCACCCTAATCCTCACCCTAACCCTAACCCAAACCCTCACCCTAACCCTCACCCTAACCCTCATGCTAACCCTAACCCTAACCTTCACCATAAACCTCACCCTAACAATTAAACTCTCCAAAACCATGACCCTAACCCTAACCCTAATATGCACTCTAACGCTAACCCTAACCCAAACCCCAACACTCAAGGTCACCCGAATCATCAACTGAACCCTTACAATCACCCTAACCCTAAACCTAACCCTAATCCTATACCTATCCCTCACCCTAACCTTAACCCTAACCCTAACCCTAACCATCACCCTCACCCTAACACTCACCCTCACCTTAAATAACACCCTAAACCTCACCCTCACCCTAACCCTGACCCTAACACTCACCCTCATCCTAACACTCACCGTAAACGTCACCCTTACCCTAACACTAACCCTAACCCTCACCCTGACCCTCACCCTAACCCTCACCCTCACCCTTACCCTAACACTAACCCTAACCCTAACCCTAACCCTCAAACTAACCCTAAACCTGACCCTAACCCTAACCCTAACCCTCACCCTAACCCACACCCTAACACTTCCCCTAATGCTAAACCTCACCCTAACACTAACCATAATCCTAACGTTCACCCTCACCCTAACCCTCATCGTCAACCTAACACTCAGCCGAAATCTAACCCTCACCCACACCCTAACCCTCACCCTCACCCGCACTCTCACTCTCACCCTAAACATCAACCTAACCCTAACCTTCACCCTAACCGCTACCCTAACCCACATCCTCATCCTAACCCTCTACCTAACCCTCACCCTCAACCTAATCCTCACCCTCACCCTAAACCTAACCCTTAATTAACCCTAGTTCTAACCCTCAACCTGACCCTCACCCTAACCCTAACCCTAACCCTCACCCTAACCCTAAACCTAACCCTAACCCTCTCCCTCACCCTAACCCTCTCCCTCACGCTAAACATTACCCACACCCTAACCCTCACCCTAAACCTAACCCTCACCCTAACCCTCACCCTAACCCTAACACTAACCCTAATCCTAACACTAACCCTCACCTCATCCCAACCATGACTCTAACCCTAACAATAACCCTCACCCTCAACCTCACCCTACCTCCAACCCTAAACCTAATCCAATTTCTAATCCTCAACCTCACCCTAACTCTAACACTAACCCTAACCCTATACCTCAACATCACCCTCACCCTAAACCTAACCCTCAACCTAACCCTCACCCTCCCTCTAATCCTCACCCTAACCCTAACCCTTACCTAAACGAAACCCTCACCCTCACCCTCACTCTCACACTAATCCTTACAATAAACCTAACCCTAACCCTCACCCTCACCCTCAGCCTAACCCTAACCCTCACCCTAACCCTCACCCTAAACCTCACAATAACCCTAAATCTAACCCAAACCCTCACCCTCAATGTAACCCTCACCCTACCCTCACGCTGACCCTTACCCTCAACCTAACCCTAACCCTAACCCTAACCCTAACCCTCAACCTAATCCTAACCATCACCCTAACCCTAAACCTACCCCTCACCCTAAACCTCACCCTAACCTTAACCCTAACCCTAATTCTCACCCTAAATCTAACCCTAACCATCACAGTCAACCTAACCCTCATCCTAACCCTAACCCTCACCCACACCCTAACGCTCAACGTTACCCGAACCCTAACGCTCACCCTAACACTCACCCTCACCCTAACCCTCACCCTAATCCTAACCCTCACCAAAACGGTAGCCCTAACACTCACCCTAACCCTAACCCTCACACTAACCCTCACCCTCAACCTAATCCTCACCCTGACAATAACCATAACCCTTACCTAACAGAAACCTTCCCCCTCCCCCTCACCCTCACTCTCAACCTCATCCTAGCCCTCAGCCTAACCCTAACCCTAACCCTAACCCTAATCCTAACACTGAACCTCACCCTCACTCTCACTCTAACTCTAATCCTAACCTTCACCCTCACCCTAATTCTAACCCTAAAACTAATCCAAATTCTAGCCCTCAATCTCACCCTCACCCTAACTCTAACCCTAACCCTAACCCTAACCCTCACACTCACTCTCACCCTAACCCTAAACCTCGCCCTAACCCGCACCCTAACCCTAACCCTCACCCCAACCCTAACGCTAACCCTAACCGTCACCCTCACCCTAAACCTCACCCTAAGCCTTAAACTCACCCTAACCCTAGCCCTAAACCTATCCCTAATCCTCGCCCTAAGCCTAAATCTCACCCAAAACCCAAAATTAAACCTCACATGAAACCTCACCCTCACCCTTACACTCACCCTACCCCTAACCCTAACCCTAATACTAAACCTAACCCTCACCCTAACCCTAACCCTAACCATCGCCCTCACACTAATCCTCACCATCACCCTAAATATCACCCTAACCCTAAGCCTCACCCTAACCCTAACACTCACCCTAACACTAACCCTCACCGTAACCCTCACCCTAACCATAATGCTAAATCTAACCCTAAACCTCACCATCACCCTAACAGTCAGCCGAAACCTAACCCTCACCCACACTCTAACCCTCACACTCATCCGAACACTCACACTCACCCGAACCCTCAACCTCACGCCAACAATCACACTAACACTCACCCTAACCCTAACCCTCAACCTAACCTTAACACTCACCCTAGCCCTAACCCTAACCCTAATCCTAACACTGAACCTCACCCTCACTCTCACCCTAACTCTAATCCTAACCCTAACCCTCACCCTCACCCTAATTCTATCCATAACCCTAATCCAAATTCTAACCCTACTCTCACCCTCACCCTAACTCTAAGCTAACCCTAACCCTAACTTTCACCCTCACCCTCACTCTAAACCTAACTGTCACCCTAACCCGCACCCTAACCCTAAGCCTCACACTAACCCTAACACTAAACATAACCCTCAACCTCACCCTAAGCCTCATCCTATCCCTTAAACTCACCATAACCCTAACCCTAACCCTAATCCTCACCCTAACCCTAACTCTCACCCACAACCTAAAACTCAACCTCAACTAAAACATAACCCTAACCCTAACACTAACACTAACCCTAACCCTCAACGTAACCCTCACCCTAACCCTAACGCTAACCCTAACCCTAACCCTCACCATCCACTTAACACTCAGCCGAAACCTAACCCTCACCCACACTCTAACCCTCACCCTCACCTGAACACTCACACTCACCTGAACCCTCAACCTCACCCTAACCCTAACCCTAACACTGACCCTAACCCTAACCCTAACCCTAACACTCACCCTAACCTTAACACTCAACCTCACCCTAACACTCACTGTCACCCTAACACTACTCAGTAACCTAATCCTCAGCCACAGCCTAACCTTCACCCTCTCCCGAACACTCACACTCACCCGAACCCTCACCTTAACCCTCATCCTCACCCTAAACATCACCCTAACCCTAACCCTCACCCTAACCCCAACCCTAACACTCACCCTAACCCTAACCCTCAACCTAAACCTCATCCTCACCTTAATCCTCAACCTAACCCTAACCCTAACACTTACCTTATCAAAACCCTTACCCTCACCCTCACCCTAACTCTCACCCTCACCCTAGCCCTCAACCTAACCCTAACCCTAACCCTCAGCCTCACCTTCAACCTAACCCTAACCCTAAACCTCAGCCTCACCTTCAACCTAACCCTAACAGTAACCCTAAACCTCACCCTAACCCTAAAGATAACCCTATCCCTAACCCGAACCCTAACTCTCACCCTCACCTTAAGTCTATACGTAAACCTAACCCTCAACCTAACCCTAACGTTATCCCTAACCCTCACCCTCACCCTAACCCTCACCCTCAACCTAACCCTAACACTACCGCTCACACTAACCCTCATCCTAACCCTCATCCTCACCCTAGACCTCACCCTAAACTTAACCCCCACCCTAACCCTAACACTAACCCTCACCCTCAGCCTAAACCTAACCCTAACCCTAACCCTCACCATAACCCTAAGCCTAACCCTAACCCTATCCCTCACTTTAACCCTCACCCTAACCCTAATCCTCAACCTAACCCTCATCCTTACCCTAATCTTCACCATAATCTTAAACCTAACTCTTACCTAAACGAAACCCTCACACTCACCCTCACCCTAACCCTCACCCTCACCCTAGCCCTCACCCTAACCTTAATCCTCAACCTAACATTAACCCTCACCCTACCCCTATCACTAACCCTCACCCTCTCCCTAACCCTAAACCTAACCCTAGCCATCACCCTAACACTAACACTAACCCTCACCCTAACGCTAACCCTCACCCTAACCCTCACCCTAACACTTATCCTCACACTAAACCTAACCTTAACCCTCACACTAAATCTAATCCTCACCCTATCCCTAACTCTAACCCTAACCCTTACCCTAACCCTCACTCTCACCCTAACCCTAATGCTAACCCTAACACTCAACTTCACCCTAACTGTTACTCTCACCTTCAACCTAACCCTAAACCTAACCCTAAACCTCACCCTAACCCTAACCCTAACCCTATCCCTAAACTGAACCCTAAACCTCACCCTCACCCTAACATAAAACCTAAACATAACCCTCACGCTAACGCTCACCCTAAACCTAAAGTTATCCCTAACCCTCACCCTTACCCTCACCCTCACCTTCTCCCTAACACTCACCCTCAACCTAGCCCTAACCTAAGGCTAACCCTAACCCTAAACCTCCCCCTCACACTCCCCCTCACCCTCAGCCTAACCCTAACCCTAATCCTAAAACTACACCTCACCGCCAACATCACCCTAACCCGAACCTTATCCCTAACCCTCACCCGAACCCTCACCCTCACCCTAATCCTCAACCTAACCCCCACCCTCACTCTAATACTCACCATAACCTTAACCCTAACCCTTACCTAACCGAAACCCTCACACTCACCCTCACCCTAACCCTCCCACTAACACTTATCCTCACACTAAACCTACCCCTAACCCTCACACTAACCCTAAACCTCATCCTATCCCAAGCCCTAACCCTAACCCTCACCCTAACCCTCACTCTCACCCTAACCCTAATGCTAACCCTAACACTCAAACTCACCCTAACCCTCACGCTAACCCTCACCATCACCCTAAACCTAAACCTAACCCTAAAGCTCACACTAACCCTCACCCTAACTCTAACGCTAACCCAAAACCTCAAACTCACCCTAAACCTCAACCTAATACTTACCCTCACCATAACCCTAACCCTAACCCTAATCCTCACCCTAAACCTAACCCTCACCTACATCCTAAAATTCACACTTACCCTAACACTCAACTTACTCTAAACAAAATCCTAAAATAAACCCTCAACATCACCCTCACCCGCACCCTAACGCTAACCCTTACCCTAACCCTCACCCTCATCCTCACCCTAACCCTCACCTCACCCTAAACATCACCCTAACCCTAACCCTCACCCTAACCCTCACCCTCACGCTAAACAGTACCCTAACCCTAATTCTCACCCTAACCCTAAACCTAACCCTCACCCTAAACCTAACCCACACCCTAACCCTCACCCTAACCCTAACGATAACCCTAACCCTCACCCTCACCCTAACCCTCACCTAAACTTTAACCTCACACTAACCCTAACTCTAACACAAACTCTCACACTAACACTAACCCTCACCCTAACCCTAACTCTACCCCTCAACCTAAACCTCACCCTAACCCTAACTCTAAACCTAACCCTCACCCTAACCCTCACCCTAACCCTCACCCTCACCCTAGCCCTCAATCTAACCCTAACCCTCAACCTAACCCTAACCCTAAACCTCACCCTCAACTTCAACCTAACCCTAACCCTACCCCTAAACCTCACACTAACCTACACCCTAAACATAACCCTATGCCACAACCTAAACCTCACCCTCACCTTCTCACTCACCCTCACCCGAACCCTCACACGAACCCAAACCCTCAGCCTCACCCTAAACATCAACCTAACCCTAACCCTCACTCTAACCCTAACCCTAACCCTCAACCTAACCCTAACCCTCAACCTAAACTTCACCCTCACCCTAGCCCTCACCGTAACCCTAAACCTAACCCTAACCCTAAACCTCCCCCTCCCCCTCTACCTCCCCCTCAGCCTAACGATAACCCTAATCATAAACCTACCCCTCACCTGCACCATCACCCTAAACCTAACCCTAACCCTAATGCCCACCCTCACCCTCACCCTCACCCTAACCATAACCCTAACCCTAACAATAACCCTAACCCTAAATCTAACCTTAATCCTAACCCTAACCCTTACCATAACCATAAAACACCGTAACCCTAATCCTAACCCTAACCCTCACCCTAACACTAACCCTCACTCTAACCCTCACCCTAACCCTCACCCTAAACCTAACCCTAACCCTAACCTTCAACTTAAACCTAACCGTAACACTAACCCTCAAGCTAAACTTCAACCTAACCCTAACGCTAACTCCAACCCTAACGCTAACCCTAAACTTCACCCTCAACCTAACCCTCACCCTAACCCTTATCCTCACACTAACCCTGATCCTAAACCTATCCCTAACCCTCACACTAACCCTAACCCTAACCCTACCCCTCACACTAAACCTAACCCTAACCCTAAACCTAATCCTAACCCTCAACCTAACACTAAAGCTCACCCTAACCTAACCCTCACCCTCACCCTTAACCTAACCCCCAACCTAACCCTCAACCTCATCCTAATCCTCACCATAACCCAAACCCTAAAACTTACCTAACGGAAACACTCACCCTCACCCTCACCCTAATCCTCACACTTACCCTAGTCCTCAACTTAACCTTAACCCTCACCCTAACCCTAACACTAACCCTCACCCTCATCCTAAACCTAACCCTAACCCTAACCCTCACACTAAACCTCACCCTAACCCTAAACCTAACCCTCACCCTAACCCTCACCCAAACCCTAACCCTAACCCTCAACCTAAACCTAACCCTAACCCTCACCCTCAACCTAACCCTCATCCTAAACCTAACCCTCACCATAACCCTAATGCTAACCGTAAACCTAATGCTAACCCTAACCATCACCCTCAAACTAACCCTCACCCTAACCCTTATCCTCACACTAACCCTAAACCTAACCCTAACCCTAACCCTCACAATAACCCTAACCCTCACCCTAAACCTAACCCTACCCCTCACACTACCCCTCACCTTAAACCTCACCCTAAACCTAACCCTCAAGCTAACCCTCACTCTCACCCTAATCCTCACCATAACCCTACCCCTAACCCTTACCTAACCGAAACCCTCACCCTCACCCTAACCCTCACCCTCAACCTCACCCTCACCTGAAAACTAACCCTCACCCTCATACTCACTCTCTCCCTAACTCTAACCCTAAACCTAACCCTAAACCTAACCCTCAACCTCACCCTCACCCTAACACTCACCCTCACCATAAACACATCCTAACCCTAACCTTCACCCTAACCCGAAACATCACCCCCAACCTAACACTCAACCTCACCCTAAACAGCACCCTAACCCTAACCCTCAACATAAACATAACACCAACCCTCAACCCTTACCCTAACCCTCAACGTAACCCTCACCCTCACCCTAATCCTCACTATAACCCTAACCCTAAACCTTACCTAACCGAAACCCTCACCCTCATCATAACATTCACCATCACCCTAGCCCACACCCTCACCCTTACCCTCACCTTCACCCTAACCCTAACCCTAACGCTCACCCTAAACCTAACCCTTAACCTAACCCTAAACCTAACACTAACACTCACCCTAAACCAAACCGTAACCCTCACCTTAACCGTAAGCCTTACCCTAACTCTAACCCTAACCTTCATCCTCACACTCACCCTATCCCTAACCCTTACCCTAAACCTCACCCTAACCATAAATCTTACCCTAACACTAACCCTAAACCCTACCCTCACCCTAACTCTAACCCTATCCCTAACCCTCACCCTAACCCTAACGCTTACCCTAACCCTCACCCTAACAATTATCCTCACACTAAGCATACCCTAAACCCATCCCTAACCCTCACACTAACTCTAACCCTCACTCTAACACCAACCCTACCCCTCACCCTAAGCCTCAAACTCACTCTAACCATAACCCTAACACTCACCCGAAACCTAACCCTAACCCTCACACTCACCCTAACCCTCACCGTCACCCTAACCCTCAACCTAACAGTCACCCTCACACTAACCCTAACCCAAACCACACCCTCACTCAAACACTAACCCTAACCCTAATCCTAACCCTCACCCTTAATCTAACCCTCACCCTCACCCTCACCCTAACCCTCACCATCATCCTAGCCCTCACCGTAAATCTAACCCTAACCCTAAGCCAAAACCTCCCCCTCCCCCTCACCTCACCCTCAGCCTAAACCTAACCCTAATCCTAAACCTAACCCTCACCCCACCCTCACCCTAACCCTAACCCTAACGCCAACCCTCACCCTCACTCTCAACCAAACCCTAACCCTAACCCTAACAATAACCCTAACCATAACCCTAACCCTAATCCTAAACCTAACCCTAACACTAACCCTAACCCTAACCCTAACACTCACCCTCAACCTAACCCTCACCCTAACCCTTATTCTCACACTAACCCTAACCCTAACCCTAAACCTAACCCTCACACTAACCCTCACCCTAACCCTCACCCTCACCCTAGACCTCACCCTAACCTTAACCCCCACCCTAACCCTATCACTAACCCTCACCCTCACCCTAAACCTAACCCTAACCCTAACCCACACCTTAACCCAAACCCTCACCTCACCCTAAACATCACCCTAACCCTAACCCTCACCCTAACCCTCACCCTCATGCTTAACAGTACCCTAACCCTAACTCTCACCCTAACCCTAAATCTAACCCTCAACCGAAAGCTAACCCTCACCCTAACCCTAATCCTCACCCTCACCCTAAATCTAACCCAAACCCTCACACTAACCCTAACCCTCACCCTAACATTAACTCTACCCCTCACCCTAGCCCTCAACCTAACCCTAACCCTCAACCTAACCCTAACCCGAACCCTCACCTTCAACCTAACCCTAACCCTAACCCTAAACCTCACCGTAACCCTCACCCTAACCCGAAAATTAAGCCACACCCTAAACCTCACCCTCAACCTCACACTCACCCTCACCCGAACCGTCACCCGAACCCTAACACTCACCCTCACCCTAAACATCAACCTAACCCTAACCCTCACTCTAAACCTAACCCTAACCCTCACCCTAACCCTAACCCTCAACCTAACCCTCACCCTCACCCTAGCCCTCATCGTAACTCTAAACCTAACCCTAAACCTAAACCTCACCCTCACCCTCTACCTCCCCCTCAGCCTAACCATAACCCTAATCCTAAACCTTCCCCTCACCCCCACCATCACCTTAAACCTAACCCTAACCCTAACGCCAACCCTCACCCTCACCCTCACCCTAACCCTAAAGCTAATCCTAACAATAACCCTAACTCCAAATCTAAACTTAATTCTAACCCTAACCCTTACCCTAACCATAACCCTAACCCTAAAACTCACCGTAACCCTAATCTTAACCCTAACCCTCACCCTAACATTAACCCCTACTCTAACCCTCACCCTAACCCTCACCCTAAACCTAACCCTAACCCTAACCATCAACCTCACCCTAACCCTAACACTCAAACTAAACCTCACCCTAAACCTAACACTCACCCTAACCCTCACGCTAAACCTAATGCTAACCCCAACCCTAACGCTAACCCTAAACTTCACCCTCAAACTAACCCTCACCCTAATCCTTATCCTCACACTAACCCTAATCCTAAACCTAACCCTTACCCTAATGCTAACCCTAAACCTTAACCTTACCCTAAGTCTTACCCTCACCATAACCCTAACCCTAATCCTCACCCTAACACTAACCCTACCACTCACCCTCACCCTCAATCTCACCCTAAACCTAACCCTAACCCTAACCCTCATCGTCACCCTCACACTAAAACTCACCCTCACCATAAACATCACACTAAACCTAATCCTCAACCTAACCATAACCCTAACCCTCACCCTAACCCTAACCCTCAAACTAAAGCTCACCGAAACCCTAAGGCTAACCCTAACCCTCACCCTCACCATAACCCTCACCCTAACCCTTATCCTCACAGTAACCCTAACCCTAACCCTCACACTAACCCTAATCCTCACCCTATCCCTAACCCTCACCCTAACTCTAACCCTAACCCTCACCCTCACCCTAATCCTCAACCTAACCCTCATCCTCACACTAACCCTAACCTTAACCCTAACCCTCACACTAACACTAATCCTCACCCTATCCCTAATTCTAGCCCTAATCCTTTCCCTCACCTTAACCCTCAGCCTCACCCTAAACATCACGCTAAACCTAACCCTATCCTTAAGCCTAACCCTAACCCTCATGCTAACACTAACCCTCAATCTAACACTCACCCTCAACCTAATACTCACCCTAACCTAAACATAACCCTTACCTAACCGAAACTCTCACCTCAACCTCACCCTAACCCAAACCCTAACCCTAACCCTCAACCTATCAGTAACCCTAATCGTCACCCTCACCCTCACCCTAACCCTAACCCTAATCCTAACCCTTACCCTCACCCTCACCCTAATGCTAAAACCAACCCTAACCCTCACCCTCACCCTAACCCTAAACCTAACCCTAACCCTCACCCTCACCCTAACTCTAAACCTCACCCTAAACCTCAACTTAACCCTAATTCTAACCCTAACCCTAAACCTCACCCTAAACCTCACCCTAACCCATACCCTCACTCTAACCTAACCCTAACCCTCACACTAATCCTAATCCTCACCCAAACCCTAACTATACTCCTCACCCTAACCCTCACCCTAACACTAATACGAACCCTAACCATCACCCTAACCCTAAACTTAACCCTCACCCTAACCCTCACCATAACACTCATGCTAACCCTAAACCTCATTCTCACCCTACCCTCATCCTAACCCTTTCCCTCACCCTAATCCTACCTCTAACCATAATGCTCACACTAAACCTAACCCCCACCGAAACCCTAATACTACCCTTCACCTAACCCTAACCCTAACCCTAACACTCACGCTAACCCTAAGCCTAATCCTAACCCTCACCCTCACCCTAGCCCTCATCCTAAAGCTAATCCTAACCCTAACCCTCACCCTAACTCTAAACATCACCCTAACCCTAACTCTCACCCTCACCCTAAACCTTACCCTAAACATAACCCGAACATTAACCCTAACTCTCACCCTAAACCTAACCCTAAACTTAACCCTAACCCTAACCCTAACCCTAACCCTAAACCTAAACCTAACCCTAAACCTAACCCTCACCCTAATCCTCACCCTAAACCTCACCCTCACCCTAACCCTAACCCTAACCCTCACCCTCACCCTAACCCTCACCCTCACCCTAAACCTCACCCTAACCCTAACCCTAACCCTAAACCTAAACCTAAACCTAACCCTAACCCTCACCCTCACCCTCACGCTCAGCCTAACCCTAACCCTCACCCAAAACCTTACCCTCAGCCTACCCTAACCCTAACCCAAACCCTAACCCTAACACTCACCCAAACCCTAACCCTCACCTAACCCTAAACTTAACCCTCAAACTCACCGTCACCCTAACACTCAACCTAAACCTAACCCTCACCCGCACCCTAACGCTCACCCTCACCCTCACGCTCACCCTAATGCTCACCCTCACACTAAACTTCACCCTAACCCCAACCCGCACCCTAACCCTAAACCTTACCCTCACCCTAACCCTAACCCACACCCTCACCCTAACCCTAAGCCTTACCCTAACCCTAAAACTAATCCTAAACCTAACACTCCCTCTCACCCTAACCCTATATCTATCCCTAAAACTCACACTCCCACTCACCCTAACCCTAACCCTCACCCTCACCCTAACCCTAACCAACACACTAACCCTAACCATCACCCTAAATCTAAACCTCATCCTAAACCTAACCCTATTCCTCATCATCACATTAACACTCATCCTCACCCTAAACCTATTCCTAACCTTCACACTCATCCTAACCATCATCCTTACCCTTACCCTCACGGTAACCCTAACCGTAACCATAACCCTCACCCTCACCCTCACCCTAAACCTAGCCCTCACCCTAACCCTCAACCTAAACCTAAACCTAACCCTAACTCTCACCCTCACCCTACGCCTAACTCTAACCCAAACCCTAATCATAACCCTAAGCCTCACTCTCTCCCTCACCCTAAGCCTAACCCCAACCCTAAACCTCCCCCTCCCCCTCACCCTAACCCTAAACCTAATCCTAACCCTCACCCTAAACCTCACCCTCACCCTAAACCTAACCGTAACCCTCACCCTAACCCTAACACTAACCCTAACCCTAACCCATACCTAAACCTAACCCTAACATTAACCCAAACCCTTACACTAAACCTAACCCTAACACTCACAATAACCCTCACATTAACGCTAATCCTAACCTTAACCCTCCCCCTCACCCTAACCCTCAACCTTACCCTTACCCTCATCCTCACCCTAACCCTCACAATAAACCTAACGCTCACCCTAACCCTAACACTAACCCTCACCCTCACCCTCACCCTGACCGTAATCCTAAACCTAAACCTTACCCTAACACTCACCCTCACTCTAACCCTCACCCTCACCCTTACCTTCACCCTAATCCTAAACCTAACCTTAACCCTAACCCTCACACTACCCTAACACTCAGCCTAACCCTAACCCTAACACTAAACTTAAACCTCACCCTAACCCTCACCCTACCCCTCACCCTAACCATAACTCTAACCCTTAACCTCACCCTCATCCTAACCCTCACCGTTACACTTACCCTCACGGTAAGCCTAACCCAAACCCTAACCCTCGCACTAACCCTAACCCTAAGCCTAAACCTCACACTAACCCTCATCGTAAACCTAACATTAACCCTAACCTTCACCCTAACCCTAAGCCTAATCCTCACCCTAAACCTAACCCTCACCCTCACTCTCACCCTAACCATAATCCTGCCCCTCACCCTAACTTTCATCCTAACCCTAACCCTCACCCTCACCCTCAACCTCAGACTTAACCTAACCCTCACCCAAAACCTTACCCTCAGCCTACCCTAACCCTAACCCTAACCCTAACAATCACCCAAACCCTAACCCTCACCTAACCCTAAACTTAACCTTCAAACTCACCGTCACCCTAACACTCAACCTAAACCTAACCTCACCCGCACCCTAACGCTCACCCTCACCCTCACTCTCACCCTAACGCTCACCCTCACACTAAACTTCCCCCTAACCCCAACCCGCACCCTAAACCTAAACCTAACCCTCACCCTAACCCTAACCCACACCCTCACCCTAACCCTAAACCTTACCCTAACCCTAAAACTAATCCTAAACCTAACACTCCCCCTCACCCTAACTCTAAACCTATCCCTAAAACTCACCCTCCCAATCACCCTAACCCTAACCCTCACCCTCACCCTAACACTAACCAACACACTAACCCTAACCATCACCCTAACCCTAAACCTCATCCTAAACCTAACCATAATCCTCATCATCACCCTAACACTCACCCTCACCCTAACGCTATTCCTAACCCTCTCCCTCATCCTAACCATCACCCTTACTCTTACCCTCACGGTAACCCTAACCGTAACCATAACCCTCACCCTCACCCTCACCCTCACCCTCACCCTCACCCTAAACCTAGCCCTCACCCTAACCCTCAAACTAAACCTAAACCTAACCCTAACCCTCACCCTCACCCTACGCCAAACCCTAATCATAACCCTAAGCCTCACTCTCTCCCTCACCCTAAGCCTAACCCCAACCCAAAAACTCACCCTCACCCTCACCCTAACCCTAAACCTAATACTAACCCTCACCCTAACCCTCACCCTCACCCTAAACCTAACTGTAACCCTCACCCTAACCCTAACACTAACCCTAACCCTAACCCGTACCCTAAACCTAACCCTAACATTAACCCAAACCCTTACACTAAACCTAACCCTAAACTTAACCCTAACACTCACCCTAACCCTCACACTAGCCCTAATCCTAACCTTAACCCTCCCCTTCACCCTAACCCTCAACCTTACCCTTACCCTTATCCTCACCCTAACCCTCACAATAAACCTAACGCTCACCCTAACCCTAACACTAACCCTCACCCTCACCCTCACGTTCACCCTCAGCCTAACCCTAACACTAACACTAATCCAAACACTAACCCTCACCCTCACCCTAACCCTAAACCTAGCCCTCACCCTAACCCTCAACGTAAACCTAACCCTAACCCTAACCCTCACGCTAACCCTAAACCTCACACTCACCCTCAGCATAACCCTAACCCAAACCCTAATCCTAACCCTAAGCCTCACCCTCACCCTCATCCTAACCCAAACCCTAACCCTAACCCTAAACCTAAGCTTAAGCGTAACACTCACCCTAGCCCTCACCCTAACCATAATCCTAATCCTAACACTCACCCACAACCCAACCCTCACCCTCACCCTAACTCTTACACTAAACATAACCCTTACATTAACCCTAATTCTCGCCCTAACCCTAGCCCTTAACTTAAACCTAACCCTCACCCTCACCCTAACCCTAAACCTAACCTTCCCCCTCCCCCTAACCCTCATCCTAATCTTTACCCTCATCCTCACCCTAACCCTCACAATAAACATAACCCTCACCCTATCCCTAACATTAACCCTCACCCTCACAATCACCCTCAGCCTTAACCCTAAACCTAACCCTAATCCAAACACTAACCCCCACCCTCACCCTCAATCCAACCCTTACCCGAACCCTAACCCGAACCCACACACTCATCCTCACCCACACCTTAAAACTCAGCCTCAGCCTCAACCTCAACCTAAACCTAACCCTAATCCTAACCCTCACCCTAACCGTAACCCTGAACCTAAACCTAACCCTAACCCACAACGTAAGCCTCACCTTCACCCTCACCCTCACCCTAACCCTCACCCTCACACTAGCCCTCACCCTAATCTTAACTCTAACCCTAAACCTCACCCTAACCCTTACCCTCACCCTCATTCTTACCCTCACCCTAACCCTTAGCCTCACCCTAACCCTAACCCTCAACCTAACCCTAACACTGCCCCTCAACTTAACCCTCATCCTAACCCTAACACTCACCTTTACCCTCAGCCTAACCCTAACCCTAACCCTAATCCTAACCCTATTCCTCACCCTCACATACACCCTAATTCTAACCATAACCCTTACCCTAACTATAATCCTCACCTTAACCCTCACCCTAACCCTAAACCTAACCCTTACCCTCACCCTCACCCTCACCCTCAGCCTAACCCTAACCCTCACCCTAAAACTTACCCTCAACCTACCCTAACCCTAACCCTTACCCTAACCCTAGCACTCACCCAAAGCCTAACCCTAACACTAAACCTAAAATTAACCCTAACCCTCAAGCTCACCCTAACACTCATCCTAACCCTAACCCTAACCCTCATCCTCACCCTAACACTCACCCTCACCCTAACCCTTTCCCTAACCCAAACCATCATCCTAACTCTCACCCTTACCCTTACCCTCACGGTAACCCTATACCTAACCCTAACCCTAACCCTCACACTAACACTAAGGCTCACACTAACCCTAATTATACCCCTCACCCTAACCCTCAACCTAAACCTAACCCTAATCCTAACCCCCACCCTAACCCTTATATTCAGCCTAGCTCTCACCCTAACCCTAACCCTAACCACACCCTAACTCTAACCCTCACCCTAACCCTCAGCCTCATCCTAACCCTAACCCTTATCCTCACACTATCCGTAACCCTCAACCTAACCCTAACCCTACCCCTCAACTTCACACTCATCCTAACCCTAAACATAACCCTAACATTTACCCTAACCGTAACCCTAACACAAACCCTCACCTTCAGCCTAACCCTAACCCTCACCCTAATCCTAACCCTATTCCTCACCCTCACCCTCACCCTAATTCTAACCATAACCCTAACCCTAACCCTCACCCTCACCCAAACTCTAAATCTCACCCTAACCCTCAACCTAACCCTAACTCTAACACTAACCCTAAACCTCAACCTAAACCTCACCCTAAACCTTACCCTCACTCTAACCCTAAACCTAACCCTAACCCTCACACTAATCCTAACCCTCACCATAACCCTAACTATACCCCTCACCCTAACCCTCACACTAACACTAATACGAACCCTAACCATCACCCTAAGCCTAACCTTAACCCTCGCCCTCACTCTAACCCTCCCCGTCAACCTAACTCTCATTTTTACCCTAACCCTCACCCACAGCCCAACACTCACCCTCACCCAACCCTCACCCTATCGCTAAACCTAACCCTAACCCTCACCCTAACACTCATGCTAACCCTAAACATTACTCTCACCCTAACCTCATCTTAAACTTTACCCTCAACCTAACCCTATCCCTAACCATAACCCTCACACTAAACCTAACCCTCACCCTAACCCTAACCCTCCCCCTTACACTAACCATAACCGTAACCCTAATCCGCAACCTCAACCTAACCCTTACCCTCACCCTAACCCTCACCCTCACCCTAACCCTAACCCTAACATTAACCTTAAACATCACCCTAAATCTAACTCTCACTCTCATCCTAACCCTCGCCCTAACAATTACCCTCACCCTAACCCTAACCCTAACCCTAACCCTCACCCTCACCTTAACCCACGCACTCAACCTAGGGCTCAGCCTAACCGTAACCCTAACCCTAAGCCAAACCCTAACCCTCACACTAATCCTAACCCTCACACTAACCCCAACCCTACCCCTCACCCTAACCCTCATTCTAAACCTAACCTTAACCATCACCCTCACCCTAACCCTAACCTTAACCATCACCCTAACCCTAAACCTCACCCTCACCCTCACCTTCAAACTAACCCTAACCCTACCCTTCACCCTAAACCTCATCCTATCCCCACCCCTCACCCTAACACTCACACTAATCCTAAACCTAACCCTAAACCTCACCCTCACCCTCAGCCTAACACTAACCCTCACCATAACCCTTACCCTCATGCTTCCCTAACCCTAACCCTAACTCTAAGCCTCACCTGCATCCTACACTCACCCAAACCCTCAGACTAACAGTAATCCTATCCCTCACCCTAACCCTCAACTCACCCAAACCCTATCTCTAAACCTCACCCTCATCCTAAACCTCACCCTTACCCTTACCATCACGGTAACCCTAAACCTAACCCTAACCCTAACCCTCACACTAACACTAAGGCTCACACTAACCCTAACCATACCCCTCACCCTAACCCTCACCCTCACCCTCACCCTAACCCTAAACCTACCCCTCACCCTAAACCTCAACCTAAACCTAACCCTAAACTTAACCTTCATGCTAACCCTAACCCTCACCCTCACCCTCAGCCTAACACTAACCCAAACCCTAATCCTAACAATAACACTAAACCTAACCCTAAACCTCACCCTAACCCTAACCCTCACCCTAAACCTAACCATAACACTCTCCCTAACCCTAACCCTAACCCTAACCCTTACCCTAAACCTAACCCTAACCATTACCCTAAACCTAACCCTAACATTAACCCTAACACTCATCCTAAAAGTAACCCTAAACTTAACCCTAAACCTCACCCTAATCCTCACCCTAACCCTAACCCTAACTCTAACCCTCCCCATCACCCAAACCCTCAACCTAACCCTTACCCTCATCCTCACCCTAACCCTCAAAATAAACCTAACCCTCACCCTAAACCTAACACTAACATTCACCCTCACCCTCATCCTCACCCTCAGACTAACCCTAACCCTAACACTAATCCAAACACTAACCCTCACACTCATCCTCAACCTAACCCTAACCTGAACCCTAAACCTCACCCTAACACTCACCCTCAACCTCACCTTAAAACTCAGACTCAGCCTCAACCTCACTTTAACCCTAACCCTAACTGTAACCCTGACCCTAACCCTAAACCTAACCCACACCCTAACCCTCACCCTCACCCTCACTCTTACCCTCATCCTAACCCTCATCCTAACCCTTACCCTCACCCTAACCCTAACCCTACCCCTAACCCTAACCCTACCCCTCAACTTAACCCTCATCCTAACCCTAAGCCTAACCCTAACACTCACCCTAACCCTAACCCTAACCCTAACACTCACCCTCACCCTCAGCCTAACCCTAACCCTGATCCTAACCCTATTCCTCACCCTCATCCTCACCCTAATTCTAACCCTAACCCTAACCCTAACCCTCACCCTCACCCTAACCCTAACTGTAACTCTCACCCTAACCCTAACCCTCACCCTAACCCTAGCCCTAACTCTCACCCTCACCCTAACTCTAAACGTCACCCTAACCCTCAATCTAACCCTAACTCTAACACTAACCCTAAACCTCACCCTAAACCTCACCCTAACCCTTACTCTCACTCTAACCCTAACCCTAACCCTAACCCTCACACTAATCTTAACCCTCACCCTAACCCTAACTATACCCCTCTGTAGAGAGCTGCGAGAGACAGCACCTGGAAGATGGCGCCGGCTTCTGCCCTCCGCCTTCCCGAAGGCGAGTCCTCTCTGTGGTAAACAACTCCTTATATGGCTAAGGCAAAGAATCTGGCTTGCTTCCGCGCACCTGAACCTATTGGTGGATCCCACGTGGCGTATCAGGGTTGGCTACCCAGCGGGTACTTAAGGCTGTGGGGAATTTTCCCCGGGGTTGGGGTCAGAAGATTACTCAAAGGTCCTGAATAAACTGCAGAGAGAAGAGCTTGGTGTCGCATCTTCCTTTCTGGTCGAGGCGGCGTGGCAGGTTGGTGGCCCGTACGGGGACTCAGCCATAACCCCAACGAGGACTCAGAACTCTCTGAGGTCAGGGTGGTGCACCGGTAAGTTCCCAGGTAAAGGGGGAATCTGCGACAATTGCGGGGGGATTTTTGCTCTTCTCTGTAGATAAAGAGAGAGCGAGAACCCGGGGCTAGTCAATAGAGTAGCCAAAAGTAAAAGTTTGTTTACCAGCTTTAAATGTTTAAAACATGGGCGCTTCGTCTTCGCACCCAATTTTTTTGGCTCTCAATGAGCTACTGCACTCAAAGAAGTTAAAAATAAAAAAGAGTACTTTAGAGAGATTTTTGGATGAATGTGACATCGTTGCCCCGTGGTTCGCTGTCTCCGGAAGCCTCACGGTGGCCTCTTGCGAGAAACTAGGGAGGGACCTAGATTTTGCCTCTGAACAAGGAACGCTTAAGAGCGGAGTGAGACCAATATGGAAACTGATAAGAGGCTGTCTTGAAGACCAGCGCTGCAGTGAGGTGGTAGAGAATGGTCAGGCCGCCCTAGAAATGCTGCAGGAAGAAAGATCGGAAAGGGCAGACAGCGAAAAGGAGGAGAGCAGGGGGTGGTTATACCCCGATCTTGCCGAACTAGAGACCTCTGAGTCTACAGACTCAGAGGAACTACAATCACTCATAGAAAAAATAGAAAAAACAAAGATAAGAAAGAGGAGGAAAGGGAAGGAGAGAGAGGACTCAGATAAAGACGAATGCACGCCTTCCATGTGCTGTGCCTCACCCTCGGCCCCTCCGCTTTATGCGGAGGACCCCAGAAGTGGCAGCCCCGGCTGTTCTTTCAGCCCAGGCGTGTGGAAATCGGTCAGAACCGAGTTACATCTAGTCTGTCCAATATTTCAGGATCCGCAGGGACAGCGGTATCATGAACCCTTAGATTTTAAGGTGATAAAATCTTTAGCTGAGTCTGTGTGGACATACGGAATCACGGCCTCCTTTACTGTAGCCCAGGTGGAGGCCCTAAACAGACACTGCATGACACCCGGTGATTGGAGTGGGCTCGCACGAGCTTGTTTGAGCCCAGGTCAGTATTTAGATTGGAAGGCCTTTTTGATTGAATTTGCTAGTGAAGAGGCTGCGGACAATCAGGCTGCGGGAAACCCAGCTTGGGACAGAGATATGCTGCTTGGACAGGGGAGATTCGCCAATCAGCAGATAGGCTACCCGGTTTAAGTTTATGAACAAATCAATAAAATTGGCATAAAGGCATGGAAGGCCTTACCAAATAAAGGCGAGGTAAGTGGCAATCTCACCAAAATCCTGCAGGGCTCTACGGACCCGTTTTCGGACTTTGTTGCCCGTATGGTCGAGGCTGCTGGCAGAATTTTTGGTGATCCAGATGCAGCCATGCCATTAATTAAACAGCTTGTTTACAAGCAGTGCACTAAGGAATTCAGAGCCGCCATAACCCCATGTAAGAATAGGGGACTAGAAGCGTGGATGAAAGTTTGCAGAGAGCTGGGCGGACCACTAACTAATGCTGGATTAGCTGCTGCTGTGGTACAATTAACCCAGAAGAAAGGGGGAGGCTCAGGTGCGTGCTTTAGATGCGGCAAGATGGGACACATAAAGTGCAATTGCCCTGAAAGAGGAAGTGTGATAGAAACAGAAGAAAAGGGGCTGGGAAGTTGGCTCAGTGGTAGAGTGCTTGCCTTGCATGCATGAGGCCCTGGGTTCGATTCCCCAGCACCACATAAGCAAAAGAAAAAAGCCGGAAGTGGCGCTGTGGCTCAAGTGGTAAAGCGCTAGCCTTGAGCTGAAGAGCTGAGGGACAGCACCCAGGCCTAGAGTTCAGGCCCAGGAAAAAACCTATTCAAAAAACGCTGCAAATTTGTCTAAACAGTTGTCTAGTTATATTTTAGGTAATTGAACTGGGGAGTTCGACAGCCTGATGGAACAGCTCAGCGTTGCCATCGTAACAGTGAACTCGACCCGAGTGGGTGCTGGATTGGCGGAGGGGTTATCTTCATGGATCTCCGCTGCTATGAATCATCTTAAGGAGTGGGCGGGTTTGGGAGCCCTGACAGGCCTCCTGGTATTAGCCTCCTTGGTATGTCTGTGGTGCATTTGCCAAATTAGAGGTTCTCAGCGTCGCAGTGCAGCCATGATTATCCAAGCTTTTACAGCCATTGGAGCAGGTCAGTCCCCCCAAGTGTGGCTTGCCACCCTAAAACAATGAACACAGATTGCAAAGCCAAAGTACTGCAGTCGAGAGGCATGAGTTTTGCCCTCGAGGAGAGCATGTTTGATTGCACACGGGTTCGATTCGCCTTTTCCCGTCCTTGTGAAAAACGAATCAATGGACAGGCTGAGTCATCCCTAGAGAAGGCGCCCTCTGGGAGAAGGCTTGTATGCAGTCCTTGCATTGCACAACAGGGATCAGACCTCTGTTCTCATCTGTGTTCTTTAAACAAAAAAGGGGGAACTGTAGAGAGCTGCGAGAGGCCGCACCTGGAAGATGGCGCCGGCTTCCGCCCTCCGCCTTCCCGATGGCGAGTGCTCTCTGTGGTAAACAACTCCTTATATGGCTAAGGCAAAGAATCTGGCTTGCTTCCGCGCACCAGAACCTATTGGTGGATCCCACGTGGCGTATCAGGGTTGGCTACCCAGCGGGTACTTAAGGCTGTGGGGAATTTTCCCCGGGGTTGGGGTCAGTAGATTACTCAAAGGTCCTGAATAAACTGCAGAGAGAAGAGTTCGGTGTCGCGTCTTCCTTGGTGGTCGAGGCGGTAGCGACACCCCTCACGCTAACCATCACCCTAACCCTAACCTTAACCCTCGCCCTCACTCTAACCCTCCCCGTCAACCTAACCCTCACCTTTACCCTAACCCTCACCCACAGCCCAACCCTCACCCTCACCCAACCCTCACCCTATCCTAAACCTAACCCTAACCCTCACCCTAACACTCATGCTAACCCTAAACCTTACTCTCTCCCTTCCCTCATCCTAACCCTTACCCTCACCCTAACCCTATCCCTAACCATAACCCTCACACTAAACCTAACCCTCACCCTAACCCTAACCCTACCCCTCAAACTAACCCTAACCGTTATCCTAATTTGCACCATCAACCTGACCCTTACACTCACCCTAACCCTAACCCTCACCCTCACCCTAACCCTAACCCTAAACTTAACCGTAAACATCAACATAACCCTAACCCTCACCCTCATCCTAACCCTCACCATAAAATTTACCCTCACCCTAAACCTAACCCTAACCCTAACCCTTAACCTATCCCTAAACCTATGCCTCACACTAAGCCTCATCCTAACTATAAGCATAACCCTAATCCTCAACCTGACCCTAACCCTCACCCACACTCTAATCCTCATCGTCCCTCTAACCCTCACCCTACCCTAACCCTCACCGACATCCTCACCCTCACCCTCACCCTCACCCTAACCCACACCCTCATTCTAGCCCTCAGCCTAACCCTAAAGCTAACTCTAACACTCACCCTAAGCCTAACCCTAACCCTAAACCACACACTAACCCTAACCCTCACACTAACCCAAACCCTACCCCTCACCCTAACGCTCATCCTTAACCTAGCCCTAACCCTCACCCTCACCCTAACCCTAACCCTAACCTTCACGCTAACCCCAAACCTCACCCTCAACCTCACCCTCAACCTAACCCTAACTCTACCCCTCACCATAAATGTCATCGTAACCCTAACCCAACCCTAACACTCTCACTAATCCTAAACCTAACCCTAAACCTCAGCCTCAGCCTAACACTAACCCTCACCCATAACCCTTACCCTCATCCTTCCCTAACATTAAACGTAAACTTAAACCTCACCCGCACCCTAACACTCACCCAAACCCTAACCCTCACACTCACATTAACCCTAAACCTAACCCAAACCATCACCCAACTCCTCACCCTCACCCTAAGCCTTATCCTAACCGCAAAACTAATCCTAAACCTAACTCTCACCCTCACCCTATCCCTAAACCTAACCCTCACTCTTACTCTAACCATAAACCTCACCTTCACCCTCACCCTAACCCTAACCCTAACCCTAACCTTAAACATCACCCTAACCCTCACCCTAACCCTATCCCTCACCCTCATCCTAACCCTCACCCTAACCCTTACCCTCACCCTAACTCTAATCCTAAACCTAACCCTCGCACTAACCCTAACCTTCACCTTAACCCTAACCCTAAACTTCACGCTAAGTCCTAGTACACCTCCCCCCATCCTTACCCTCCTGTACCTTCCTTAAAGAGTTGCCTCATGAGAAGCTGGCACCTGTGGCAAACCTCTATAATCCTAGCTAACCAGGAAGCTGAGTTCTCAGGATTGTGATTTGAAGCCACTTGGGGCAGGAAAAGCCCAAAGGCTCTCATTTCCATAAACTAAAACCAAAAAAACAAAGCCAATGGAGCTGTGGCTCAAGGGTATAACATTCACCTTAAGCAAAAAAGAAGCTCAGGCATGGTGCCCAGTTCTTGAGTGCAAGCACCGGGATACACACACACACACACACACACACACACACCCTAACCGTCACCCTCACCCTAACCGTCACCATCACCCAAACCCTCACCCTAAACCTACAACACAACCACACCCTAACCCTAACCCTCACCAGAACCCTCACCCTTACCCTAACACTAACCCTCACCCTAACCATAACCATAACATAAACCCTAACCCTCACCCTAACCCTAACGCTAACCCTAACCCTCACCATCACCCTAATCCTCCCCCTAACTCTTATCCTCACACTAACCCTAACCCTAAGCCTAACCCTCACACTAAGCTTAACCCTCACCCTAACCCTAAAGCTACCCCGCACCCTAACCCTCACCCTAACCCTAAACCTCACGCACACACTAACCCTCACTCTTACCCGAATCCTCACCCTCAATCCAACCCTCACCCTCACCATAAACATCACCCTAACCCTAACCCTCAATTTAACCCTAACCCAAAACCTCAGCCTAACCCTAACCCTCACGCTAACCCTCACCCTCATCCTAATCCTCACCCTAACCCTAAACCTAACCCTTACCTAACCGAAAACCTCACCCTCAAACTCACCCTCACTCTCAACCTAACCCTAACCCTCACCCTAGCCCTCACCCTCACCCTCAGCCTAATTCTTACCCTAACCCTAACCCTAAACCTCACCTTCACCCTAAACCTAACCCTAATCCTAACAATAACCCTCACCCTCACCCTCACCGTCACCCTAACCCTAAACCTAACCCTCACCATTACCCTAACCCTCACACTAACCCTAACCCTCAACCTCAACCTCAACCTAACCCTGACTCTAACCCTAACCCTCAACTTCACCCTAACCTTCAGCCAAACCCTAACCCTCACCCTAACCCTAAACCTAACCCTAACCCTCACCCCAACCCTAACGCTAATCTTCACCCTCACCCTCACCCTAACCCTAAACCTAACTGTATCCCTAACTCTCTACCTAATCGTCACCCTAACACTCACGCTAAACCTCAACCTCATTCTCACCCTAACCCTAATCTTAACCCTTATGATCACCCTAACACTAACCCTTAACCTCACACTAAACCTAACCATCAACCTCACCCTAACCCTAACCCTAATCCTAAACTTCACCTTCACACTATCCTTCACCCTAACCCTAATCCTAACCCTAAATCTCAGGCTAACCCTCATCCTCACCCTAAACCTCACTATCACCATAACCCTAACCCTAACCCTCACCTCACCCTCCACCTAACCTTAACCCTAACCCTAATCCGATCACTAACTCTCACCCTCACCCTCACCCTAACTCTAACCCCAACCCTAACTCTCACCCTCACCCTCACCCTAACCCTCACCCTCACCATCACCCTAAACTTAACCCAAACACTTACCCTAACATTAACCCTAAACCTAAACTTCAGCCTAACAATAACCCTAACCCTAATGTTAACCCTAACTCACCCTAACCCTCACCCTATACCTAAAACTAACCCTAAACTTCACCCTTACGCTAACCCTAACCCTAAACCTCACTCTCACCCTAATCATCACCGTCACCAAAACCCTCACCCTAACCCTGCAACTCAACCACACCATAACCCTCACCCTCACCAGAACCCTCACCCTCAGCCTAAAACTCACCTCACCCTAAACATAACCCTAACCCTAACCCTAATCCTAAACCTAAGACTCTCCCTCACCCTCAGCCTCACCCTAAACCTAACCCTAACCCTAACCCTAACCCTTACCCTAAACTTCACCTTAACCCTCACCCTCACCCTCACCCGAAACCTAACCCTCACCCTCACGCTAAACCTCACCCTAACTCTAAACCTAACCCTAACCCTAATCCTTACCTTAAACCTAACTCTAACCCTAACCCTCACCCTAATCCTCACCATAACCCGTACACTAACACTAACCTTCAACCTCACCCTAACACTAACCTTAAACTTCACAGTAACCCTAACCCAAACCCTAACCCTAACCCTCACCCTCACCCTAACCTTAACCCTCACCCTCACACTCACTCTCACCCTCACCCTAACCCTAACCCTTACCCTAACCCTCAACCTAACCAAAACCCTCACCCTCACCCTCAACCTCACTCTCAGCCTAAGTCTAACCCTAACTGTAACCCTAAACCTCAACCTCACCCTAACCACAACCCTGACCCTAACCTTAACTCTAACCCTCACCCTAATCCTAACCCTAAACGAAACCCTAACCCTAATCCTCACCCTAACCCTAACCCAAAACCTCACCCTAACACTCAGGCTAACCGTAACCCTCACCCTAACCCTCACACTAACCCTAAACCTAAACATAGCACTCACCCTTACCCTAACCATCACCCTCACCCTAACCCTCATCATAACCCTAACACTAACCCTAAACCTAACCTTCACTCTACCCCTCACCCTCACCCTAACCCTAAACCTAATCCTCACCCTACCCCCACCCTAAACCTAACCCTAAACCTCACACTCACCCTAACCCTCACACTAACCCCAAATCTCACCCTAAACCTAACTCTCACCCTCTCCCTAACCCTCACCCTAAACCTAGCCCTAACCCTCACCCTAGCCCTCATCTTAACGCTCACCCTAACCCTAACCCTCACCCTCACCCTAACCCTAACCTTAACCCTCACACTAACCCTAAACCTCACCCTAACCTTAACCATACCCCTCACCTTAACCCTCACCCTAAACCTAAACCTAAAACTAACCATCACCCTCAGCCAACCACTCAGTCACCCTAAACCTCACCATAAACCTAACCCTCACCCACACACTAACCCTCACCTTCAACCGAAACCTCACCCTCACACTAATCCTCACTCTCAACTTAAGCATCACCAAAACCCAAACCCTAAGACTAAACCTCACCCTAACCTTAACCCGCTCCCTAACCCTCACCCTCAACCTATTCCTCACCCTAACTCTAACCCTAACCCTTACCTAACCTTAACACTCAACCTCATCCTAACACTAAACCTAACTGTAACCCTAACCCTCACACTAACCCTCACACTAACACTCATGCTAACCCTAATCCTCACTCTCACCATAAACTTCACCCTAAACCTTACACTTACCATAAACCTAACCCTAACATTAACACTTACAGTAAACCTAAACCTAACCATGACCCTAACCCTATCCCTCACCCTCACCCTCATCCTCACCCTAACCCTAATCCTAACCCTAACACTCACCCTAACCCTAACGCTAACCTTAACCTTAAATGTAAACCTAAGGCTAACCCTCACCTTAACCCTAAACCTAACCCTAAACCTCACCCTAAACCTAAACCTGACCCTAACCCTCACCCTCACCCTAACCCTCACCCTAACCCTAACCCTAATCCTAACCCTCACCCTAATCCTCACCCTAACCATAATCCTAACCCTAACACTCACACTCACCCTAACCTTCATCCTAACCCTTATCCTCACCCTAACCCAAATCCTAACCCTCACACTAACCCTAACCCTCGCCCTAACCCTAACACTACTCCTCAGCCTAAACCTCATCCTTAACCTAACCCTAATCTTCACACTTAACCTAACCCGAAACCTAACCCTAAACCTCACCCTAACCCTAACCCTCACCCTCACACTCACCCTCAGCCTAACCCTAATACTAACCCGAATACTAACCCGAACCCTCACCCTCACCCTCAACCGAAATATAACCCCAACCCTAACCCTAACTCTCAACCTCACCCTCAACCTAACTCTAACCCTAACCCGAACCCTCACCCGAACCCTCACCTTCACCCTAACCCTCACCCTCACCCTTAACATCACACTAACCCTAACCTGCACCCTAACCCTTACCGTAACCCTTACACTCACCCCCTTGGCTAACCCTAACCCTAACCCTAAACCTCACCCTCACCACAACCCTCAACCTAACCCTAACCCTAACGCTAACCCTCACACTAACCTTAACCCTCACCTGAACCCTAACTCTACCCCTTAGCCTAACCCTCATACTAACACTAACCCTAAACATAACCCTCACCCTTACCCTAACCCTCACCCTCACCCTAAACGTAACCCTAACCCTAATCCTCACCCTCACCCTCACCCTAACACTAAACCTAACCCTAACAATAACCCGAACGCTAACCCTAAGCCTAACCCTAACTCTCACGCTCACCCTAACCCTAACACTAACCCTCACCCTCATTCTATCCCTAAGCATAACCCTAACCCCCACCTTAACCCTCACCCTAACACTCATGCTAACCCTAATACTAATCCTTACATAACTGAAAACTTCACCCTCACCCTAAACCTCACCCTCAACCAGCCCTCACCCTAATCCTAACCCTAAGCCTAAACCAAACCCTCAACCTCCCTCTCCCCCTCCCCCTGCTCCTCCCCCTAACCCTAAACCTAACCCTAATACTAATCCTAACCTTCACCCTCACCTTCACCCTAACCCTAACAGGAACACTAACCATCACTCTAACACTAAACCTAACCCTAAACTTCACACTAGCCCTAACACAAACCCTAACCCTAACACTCAACCTAACCCTAACCCTCACCCTCACCCTCAACCTCACTCTCAGCCTAACCCTAACCCTAATCCTAACTCTAAACCTCACCCAAACCCTAACCCTAACGAAACTCTAACCCTAACCCTCACCCTAACCCGAAACCTTAACCTCAACCTCACCCTAACCCTAACCCTAACACTAACCCTAACTCTAACCCTCACCCTAACCCTAACCCTAAACGAAACCCTAACCCTAACCCTCACCCTAACCCTAACCCTCACCCTAACACTCACGCTAAACCTAACGCTCACCCTAACCCTAACCCTCACCCTCAACCGCAAACTCATCCTAACCCTAACCCTAACCCTAACCCTAACTCTAACCCTCACCCTAATCCTAACCCTAAACTCACCCTCACCCTAATCCTAACCCAAACCCTAACCTTCACCTTAACCCTCACCATAACAATCACACTAACCCTAACCCTAACCCTAGCACTCACCCTCACCCTAAACCTAACCCTAACCCTAACACTCACCCCAACCCTCACCCTAACCTTAGTGCTAACCCTAAGTCTCAACCTCACCCTAACCCTCAGCCTAAAACTTACCCTCACCCTCACCCTAACACTTACCCTAATCCTCACCCTCAACCTAAGCCTCACCCTAACCCTAAACCTAACCCTCACCCAACCCTCACCCTAAACCTAACCCTAACCCAAACCCTCACAAAAACCCTAACCTCACCATAACCCTAACCCTGACCCTCACCCTAACCTCACCCTAACCCTAACCCCAACCCTAACACTCACACTCACCCCAACCCTCACCCTAACCCCAACTCTCACCCTAAACCTAACCCTCACCCTCACCCTAACCCTCACCCTAAACCTAAACCTAACTGTCACCCTAGCCCTCATCATAACCCTCACCCTAAGCCTAACCCTAAACCTCACCCTAACCCTCACAATAACCCTAACCCTCAACTTAAGCCTAACCATAACCCTCACCCTAACCCTCACCCTAACCCTAACCCTATCCCTAATCCTTAGCCTCAGCCTAATACTCACAGTCACCCTAACACTCACCCTAAACTTAACCCTCACCCACACCCAAACCCTCACCCTCACCCAAACCCTCACTCTCACCCTAACCCTCAACCTCACCTTAAACATCGCCCTAACCCTAACCCCACCCAAACCCTCACACTCAACCTTATCCTCACCCTAACTCTAACCCTGACCCTTACCTAAACTTAACCCTCACCCTCATCCTAACCCTAAAACTAAACCTAACCCTAACCCTAACCCTGACATTAACCCTCACCCTAACACTCACACAAACCCTAACACTCACTCTCACCCTACCCCTCATCCTAAACATAACCCTAACTCTAACCCTAATCCTCCCCCTCCCCTCCCCCTCACCTCAGCCTAACCCTAACCCTAACCCTAATTCTAACCCTAACTCTAACCCTCACCCTCACCCTAACCCTAAACCTAACCGTAACCCTCACCCTCACCCTCACCCTAACCCTCACCCTAACACTAACCCTAACCCTAACCCTCACTGGAACCCTAAACTTAACTCTCTCCCAAACCCTAACCCTCACCCTAACCCTAACCCTAACACTTACACTAAACCTAAACCTCACCCTAAACCTAACCTTACACCTGACCCTCACACTCACACTCACCCTAACCCTAACACTCACTCTAACCCTCTCCCTAACACTAACCCTACCCCTAACCTTAAGCCTAAGCCTAACCCTAACAATAAGCCTCATGATCACGCTAACCCTAACCCTAAACGTTACCCTCACCGGCACCCCAACCCTCACTCTCACCCTAAACATCACCTTAACCCTGACCCTCACCCTAACCCTAACCCTAATCCTAACACTTACACTAAACCTAAACCTCTCCCTAACCCTAACCCTACCACTCACCCTCACCCTCAACCTCACCCTAACCCTAACCCTAAACTTAACACTCAATCTAACCCTCTCGCTAACCCTAACCCTAAACCTAACCCTAAACCTCACCCTAACCCTCACCCTCACCCTAAACCTAAGCCTCACCCGCAACCTAACCCTCACCCTAACCCTAACACTAAACTTCACACTAACCCTAACCCTCACCCTAACCCTAACCATACCCCTCATCCTAAACCTCATCCTAACCCTAACCCTAATCCTCACCCTAACCCTTACCCAAAACCAAACCCTAATCCTAACTCTCACCCTCACCCTCACCCTCACCTTCACCCTCAGCCTAACCATAACCCTAACTCTAAACCTCACCCTCACCCTCACCCTCAACCTAACTCTAACCCTAACCCTAACCCTAACCCTCACCCTAACACTAACCCTATCCCTAACCCTCATGCTAACCCTGACCTGAACCCTCACCCTCAACCTAATTCTAACCCTCACCCTAAACCTCACCCTAACCCTTACCCTCACCATAACCCTAATTCTAACCCAACCCCTCACCCTAATGCTAAACCTAACCCTACCCCTCCTCAGCCTAACACTCACAATCACCCTAACACTCACCCTAACCCTAACCTTCATCCACAGCCTAATCCTCACCCTCACACGAACGCTCACACTCACTCTAACTCTCACCCTCACACTAAAAATCACACTAACCATAACCCTCACCCTAACCCTAACCTTAACGCTCACCCTAACACTCACCCTCACCCTCACCCTAAGCCTAAGCCTAACCCTAACCCTAATCCTAAACCTAACCCTCACCCTCACTCTAACTCTCACACTAACCCTCACACTAACACTTTTCCTCACCCTAACCGTAATCCTGACACAAACCCTACACCTCACCCTAAACCTAACCCTACTCCTCACACTCACCCTCACCCTAAACCTAATCCTAACCCTAACACTAATACTAAACCTAAACCTCACCCTCACCCTCACCCTAACCCTCACACTAACTCTAACCTCACCCTAACCCGATCCCTACCCCTAAGCCTAACCCTCACCCTAACCCTATCCCTACCCCTCAGCCTAACCCTCATCCTAACACTAACCCTAACCTTAACCCTCACCCTAACTCTATCCTAACCCTAACACTAACCCTTACCCTCACCCTCAGCCTAACCCTAAACCTAACCCTTACCTTCAACCTAAGTATAACCCTAACCCTAATCCTAAACCTAACCCTCACCCTCATCCTCAGCCTAATACTAACTCTAACCCTAATCTTAACCCTCACCCTCACCTTAACCCTTACCATATCCCTAAACCTCAACATTACCTTAACCCTCACCCTGAACGTAACCCTTACCCTCACCCTCACCCTAACCCTAACCCTCACCCTAACCCTCACGCTAACCCTATCACTAACCCTAAACCTCACACTAAACCTCACCCCAACCCTTACACTCACCTTAACCCTAACCCTAACCCTAACCCTAAACCTCACACTAACCCTAACACTAACCCTAACCCCAACCCTCAGCCTAACCCTAACCCTAACCATAATCGTCATGCTAACACCTACCCTAAACCTAAACCTTACCCTCAACGGCACCCTAACCCCACCCTAACCCTAACCCTCGCCCACACCCTAACCCTAACCCTCACCCGAACCCTCAACCTCACTGTAAACATCACCCTAAACCTAACCCTAAGTCTAAACCTTACCCTCACCCTCACCCTCACCCTCAGCCTAATCCTAACCCTAACCCTAATCCTAAGCCTAGCCCTCCCCCTCCCCCTCACCCTAACTCTAACCCAAACCTTCACTCTAAGGCTAACTCTAACCCTCACCCTCACAGTAAACCTCACCCTAAACCTCAACCTAACACTTTGCCTCACACTAACCATAACCCTCACAAAAATCCTAACCCTCACCCTAATCCTAACCCTACCCCTCACCCTCACCCTCACCCTAACCATAAAGCTCACGCTAACACTAACCCTAACCCTAACCCTCACCCTAACCCTAACTCTACCGCTCAGCCTAACCCTCCTTTTTTTTTTTTTTTTGATGTTTCATTTTTTTTTTTTATTGTAAAGCTACTATACAGAGGGTTCCAGTTACATGAGTGAGGTTATGAGTACACTTCCTCTTGAACATTGTTACCCCCTCCATTGTTTTCCCCCTACCATCCCCTCCCTCCCTCCCTTCCCCGAGGTTCTTTTTTTTTTTTTGATTGAGATTAAATGATTACATAATTTCAAAGTCACAAGTTCATTCTAACTTCCCTGGAGCAAATTGTCTACCACAGTCTGTAATATATAACAGTGTTCACATGTTATATACCATATTTGTGATCAGCAGCATGAGGATATTTAGTAGTGGTTCAACCAGATGAGCGGGAGTTCTTTGTTTCTTAAGTCCTGTTAGTTTTGTCGTATCACCTAACCTTTTGGATTTAGCATCCACTTATGAGGGAGACCATGTACCGTTTGTCTCTTCGTTCTTGGCTTACCTCGCTCAACATGATTCCTTCTAGCTCCATCCATTTCCCTGCAAATGCCATTATTTTGTCATTTCTAATGGCTGCATAATATTCCATTGTGTATAGATACCACAATTTTTGGATCCATTCATCTGTGGTGGGGCACCTAGGTTGTTTCCATATCCTAGCTATTGCGAACAGTGCTGCAATAAGCATGGAGGTGCACGTGTCCTTGTATATTGGTTCCTGTTGTTCAGGGTAGATGCCTAGAAGTGGTATGACTGGGTCGTAAGGGAGGTCAATCTTTAGCTTTCTAAGGACCCTCCAGACTGCTTTCCAAAGTGGTTGTATAAGTGTACATTCCCACCAGCAGTGTAATAGGGTTCCTCTTTCTCCACATCCCCTCCAGCATTTGTCGTTGGCTGATTTGTGGATGTGGGACATTCTGACTGGGGTAAGGTGGTATCTCAGGGTTGTCTTTATTTGCATTTCCTTCACCACCAGGGATGATGAACATTTCCTCATGTGTTTCTTTGCCATTTTTATTTCTTCATTTGAGAAGTCCCTCTTTAGTTCCCTTGCCCATTTAGTAATTGGTTTGTTAGGTTTGGGAGGGATTAGTTTCTTGAGTTCCCTGTATATACAGGATGTTAACCCCTTGTCTGATATATTGCTGGTAAATATTTTTTCCCAATTAGTTGGTTGTCTTTCTAGCTTAGTTGCGATAGATTTAGCTGTGCAGAAGCTTTTTATTTTAAGGTAGTCCCATTTGTCGAGTCTCTCTCCAACTTGTTGTGACCCTGGGACTCTGTTCAGGAAGTTCCTTCCTGTGCCTATTAGTTCAAGTGTCTCTCCTACTCTGTCCTGCAGTAGTTTCAGAGATTCAGGTTTAATGTTAAGGTCTTTAATCCATTTTGAGTTGATGTTGGTGCAAGGTGATAGGCTGGGGTCCACTTTTAGTTTTCTGCATGTGGCTGCCCAGTTTTCCCAGCACCAGCGGTTGAAGAGGCTGTGTTTCTTCCATTGTATGTCTTTGGCTCCTTTGTCGAATATCAGCTGGTTGTAGGCCTGTGGATTTATATCTGGATCTTCTATTCTGTTCCATTGGTCTTCGGGTCTGTTTTTTTGCCAGTACCATGCTGTCTTTGTGATTATAGCTCTGTAGTAGAGTTTGAAGTTCGGCATGGATAGCCCTCCCATATTGTCTTTATCCCCTAGAATTGTTTTGGCTATTCTAGGTCTTTTGTTGTTCCATATAAATTTTTGGACTGTTTTCTGTATTTCAGTGATGTACGTCATTGGGATTTTAATAGGAATTGCATTGAATTTGTATATTAGTTTTGGAAGTATCACCATCTTTACTATATTAAGTCGGCCTATCCAGGAGCATGGGAGGTCTTTCCATTTCCTAGTGTCTTCTGCAATTTCTTTCGTTAACTTTTTATAGTTCTCATTAAATAGTTCTTTTACATCTTTGGTTAGGTTAATTCCTAAATATTTTATTTTTTGGGAGGTTATTGTGAATGGGGTTGCTCCCTTTATTTCCCTCTCTTCCTGTGCGTTATCAGTGTATAGGAAGGCAACTGATTTTTGTGGGTTTATTTTGTATCCTGCTATTTTGCCGAAGTGACTTATGATTTCTAAAAGTTTGGGGATGGAGTTTTTGGGATCGTGGAGGTATAGTATCATGTCGTCTGCAAAAAGGGATAGTTTCACTTCTTCTTTCCCTATGCGGATCCCTTTAATGTCTTTTTCTTGCCTTATTGCCCTGGCTAAGGGTTCTAGGACTATGTTGAAGAGGAGTGGAGACAGTGGACATCCTTGCCTTGTTCCTGTTTTTAGGAGGATTGGTTGTAGCTTTTCCCCATTAAGTATAATATTGGCTATTGGTCTGTCATAAATGGCTTTTATTGTTTTTAGAAAAGTTCCTTCTATTCCTATTTTCTCCAGAGCTTTTAGCATGAATGAATGTTGAATTTTATCAAAGGCCTTTTCTGCATCTGTGGCAATAATCATGTGATTCTTGACCTTGGCTCTGTTGATATGCTGGATTACATTTATTGACTTACGTATGTTAAACCATCCCTGTGTCTCTGGGATGAAGCCTACCTGATCATAGTGTATTATTTTTTTTTATGTGTTTCTGGATTCTGTTAGCTAGAATCTTGTTAAGGATCTTTGCATCTGTGTTCATCAAGGAGATTGGCCTGTAATTCTCCTTTTTGGTTGGGTCTTTGCCTGGTTTGGGGATGAGTGTGATATTGGCTTCGTAGAATGAGTTTGGGATAGCTCCCTCCTTCTCTGTTTCTCTGAAGAGCTTGAGGAGTATGGGTATTAGTTCTTCTTTAAAGGTCTTATAGAATTCTGCTGTGAATCCATCTGGTCCTGGGCTTTTTTTTGTTGGAAGACTTTTGATAGCTTCCTGTATCTCATTATAGGATATTGGCTTATTTAATTGGTTAACTTCTTCTTTGCTCAGTTTGGGTAAATTGTATTTCTCTAAAAATGCATCCATTTCCGCCATATTTTCTTCCTTTAGAGAGTATAGCTTTTGAAAGTAGTCTGTTAGAATTGTTTGGATATCTTGGGTACGTGTTGTGATGTTTCCCGTGGCATCCCTAATCCTATTAATATGGGTTTCCTCTCTTCTTTTTTTAATTAATCTTGCCAACGGGCCATCAATTTTGTTTATTTTTTCAAAGAACCAGCTTTTTGTTTGGTTTATTTTGGTTATGGTTTTCTGATTTTCTAATTGGTTAATCTCTGCTCTCAATTTGGTTATCTGGCTTCGTCTAGTAGCTTTAGGTCCCATTTTTTCTTGTTTTTCTAGCTGTTTTAGTTGCAACATGAGATTATTTACTTGGTCTGTCTCCATTCTCTTGATGTGGGCACTGAGGGCAATAAATTTGCCCCTCAGGACTGCTTTTGCTGTGTCCCACAAGTTTCTTTGTGAGGTGTTTTCATTTTCATTGAGTTCTAGGAAATGCTTTATTTCTTCTCTGATCTCTTCTGTTACCCAGGCCTTGTTAAGGAGTGTGCTGTTCAATTTCCATGTATTAGAGAAATTTCTGCGGTATGCTTTGTTATTGAGAGCTAGCTTGATTCCACTGTGGTCAGATAGGATACAGGGGATTATGTCGATCCCTTTGTATTTGCTTAAGTTCCTTGAATGAACTATGATATGGTCTATTTTGGAGAAAGTTCCATGAGCTGCTGAGAAGAATGTGTACTGTGTTGTTTTAGGGTGAAATACTCGGTAGATGTCAGTTAATTCCGCTTGAAGTATGGCCTCACTTAATTCGATAGCTTCTTTGCCAATCCTCTGGTTGGTAGACCTGTCCTTTGGTGAGAGTGGCGTGTTAAAATCTCCTAGTATTATCGTATTGGGATCTATTTTATTCTGTAAGTTTGAGAGCATTTGTTTAACATATCTGGGTGCACCGATATTTGGAGCATATAAGTTGATGATGGTTATATCCTCCTCTTGGATTGTTCCCTTTATTAATATGTAGTGTCCGTCCTTGTCTTTCTGTACTGATTTTAATGAAAAGTTTATTTTGTCAGATATCAGGATAGCTACACCTGCTTTCTTATTGGGGGAATTTGATTGGTAGATCCTTTTCCACCCCTTCACTCTGAGTTTGTTTGTATGTTTGGCTGAGAGGTGGGTCTCCTGAAGGCAACAGATGGATGGGTCTTGTTTTCTGATCCAGTCCTCAGTTCGTTTTCCTTTAAATGGCGAATTCAGCCCATTTATATTAAGAGAAAGTATAGAGAGATGCATTGTTGTCCCTGCCATTCTGTTTTCCTAAGTTTTTCTTCTTTCCTTTCCTCCTGTGCTTGCTCAGTTAGACTTTGTGTAATGCCTGTTTGGGGCAGGTCCCAGTTCCTGGTTGCTTTCTTCAGGTTGTGTCCCCCCTCTTAGAATTCTTTGTAATGCTGGCTTAATGTTTATGTATTCATTTAGTTTTTCTTTGCTATTAAAAGTTTTCAGTTCTCCATCGAATGTGAATGCTAGCTTTGCCGGGTATATCAGTCTGGGTTGGCAGTTATTGGCTCTCAGGGCACGTATGGTGCTTTCCCAGGCTTTTCTTGCATTCATTGTTTGTGTGGAGAGATCTGCAGTGATTCTAATTTTTTTCCCATTGTAGTATAGCTCCTTCTTCATTTTTGCTGCATGCAGGATTGTTTCCTTATTATTCAGATCCATCATTTTTACTATTATGTGCCTAGGAGTGTTTCTCCTGGGATCTTGCTTGTTGGGTGTTCGATAAGCTTTTGTGATGTAGTTAAGATGGTCGTTTTTGAGGTGGGGAAAATTTTCATTGACTATCTTGTTAAATAGGTGTTGCATTCCCTTGCTCTGGAATTCCTCACCTTCGTCCACTCCGATTATGCGAAGGTTAAATTTTTTAGCATTATCTGCTTGCTCTTGAATTTCCCTTTGGTTTAATTTGAGTGATTTTTCCATATCTGTCACTTTTTGGTCCAGTTGGTGTATTCTGTCTTCTGTATCTGACACTCTACCTTCCATTTCATTCACTCTGTTGACCGTGGCTTCTATTGTGGTTTGCATGGTGGAAATGGATCCCTTTATGGATTCAATGTTGGTTCTCAGAGTACTGATCTCACCTCTCAATGAGGTGAGATCATTATGCATTACCTCTAATTTGGCGTTTATCTCACTTCTTACTGAGGTTTGTGCAGCTTCTATTTTTGCATCCAACTTTTGTTTGATATCCTGTATATCTTTTGATAGTTCATCCTTGTGCTCTTTCAATTTCTGATCCATTTCTCGCTTTATTTCTTGAGTCATTGCCTCCAGCAACCCTTGGATGTAGTTTTTGCCTTCCATTCCTGCTTTGCTCCCCCTGGGGCTCTCCCCTGCGTGGCTGCTGGCTTTTGAGGTGAGCTTGCTGTCCTGGGTAGTGGTAAACCTTGTGATTTTTCTCTGTGATTTTCGCATGGGGGTTCAGGAGACTGCTCTTCAATCTTGTTTTGGTGTGTCTGTCTTTGCTTGGTTGCTGATTCTGTATTGGTAGAGAGAGTCTGTGCCTGATCTGGATTCTGTTGGGAGCCTATTTCCAGCTGCTATTCTGACTTACTTAGGATTCTCAGCTCTCTGCTGTAGCAATTCCCGCCTTTGGAAGGGTTGAGCAGCCTAGACTGCTTGTGTTTGCTCCTGCGGGTGCTCTTGGGAAGATCAGATGCTCTGGATGCACTCTCCCAAATACTGGAGTCTGCTATGGGCTCCTGATGTGTTTTTGTTTGTTTGTTTTGGGCTGGTTGTGGGCTTGAACTCTAGGTTTGGGTGCTGTCCCTCAGCTCTTCAGCTCAGGGCTGGCACCCTACCATTTGAGCCACAGCCCCACTTCTGACCCTTTTTGCTTTCTTCAGGCGCCGGTCCCCTGGCCTGGTTCCGGCCCCAGCCTGGAGCGCGCTCGTTAGGCCTGTGCTAATGTGTATACCACCTAGGTTATGCAGCCTGGAGGACACAGTTCAAATTTCTTCTACTGTTGATAGTCTTGACCCAGGGGCGCTCTTGCTCTGGCCTGGCCAGCAGAGTGTGGTCCACCAGCTGGTGGAGCTTTCGAACAGTTCCCAGTTTTAGTGGGTCCTGTGGTCCGGGTGTTGGGGTAGGGAGTCTAGGTCAGGGTCTGGGGATTCCCTCTAGCTCTGGTCTCCCTTGATGGATTCCCTGTCCCCTGATGGGTACTCACCCTGTAGGTCATCAGTTGTTGTTGCAGTCCGTCAGTTGTTGTTGCAGTCCGAGTTCAGTTGGGGTGGTTGCAGGGCTGGGTTGGGCGGCCCCCGCCGGGTAGTTGCGATCGCGATTGGGCGGGTGGTCTGCGGACAGGTCCCTTTGTCCCGCTGCTGGTGCCGGGCGGCTTTGGCGGGATGGAGCCTCTCCGCTCAGGTGGAGAGTGTGGGGTGGGGGTGGGATCCTCGTGGAGACTCACGGCTGGTAGGTTTCTCTGTTCCTTGCGATCCGCTGTTCTGCAATCCGGTACCTGGTGATCTGCAAGCAGCCCCCTGTGTCTCTGTGGCTCCGGCAGCCCCCGCCGGGCCGGCTGGCCGGCGGCTTGGCGCACTGCCGCGCGGCCAGTAAAGGTTGGGGGAGGGGTCTTCGCTCTTCTCCGTTCTGAAATTCTTCTTTTCCTCTCTTTCTTTTTTTGTTATTTTCCACCTCTGGTTTTTCTCTGAGTGTTCGTCTTTTTGTTGTTGTCGGTCTCTTGGGGAGATTAAACGTTGGAACTCGAACTCTCTTTTTGGTTGGAGAGAGCTGTGGTGTTTCCCTACTGCCCCGTCGCCATCTTGGTCCCCCCTCCCTAACCCTCCTTTTAACACTAACCCTAACCCTAACCCTCAACCTAACCCTAACCCTTACCCTCACCCTCACCCTCACCCTAAACCTAAACCTAACCCTAATCCTCACCCTCAGCCTCACCCTAAATCTAACCCTAACCCTAATAATAACCCTAACGGAAAACCTAACCCTAACTCTAACTCTAACCCTCACCCAAACCCTAACCCTAACCGAAACCTAAACCTAACCCTCACCCTAATCCTAACCCTAACACTCACCCTCACCCTAACCCTAACCCTAACCATAACCCTCAAACTAACGCTAACCCTCACCCCTAACTCTAACCCTCACCTACACTCCAACCCTCATCCTAACTTTAACCCTAACCCTAAGCCTCACCCTAACATTCACCCTAACTCTAACCCTCTCCCTACCCCTCACACTAACTCTAACCCTAACCCTAACACTCACCCTCACCCTAACCCTAACCTAAACCCTAACTCTCACCCTAACCATCACCCTAACATTCACACTAACCCTTACTCTCACCCTAACAATAAACCTAGCGCTAACCCTCACACTAACCCTAACCCTCAGCCTAACCCTAACTCTACCCCTCAGCCTAACCCTCATCCTAGCACTAACACTAATCCTCACCCTATCCCTAACCCTAACCCTCACACTCAACCTCACTCTAAACCTAGCCCTAACCCTAATCCTCACCATCACCCTCAACCTAACCCTAACCCTAACAATAACCCTGACACTAACAATTACGATAACCTTAACCCTAATCCTAACTCTGAACCTCACCCTAAACTTAACTCTAACTGAAACCCTAACCCTAACCCTCACCCTAACCCTAACCCTAACCCTCACTCTCACCCTAACCCTAACCCTAACCCTAACCCTCACCTTAACACTCACCCTAACACTGACGCTAACCCTAAACCTCACTCTCACCATAATCCTCACCCTAACTCTTAACCTCAGCCTAACCCTAACGCTAACCCTAACACTAACCCTCACCCTAAACCTAACCCTCACCCTAACTCCTACCCTACCCATCACCCTAACCCTCACGCTAACCCTCACACTATCCCTAACCCTCACCCTCACCCTAGACCTCACCCTAACCCTAATCCTAACCCTAACCCTCACCATAACCATAAACCTCACCCTAACTCTAAGCCTCACCCTCAACCTAACACTCACCCTTACCCTAACCATAACAATAAGCATCACTCTAACCCTCACCCTAACCCTAACCCTCACCCTAACCCTCACACTAACTCTAACCCTAACCCTAACACTCACCCTCATCCTAAAGCTAACCCTAAACCTAACCCTAACCCTCACCCTAAATCTAATGCTAACCCTAAGTCTCACCCTCACCCTAAACCTCACCCTAAACCTTACCCTTACCCTCACAATAACCCTAACCCTAACCTTCACCCGAACCCTCACCTTAACCCTAATCCTAACCCTAAGCCTAACATTCACCCTAGTCCTAACCCCCAATCTTAAACCATACCTTAACCCTAACCCTCACCGTACCCTTACCCTCACCCTAACCCTAACCCTAACCGTCACCCTAACCCTCACAGTCACCCTAAACCTCAATCTAAACCTAACCTTCAACAACACCCTAACCCTCAACCTCACCCTAACCCTCAACCTCACCCTAAATATCACCCTAAACCTAACCCTCACCCTCACCCTCACCCTAACCTTCATCCTAACACTAACCCTCACCTTAACCATCACCCTAACCCTAAACCACCCTAACCCTAACCATAACCCTAACACTTACACTAAACCTAAATCTCACCCTAACCCTAACCCTACCCCTCACCCTCACACTGGCCCTCACCCTAACCCTAACCCTAACACTCACTCCAACCCTCTCCCTAACACTAAGCCTAACCCTAAGCCTAAGCCTAACAGTAACCATAAACCTCACGATAACTCTAACCCTAACACTAAACTTTACCCTCACTGGCACCCTAACACTCACTCTCACCCTAACCCTCACCCTAACCTTTACCCTCACTCTAACCCTAACCCTAACCCTAACACTTACACTAAACCTAAACCTCACCCTAACCCCAACCCTACCCCTCATGCCCACCCTCACAGTCACCCTAACCCTAACCCTAACACTCACTCTAACCCTCTCCCTAACCCTAACCCTCACCCTCACACTAACCCTAACCCTAACCGAAACCTATCCCTCACCCTCAACCTATCCCTTTCCCTAACCCTAACCCTAACCCTAACACTCACTCTAACCCTCTCCCTAACCCTAACCCTAAGCCTAACCCTAACCATAAGCCTTACGATAACGCTAACCCTAACCCTAAACCTTAACCTCACCGGCACCCTAACCCTAACCCTAACCCTAACCCTCACCCTAACCCTTACCCTCAACCTAACCCTAACCCTCACACTAACCCTAACACTTACACTAAACCTAGCCCAAACCCTCACCCTAACCCTAACCCTAACCCTAACACTCATTCTAACCTTCTCCTTAACCCTAACCCTAAACCTAACCCTAACCCTCACCCTCACCCTAACCCTAACCCTAACCCTCACAGTAACCCTAACCCTCACCCAAACCCTAATCATACCCCTCAGCCTAAACCTCATCCTAACCGTAACCGTAATCCTCACCCTAACACTTACCCGAAACCGAACCCTAATCCTAACCCTCACCCTAACCCTAACCTTCACCTTCACCCTCACCCTTAGTCTAACCCTAACCTTAACTCTAATATTAACCCTAAAATTCACCCTCAACCTCGCCCTAACTCTAACCCTAACCCTAACTCTAAACCTCACCCTCACCCTCAAACCTAACTCTAACCCTAACCCTAACCGTCACCCTCACTCTAACACTAATCCTATCCCTAACCCTCATGCTAACCCTGACCCTCACCCTCACTCTCACCCTAACCCTATCCCTAACACTAACACTAAAAATAACCCTCACCCTAACCCTAACCCTAACCTTCACCCTAACCCTAACCCTAACCCTCACCCTAACCCACACCGTGACCCTAACCCTCACCCTAAACCTCACTGTCACCCTCAACCTCACCCTAAGCTTAACCCTAACCCTAACCCTAATCCTAAACCTAACACTCACCCTCACCCTCACACTCACCCTCACCCTCAGTCTAACCCTAAACCTAACCCTAACCCTAACCCTGGCCCTCACCCTCACCTTCATCCTAAATGTAACCCTAACCCTAACCCAAAACCTCACCCTCATTCTAACCCAAACCATAAACCTAACCCTCACCCTAACCCTAACCCTCACCCACACACTAACCCTCACCCTCAATCAAACCCTCACGCTCACCCTAACCCTCACCCTCACCCTAATCATCACACTAACCCTAACCGTCACCCTAACCCTAACCCTTACCCTCACACTAACCCTCACCCTCACCCTGACCCTAAGCCTAACCCTAACTGTAACCCTAATCCTAAACCTAACCCTCACCCTCACCCTAAACCTAAGGCTACCCCTCAGCCTAACCCTCACACTAACCCTAACTCTAACCATAATCCTCACCCTAGCACTAACCCTAACCCTAACACTCACGCTCACTCGAGCCCTCAGCCTAAAACTAACCCTAACTCTAACTGTCACTCTAACCCGAACCCTAACCCTAACACTAACTCTCACCCACACCCTAACCCTCACCCTAACCCTAACGCTAACCCTAACATTAATCCTAACACTAACCCTCCCTCTAACCCTAAACCTAACACTAACTCTAACCCTTCCCCTCCCCCTCCACCTAATCCTAAACCTAACCCTAACCCTAACTCTCACCCTAAGCCTCACCCTAAACCTAACCCTAAACCCTCACACTCACCCTAATCCTCAACCAAACCCTTACCCTCAACCTAACCCTAGCCTTAACCCTCACACTAATGGTAACACTCATATAACCCTAACCCTACCCCTCACCCTAACACTCATCCTAACTCTAAACCTAACCCTAACCCTCACCCTAACCCTAACCCTAAACATAACCCTCAACCTCACCCTAACCCTCAACCTAACCCTACCCCTCACCCTAAACCTAACCCTAACCCTAACCCTAAAACTCACTCTCACCCTCTCCCTAACCCTAAACCTAACCCTAACCCTCACCCTAACCCTATCCCTAACCCTAACCCTCACCCTAAACCTAACCCTCACCCGCAACCTAACCCTCACCCTAACCCTAACCCTAACCCTCACACTAACCCTAACCATCACCCTAACCCAAACCATACCCCTCAGCCTAAACCTCATCCTAACCGTAACCCAAATCCTCACCCTAACACTTACCTGAAACCGAACCCTAATCCTAACCCTCACCCCAACCCTAACCCTCACCCTCACCCTCATACTCAGTCTAACCCTAACCCTAACTCTAACATTAACACTAAAATTCACCCTCAACCTCACCCTAAACTCTAACCCTAACCCTAACCCTCACCCGCACCCTAACACTAACCCTATCCCTAACCCTCATGCTAAACGTGACTCTCACCCTCATTCTCAACCTAACCCTATCCCTAACACTAACACTAAAAATAACCCTCACCCTAACCCTAAACCTAAGCCTCACCCTAACCCTCACCCTAACCCTCACAGTAAGCCCAACCCTAACCCTAACCCTCACCCTAAAGCACACCCTAACCCTCACCCTCACACTAAACATCACACTATCCCTAAACCTCACCCTAACCCTAACCCTAACCCTCACCCTAAACCTCACAGTCACCCTCAACCTAACGCTAAGCCTAACCTTAACCCTAAACCTAACACTCACCCTCATCCTCACCCACACCCTCACCCTCACCCTCAGTCTAACCCTAACCCTATCCCTAATCCTAACCCTGGCCTTCACCCTCACTTTCACCCTAACTGTAACCCTAACCCTAACCCTAAACCTCACCCTCATTGTAACTCAAACCATAAACCTAACCCTCACTCTAACCTAACCCTCAACCACACACTAACCCTCATCCTCACCAGAACCCTCACACTCACCATAACCCTCACCCTCACCCTAATCATCACACTAAACCTTACTGTCACCATAACCCTAACCCTTACACTCACCCTAACCCTCACCCTCACCCTCACCCTTAGCCTAACCCTACCCCTCACCCTAACCCTCATCGTAACCCTTACCCTAACCCTCAATCTAACACTAACCCTAACCCTAAACCTAAACCTCACACTAACCCTAACCCTAACCATAACCATAACCCTCACCTTAACCCTCACCCTAAACCTCACCCTCACCCTAACCCTCACCGTCACCCTAACCCTCAACCTAACCGTAAGCCTCACCAATACCCTAACCCTAACCCTCATTCGAACGCACATGCTCACACTAAACATCACCATCAGGCTAACCCTCACCCTAACCCTAAACCTAACCCTCACCCTCACGCTAACCCTCACACTCACCCTAATTCTAACCCTAACTCTAACCGTAATCCTTACCTTAAACCTAACTCTAAACCTAAACCTCACCCTAACCCTAATGTTAACCCTAAACTTCACTCTCACCGTACACCTCACCCTAACCCATACCCTCACCCTAACCCTAAACCTAACCCTAACCCTAATCATCACACTAACCCTAACTCTAAACCTCAACCTAACCCTCACCCTCAACCTAACCCTCACCCTCACCCTAACAATCACACTAACCCTAAGCATAACCATAAGCCTAACCCTAACACCCACACTTACCCTAACCCTCAACACCACCCTCACCCTCACCCTAAGCCTAACACTAACCCTAATCCTAAACTTAACGCTCTCTGTCACCCTCACCCTAAACGTAACCCTAATCCTAACCCTCTCCCTCACACTCACCCTAACACTAACCCTAACACTAACCCTCACCCTAACCCTAAGGCAGACCCTCAGCCTAAACCTAAACCTAACACTAACTGTAACCCTCACCCTAACCCTAAGCCTAACCCTAACAGCCATACTTATCCTAACCATCACCCCCACCCTCACCCTCACCCTAAGCCAAACACTAACCCTAATCCTAAACCTAACGCTCTCTGTCACCCTCACCCTAAACGTAACCCTAACCCTAACCCTCTCCCTCACCCTCACCCTAACACTAACCCTAACCCTAACCCTCACACTAACCCTAACCCTAAGGCAGACCCTCACCCTAAACCTAAACCTAACACTAACTGTAAACCTCACCCTAACCCTAACCCTAATCCTCACCCTAAACCTCACCCTAACCCTAACACTAACACTAACCCTAACACTCACTCAACCCCTCACCCTAAACCTAACACTAACACTCACCCTAACACTTACCCTCAACCTAACCCTCACCCTAAACCTAACCCTAAACCTAACCCTCACCCTAACCCTAACCAAAACCCTCACCCTCAACCTAACCCTCACCCTCACCCTAAACATCACCCTAACCCTATTCCTAACGCTAACACTAACCCTAACACTAAAACTAACCCTAACCGTCACTGTCTCCGAAACCCTCACCCTAACCCTACCCCTCACCCAAACCCTAACCCTCACCCTCACCCTAACACGCACCCTCACCCTCACCTTAACCCTCACCCTCACCCTAAACATCACCCTAACCCTAACTGTAACTCTAACCCTAATCCTGATCCTCACCCTCACCCTGACGCTAAGCCTGACACTAACCCTAAACTTAATCCTAAACCTAACGGTCTCTCTCACCCTCACCCTAACCCTAACCCTAACCCTCACCCTCACCCTAACCCTAACACTCACCCTTACCCTAAACCTCACCCTAACCCTAACGCAAACACTAACCCTAATTCTCACCCTAACCCTAACCCTAAAACTAACCCTAACTCTCACCCTATCCCTCACCCTAATCCTAGCCCTAACACTTAACCTAACCCTTACTCTCATCCTAACCCTCACCGTAACCCTAACCCTAGCCACACCCTCACCCTCACCCTAGTCCTCAACCTAACCCTAAACCTACCCCTCACTTAATCCTCATCCTAAAACTAAACCTAACACTAACCCTCACCCTAAACCTCACCCTAACGCTAACCCTAACCCTAACCCTCATCCTTCCCCTAACCCTCAACCTAACCCTTAACCTCAACCTAATCCTAACCCTAACACTAACTCTAATCCTCCCACTAACCCTAAACGTCACCCTAACCCTAACCGTAAACCTCACCCTAACCCTAACCTTCACCCTCAAACTCACCTTCATTCTAAGCCTGACCCTAAACCTAACCCTAATCCTAAACCTATCCTTTACCCTCACCTTTACCCTAACCCTCACCCTAACCCTTTTCCTCACCCTAACCCTAAGGCTCACACAAACCCTAACCCTCAACTTAACACTAACCCTCACCTAACCTTAAATCTAACCCACACCCTCATCCTCACCCTAAACCTAACTCTAATCCTAACCTTCACCCTAACACTAACCCTCACTGTAAACCTAACAATAAGCCTCACCCTCACCCTAATCCTGACCCTAGCAGAAACCCTCACCCTAACCGTCACTCTCAACCTAACATTAACACTAATCTTAACCCTCACCCTAACACACACCCTAACCCTAACGCCAAAACTAACCCTCACCCTAAACCACAGCCTAACCCTTACACTCACCCTAACCCTATCCCTAACCATCAACCTAACCCTAACCCTAACCCTAACCATCACCCTAACGATAACCCTAACTCTAACCCTAACCCTCACCGTCAACTTAACAATCACCCTAACCCAAACCCTCACACACACCCTAACCCTCACCCTCACCTGACCCCTCACTCTCAACCTAACTCTCATCCACACCCTCACCATCATTCTAAACATCACACTAACCCTAACCCTCATCCTAAACCTAACCCTAACCCTAACCTTCACCCTCACCCTCACCCTAAGCCTAACACTAACCCTAACCCTAATCCTAAATCTAAAACTAAACCTCACCCTCAGCCTCACCCTCACCCTCAGCCTAACCCTAACCCTAACCTTAATCCTAACCCTAGCCCTCACCCTCACCAACACCCTAACTCTAACCCTAACCCTAACCTTAACCCTCACCCTAACTCTAACCCTAAATCTAACCCTCACCCTAAACCTAAACCATACGCAAACGCTAACCCTAAACCTCACACTCACGGTATCCCTCACCATAACCCTTACTCTAACCCTAACCCAAACACAAACCCTAACCCTAACCCTCACCCTCAACCTCACCCTCACCCAAACCCTCACCCTCACCCTAAATATCACACTAACACTAAACCTCAAATTAACCCTAACCCTAATCCTCACCCTAACCCTCACCCACACCCTCACCCTCAGCCTCAGCCTAACCCTAACCCTAACACTAATCCTAACCCTACTCCTCACCCTCACCCTCACCCTAATTCTAACCCTAACCCTAACCCTCACCTTAACCCTAACCCTAAACCTAACCCTCACCCTCACCATAACCCTAACCCTCACACTTAGCTAACACTCACCCTAACCTTAAACTTAACCCTCAGCTTAACACTCACCCTAACCCTAACCCTAATCTTCACCCTACCACTAACCCTAATGCTAAAACTCAACCTCACCCTAGCCCTCAACCTAACAGTAACCCAAACCCTAACCCTCACCCTAACCCTAACCCTAACACTAACCCTAACCCTCACCCTACCCATTAAGCTAACCCTAAACCTAATGCTCACCCTAACCCTCACCCTAACCCTAACCCTAACCCTGACCCTCACCCTCACCCTAACCCTAACCGTAACCCTAACCGTATCCCTCAACCTAATCGTCACCCTCACCCTAACCCTAACACTAAACTTAACCCTCACCCTAACCCACACCATAAACCTAACGCTAACCCTAATCTCACCCTAAACCTCACCCTAAACGTACCCTCACCCTAACTGTAACCCTAACCCTAACCCGAATTCTCACACTAACCCTAACCCAAAACCCTAACCCGAACCCTAACCATCACCCAAACCCTAACCCTAATCCTAACCATCATCCTAACACTAAGCCTAGCCCTAAACCTAACCCTCACCGTCAACCTAACCATCACCCTAACCATAACCCTCACACACACCCTAACCTTCACCATAACCTGAACCCTCACTCTCACGCTAACCCACATCCACACCCTCACCCTCACTCTAAACATCACACTAACCCTAACCCTCACCCTAACCCTAAACCTTACCTGCACCCTAAACCTCACCTTCACCCTCACCCTCACCCTAAGCCTAACTAAACCTAACCCTAATCCTAAATCTAACACTCACACTCACACTCACCCTCACCCTCAGCCTAACCCTAACCCTACACTTAATCCTAAACCTAGCCCTCACCCTCACCATCACCCTAACTCTAACCCTAACCCTAACCCTAACCCACACCATAAACCTAAAACTAAACCTAATCCTCACCCTAACCCTAAACCTCACGCAAAAGCTAACCCGACCCTCACACTCACGCTAACCCTCACACTAACCCTTACTCTCACCCTAACCCTAACCCTAAACCTCACCCTAAACCTAACCCTCACTCTCACCCTAAACATCACACTAACCCTAACCCTCACCCTAACCCTAAACGTAACCCTCACCCTAACCCTCACGCTCAACCTCACCCTCACCCTGAGCCTAATTCTAACACTAACCCTAATCCTAAACCTAAAACTCACCCTCACCCTCAGCCTAACCCTAACCCTAACACTAATCCTAACCGTAGCCTCACCCTCACCCTCACCCTAATTCTTACCCTAACCCTAACCCTAACCCGCACCCTAACCTAACCCTAACCCTAAACCAAACCCTCATCCTAAGCCTAACACTAACACTCACCCTCACCCTAACCCTAACAATAACCATCACCCTCACCCTAACCCTGAACCTAAACCTTACCCTCAACATAACTCTAACCCTAATGCTAACCCTCACACTACCCCTAACCCTCACCCTAAGCCTAACCCCACCCCTCACCCTAACCCTAACCCTAACCCTCAAGCTAACACTAACTATAACCCTAAACCTAAACCTCACCCTAACACTAATCCTCACGCTAACGCTAACCCTAAACCCCACCCTCAAACTAAACTTCACCTTAACCCTTACTGTCAACCTAACCCTAACCCTAACCCTAACCCTCACACTAACGCTAACCCTCACCCTAACCGTAACCCTCACCCTAAACGTCACCATCACCCTAACCCTCAACCTAACCGTAAGCCTCACCAAGACCCTAACCCTAACCCTCAGTCGAACGCACATGCTCACACTAAACATCACCCTCAGGCTAACCCTCACCCTAACCCTAAACCTAACCCTCACCCTCACGCTAACCCTCACACTCACCCTCACCCTAACTCTAACCCTAACTCTAACCTTAACCCTTACCTTAAACCTAACTCTAAACCTCAACCTCACCCTAACCCTAATGCTAACCCTAAACTTCACCCTCAACCTACACCTCACCCTAACCCGTACCCTCACCCTAACCCTAAACCTAACCCTAACCCTAATCATCACACTAACCCTAACTGCAAACCTCAACCTAACCTTCACTCTAAACCTAACCCTAACCCTTACATTCACACCAACACTAAACCTAACCTTAACCTTCAAACTCACCCTAACATTCACTGTAACCCAAAGCCTCACCCTAACCCTACCCCTCATCCACACCCTAACCCTCACCCTCAACCTAACCCTCACCCTCACCCTAAACCTAAACCTCACCATCACCCTAATCCTCACCCTCACCCTAACAATCACCCTAACCCTAAGCATAACAGTAAGCCTAACCCTAACACCCACCCTTACCCTAACCCTCACCCCCACCCTCACCCTAACCCTAAGCCTAACACAACCCTAATCCTAAACCTAACACTCTCTGTCACCCTCACCCTAAACGTAAACCTAACCCTAACCCTCTCCCTCACCCTCACCCTAACACTAACCCTAACCCTAACCTTCACACTAACCCTAACCCTAATGCAGACCCACACCCTAACCCTAAACCTAACACTAACTGTAACCCTCGCCCTAACACTAACCCTAACACTCACTCAACCCCTCACCCTAACCCTAACACTAGCACTCACCCTAACACTTACCCTCAACCTAACCCTCACCCTAACCCTAACCCTAACCCTCACCCTAACCCTCACCCTAAACCTAACTCAAACCCTCACCCTCAACCTAACCCTCACCCTCACCCTAAACATTACTCTAACCCTATTCCTAACGCTAACACTAACCCTAACCCTAAAACTCACCCTAACCGTCACTGTCTCCGAAACCCTCACCCTAACCCTAACCCTCACCCAAACCCTAACCCTCACCCTCACCCTAACACTCACCCGAACCCTCACCCTCACCCTAAACATCACCCTAACCATAACCCTAACCCTAACTCTCACCCTAACTCTAACCCTCAACCTCACCCTCACGCTCAACCTAACCCTAACACTTACCCTAAACCTAATCCTAAACCTAACACTCTACCTCACCCTCACCCCAACCCTAACCCTCACCCTCACACTAAACCTAACCCTCACCCTATCCCTAACCCTACCCCTCACCCTACCCCTCATCCTAACCCTAAACCTAACCGTAAACCTCAACCTAACCCTAACGCTAAACCTAACCCTAAACCTCACCCTAACACTAACCTGCACACTAACGCTAACCCTAACCCTCACCCTCATCCCAACCCTCACCCTAACCCTTACTCTCACCCAACCCTAACCCTAACCCTAACCCTCACACTAACCCTAATACTAAACCTCACCTTAACCCTCACTCTAACCCTCAACCTCACCCTAACACTCACCGTCACCTTAAACCTCACCCTAACCCTGAACCTCACCGGAACCCAAACCCTCACCCTAAACATCACACTCACCCTAACCCTCACCTGAACCCTAAACCTAAACCTTACCCTCACGATAACCCTCACCCTCACCCTCACCCTAACTCTAACCCTAACTCTAAACTTAACCCTTACCTTAAACCTAAATCTAAACCTAACCCTCACAATATCCCTAACGCTAACACTAACCTTCACCCTCAACCTAAAACTCACCCTAAATCTTACCCTCACCCTAACCCTAAACCTAACCCTAACCCTAATCTTAACAATAACCCTAACATTAAACTCCAAATTAAACCTCACCCTAAACCTAACCGTAACCCTAAACTTCACCCAAATCCTCACCCTAACCCTAACCCTAAACCTCACCCTCACCCTAACCGTCAACCTCACCCTAACCCTCACCCTCACCCTCACCCTAACCCTCACCCTCACCCTAAACATCACCCTAACCCTAACCGTAACCCTAAACCTAACCCTAATCCTCACCCTCACCCTGACGCTAAGCCTAACACTAACCCTAAACTTAATCCTAAAGGTAATGCTCTCTCTCACCCTCAAACTAAACATAACCCTAAACCTAGCCCTAACCCTCACCCTCACCCTAACCCTAACCCTAAACCTCACCCTCACCCTAACCCTAACACTCACCCTTACCCTAAACCTCACCCTAACCCTAACGCAAACACTAACCCTAATTCTCACCCTAACCCTCACCCTAACCCTAAACCTAAAACTAACCCTAACTCTCACCCTATCCCTCACCCTAATCCTAACCCTAACACTTACCCTAACCCTTACTCTCTTCCTAACCCTCACGGTAACCCTAACCCTAGCCTCACCCTCACCCTCACCCTAGTCCTCAACCTAACCCTAAACCTACCCCTCACTTAATCCACATCCTAAAACTAAACCTAACCCTAACCCTCACCCTAAACCTCACCCTAACGCTAACCCTAACCCTCATCCTTCCCCTAACCCTCAACCTAACCCTTAACCTCAGCCTAACCCTAACCCTAACACTAACTCTAACCCTCACACTAACCCTAAACCTCACCCTAACCCTAACCGTAAACCTCATCCTAACCCTAACCTTCACCCTCACCCTCACCCTAACCTTCACCCTCACCCTCACCTTCATTCTCAGCCTCACCCTAAACCTAACCCTAATCCTAAACCTTTCCCTAACCCTCACCTTTACCCTAACCCTCACCCTAACCCTTTTCCTCACCCTATCCCTAAGGCTCACACAAACGCTAATCCTCATCTTAACACTAACCCTCACCTAACCTTAAATCTAACCCACACCCTCATCCTCACCCTAAAGCTAACTCTAATCCTAACCTTCACCCTAACACTAACCCTCACAGTAAACCTAACACTAAGCCTCACCCTCACCCTAATCCTGACCCTAGCAGAAACCCTCACCCTAACCGTCACTCTCACCCTAACACTAACACTAATCTTAACCCTCACCCTAACACACACCCTAACCCTAACGCCAAAACTAACCCTCACCCTAAACCACAGCCTAACCCATACAATCACCCTAACCCTAGCCCTAACCCTAACCCTAACGATAAACCTAACCCTAACCCTAACCCTAAAGATCAACCTAACCCTAACCCTAAAGCTAACCATCACCCTAACGATAACCCTAACTCTAACCCTAACCTTCACCGTCAACCTAACCATCACTCTAACCCAAACCCTCACACACACCCTAACCCTCACCCTCACCTGACCCCTCACTCTCAACCTAACTCTCATCCACACCCTCACCCTCACTCTAAACATCACACTAACCCTAACCCTCACCCTAAACCTAACCCTAACCCTCACCTTCACCCTCACCCTCAACCTAAGCCTAACACTAATCCTAACTCTAATCCTAAATCTAAAACTAAACCTCACCCTCAGCCTCACCCTCACCCTCAGCCTAACCCTAACCCTAGCCTTAATCCTAACCCTAGCCCTCACCCTCACCAATACCCTAACTCTAACCCTAACCCTAACCCTAACCCTCACCCTAACTCTAACCCTAAATCTAACCCTCACACTAACCCTAAACCATACGCAAATGCTAACCCTAACCCTCACACTCACGGTAACCCTCACCCTAACCCTTATTCTAACCCTAACCCAAACACTAACCCTAACCCTAACCCTCACCCTCAACCTCACCCTCACCCAAACCCTCACCTTCACCCTAAACATCACACTAACACTAACCCTCAACCTAACCCTAACCCTAATCCTCACCTTAACCCACACCCACACCCTCAGCCTCAGCCTAACCCTAACCCTAACACTAATCCTAACCCTACTCCTCACCCTCACCCTCACCCTAATTCTAACCCTAACCCTAACCCTAAACCTAACCCTCACCCTAATCCTAAACCTCACACAAACGCTAACCCTAACCCTCAGCCTCACCCTAACCCTCACCCTAAACTTTACTCTCACCCTAACTCTAAAACTAGCCATAACCTTAACCTTCACCTTCAACCTAACACTCAACCAAACCCTAACCCTTACCCTCACATTAACCCTAACCCTAACCCTCACCCTCACACTCACACTCACCGTCACCCTAACCCTCACCCTCACCCTAAATATCACACTAACACTAACCCTCACCCTAACCATAACCGTAACTCTCACCCTAACCCTCAACCTCACCCTCACCCTCACCCTAAGCCTAACACTAACCCTATCCCTAATCCTAAACCTAACACTCAACTTCACCCTCACCCTCATCCTAACCCTAACCCTAACATTAATCCTAACCCTAGTCCTCACTCTCACCCTCACCATAATTCTAACCCTAACCCTAACCTTAACCCTCATCCTCACCCTAACTCTCACCCTAACACTTACTCTCACCCTAACCCTAACCATAACCATAACCTTGACCTTCACCCTCACCCTAACACTCACCCTAACCCTAACCTTCACGCTCACCCTAAACATTACCCTAACCCTCACTGTCACGATAACCCTCACACTCACCCTCACCCTCACCCTAAGCCTAACCCTAACCGTAAACGTAATCCTAAAGATAAACCTCACCCTATCACCGTAAACCAAACGCTAAGGCTAACCCTCACATTCAACCTAACCCTAACCCTAACCCTCACACTTAGCTAACCCTCACCCTAACCCTAAACTAAACCCTCAGCTTAACACTCATCCTAACCCTAACCCTAATCTTCACCCTACCACTAACCCTAATGCTAAAACTCACCCTCACCCTAGCCCTCAACCTGAAAGTAACCCAAACCCTAACCCTCACCCTAACCCTAACCCAAACCCTAACACTAACCCTAACCCTCACCCTACCCATTAAGCTAACCCTAAACCTAATGCTTACCCTAAACCTCACCCTAACCCTCACCCTAACCCTAACCCTAACCCTGACCCTCACCCTCACCCTAACCCTAACCGTAACCCTAACCGTATCCCTCAACGTAATCGTCACCCTCACCCTAACCCTTACACTAAACTTAACCCTCACCCTAACCCACACCATAAACCTAACGCTAACCCTAATCTCACCCTAAACCTCACCCTAAACGTACCCTCACCCTAACCGTAACCCTAACCATAACCTGAATCCTCACACTAACCCTAACCCAAAACCCTAACCCGAACCCTAACCATCACCCAAACCCTAACCCTAATCCTAACCATCATCCTAACACTAAGCCTAGCCCTAAACCTAACCCTCACCGTCAACCTAACCATCACCCTAACCATAACCCTCACACACACCCTAACCTTCACCATAACCTGAACCCTCACTCTCACGCTAACCCACATCCACACCCTCACCCTCACTCTAAACATCACACTAACCCTAACCCTCACCCTAACCCTAAACCTTACCTGCACCCTAAACCTCACCTTCACCCTCACCCTCACCCTAAGCCTAACTAAACCTAACCCTAATCCTAAATCTAACACTCACACTCACACTCACGCTCACCCTCAGCCTAACCCTAACCCTGCACTTAATCCTAAACCTAGCCCTCACCCTCACCATCACCCTAACTCTAACCCTAACCCTAACCCTAACCCACACCATAAACCTAAAACTAAACCTAATCCTCACCCTAACCCTAAACCTCACGCAAAAGCTAACCCGACCCTCACACTCACGCTAACCCTCACACTAACCCTTACTCTCACCCTAACCCTAACCCTAAACCTCACCCTAACCCTAACCCTCACTCTCACCCTAAACATCACACTAACCCTAACCCTCACCCTAACCCTAAACGTAACTCTCACCCTAACCCTCACCCTCACCCTCACCCTCACCCTGAGGCTAACTCTAACACTAACCCTAATCCTAAACCTAAAACTCACCCTCACCCTCAGCCTAACCCTAACCCTAACACTAATCCTAACCGTAGCCTCACCCTCACCCTCACCCTAATTCTAACCCTAAACCTAACCCTAACCCGAACCCTAACCTTACCCTAACCCTAAACCAAACCCTATCCTAAGCCTAACACCAACACTCACCCTTACCCTAACCCTAACCCTAACCATTACCCTCACCCTAACCCTGAACCTAAACCTTACCCTCAACATAACTCTAACCCTAACGCTAACCCTCACACTACCCATAACCCTCACCCTAAGCCTAACCCTACCCCTCACCCTAACCCTCATCCTAACCCTAACCCTAACCCTGTCCTCAACCTAACACTAACCCTAACCCTAAACCTAAACCTCACCCTAACACTAACCCTGACGCTAAGGGTAACCCTAAACCTCACCCTCAACCTAAACTTCACCTTAACCCTTACTGTCAACCTAACCCTAACCCTAACCCTAACCCTCACACTATCCCTAACCGTAACCCTAACACTCCTTTTAACCCTCACCCTAAACCTCACCATCACCCTAATCCTCACCGTCACCCTAACCCTCAACCTAACCCTAAGCCTCACCCACACCCTAACCCTAACCCTCACCCGAACGCACATGCTCACCCTAAACATCACCCTCAGGCTAACCCTCACCCTAACCCTAAACCTAACCCTCATCCTCACGATAATCCTCACCCTCAGCCTCACCCTAACTCTAACCCTAACTCTAACCATAACCCTTATCTTAAACCTAACTCTAAACCTAAACCTCACCCTAACCCTAAGGCTAACACTAATCTTCACCCTCACTCTACACCTCACCCTAACCTGTACCGTCACCCTAACCCTAAACCTAACCCAAATCCTAATCTTCACACTAACCCTAACTGTTAACCTCAACCTAACCCTCACCCTAAACCTAACCCTAACCCTCACTCTCACACTAATTCTAACCATAACCCTAACCCTAATTCTCACCCTCACCGTAGCCATCACCCTAACACTAACCCTAACCCTCACCCTCACCCTAACCCTCACCGTCACACTAACCCTCACTCTAACCTCACCCTAACCCTTACCCTCAACCTAACCCTAACCCTAACCCTCAAACTAACCCTAACCCTCACCCTAACCCTAACCTGACCCTTCAGCCTATCTCTCATCGTAATATAACCCTAACCTCAACCCTCAACCTAACCCTAACCCTAAACCTAACCCTTATCCCTACCCTAACCCTCATCCTCACACTTACCCTCACCCTCAGCCTAACCTTAACCCTACCTTAATCCTAACCCTAACCCTAACCCTTACCCTCACCCTCACGCTAACTCTAACACTAACCCTAATCCTAACCCTCACCCTCAACCTCACCCTAACCCTAACCCTATCCCCAAAACTCACCCTAACCCTAACCCTCACTCTAACCCTAACCCTAACCCTCACCCTCACCCTAACCCTAACACTAAACCTAACCCTCACCCTAACCCTCACCCTAACCCTAACGCTAACTTAAACTTCACCCTAAACCTCACCCTAACCCTTACGCTCACCCTAACCCTAACTGTAACCCTAACCCTAATCCTCACAATAACCCTAACCCTAAACCTAACCCTACCCATAAACCTCACCCTAACCCTAAACCTCACCCTAATTCTAAACGTAACCCTCACTCTCACCCTCAGCCTAACCCTACCCCTAAACCTAATCCTAACCGTAGCCCTCACCTTCACCCTCACCCTAACTCTAACACTAATCCTAACCCTAACCCTCACCCTCAACCTAAACCCAACCCTAACACTCACCCTAACAATAACCCTCACGCTAACGCCAACCCTAACCCTCACCCTCACCTTAACCCTCACCCTAACCCTTACTCTCACCATAATCCTAACTCCAACCATAACCCTAACCCTCACCCTAAACATCACACTAAAGCTAACCCTCACCCTCACCCTCAGCCTAAAACTAAACCTAACCCTAACAGTCACCCTCACCCTCACCCTAATCTTAACAGTAAAACAAACCCTCACCCTTCCCCTCACCCTCACACTCACCCTAACACTCACCCTGAAAATCACCCTAACCCTCACCCTAACACTTTTCCTCACCCTAACCCTAAACTTAACCCTAATGCTCACACAAACCCTAACCGTCACTCAAAGCCTTACCCTCACCCTAAACCTAAACCTAACCCTAAACCTCATTACTAACCCTAACACTCACCCTAACCCTAACCGTACCCAGAACCCTAACCCTCAGCCTAACCCTAACCCTAATCCTCACCCGATCCTTAATCCTAACCCTAACCCACACCCTAACCCTAACAGTTATGCTAACCATCACCCTAAACCTCACCCTAAACTTTATCCTCATCCTAAACCTAACCCTAACCATAACCTTCACCCTCACCCTAACTGTAACCCTAACCCTAACCCAAACGGTAAACCTCAACCTAACCGAAACCCTACCCCTCACACTAAATCTAACCCTCACCATCAGCCGAATCCTCAGCCTAACCTAATCCTTACATTAATCCTAAACCTAGCCCTCACCATCACCCTCACCCTAACTCTAACACTAACCCTAATCCTAACCCTCACCCTCACTGTAAACCTAACACTCTCCCTCAGCCTCACCTTAACCATAACCCTAACCTTAACCCTCACCCTCACCCTCACCCTAACCCGAACCCTAAACCTAACCCTAACAATAACCCTAACGCTCACCCTCACCAGCACAACAGCCTAACCCTAACTGTAACCCTAATCTTAAACCTAACCTTCACCCTCACCCTCACCCTAACTCTAACCCTAACACTAACCCTAAACCTTACCTTAAACCTAATTCTAAACCTAATCCTCACCCTAAAGCTAAGTCTAACCATAAACTTACCCCCACCCTAAACTTCACCCTAAACCTTACACTCACCCTAAACCTAAACCTAACCCTAATACTAATCCTCACACTAACCCTAACTGTAAAACTCAACCTAAACCTCACCCTAAACCGAACCCTAACTCTAACCTTCATTCTAACGCTAACCCTAACCCTAACCCTCAAACTCATCCTAACCCTCACTCTCAGCCAACCCTACACCCGAATCCTACCCCTCACGCTAAACCTCACCCTCACTCTCACCCTAACCCACACCCTCACCCTAAACATCACCCTAACCCTAACCCTAACACTAAGCCTAACCCTCACCTAACCCTAACCCTCACCCTCGCCCTCACTCTAACCCTAACACTAACCCTAAACCTAATCCTAAACCTAACGCTCTCCCTCACCCTCACCTTAACCGTAACCGTAACACTAAGCCTAAACCTCACCCTCACCCTAACCCTAAACCTAACCCTCAAACTAACCCTAACGCTAACACTCACCGTCACACTAAACCTAACCCTAACACTAACCATAAGCCTCACACTAACTATAACCCTCACCCTCACCCTAAACCTCACCCTAACCCTAACACAAACCCTAACCCTAATCCTAACCCTCATCCTCACCTTAAACCTAAACCTAACACTAACCCTAACTCTCACCATACCCCTCACCCTAACCCTAACCCTAATGCTCATGCTAACCCTTACCCTCACCCTAACCCTCACCCTAACACTAACCCTCAACCTAACCCTCACCCTCACCCTAACCCTAACCCTATCCCTCACGCTAACTCTCACCCTAATCCTAACCCTAACCCTCACCCACACCCTAAACATCAACCTAACAGTTACCCTCAACCTAATCCTAACCCTAACCCTAACCCTCTCACTAACCCTAACCCTCACCCTAACCCTAACCCTACCCCTCAACCTAACTCTCACCCTAAACCTATACCTATACTCACCCTAACCCAAACACTTAGCCTAAGCCTCACACTCCCCCTAACCCTCAACCTAAACCTTACCCTCAACCTAACTCTAACCCTAACCCTAACTCTAACCCTCACACTAACCTTAACCCTCACCCTAACCCACACCATAAACCTAACGCTAACCCTAATCTCACCCTAAACCTCACCCTAAACGTACCCTCACCCTAACCGTAACCCTAACCCTAACCTGAATCCTCACACTAACCCTAACCCAAAACCCTAACCCGAACCCTAACCATCACCCAAACCCTAACCCTAATCCTAACCATCATCCTAACACTAAGCCTAGCCCTAAACCTAACCCTCACCGTCAACCTAACCATCACCCTAACCATAACCCTCACACACACCCTAACCTTCACCATAACCTGAACCCTCACTCTCACGCTAACCCACATCCACACCCTCACCCTCACTCTAAACATCACACTAACCCTAACCCTCACCCTAACCCTAAACCTTACCTGCACCCTAAACCTCACCTTCACCCTCACCCTCACCCTAAGCCTAACTAAACCTAACCCTAATCCTAAATCTAACACTCACACTCACACTCACGCTCACCCTCAGCCTAACCCTAACCCTGCACTTAATCCTAAACCTAGCCCTCACCCTCACCATCACCCTAACTCTAACCCTAACCCTAACCCTAACCCACACCATAAACCTAAAACTAAACCTAATCCTCACCCTAACCCTAAACCTCACGCAAAAGCTAACCCGACCCTCACACTCACGCTAACCCTCACACTAACCCTTACTCTCACCCTAACCCTAACCCTAAACCTCACCCTAACCCTAACCCTCACTCTCACCCTAAACATCACACTAACCCTAACCCTCACCCTAACCCTAAACGTAACTCTCACCCTAACCCTCACCCTCACCCTCACCCTCAACCTGAGGCTAACTCTAACACTAACCCTAATCCTAAACCTAAAACTCACCCTCACCCTCAGCCTAACCCTAACCCTAACACTAATCCTAACCGTAGCCTCACCCTCACCCTCACCCTAATTCTAACCCTAAACCTAACCCTAACCCGAACCCTAACCTTACCCTAACCCTAAACCAAACCCTATCCTAAGCCTAACACCAACACTCACCCTTACCCTAACCCTAACCCTAACCATTACCCTCACCCTAACCCTGAACCTAAACCTTACCCTCAACATAACTCTAACCCTAACGCTAACCCTCACACTACCCATAACCCTCACCCTAAGCCTAACCCTACCCCTCACCCTAACCCTCATCCTAACCCTAACCCTAACCCTGTCCTCAACCTAACACTAACCCTAACCCTAAACCTAAACCTCACCCTAACACTAACCCTGACGCTAAGGGTAACCCTAAACCTCACCCTCAACCTAAACTTCACCTTAACCCTTACTGTCAACCTAACCCTAACCCTAACCCTAACCCTCACACTATCCCTAACCGTAACCCTAACACTCCTTTTAACCCTCACCCTAAACCTCACCATCACCCTAATCCTCACCGTCACCCTAACCCTCAACCTAACCCTAAGCCTCACCCACACCCTAACCCTAACCCTCACCCGAACGCACATGCTCACCCTAAACATCACCCTCAGGCTAACCCTCACCCTAACCCTAAACCTAACCCTCATCCTCACGATAATCCTCACCCTCAGCCTCACCCTAACTCTAACCCTAACTCTAACCATAACCCTTATCTTAAACCTAACTCTAAACCTAAACCTCACCCTAACCCTAAGGCTAACACTAATCTTCACCCTCACTCTACACCTCACCCTAACCTGTACCGTCACCCTAACCCTAAACCTAACCCAAATCCTAATCTTCACACTAACCCTAACTGTTAACCTCAACCTAACCCTCACCCTAAACCTAACCCTAACCCTCACTCTCACACTAATTCTAACCATAACCCTAACCCTAATTCTCACCCTCACCGTAGCCATCACCCTAACACTAACCCTAACCCTCACCCTCACCCTAACCCTCACCGTCACACTAACCCTCACTCTAACCTCACCCTAACCCTTACCCTCAACCTAACCCTAACCCTAACCCTCAAACTAACCCTAACCCTCACCCTAACCCTAACCTGACCCTTCAGCCTATCTCTCATCGTAATATAACCCTAACCTCAACCCTCAACCTAACCCTAACCCTAAACCTAACCCTTATCCCTACCCTAACCCTCATCCTCACACTTACCCTCACCCTCAGCCTAACCTTAACCCTACCTTAATCCTAACCCTAACCCTAACCCTTACCCTCACCCTCACGCTAACTCTAACACTAACCCTAATCCTAACCCTCACCCTCAACCTCACCCTAACCCTAACCCTATCCCCAAAACTCACCCTAACCCTAACCCTCACTCTAACCCTAACCCTAACCCTCACCCTCACCCTAACCCTAACACTAAACCTAACCCTCACCCTAACCCTCACCCTAACCCTAACGCTAACTTAAACTTCACCCTAAACCTCACCCTAACCCTTACGCTCACCCTAACCCTAACCGTAACCCTAACCCTAATCCTCACAATAACCCTAACCCTAAACCTAACCCTACCCATAAACCTCACCCTAACCCTAAACCTCACCCTAATTCTAAACGTAACCCTCACTCTCACCCTCAGCCTAACCCTACCCCTAAACCTAATCCTAACCGTAGCCCTCACCTTCACCCTCACCCTAACTCTAACACTAATCCTAACCCTAACCCTCACCCTCAACCTAAACCCAACCCTAACACTCACCCTAACAATAACCCTCACGCTAACGCCAACCCTAACCCTCACCCTCACCTTAACCCTCACCCTAACCCTTACTCTCACCATAATCCTAACTCCAACCATAACCCTAACCCTCACCCTAAACATCACACTAAAGCTAACCCTCACCCTCACCCTCAGCCTAAAACTAAACCTAACCCTAACAGTCACCCTCACCCTCACCCTAATCTTAACAGTAAAACAAACCCTCACCCTTCCCCTCACCCTCACACTCACCCTAACACTCACCCTGAAAATCACCCTAACCCTCACCCTAACACTTTTCCTCACCCTAACCCTAAACTTAACCCTAATGCTCACACAAACCCTAACCGTCACTCAAAGCCTTACCCTCACCCTAAACCTAAACCTAACCCTAAACCTCATTACTAACCCTAACACTCACCCTAACCCTAACCGTACCCAGAACCCTAACCCTCAGCCTAACCCTAACCCTAATCCTCACCCGATCCTTAATCCTAACCCTAACCCACACCCTAACCCTAACAGTTATGCTAACCATCACCCTAAACCTCACCCTAAACTTTATCCTCATCCTAAACCTAACCCTAACCATAACCTTCACCCTCACCCTAACTGTAACCCTAACCCTAACCCAAACGGTAAACCTCAACCTAACCGAAACCCTACCCCTCACACTAAATCTAACCCTCACCATCAGCCGAATCCTCAGCCTAACCTAATCCTTACATTAATCCTAAACCTAGCCCTCACCATCACCCTCACCCTAACTCTAACACTAACCCTAATCCTAACCCTCACCCTCACTGTAAACCTAACACTCTCCCTCAGCCTCACCTTAACCATAACCCTAACCTTAACCCTCACCCTCACCCTCACCCTAACCCGAACCCTAAACCTAACCCTAACAATAACCCTAACGCTCACCCTCACCAGCACAACAGCCTAACCCTAACTGTAACCCTAATCTTAAACCTAACCTTCACCCTCACCCTCACCCTAACTCTAACCCTAACACTAACCCTAAACCTTACCTTAAACCTAATTCTAAACCTAATCCTCACCCTAAAGCTAAGTCTAACCATAAACTTACCCCCACCCTAAACTTCACCCTAAACCTTACACTCACCCTAAACCTAAACCTAACCCTAATACTAATCCTCACACTAACCCTAACTGTAAAACTCAACCTAAACCTCACCCTAAACCGAACCCTAACTCTAACCTTCATTCTAACGCTAACCCTAACCCTAACCCTCAAACTCATCCTAACCCTCACTCTCAGCCAACCCTACACCCGAATCCTACCCCTCACGCTAAACCTCACCCTCACTCTCACCCTAACCCACACCCTCACCCTAAACATCACCCTAACCCTAACCCTAACACTAAGCCTAACCCTCACCTAACCCTAACCCTCACCCTCGCCCTCACTCTAACCCTAACACTAACCCTAAACCTAATCCTAAACCTAACGCTCTCCCTCACCCTCACCTTAACCGTAACCGTAACACTAAGCCTAAACCTCACCCTCACCCTAACCCTAAACCTAACCCTCAAACTAACCCTAACGCTAACACTCACCGTCACACTAAACCTAACCCTAACACTAACCATAAGCCTCACACTAACTATAACCCTCACCCTCACCCTAAACCTCACCCTAACCCTAACACAAACCCTAACCCTAATCCTAACCCTCATCCTCACCTTAAACCTAAACCTAACACTAACCCTAACTCTCACCATACCCCTCACCCTAACCCTAACCCTAATGCTCATGCTAACCCTTACCCTCACCCTAACCCTCACCCTAACACTAACCCTCAACCTAACCCTCACCCTCACCCTAACCCTAACCCTATCCCTCACGCTAACTCTCACCCTAATCCTAACCCTAACCCTCACCCACACCCTAAACATCAACCTAACAGTTACCCTCAACCTAATCCTAACCCTAACCCTAACCCTCTCACTAACCCTAACCCTCACCCTAACCCTAACCCTACCCCTCAACCTAACTCTCACCCTAAACCTATACCTATACTCACCCTAACCCAAACACTTAGCCTAAGCCTCACACTCCCCCTAACCCTCAACCTAAACCTTACCCTCAACCTAACTCTAACCCTAACCCTAACTCTAACCCTCACACTAACCTTAATCCTCACCCTAACCCTAAACCTACACCTCACCCTATTCCTCACACTAACCCTAACCCTAAACCTCACCCTAAACCTAACATTAACCCTCACCCTCACCTTCATTCTCAGCCTCACCCTAAACCTAACCCTAATCCTAAACCTGCCCTCACCTTCACACTAACTATAGCCCTAACCCTAACCCTAACCCTCACCTTCACCCTAACCCCAACCCTAAAACTATCCTTCACCCTAAATCTAACCCTCACGCTAACGCTAACCCTAACCCTCACGCTAACCCTAACCTTAACCCTAACCCTTACCTGAAACCTCACCCTAAACCTCAACCTCAACCTAACCCTCACCTTCAACCTTAACATCACCCTAACCCTAAGCCTCACCCACACCCTAACCTAACCCTCTCCAGAAACCTCACACTCACCCTAAACATCACCCTCAACCTAACTCTCACCCTAAACCTAAACCTAACTCTCACTCTAAACCTAACCCTCACCCTAACCCTAATCCTAAACCTAACCCTCACCCTCACCCTACCCCAAACCTTACCCTAACCATAACCCTAACCCTGACCCTCACTCTCATCCTAAACCTAAACCTAAACCAAACACTCACATTAACCTAACACTCACCCTAAAACTAACCCTAATCCTCACCCTCACCCTAACCCTCATCCCAAAACTAAATCTCATCCTAACCCTAACCCTAAACCTAACCCTCAACCTAACCCTAACCCTAAACCTAAACCTTAACCTCACCCTAACCCTAACGCTCACCCTCACCCTCATTCTCAGCCTCTGCTAACCCTAACCCTAACCCTAACTCTAACACTAACCCTCACCCTCACGCTAAACCTCAACCTAACCCTTACCCTTAGCCTAACCCTAAATCTAACCCTAACCCTCACACTAACCCTAACCCTAACCCTCACCCTAACCCTAACCCTACCACTCACCCTAACTCTCATCCTAACCCTAAACCTACACCTCACCCCAAACCTACCCTAAACCTAACCCTAACCCTAACCGTCACCCTCTCCCTAACCCTCAACCGAACCCTTACCCTCAACCTAACCCTAAGCCTAACCCAAGTCTAACCCTCACACTAACCCTAAACCTCACCCTATCCCTAACCCTACACCTAAACCTAACCCTCATTCTCACGTTAACCCTCTCCCTCACACTCACCCTAACTCTAACTCTAACCCTAACCCTAGCCCTTAAACCTAACTCTAAACCTAAACCTCACCCTAACACTAACGCTAACCCTAACCTTTACCATCACCCTAAACCTCACCCTAACCTTTACCCTCATCCAAACCCTAAGCCTAACCCTAATCCTCACACTAACACTAACCCTAAAGTTAACCCTCACCCTAACCCTCAACCTAACCCTAACCCTAACCCTAACCCTAACATTCACCCTAACGCTAACTCTAACCCTAACCCTCACACTCACCCTAACCGTCACCGTAACCCAAACCCTCACCCTAACACTACCCCTCACCCACCCCATAAACCTCACCCTCACCCGAACCCTCACACTCACCCTAACCTTTACCATCACCATAAACACCACACTAAACCTAACCGTCATCCTAACCCTAACCCTTACCCTCACCCTAACTCTCAATCTCACCCTCACCCTCACCCTAAGCCTAACCCTACCTGTAACCCTAATCCTAAGTGAAACTCTCACCCTAAACATCAGTCTAACCCTCACCCTCACCCTTACCCTCAACCTCACCCTCACCCTAACCCTAACCCTAACCCTAATCCTCACAGTAAACCTAACCCTAAACCTAACCTGAACCATAAACTTCACCCTAACCCTAACCCTAACCATCTCCCTAACGCTACGCCTAACCCTAACAATAACCCTCACCGTCACCCTAACCCTCACCCTAACCCTAACCCTCACACACACCCTAACTCTCACCTGAACCCGAACCCTCACTCTCACCACAACCCTCACCCTAACTCTCACCCTAACCCTCACCCTCACTCTAAACATCAAACTAACCCTAACCCTCACCCTCACCCTAACCCTAAACCTCACCCTAACCTTCACACTCACCCTTCACCCTAAGTTTAACCCTAACCCTAAACCTAATCCTAAACCTAACACTCACCCTCACCCTTACCCTCATCCTCAGCCTACCCTAACCCTAACCCTAACCCTCAACCTCACCCTAAACCTAACCCTAAACCTAAACCTCACCCTAAACCTACCCCTCACCCTAAGCCTAACCTTCACCCACACACTAACCCTCATCCTCTCCCTAACCCTCACACTCACCCTAACTGTCACCCTAACCCTAACCCTTACCCTCACCCTAACCCTCACTCTCACACTCATGATCACCCTAAGCCAAACCCTAACCTTAACCCTGATCGTAAACATACCCCTCACCCTAAACCTCAGCCTAAGCCTATCGCTAATCCTAACCCTAACCCTCAACCTAACACTCACCCTCACCCTTACCTTCACCCTCACCCGCACCTTAACCCTAACCCTAACCCTCACACTAACCTAACCCTCATCCTATCCCTATACCTACCCCTCATCGTAACCCTCAGCCTAACCCTAACTCTAACCCTAATCCTCACTTTATCACTAACTGTAACCCTAAACCTCACCTTCAACCTAGCCCTCACCCTAACACTAACCCTAACCATAACCCTCAACTTAACACTAACCCTCACCCTAACCCTAAATTTCAGGCTTCCCCTCACCCTAACCCTAATCCTAACGCTCACCCTAACCGCTTACCATCACCCTAACCCTCACCCTCAACCTAAATCTCAATCTAACAGTATCCCCTCAGCCTAACCCTCACCCTCACCCACACCCTCAACCTATCCCTAAGTCTAACCCTCACACTAACCATAAACCTCACCCTAAGACTAACGTAACCCTAACCCTCACCCTAACCCTCACCCTAACCTTAATGCTAAGCCTAAACCTTATCCTTACCCTAACCCTAACCCTAACACTAACACTAACGCTCCCTACCCCTCAACCTAACCCTAACCCTAACCCTAACCCTCATCGTAACACTCACCCTAACCCTAACCCTAACCCTAACCCTCACCCTAACCCTCAACCTAACCCTTACCCTCAACCTAACCCTAACCCTAACCCTAACACTCACCCTAACCCTAACCCTCATCCTAAACCTCATCCTAACCCTATACCTAACCCTAGCGCTCAACCTAACCCTAATCCTAAGCCTAACGATAACCTTCACCCTAACCCTCACCCTCACCCTCACCCTCACCCTCACTCTCATCCTCACCCTAACCCTAACCCTAGCCCTCACCCACACTCACCCTAACCCTAAGCCTAACACTAACATGCATCCTAACCCTTACCCTCACGCTAACACTAACCCTAACCCTCACCCTCATCCTAACCCTCACACTAACCCTTACTCTCACCTGAACTCTAACACAAATCCTAACCCTCACACTGAACCTAGCCCTAACACTAACCCTCATCTTAACACTCACCCTAATCCTCACCCTCACCCTAACCCTCACCCTAATACTAAGCCTCACCCACACCCTAACCCTAACCCTCACATGAACCCTCACCCTCACCCTAAAGGTCATCCTCGCACTAACCCTCACCCTAACCCTAAACCTCACCCTCACACTCACCCTAAACCTCATCATGAACCTAACCCTAAGCCTAACCCTAACCCTGACCTTCACCCTCAACCTAAACCTTACCCTAACCCTTACCCTCACTCTAACCCTAACACTAACCCTAACCCTAATCCTCACACTAACACTAACCCTAACCGTTACCCTCACCCTAATCCTCACCCAAACCCTATCACTAACCCAAAACTTCACCCGAACACTCACCCTCACCCTAACCCTCACCCTCACCCAAAACACCACCCTAAGCCTAACCCTCACCCTAACCCTAACCCAAACCGTCACCTAACCCTAACACTCACCCTCACCCTAGGGCTCACCCTAAGCCTAATCCTAAACCTAACCGTAATCCTAAACTTAACTCTCTCCCTCAGCCTCACCTTAACTGTAACCCTAAACTTAACCCTAACCCTCGCCCTCTCCCTAATCCTAACTCTAACCCTAACCCTCACCCTAACCCTAAACCTCACCCTAAACCTAACCTAACCCTAACCCTCACTCTAACCCTGACCCTAATCCTTACTCTCACCCTAGCTCTCATTCTAACCCTAACCCTAACCCTACTCCTCACCCTAATCCTCCCGCTATCCCTAGCCCTAACCTTAAACCTAACCCTCAGCCTAACCATTACCCTCAACACAACCCTAACGCCAACCCTAACCTTAACCCTCACACTAACCGTTACCGTCACCCTAACCCTAACCCTACCCCTCCCGCTAACCCTCATCCTAACAATAACCTTAACCCTAACCCTCAACCTAATCATAACCCTAACACTAAAACTAAACCTCTCCCTAACAGTAATCCTCAAGCTAATGCTAACCCCAACCCTCAAGCTCACCCTAACCCTCACCCTTACCCTTACTCTCACCCAAACTCTAACCCTAACCCTTATCCTCACCTTAACACTCACCCTAACCCTCACTCTAACCCTAAACCTCACCGTCACCCTAACCCTAACCCTAAACCTCTCCCTAACAGTAACCCTCAAGCTAATGCTAACCCCAACCCTCACGCTCACCCTAACCCTCACCCTTACCCTTACTCTCACCTAAACTCTAACCCTAACATTAATCCTCACCTTAACACTCACCCTAACCCTCACCCTAACCCTAAGCCTCACCGTCACCCTAACCCTGACCCTAAACATCACCCTCACCCTAACCCTCATGATAACCATAAACCTAACACTCACACTCATGCTGACCTTCATGCTCACCCTCCCCCTAAGTCTAACCCTAACACTAACCCTAAACCTTACCTTAAACTTACCTCTAAAACTAACCCTCACGCTAAACCTAACGCTAACCCTAAACTTCACCCTCACCCTAAACATCACAATAACCCTTACACTCACCCTAACCCTAAACCTAACCCTAACCCTAATCCTCACACTACCCCTAACTGTAAACCTCAATTTAACCCTCACCCTAACCCTAAACCTCACGCTAACTCTCACCCTAACCCTAACCCTCACCCTCACCCTCACCCTCACCCTAACTCTAACCCTAACCATAACAGTCACCCTAATTCTCACCCTAAACCTAACGCTAACCTTAACCCTCACCAGTACCATAACACTCATCCTAACCCTCACCCTAAGCCTAACACTAACACTAACCCTAACCCTAACCCTCACCCTCACCTCAAACCTCAAACTCACCCTTACCCTCAGCATAACCTTAACCCTAACACTAACACTAAACCTAAACTTAAACCTCACCCTAAACCTAACCCTACCCCTCACCCTAACTCTCACACTAACCCTAAACGTACACCTCACACTAATCCTAACCCTAATGCTAACCCTAACCCTAACGCTCACCCTCTCCCTAACCCTCAATCTAAGCCTTACCCTCAACATAACCCTAAGCCTAACACTAACTCGAACCCTCACACTAACCCTAGCCCTCACACTAACCCTAACCCTACACCTCACCCTAATCCTCTCACTAACCCTAACCCTAACTCTAAACTTCATCCTAAACCTAGCATTCACCCTCACCCTCACCTTCATTCTCAGCCTCTCCCTAACCCTAATCTGAATCCTAAAGCTAGCCCTCACCTCACCATAACCCTAACCCTAGCACTAATCCTAACCTTCACCCTCACCCTCACCCTAACCCTAAACCTAAAACTAACCCTCACCCTAAACCTATCCCTCATGCTAAAACTAAGCCTGACACTCACCATCACCCTAACCCTCACCCTAAACCTTACACTCACCCTAACCCTAACCCTAACCTTAACCCTCACACTAACATTAACCCTAACCCTAACCCTTACCTTAACCCTCACCCTAACCCTCACCCTCACCCTAATCCTAACCCTAACCCTTACCCTAACCCTAACCCTCACCCTCACTCTAACCCTCATCTTAACAATAACCCTCATCATAACCCTAACCCTCATCATAACCCTAACCCTAACCCTAACTCTCAACCTAACCCTAACCCTAACCCTCCACTATCCCTAACCCTAATCCTAAACCTCACACTAACCCTAACCGTCACCCTCACCCTCACTCTCAGCTTCTCCCTAACCCTAACCCTCATCCTAACCCTAGCCTTCACCCTCACCCTCACCCTAGCCCTCACCCTCACCCTCAGGCTAACCCTAACCCTAATCCTAACCCTAACCCTCACCCTCACCCTAGCCCTGACCCTCAACTTCAGCCTAACCCTAACCCGAACCCTAAACCTAACCCTGTACCTCACCCTCACCCTCACCCTAATCCTCACCCTAACCCTCATCCTAACCCTTACCTAACCAAAATTCTCACCCTCAGGCTCACCCTCAGCCTAACCCTAACTCTCACCCTCAACCTAACCCTCACCCTCACCCTCAGCCTAACCCTAACGCTAAACCTAACCCTCACACTAACCTTAACCCTAAACCTCACACTAACCCTAACCATAACACTCACCCTAAACCTCACCCTAACCCTAACGCTAACCTTAACCCTCACCAGTACCCTAACACTCATCCTAACCCTCACCCTAAGCCTAACCCTAACACTAACCCTAACCCTCACCCTCACCTCAAACTTCAAACTAACCCTTACCCTCAGCATGACCCTAACCCTAACACTAAAACTAACACTAACCCTAAACTTAAACCTCACCCTAACCCTAACCCCACCCCTCACCCTAACTCTCACACTAACCCTAAACGTACACCTCACCTTAATCCTAACCCTAATGCTAACCCTAACCCTAACCCTCACCCTCTCCCTAACCCTCAACCTAAGCCTTACCCTCAACATAACCCTAAGCCTAACACTAACTCGAACCCTCACACTATCCCTAGCCCTCACACTAACCCTAACCCTACACCTCACCCTAATCCTCTCCCTAACCCTAACCCTAACTCTACACTTCATCCTAAACCTAACATTCACCCTCACCCTCAACTTCATTCTCAGCCTCACCCTAACCCTAATCCTAATCCTAAACCTAGCCCTCACCTCACCATAACCCTAACCCTAACACTAATCCTAACCTTCACCCTCACCCGCACCCTAACCCTAAACCTAAAACTAACGCTCACCCTAAACCTATCCCTCATGCTAAAGCTAAGCCTGACCCTCACCATCACCCTAAGCCTCACCCCAAAACTTACTCTCACCCTAACCTTAACCTCAATCCTCACACTAACATTAACTCTAACCCTAAACCTTACCTTAACCCTCACCCTAACCCTCACCCTCACGCTAACCCTAAAGCGAACCCTTACCCTAAACCTAATCCGCACCCTAAGCCTAATCCTAACCCTAAACCCAATCCTAAACCTAACCCTCACCTTCAGCCTAACCCTAACCCTTACCCTAACCCTAACCCTCACCCTCACTCTAACCCTCATCTTAACCCTAACCCTCATCATAACCCTATCCCTAACCCTAACTCTCAACCTAACCCTAACCCTAACCCTCCACTATCCCTAAGCCTAATCTTAAACCTCATGCTAACCCTAACCGTCACCCTCAACCTCACTCAGTCTCTCCCTAAACCTAACGCTAATCCTAACCCTAGCCTTCATCCTCACCCTCACCCTAGCCCTCACCCTCACCCTCAGGCTAACCCTAACCCTAATCCTAACCCTAACCCTCACCCTCACCCTAGCCCTGACCCTCAACTTCAGCCTAACCCTAACCCGAACCCTATACCTAACACTATACCTCACCCTCAACCTCACCCTAATCCTCACCCTAACCCTCATCCTCACCCTTACCTAACCAAAATTCTCACCATCAGGCTCACCCTCAGCCTAACCCTAACTCGCACCCTCAACCTAACCCTCACCTTCACCCTCAGATCAACCCTAACCGTAACCCTAATCCTAACCATAACCCTCATGATCACCGTCATCCTAAACCTAACCCTCACCCTCACCCTCACTCTCACCCTAATCCTAACCTTAACCCACACCGTCACCCCAAACCACAACCTAACCCTTACACTCAGCCTAACCCTAACGCTAAACTTAACCCTCACACTAACCTTAACCCTAAACCTCACACTAACCCTAACCATAACACTCACTCTAAACCTCACCCTAACCCTAAAGCTAACCTTAACCCTCACCAGTACCCTAACACTCATCCTAACCCTCACCCTAAGCCTAACCCTAACACTAACCCTAACCCTCACCCTCACCTCAAACCTCAAACTAACCCTTACCCTCAGCATGACCCTAACCCTAACACTAAAACTAACACTAACCCTAAACTTAAACCTCACCCTAACCCTAACCCCATCCCTCACCCAAACTCTCACACTAACCCTAAACGTACACCTCACCCTAATCCTCACCCTAATGCTAACCCTAACCCTAACCCTCACCCTCTCCCTAACCCTCAACCTAAGCCTTACCCTCAACATAACCCTAAGCCTAACACTAACTCGAACCCTCACACTATCCCTAGCCCTCACACTAACCCTAACCCTACACCTCACCCTAATCCTCTCCCTAAACCTAACCCTAACTCTAAACTTCATCCTAAACCTAACATTCACTCTCACCCTCAAATTCATTCTCAGCCTCATCCTAACCCTAATCCTAATCCTAAACCTAGCCCTCACCTCACCATAACCCTAACCCTAACACTAATCCTAACCTTCACCCTCACCAGCACCTTAACCCTAAACCTAAAACTAACGCTCACCCTAAACCTATCCCTCACGCTAAAGCTAAGCCTGACCCTCACCATCACACTAAACCTTACTCTCACCCTAACCCTAAACTTAACCCTCACATTAAAATTAACCCTAACCCTAACACTTACCTTAACCCTCACCCTAACCCTCACCCTCACCCTAACCCTAAACCAAACCCTTACCCTAAACCTAATCTGCACCCTAAGCCTAATCCTAATCCTAACCCCAATCCTAAACCTAACCTTCACCTTCACCCTAACCCTAACCTTTACCCTAACCCTCACACTAAGCCTAACCCTAACCCTCACCCTAACCCTAACCCTACCACTCACACTAAGTCTCACCCTAACCCTAAACGTACACCTCACCCTAATCCTCACCCTAATGCTAACCCTGACCCTAACGCTCACCCTCTCCCTAACCCTCAACCTAACACTTAACCTCAACCTAAACATAAGCCTAACACTAACTCTAACCCTCACACTAACCCTAGCCCTCACACTATCCCTAACCCTGCACCTCACCCTAATCCTCTCCCTAACCCTAACCCTAACTCTAAACTTCATCCTAAACCTAACATTCACCCTCACCCTCAACTTCATTCTCAGACTTACCCTAAAACTAATCCTAATCCTAAACCTAGCCCTCACCTCACCCTAACCATAACATTAGCACTAATCCTAACCTTCACCCTCACCCTCACCCTAACCCTAAACCTAAAACTAACCCTCACCCTAAACCTATCCCTCACGCTAAAGCTAAGCCTGACCCTCACCATCACCCTAACCCTCACCCTAAACCTTACTCTCACCCTAACCCTAACCCTAACCTTAACCCTCACCGTAACCCTCACCCTCACCCTAAGCCTAACCCTAACCCTTACCCTAACCCTAACCCTCACCCTCACTCTAACCCTCATCTTAACCCTAACCCTCATCATAACCCTAACCCTAACCCTAACTCTCAACCTAACCCTAACCCTAACCCTCCACTATCCCTAACCCTAATCCTAAACCTCACACTAACCCTAACCGTCACCCTCACCCTCACTCTCAGCCTCTCCCAAAACCTAACCCTAATCCTAACCCTAGCCTTCACCCTCAGCCTCACCCTAGCCCTCACCCTCACCCTCAGGCTAACCCTAACCCTAATCCTAACCCTAACCCCCACCCTCACCCTAGCCCTTACCCTCAACTTCAGCCTAACCCTAACCTGAACACTAAACCTAACCCTATACCTCACCCTCACCCTCACCCTAATCCTCACCCTAACCCTCAATCTCACCATTACCTAACCAAATTTCTCACCCTCAGGCTCACCCTCAGCCTAACACTAACTCTCACACTTAACCTAACCCTCACCCTCACCATCAGCCTAACCCTAACCCTAACCCTAATCCTAAACCTAACCTTCACCATCACCATCATCCTAAACCTAACCCTCACCCTCACCCTCACCCTAACCCTAAACCTAAAACTAACCCTCACCCTAAACCTATCCCTCAAGCTAAAGCTAAGCCTGACCCTCACCATCACCCTAACCCTCACCCTAAACCTTACTCACCCTAACCCTAACCATAACCTTAACCCTCACACTATTAACCCTAACCCTAACCCTTACCTTAACCCTCAACCTAACCCTCACCCTCACCCTAACCCTAACCCTAACCCTTACCCTAACCCTAACCCTCACCCTCACTCTAACCCTCATCTTAACCCTAACCCTCATCATAACCCTAAACCTAACTCTCAACCTAACCCTAACCCTAACCCTCCACTATCCCTAACCCTAATCCTAAACTTCACACTAACCCTAACCGTCACCCTCACCCTCACTCTCAGTCTCTCCCTAAACCTAACCCTAATCTTAAACCTAGCCTTCATCCTCACCCTCACCCTAGCCCTCACCCTCACCCTCAGGCTAACCCTAACCCTAATCCTAACCCTAACCCTCACCCTCACCCTAGCCCTGACCCTCAACTTCAGCCTAACCCTAACCCGAACCCTAAACCTAACCCTGTACCTCACCCTCACCCTCACCCTAATCCTCACCCTAACCCTCATCCTAACCCTTACCTAACCAAAATTCTCACCCTCAGGCTCACCCTCAGCCTAACCCTAACTCTCACCCTCAACCTAACCCTCACCCTCACCCTCAGCCTAACCCTAACGCTAAACCTAACCCTCACACTAACCTTAACCCTAAACCTCACACTAACCCTAACCATAACACTCACCCTAAACCTCACCCTAACCCTAACGCTAACCTTAACCCTCACCAGTACCCTAACACTCATCCTAACCCTCACCCTAAGCCTAACCCTAACACTAACCCTAACCCTCACCCTCATATCAAACCTCAAACTAAACCTTACCCTCAGCATAACCCTAACCCTAACCCTAAAACTAACACTAACCCTAAACTTAAACCTCACCCTAACCCTAACCCCACCCCTCACCCTAACTCTCACACTAACCCTAAACGTACACCTCACCCTAATCCTCAACCTAATGCTAACCCTAACCCTAACCCTCACCCTCTCCCTAACCCTCAACCTAAGCCTTACCCTCAACATAACCCTAAGCCTAACACTAATTCGAACCCTCACACTATCCCTAGCCCTCACACTAATCCTAACCTTACACCTCACCCTAATCCTCTCCCTAACCCTAACCCTAACTCTAAACTTCATCCTAAACCTAACATTCACCCTCACCCTCAACTTCATTCTCAGCCTCACCCTAACCCTAATCCTAATCCTAAACCTAGCCCTCACCTCACCATAACCCTAACCCTAACACTAATCCTAACCTTCACCCTCACCCTCACCCTAACCCTAAACCTAAAACTAACGCTCACCCTAAACCTATCCCTCACGCTAAAGCTAAGCCTGACCCTCACCATCACTCTAACCCTCACCCTAAACCTTACTCTCACCCTAACCTTAACCCTAACCTTAACCCTCACACTAACATTAACCCTAACCCTAACCCTTACCTTAACCCTCACCCTAACCCTCAGCCTCACCCTAACCCTAAACAGAACCCTTACCCTAAACCTAATCCGCACCCTAAGCCTAATCCTAACCCTAACCCCAATCCTAAACCTAACCCTCACCTTCACCCTAACCCTAACCTTTACCCTAACCCTCACACTAACCCTAACCCTAACGCTCACCCTAAACCTAACCCTACCACTCACCCTAACTCTCACCCTAACCCTAACCCTCACCCTCTCCCTAACCCTCAACCTAACCCTTACCCTCAACCTAAAGCTAAGCCTAACACTAACCCTAACCCTCACCCTAACCCTCACCCTCACCCTAACCCTAAAGCGAACCCTTACCCTAAACCTAATCCTCACCCTAAGCCTAATCCTAGCCCTAACCCCAATCCTAAACCTAATCCTCACCTTCACCCTAACCCTAACCCTTACCCTAACCCTAACCCTCACCCTCACTCTGACCCTCATCTTAACCCTAACCCTCATTATAACCCTAACCCTAACCCTAACTCTCAACCTAACCCTAACCCTAACCCTCCACTATCCCTAACCCTGATCCTAAACCTCACCCTAACCGTCACCCTCAACCTCACTCAGCCTCTCCCTAAATCTAACGCTAATCCTAACCCTAGCCTTCACCCTCACCCTCACCCTAGCCCTCACCCTCACCCTCAGGCTAACCCTAACCCTAATCCTAACCCTAACCCTCACCTATACCCTAGCCCTGACCCTCAAATTAAGCCTAACCCTAACCCGAAACTAAACCTAACCCTATACCTCACCCTCACCCTCACCCTAATCCTCACCCTAACCCTCATCCTAACCCTTACCTAACCAAAATTCTCACCCTCAGGCTCACCCTCAGCCTAACCCTAACTCTCACCCTCAACCTAACCCTCACCCTCACCCTCAGCCTAACCCTAACGCTAAACCTAACCCTCACACTAACCTTAACCCTAAACCTCACACTAACCCTAACCATAACACTCACCCTAAACCTCACCCTAACCCTAACGCTAACCTTAACCCTCACCAGTACCCTAACACTCATCCTAACCCTCACCCTAAGCCTAACCCTAACACTAACACTAACCCTCACCCTCACCTCAAACCTCAAACTAACCCTTACCCTCAGCATAACCCTAACCCTAACCCTAAAACTAACACTAACCCTAAACTTAAACCTCACCCTAACCCTAACCCCACCCCTCACCCTAACTCTCACACTAACCCTAAACGTACACCTCACCCTAATCCTCACCCTAATGCTAACCCTAACCCTAACCCTCACCCTCTCCCTAACCCTCAACCTAAGCCTTACCCTCAACATAACCCTAAGCCTAACACTAACTCGAACCCTCACCCTAACCCTCACCCTCACCCTAACCCTAAAGCGAACCCTTACCCTAAACCTAATCCTCACCCTAAGCCTAATCCTAGCCCTAACCCCAATCCTAAACCTAACCCTCACCTTCACCCTAACCCTAACCCTTACCCTAACCCTAACCCTCACCCTCACTCTAACCCTCATCTTAACCCTAACCCTCATTATAACCCAAACCCTAACCCTAACTCTCAACCTAACCCTAACCCTAACCCTCCACTATCCCTAACCCTGATCCTAAACCTTACCCTAATCATCACCCTCAACCTCACTCAGCCTCTCCCTAAATCTAACGCTAATCCTAACCCTAGCCTTCACCCTCACCCTCACCCTAGCCCTCACCCTCTACCTCAGGCTATCCCTAACCCTAATCCTAACCCTAACCCTCAGCTTCACCCTAGCCCTGACCCTCAAATTCAGCCTAACCCTAACCCGAAACTAAACCTAACCCTATACCTCACCCTCACCCTCACCCTAATCCTCACCCTAACCCTCACCCTAACCCTTACCTAACCGAAATTCTCACCCTCAGGCTCACCCTCACCCTAACCCTAACTCTCACCCTCAACCTAACCGTCAACCTCACCCTCAGCCTAACCCTAACCCTAACCCTAATCCTAACCCTAACCCTCACCATCACCATCATCCTAAACTTAACCCTTACCATAACCCTCACCCTCACCCTCACCCTAAACCTAACCCTAAATCTCACCCTTACCATAACCCTAACCCTAACCCTCACATTAACCCTAACCCTTACCCTAACCCTAACCCTCAACTTAACCCTCACCCTAACTCTCATACTCACCGTAACACTCACCGTCTCCCTAACACTCACCCTAAGATAAGCCTCACCCACATCCTAACCGTAACCCTCACCCGAAACCTCACCCTCAACCTAAACATCAGCCTCACCCTAACCATCATCCGAACCCGAAACCTAACCCTCACTCTCACGTTAACCCTCTCCCTCACCTCCACCCTAACTCTAATCCTAACCCTAACCCTAACCCTTACCTTAAACCTAACTCTAACACTAAACCTCAACCTAACCCTCACCCTAACCATAACGCTAAGCCTAACCTTCACCCTCAACCTAAACCTCACCCTAACCCTTACCCTCATCCAAACCCTAACCCTAACTCTAACCCTAATCCTCACACTAACACTCACCAGAACCATAACCCTCAACCTAACCGTCACCCTAACCCTAACCCTAACCCTAATCTTCACCCTAACGCTTACTCTAACCCTAACCCTCACCCTCACCCTAAAGGTCACCGTCACCCAAACCCTCACCCTAACACTACCCCTCACCCAAACCATAACCCTCACCCTCACCAGAAGCCTCACCCTCACCCTGACCCTCGCCCTCACCCTAAACATCACGCTAACCCTAACCCTCACCCTAACCCTAACCCTAACCCTCACCCTAACCCTAACACTCACCCTCACCCTAAGCCTAACCCTAAACCTCACCCTAATTCTAAACCTAAAGCTCTCCCTCACCCTCACCCTAACACTAACCCTAAACCTAACTCTCACCCTCACCTTCACCGTAACCCTAACTTTAACCCTAACCGTCACCCTAACCCTAGCCCTGAGCTTAAACTTCAGCCTAACCCTAACCCTAACCCTAATCCTAACCTTAACCCTCATCCTAACCATTACCTAACCGAAATCCTCACCCTCACCCTAACTCTCACCCTCAACCTAACCCTCACCCTCACCCTCAGCCTAACCCTAAAACTAACCCTAATCCTAACCCTAACCCTCACAATCACAGTCATCCTAAACCTAACCCTTACGGTAACCCTCACCCTCAACCACACCCTAACCCTAACCCTAACTCTCACCCTTACCCTAACCCTAACCCTAACCCAAACATTAACCCTAACCCTTACTCTAACCCTAACCCTCAACTTAACTCTCACTCTAACCCTCACCCTCACCATAACTCTCACCGTCACCCTAACACTCACCCTAAGCTTAAGCCTCAACCACACCCTAACCGTAACCCTCACCCTCACCCTTACCCTCACCCTAAACATCACCCTCACCCTAACCATTACCCGAACCTGAAACCTAAAACTCACAGTCACGTTAACCCTCTCCCTCACCCCCACCCTAACTCTAACATTAACCCTAACACTAACCCTTACCTTAAACCTAACTCTAACCCTAAACCTCACCCTAACCCTCACACTAACAATAACGCTAACCCTAACCTTCACCCTCCCCCTAAACCTCACCTTAACCCTTAACCTCATGCAAACCCTAACCCTAACCCTAACTCTAATCCTCACACTAACACTCACCCTAACTGTAACCCTCAACCTAACCCTCACCCTCACCCTAACCCTAACCCTAACCTTTACCCAAACGCTAACTCAAATCCTAAACCTCACCCTTACCCTAATGGTCACCGTCACCAAAACCCTCACCCTAACCCTACCCCTCACCCACACCCTAACCCTCACCCTCACCAGAACCCTCACCCTCACCCTAACCCTCACCCTCACCCTAAACATCACCCTAACCCTAAACCTCACCCTAACCCTAACCTTAACCCTCACCCTAACCCTAACACTCACCCTCACCCTAAGCCTAACCCTAACCCTAACCCTAATCCTAAACCTAACGTTCTCCCTCACCCTCACCCTAACCCTAACCCTAAACCTAACCCTCACCCTCACCTTCACCGTAACCCTAACTCTAAACCTAACCCTCACCCTAACCCTAACGCTAACCCTAACCCTCACCATCACCATAACCCTCACCCTAACCCTTATCCTCACACTAACCGTAACCCTAAGCCTAACCCTCACACTAACCTTAACCCTCACCTTAATCCTAAACCTACCCCTCACCCTAACCCTCACCGTAACACTAACCGTCACCCAAACCTTATCCTTCACCCTCACACGAAAACTCACCCTCACCCTCACCCTCACCGTCACCGTAAACATCACCCTAACCCTAACCCTCACCTTAACCCTAACCAAACCCTCACCCTAAGCCTAATTCTCACACTAAACCTCACCCTCACCCTAATCGTCACCCTACCCCTAACCCTAACCCTTACCAAAGCGAAACCCTCACACTCAACCTCACCCTCACACTCACCTAACCTTCACCCTCAACCTAGCCCTCACCCTCATCCTCAGCCTAACCACAATCCTAGCCCTAACCCTCACCCTCACACTCACCCTCACCCTAAACCTAACCCTAACCTAAACCTAACCCTCACCCACACACTCACTCTAACCCTAACCCTAATCCTAACCCTCACCTTTACCATTACCCTCACACTAACCCTCACCTTCACCCTCACCCTCAACCTAATCCTAATCCTAACCGTAACCCTCACCCTCACCCTAATCTTCACCCTAAACTTTACACTCACCCTAACCCTAAACCTAACCCTAACCCTCACACTAACGCTAACCTTCACCCTAACCTTAACGCTAACCCTAACCCTCACACTAACCCTAAACCTAACCCTCACCCTAACCCTGACCCTACCCCTCACCCTAACTCTCACCCTAAACCTAAACCTACACCACACCCTAATCCTCACCCTAACGTTAACCCTAACCCTAACCCTCTCCCTAACCCTCAACCTAACCCTTACCCTCAACCTAACAATAAGCCTAAACCTAACGATAACCCTCACACTAACCCTAACCCAAACCCTAACCCTAACCCTACATCTCACCCTAATCCTCTCTCTAACCCTAACCCAAACTCTAAACCTAATCCTAAACCTACCATTCACCCTCACCCTCTCCTTCCTTCTCAGCCTCACCCTATCCCTAACCCTAATGCTAAACCTAGCCTAACACTAACCCTAACCTTAATCCTAAACCTAGCCCTCACCCTCACCCAAACTCTAACCCTAACCCTAACCCTAACCCTAACCCTCACCCTAACCCTCATCCTAATCCTAAACCTCATCCTAACACTAACCCTAACCCTAACCCTCAACCTAACCCTAACCCTAAACCAAACCCTAAACCTCACCCTAACCCTAACCCTCAACCTCACCCTCATTCTCAGTGTTTCCCTAACCCTAACACTAATCCTAACCTTAGCCCTCACCCTCACCCTCAGGTTAACCCTAACCCTAACCCTCACCCTCACCCTAACCCTAACCCTAACCCTAACAATAACCTTCACACTAAACCTAACCCTCAAGCTAATGCTAACCCTAACCCTAACCCTCACACTAACCCTAACCCTAACCCTTACCTTAACCGTCAACCTAACAGTCACCGTCACCTTAATCCTCACCGTCACGATAACCCTCACCTTAACCTAAGCCTCAACCACACCCTAACCTAATCCTCTCCCGAAACCTCACCTTCATCCCAAATATCACCCTCACCCTAACCCTAACCCTAACCCTCACCCTAAACCTAACCCTCACCCTAAGCTTAAGCCTAACTCTAAACCTAATCCTAAAACTAACCTCACCCTCACCCTAACCCTAACCCTTATCCTAACCCTAAACCTAACCCTGACCCTCACTCTCAACCTAACCCTTATCCTAAACCAAACACTCACACTAAACCTAACACTCACCCTAAACCTAACCCTAACCCTCACCCTCACCCTAACCCTCATCCTAACCCTAAACCTCATCCTAACACTAACCCTAAGCTTAATCTTCAACCTAACCCTAACCCTAAACCTCACCCTAACCCTAACGCTCACACTAATCCTCACTCTCAGCCTCTCCCTAACCCTAACCCTAATTCTAACTCTAGCCCTCACCCTCACCCTCACCTTAGCCATCACTTCACTTTAAGGCTAACCCTAACCCTGAATCTAATCCTAACCCTAACCCTCACCCTCACCCTAACCCTCACCCTAACGCTAACCCTAACCCTCACCCTAACCCTAACACTCACCCTCACCCTAAGCCTAACCCTAACCCTAAACCTAATCCTAAACCTAACGCTCTCCCTCACCCTCACCCTCACCCTAACCCTAAACCTAAACCTCACCGTCACCTTCACCGTAACCCTAACTCTAACCCTAACCTTCACCCTAACCCTAAGGCTAAACCTAATCCTCACCATCACTGTAACCCTCACCCTAACCCTTATCCTCACACTAACCATAACCGTAAGCCTAACCCTCACACTAACCTTAACCCTCACCCTAATCCTAAACCTACCCTTCACCCTAACCCTCACCCTAACACTAACCCTCACCCAAACCCTAACCCTCACCCTCACAAGAAAACTCACCCTCACCCTCACCGTAAGCATCACCCTAACCCTAACCCTCACCTTAACCCTAACCCAAACCCTCACCCTAACTCTAACTCTCAAACTAAATCTCAGCCTCAGCCTAATCCTCACCCTAACCCTAAACCTAACCCTTACCTAAGCAAAACCCTCACACTCAACCTCACCCTCACACTCACCTAACCTTCACCCTTAACCTAGCCCTCACACTCACACACAGCCTAACCCTAACCCTAACCCCAACTTTAGCCCTAACCCTCACCCTCACACTCACCCTCACCCTAAACCTAACCGTAACCCTCCCCCTAACTCTCAAACTTAACCCTTAGCCTCAACCTAACCCTAAGCCTAACCCTAACTCTACCCCTCACACTAATCCGAACCCTAACCCTCACCCTAACTCTACACCTCACCCTAATCCTCTCCCTAAGCCTAACCCTAACTCTAAACCTCATCCTAAACCTAACATTCATGCTCAACCTCACCTTCATTCTCAGCCTAACCCTAACCCTAACCCTAAACCTAAACCTAGCCCTCACCCTCACTCTAACTCTAACCCTAAACCTAACCCTCAACCTCACATTAACCCTCATCCTAATCCTGAACCTCATCCTAACACTAACCCTAACCCTCACCCTCACCCTCACCCTAGCTCTCACCCTCACCCTCAGGCTAACCCTAACCCTAACGCTCACCCTCACCCTCACTCTCAGCCTCTCCATAACCCTGACCCTAAAACTAACCCTAAAACTAACACTAACCCTCACCCTAAACCTAACCCTCACGCTAAAGCTAACCCTAACCCACACCCTAAACCTTACTCTCACCCTAAACCTATCCCTAACCCTAACCGTCACACTAACCCTAAAACTAACCCTAAACCTAAACCTAACCCTCACCCTAAGCCTAATCCTAACCCTCACCCTTATACTAAACCTAACCTTTACCCTAACTATAACCCTGACCCTCAACCTCATACTAAACCTAACCCTAAACCAAACACTCACACTAAACCAAACACTGACCCTGAACCTAACACTGACCCTAAACCTAACCCTAACCCTAACCCTAAACCTAACCCTCACCCTAACCCTAACCCTAACCCTAACACTAACCCTAAGCCTCACCCTACACCTCACCCTAACCCTAACAATAACGCTCACCCTAAACCTTACCCTAACCCTAAACCTCACCCTAACTCAAACCCGAACTCTAACACTAACCCTAATCCTCACCCTAACCCTAAAACCAACGCTCACCCTAACCCTTACCCTAAACCTCACCCTCACCCTAAACCTAACCGTAACCTTAACCCTCACCCTAACCCACACCCTAACCCTAACGCTAACCATAAACTCAACCTAAACCTCACCCTAACCCTTATCTCACCCTAACCCTAACCCTCACCCTCAACCTAAACCTAACCCTAACACTCACCCTCACACTAACACTAACCCTAACACTAACCGTAACCCTCACCCTAACTATAACCCTCACCCTCAACCTAACACAGAGCCTAACCGTAACACAAACCCTAACCAGAATTCTCACCCTAACCCTCCCCCTAACCCTAACCCTAACACTAACCCTAACTCTCACCCTACCCCTCACCCTAACCCTAACCCTAACGCTCACTCTAACCCTTACCCTCACCCTAACCCTCACGCTAATGCTAACCCTAACCCTATCCCTAACCCTAAACCTCACACTAACCCTAACCCTAACCCTTACCTTAACCCTCACCCTAACCGTCAACATCACCTCAACCCTCACTGTCACCCTAACCCTCACCCTAACCTAAGCCTCACCCACACTCTAACCTAACCCTCTCCCAAAAACTTACCCTCACCCTAAACATCACCCTCACCCTAACCCTCACCCTAAACCTAAGCCAAACCCTCACCCTAAACCTAACCCTCACCCAAGCCTAATCCTAACCCTAACCCTAATCCTAAAACTAACCTCACCCTCACCCTAAACCTAACACTTATCCTAACACTAACCCTAACCCTGACCTCATTCTCAACCTAATTCTAAACCTAAACCACTCACACTAAACCTAACACTCACCCTAAACCTCATCCTAACACTAACCCTAACCCTAAACCTCAACCTAACCCTAACCCTAAACCTAACCCTAAACCTGACCCTAACCCCAACGCTCACCCAAATCCTCACTCTCAGCCTCTCCCTAACCCTAACCCTAATCCTAACTCTAGCCCTCACCCTCACCCTCACCCTCACCCTAGCCCTCACTTCACCTTTAGGCTAACCCTAACACTAAATCTAATCCTAAGCCTAACAATCACCCTCACCCTAGCTCTGACCCTCACCCTCAGCCTAACCCTAACCCTAACCCTAACCCACACTTAACCCTAACCCTCACCCTCATCCACACTCTAAGCCTAACACTAACCCTAAACCGAATCCTAAACTAACGCTCTCCCTCAACCTCACACTAACCATAGGCCTAACCCTAACCCTAACAAACATTTAACCCTAACCCTCACCCTCACCCTCACACTAAGCCTAACACTAACCCTAACCTAATCCTAAACCTAACACTCTCCCTCACCCTCACCCTAACCGTAACCGTTACCCTAACCCTAAACCTGACCTTCACCCTAAACCTCAGCCTAACCCTAACACTCATCCTAACCCTAACCGTCAATCTAACCCTAACCCAAACACTCACCCTCACACTAACCCTAACCCTAACACTAACTGTAAGCCTCACCCTAACCCTAACCCTCACCTTCACCCTAACCCTCAGCCTAACCTTCATGCAACAACTAAACCTTATCCTCACCCTAATCCTCAACCTAACCCTAATTCTCACCCTACCCCTCACCCTAACCCTAACCCTAACGCTCACCCTAAACCTTACCCTCACCCCAACGCTCACCCTAAAACTAACCCTAACACTAACCCTCAACCTAACCCTCACCCTCACCCTAAACATCACCCTAACCCTCACCCAAACTCTAAACCGAAACCTCACCCTAAACCTAACCCTCACCCTAAGCCTAATCCTAACCCAAACCCTAATCCTAAACTTAACCCTAACCCCTACCCTAAACCTAACCCTGACCCCCACCCTCATACTAAACCTAACCCTAAACCAAACCCTCACACTAACCCTAACCCTAACCCACACCCTCACCCTAACCCTAACCCTAACCCTAGTGCAAACACTAACCCTAACGCCAACCCTAAAAAGAACCCGAACCCTAACCATCACCCTAACCCTAAACCTACCCCAAACCATCACCCTAACGCTAACACTAACCCTAACCCTAACCCTCACCATCAATCTAAACATCACCCTAACCCTAACCCTCACCCTCACCCTAACCGTAAACCTAAACCTCACCCTAACACTAACCCTCACCTAACCCTAACTCTAACCATAAACGTCACCCTCGCCCTCACCCTAACCGTAACCCTAACACTAACCCTCACCGTAAGCCTCACCCTAACAGTCACCCTCACTCTAACCCTAACCCTAACCCTCACCCTCACCCTAACCCACACCCTAACGCTGACGCTAACCCTAACGCTCATCCTAAACCTAACCCTATCCCTTAACCTCACCCTAACCCTAACCCTAACCCTAGTGCTCACACTAACCCTAACGCCAACCCTAACAAGAACCCGAACCCTAACCATCACCCTAACCCTAAACCTACCCCAAACCATCACCCTAACGCTAACCCTAACCCTAACCCTAACCCTCACCATCAATCTAAACATCACCCTAACCCTAACCCTCACCCTCACCCTAACCCTCACCCTAACCCTAACCCTTAACACTCCCCATCACACCTCAACCTAACCCTAAGCCTAACCCTAAATCTAATCCTCACACTAACCCTAACCCTTACCCTAATCCTAACCCTAACCCTCACCCTAATCCTCTCCCTAACCCTAACCCTAACTCTAAACCTCATCCTAAACCTAACATTCACTCTCATGCTCACCTTTCTTCTCAGCCTCACCCTAACCCTAACCCTAATCCTAAACCTAGCCCTCACCCTCACCCTAACCATAATCCTAACCCTAGCAGTCACCCTCACCCTCACCCTGGCCCTCACCCTCACCCTCAGGCTCACCCTAAACCTAACCCTAATCCTAACCCTAACCCTCAACCTCACCCTCACCGTAATCCTCACCCTAACCCTAATCCTAACCCTTACCTCACCTAAATCCTCACCTTCAAGCTCACCCTCACCCTCACCCTAACTCTCACGCTCAACCTCACCCTCACCCTCACACTAAGCCTATCCCTAACACTAACCCTAATCCTAACCCTAACCCTCACCATCACCGTCACCCTCAACCTCACCCTCACCCTCACACTCAGCCTAACCCTAACCCTAACCCTAATCCTAACACTAACCCTCACCATCACCGTCACCCTAAAACTAACCCTTACCCTAACCCTCATCCTCACCCTCACCCTAACCCTAACCCTCACCCTAACCCTAAAACTAACCCTCACATTAACTCTAACCCTTACCCTAACCTTAATCCTCAACTTAACCCTCACCCTGACCCTCACCCTCTTCGTAACTCTCACCGTCACCATAAAACTCACCCGAGCTTAAGCCTCACCCACACCCTAACCGTAACCCTCACCTGAACCCTCACCCTTACCCTAAACATCAGCATCACCCTAACCATCACCCGAACCCGAAACCTAACCCTCACTCTCACGTTAACCCTCTCCCTCACCCCCACACTAACTCTAAGACTAACCCTAACCCTAACCCTTACCTTAAACCTAACTCTAACACTAAACCTCACCCTAACCCTCACCCTAACCATAACGCTAACCCTAACTTTCACCCTCACCCTAAACCTCACCCTAATCCTTACCCTCATCCAAACACTAACCCTAACCCTAAACTTCACCCTAACGCTAATTCTAACCCTAACCCTCACCCTCACTCTAATCGTCACAGTCAACCAAACCCTCACCCTAACACTAACCCTAACTCTCACCTTACCCCTCACCCTAATCCTAACCCTACCCCTCAGCCTAACCCTCACCATAACCCTAACCCTAACCCTCAACCTAACACTCACCCTACCCTAAAACTAACCCTAACCCACACCATCACCCCAAACCTCAACCGAAACCTGACCATCAGCCTAACCCTAACCCTAACCCTAACCGTCACACTAACCCTAACCCTAACCCTCACCCTAACCCTAACCCTATCCCTCACCCTAACTCTCACCCTAAACCTAAACCTACACCTCACCCTAATCCTCACCCTAAACCTAACCCTAAACCTAACCCTCCCCCTAACCCTCAACCTAACCCTTACCCTCAACCTAACCCTAAGCCTAACCCTAAATCTAATCCTCACACTAACCCTAACCCTTACCCTAATCCTAACCCTAACCCTCACCCTAATCATCTCCCTAACCCTAACTGTAACTCTAAACCTCATCCTAAACCTAACATTCACTCTCATAGTCACCTTTCTTCTCAGCCTCACCGTAACCCTAACCCTAATCCTAAACCTAGCCCTCACCCTCACCCTAACACTAATCCTAACCGTAGCCTTCACCCTCACCCTCACCCTAGCCCTCACCCTCACCCTCAGGCTCACCCTAAACCTAACCCTAATCCTAACCCTAACCCTCACCCTCACCCTAGCCCTGACACTCAACTTCAGCCTAACCCTAACCCGAACCCTAATCCTAACGCTAACCCTCACCCTCACCCTCACCGTAATCCTCACCCTAACCCTAATCCTAACCCTTACCTCACCTAAATCCTCACCTTCAAGCTCACCCTCACCCTCACCCTAACTCTCACGCTCAACCTCACCCTCACCCTCACACTCAGCCTAACCCTAACCCTAACCCTAATCCTAACCCTAACCCTCACCATCACCGTCACCCTCAACCTCACCCTCACCCTCACACTCAGCCTAACCCTAACCCTAACCCTAATCCTAACAGTAACCCTCACCATCACTGTCACCCTAAAACTAACCCTTACTCTAAACCTCATCCTCACCCTCACCCTAACCCTAACTTTCACCTTAACACTAACCCTCACCCTAACCCTAAAACTAACCCTCACATTAACCCTAACCCTTACCCTAACCCTAATCCTCAACTTAACCCTCACCCTGACCCTCACCCTCACCGTAACTCTAACCGTCACCCTAACACTCACCCAAGCTTAAGGCTCACCCACACCCTAACCGTAACCCTCACCCGAACCCTCACCCTCACCCTAAACATCAGCCTCACCCTAACCATCGCCCAAACCGGAAACCTAACTCTCACTCTCTCGTTAACCCTCTCCCTCACCCCCACACTAACTCTAACACTAACCCTAACCCTAACCCTTACCTTAAACCTAACTCTAACACTAAACCTCACCCTAACCCTCACCCTAACCATAACGCTAACCCTAACTTTCACCCTCACCCTAAACCTCACCCTAACTCTTACCCTCATCCAAACCCTAACCCTAACCCTAAACTTCACCCTAACGCCAATTCTAACCCTAACCCTCACCCTCACTCTAATCGTCACAGTCAACCAAACCCTCACCATAACACTAACCCTAACTCTCACCTTACCCCTCACTCTAATCCTAACCCTACTCCTCAGCCTAACCCTCACCATAACCATAACCCTAACCCTCAACCTAACACTCACCCTAACCCTAACCCTAACCCTCAACCTAACCCTAACCCTAACACTCACCCTCACACTAACCCTAACCCTAACACTAACCGTAACCCTCACCCTAACTATAACCCTCACCCTAACCCTCAGCCTAACCCTAACACAAACCCTAACCCGAATTCTCACCCTAAACCTCACCCTAACCCTAACCCTAACACTAACCCTAACTCTCACCCTACCCCTCACCCTAACCCTAACCCTAATGCTCACGCTAACCCTTACCCTCACCCTAACCCTCACCCTAACCCTAACCCTAACACTAACCCTCAACCTAACCCTCACCCTAACCCTAACACAAATCCTAAGCCTCATGCTAACTCTCACCCTAACCCTAACCCTAACCCTAACCCTCACCCTCACCCTAAATCTCAACCTAACAGTTACCCTCAGCCTAATCCTAACTCTAACCCTAACCCTCACACAAACCCTAACCCTCACTCTAACCGTAACCCTCCCTTCACCATAATTCTCATGCTAAAACTATAACTACACCTCACCCTAATCCTCCCCCTAACCCTAACTCTTACCCTAACCCTCCCCCTCCCCCTAATCCTCAACCTAACCCTTACCCTCAACCTAACTCTAAACCTAACATTAACTCTAACCCTCTCACTAAACCTAACCCTCACCCTAACCCTAAACCTACACCTCACCCTAATCCTAACACTAACCCTAACCCTAAACCTAAACCTCACCCTAAACCTAACATTAACCCTTACCCTCACCTTCATTCTCACCCTCACCCTAAACATAACCCTAATCCTAAACCTAGCCCTCAGCCTCACCCTAACTATAACCCTAACCGTAACCCTAACCCTCACCCTCACCCTCACCCTAACCCTAAGCCTAACATTAACCTTCACACTAAACCTAACCCTCACGCTAACGCTAACCCTAACGCTAACCCTAATCCTAACCCTCAAACTAACCCTAACCCTAACCCTTACCTTAACCCTCACCCTAACCGTCACTGTCACCTTAACCCTCACAATCACCCTAACCCTCACCCTAACATAAGCCTCACCCACACCCTAACCTAACCCTCTCTGAAACCTCACCCTCACCCTAAACATCACCCTCACCCTAACCCTCACCCTAAACCTAAGCCTAACCCTCACCCTAAACCTAACACTCACCCTAAGCCTAATCCTAACCCTAACCCTAATCATAAAACTAACCTCACCCTCACCCTAACCCTTATCCTAACCCTAAACCTAACCCTGATCCTCACTCTCAACCTAACCCTAAACCTAAACCAAACACTCACACTAAACCTAACACTCACCCTAAACCTAACCCTAACCCTAACCCTCAACCTAACCCTAACCCTAACACTCACCCTCACACTAACCCTAACCCTAACACTAACCGTAACCCTCACCCTAACTATAATCCTCACCCTCACCCTAACCCTCAGCCTAACCCTAACACAAACCCTAACCCGAATTCTCACCCTGAACCTCACCCTAACCCTAACCCTAACACTAACCCTAACTCTCACCCTACCCCTCACCCTAACCCTAACCCGAATGCTCACGCTAACCCTTACCCACACCCTAACCCTCACCCTAACCCTAACCCTAACATTAACCCTCAACCTAACCCTCAACCTAAAACTAACCCAAATCCTAAGCCTCATGCTAACTCTCACCATAACCCTCACACAAACCCTAACCGTCACCCTAACCGTAACCCTCCCCTCACCATAATTCTCATGCTAAACCTATACCTACACCTCCCCCTAATCCTCCCCCTAACCCTAACCCTTACCCTAACCCTCCCCCTCCCCCTAAAACTCAACCTAACCCTTACCCTCAACCTAAATCTAAACCTAACCCGAACTTTAACCCTCTCACTAAACCTAACCCTCACCCTAACCCTAAACCTACACCTCACCCAAATCCTAACACTAACCCTAACCCTAACCCTCATCCTCACCCTAAACCTAACATTAACCCTCACCCTCACCTTCATTCTCACCCTCACCCTAAACATAACAATAATCCTAAACCTAGCCCTCACCCTCACCCTAACTATAACCCTAACCCTAACCCTAACCCTCACCCTCAACCTAACCCTAAGCCTAACCCTAACACTAACATTCGCACTAAACCTAACCCTCACGTTAACGCTAACCCTAACCCTAACCCTCACACTAACCCTAATCCTAACCCTTACCTTAACCCTCACCCTAACCGTCACTGTCACCTTAACCCTCACAATCACCCTAACCCTCACCCTAACATAAGCCTCACCCACACCCTAACCTAACCCTCTCTGAAACCTCACCCTCACCCTAAACATCACCCTCACCCTAACCCTCACCCTAAACTTAAGCCTAACCCTCACCCTAAACCTAACACTCACCCTAAGCCTAATCCTAACACTAACCCTAATCCTAAAACTAACCTCACCCTCACCCTAACCCTAACCCTTATCCTAACCCTAAACCTAACCCTGACCCTCACTCTCAACCTAACCCGAAACCTAAACCAAACACTCACACTGAACCTAACACTCACCCTAAACCTAACCCTAACCCTCACCCTCACCCTATCCCTCATCCTAACCCTAAACCTCATCCTAACACTAAACTTAACCCTAACCCTCAACATAACCCTAACCCTAAACCTAACCCTAAGCTTCACAATAACCCTAACGCTCACCCTAATCCTCACTCTCAGCCTCTCCCTAACCCTAACCCTAATCCTAACACTAGCCCTCACACTCACCCTCACCCTAGCCCTCACTTCACCTTTAGGCTAATCCTAACACTAAATCTAATCCTAAGCCTAACCCTCACCCTCACCCTAGCTCTGACCCTCATCCTCAGCGTAACCCTAACCCTACCCTCACCCACACTTAACCCTAACCCTCACCCTCACCTTCACTCTAAGCCTAACACTAACCCTAAACCTAATCCTAAACCTAACGCTCTCCCTCACTCTCAACCTAACGGTAACCGTAATCCTAAACCTAAACCTCACCCTCACCCTAACCCTCAGCCTAAACCTAACCCTGACCCTCACCCTAACCCTCTTCCTAACCCTAAACCTCACCCTCACCCTAACTCTCAGCCTAACCCTAACACTCACCCTAACCCTAACCCTCAACCTAACCCTAACCCTAACACTCACCCTCACACTAACCCTAACCCTAACACTAACCATAACCCTCACCCTACCCTTCACCCTCACCCTCACCCTAACCCTCACCATAACCTTAATGCAACCCCAAACCCTAATCCTCACCCTAACCCTCTCCCTAACCCTAACCCTAACACTAACCCTAACTCTCACCCTACCCCTCACCCTAACCCTAACCCTAACGCTCACCCTAAAACTTACCCTCACCCCAACGCTCACCCGAACACTAACCCTAAGACTAACCCTCAACCTAACCCTCACCCTCACCATAAACATCACCCCAACCCTCACTTAACCCTAAACCGATCCCTCACCCTAAACCTAACCCTCACCCTAAGCCTAATCCTAACCCAAACCCTAATCCTAAACTTAACCCTAACCCCTACCCTAACCCTAACCCTGACCCCCACCCTCAAACTAAACCTAACCCTAAACCAACCCCTCACACTAACCCTAACCCTAACCCACACCCTCACCCTAACCCTAACCCTAACCCTCAACCTAACCCTAACCCTAACCCTAACACTAACCCTAAGCCTCACCCTACACCTCACCCTAACTCTAACAATAACGTTCACCCTAACCCTCACCCTAACCCTGACCCTAACACTAACACTTACCCTAACCCTCACCCTACCCCTCACCCTAACCCTAAAACCAACGTCACCCTAACCTTTACCCTAAGCCTCACCCTCACACTAACCCTAACCGTAAGCCTAAACCTTACCCTAACACTGACCCTCACCTAACCCTAACCCTATCCATAAACGTCACCCTCGCCCTCATCCAAACCGTAACCCTAACCCTAACACTCACCGTAACCCTGATGCTAACCCTAACACTCATCCTAAACCTAACCCTAACCCTTACCCTCACCCTAACCCTAAAACTAATCTTAACCCTAGTGCTCGCACTAACCCTAAAGCTAACCCTAACAAGAACCCGAACCCTAACCATCACCCTAACCCTAAACCTACCCCAAACCATCACCCTAACGCTAACCCTAACCCTAACCCTAACCCTCACCATCAATCTAAACATCACCCTAACCCTAACCCTCACCCTCACCCTAACCCTCACCCTAACCTTAACCCTTAACACTCACCCTCACACTAACCCTAACCCTAACACTAACCGTAACCCTCACCCTAACGCTAACCCTAACGCCTACCCTAAACCTTACCCTCACCCCAACGCTCAACCTAACCCTAACTCTAACACTAAGCCTCAACCTAACGCTCACCCTAACCCTAACACTAACCCTAACCGTCACACTAACCCTAACCCTAACCCTCACCATAATCCTAAGCCTACCCCTCACCCTAACTCTCACCGTAACCCTAAACCTACATCTCACCCTAATCCTAACCCTAACCCTAACCCTCAACCTGCCCCTAACCATCAACCTAACCCTTACCCTCAACCTAACCCTAAGGTTAACCCTAACTCTAACCCTCACACTAACCCTATCCCTCACCCTAACCCTAACCGTACACCTCACCCTAATTCTCTCCCTAAACCTAACCCTAACTCTAAACCTCATCCTAAACCTAACATTCACCCTCAACCTCACCTTCCTTCTCAGGCTCACCCTAACCCTAACCCTAATCCCAAACCTAGCCCTCACCCTCACCCTAAATCTAACCCTAACCCTTACCCTCACCCTCACCCTAACCCTCATCCTAACCCTAAACCTCATCCTAACACTAACCCTAACCCTAACCCTCAACCTAACCCTAACCCTAAACCTAAGCCTATACCTCACCCTAACCCAAACCCTCAACCTCACCTTCAGTCTCAGCCATTCCCTAACCCTAAACCTAATCCTAAACCTAGCCCTCACCCTCACCCTCACCCTAGCCCTCACCCAAATCCTCAGGCTAACACTAACCCTAACCCTAACCCTCATGCTAAATCTCACCCTAAACCTAACCCTAACCCTAAACCCTCACCCTCACCCTAAATCTCAACCTAACAGTTACCCTCAGCCTAATCCTAACCCTAACCCTAACTATAACCCTCGCACTCACCCTAACCCTCAGCCTAAACCTTACACAAACCCTAACCCGAATTCTCACCCTACCCCTCAACCTAACCCTATCCCTAACACTAACCCTAACTCTCACCCTACCCTTCACCCTAACCCTAACCCTAATGCTCACCCTAACCCTTACCCTCACCCTAACCCTCAACCTATCACTAACCCTAACAGTAACCCTCAACCTAACCCTCACCCTAACCCTAACCCTAACCCTAACCCTCATGCTAAATCTCACCCTAAACCTAACCAGGACCCTAACCCTCACCCTCACCCTAAATCTCAACCTAACAGTTACCCTCAGCCTAATCCTAACCCTAACCCTAACCCTCACACTAACCCTAACCCTCACCCTAACCGTAACCCTCCCCTCACCCTAACTCTCATGCTAAACCTATACCTACACCTCACCCTAATCCTCACCCTAACCATAAACCTTACCCTATCCCTCCCTCTCCCCCTAACCCTCATCCTAACTCTAACCCTAACCCTAACTCTAACTCTCTCACTAACCCTAACCTTCACCCTAACCCTAAACTTACACCTCACCCTAGTCCTCACACTAACCCTAACCCTAACCCTCAACCTCACCCTAACCCTAACATTAACCTTCACCCTCACCTTCATTCTCAGCCTCACCCTAAACATAACCCTAATCCTAAACCTAGCCCTCACCCTCACCGAAACTATAACCCTAACCCTAACCCTAACCCTCACCCTCACCCTAACCCTAACCCTAACCCTAACCCTAACCCTCACACTAACCCTAACCCTAACCCTTACCTTAACCCTCATTCTAACCATCACCGTCACCTTATCCCTCACCGTCACCCTAACCCTTACCCTAACCTAAGCCTCACCCACACTCTAACCTAACCCTCTCCGAAAACTCACCCTCACCCTAACCCTCACCCTAAACCTAAGCCTAACCCTCACCCTAAACCTAACACTCACCCTAAGCCTAATCCTAACCCTAACCCTAATCTTAAAACTAACCTCACCCTCACCCTAACCCTAACCCTAAACCTAACCCTGACCCTCACTCTCAACCTAACACTAAACCTAAACCAAACACTCACACTAAACCTAACCCTCACCCTAAACCTAACCCTAACCCTCACCCTAACCTTAAACATCATCCTAACACTAATCCTAACCCTAACCCTCAACCTAACCCTAACCCTAAACCTAACCCTAAACTTCACCCTAAACCTAACGCTCACCCTAATCCTCAATCTCAGCCTCTCCCTAACCCTAACCCTAATCCTAACTCTAGCCCTCACCCTCACCCTCACCCTATCCCTCACCTCACCCTTAGGCTAACCCTAACACTAAATCTAATCCTAAGCCTAACTCTCAACCTCACACAAGCTCTGATCCTAACCCTAACCCACACTTAACCCTAACTCTCATCCTCACCGTCACTCTAAGCCTAACACTAACCCTAAACGTAATCCTAAACCTCACGCTCACCCTAACCCTCAGCCTAACCCTAACACTCACCTTAACCCTAACCCTCAACCTAACCCTAACCCTAACACTCACCCTCACACTAACCCTAACCCTAACACTAACCGTAACCCTCACCCTCACCCTAACCCTCACCCTAACCTTAATGCAACCCCTAACCCTAATCCTCACCCCAAACCCTCACCCTAACCCTAACCCTAACACTAACCCTAACTCTCACCCTACCCCTCACCCTAACCATAACCCTAACGCTCACCCTAAACCTTACCCTCACCCCAACGCTCACCCTAACACTAACACTAACCTTAACCCTCACCCTACCCCTCACCCTAACCCTAAAACCAACGCTCACCCTATCCCTTACCCTAAACCTCACCCTCACCCTAACCCTAACCGTAACCCTAAACCTCACCCTAACTCTAACCCTCACCTAACCCTAACCCTAACCCTAACCATGAACGTCACCCTCGCCCTCACCCTAACCGTAACCCTCACCCTAACCCTCACCTTAACCCTCACCCTAACCGTTACCCTCACTCTAACCCTAACAGTAACCTTAACCCTCACCCTAACCCACACCCTAACCCTGACGCTAAACCTAACGCTCATCCTAAACCTCACCCTAACCCTTACCTTAACGCTAACCCTAACACTAACCCTAACCCTCACCATCAATCTAAACATCACCCTAAACCTCACCCTCACCGTAAATATCACCCTAACAATAACCCTCACCTTAACCCTAACCCAAACCCTCTCCCTAACCCTAACTCTAACGCTAAACCTTACCCTCACCCTAATCCTCACCCTAACCCTAACACTAACCCTTACCTAACCAAAACCCTCACACTCAACCTCACCCTCACACTCACCTAAACTTCACCCTCAACGTAGCCCTAACCCTCACCCTCAGCCTAACCCTAACCCTAATCCCAATCCTAGCCCTAACCCTCACCCTCACACTCACCATCACCCTAAACCTAATCCTACCCCTAATCCTCCCCTTAACCTTCAGCCTAACCCTTACCCTCAACTTAACCGGAAGCCTAAACGTAACTCTAACACTCATAATACCCCTAACCCTCACTCTAAACCTAACCCTACACCTCACCCTAATCCTCTCCCTAACACTAACCCTAACTCAACCTCATCCTAAACCTAACATTCACCCTCACTCTCAACTTCATTCTCAGCCTCACCCTAGCCGTAACCCTAATACTAAAACTAGCCCTCACCTTCACCCTAACTCTAACCCTAACTCTAACCCTAACCCTCACCCTCAACCTAACCCTCATCCTAACCCTAAACCTCATCCTAACACTAACCCTAACCCTAACCCTCAACCTAACCCTAAACCTAACCTTAACCTCACCCTAACCCTAACCCTCACCCTCACCCTCACTCTCAGCCTCTCCCTAACCCTAACCCTAATCCTAACCCTAGCCCTCACCCTCACCCTCACCTTAGCCCTCACCCTCACCCTCAGGCTCATCCTAAACCTAACCCTAATCCTAACACTAACCCTCACCCTCACCCTAGCCCTGACCCTCAATTTAAGCCTAACCCTAACCCGAAACCTAATCCTGACCCAAACCCTCACCCTCACCCTAATCCTCACCCTAACCCCCATCATAACCCTTACCTAACCGAAATCCTCACCCTCAAGCTCACCCTCACCCTCACCCTAACTCTCACCCTCAACTTAACCCTCACCCTCACCCTCAGCCTAACCCTAACCCTAACCTTAATCCTAACCCTAACCCTCACCATCACTGTCAGCCTAAACCTAACCCTTACCCTAACCCTCACCCTCACCCTCACATGAACCCTAACCCTAACTCTCACCCTTACATTAACCCTCATCCTAACCCTAAACCTAACCCTCATATTAACCCTAACCCTTACCCTAACCATAACCCTCAACTTAACCATCACTCGAACCCTCACCCTCACACTAAACAACAGCCTGACCCTAACCATCACCCGGACCCGAAACCTAACCCTCACTCTCACGTCAACCACCTCCCTCACCCCCACCCTAAGTCTAACCGTAACCCTAACCCTAACCCTTACCTTAAACCTAACTCTAACACTAAACCTCATCTTAACCCTCACCCTAACCATAACGCTAAGCCTAACCTTCACCCTCACCCTAAACCTCACCCTAACCCTTACCGTCATCCAAACCCTAACCCTAACTCTAACCCTAATCCTCACACTAACACTCACCAGAACCGTAACCCTCAACCTAACCCTCACCCTAACCCTAATCTTCACCCTAACGCAAACTCTAACCCTAACTCTCACCCTCATCCTCACCCTAATCCTAATCCTAACCTTAACCCTCACCCTCACCCTAACCTTCACCCTAACCCTTACCCTCACCCTAACCCTAACCCTAAACCTAACCCTCACACTAACCCTAACCTTCACCCTAACCCTAACCATAACCCTAACCCTCACCCTAACGCTCACCCTAACCCTAACCCTCACCCTAAACCTAACCCTACCCCAAACCCTAACTCTCACCCTACACCTAAACCTACACATCACCCTAATCCTCACCCTAACCCTAACCTTAACCCTAACCCTCCCACCAAACCTCAACCTAACCCTTACCCTCAACCTAAACCTAAGAATAAGCCCAAATCTCAACCTAGCCCTCACCCTAACCCTAACCCTAGCCCTCACCCTAATCCTCTCCCTAACCCTAATTCTAAACCTCATCCTAAACCTAACATTCACACTCACGCTCACCTTCCTTCTCAGCCTCACACTAACCTAACCCTAAAACTAAACCTAGCCCTCACCCTCACCCTAACTCTTACCCTAACCCTAACCCTAACCCTCACCCTCACCCTAACCCTCATCCTAACCTTAAACCTCATCCTAACACTAACCCTAACCGTAAACCTCAACCTAACCCTAACCCAAAACCTAACCCTATACCTCAACCTAACCCTAACCCTCACCCTCACCCTCACTCTCAGCCTCTCCCTAACCCTAACCCTAATCTTAACCCTAGCCCTCACCCTCACCCTCACCTTAGCCCTCACCCTCACCTCAGGCTCATCCTAAACCTAACCCTAATCCTAACCCTAACCCTCACCCTCACCCTAGCCCTGACCCTCAATTTAAGCCTAACCCAAACCCGAACCCTAATCCTGACCCTAACCCTCACCCTCACCCTAATCCTCACCCTAACCCCCATCATAACCCTTACCTAACCGAAATCCTCACCCTCAAGCTCACCCTCACCCTCACCCTAACTCTCACCCTCAACCTAACCCTCACCCTCACCCTCAGCTTAAACCTAACCCTAACCTTAATCCTAACCCTAACCCTCACCATCACCGTCACAATAAACCTAACCCTTACCCTAACCTCAACCTCACCCTCACCCTAACCCTAACCCTAACTCTCAACCTTACCCTAACCCTCACCCTAACCCTAAACCTGACCCTCACATTAACCCTAACCCTTGCCCTAACCCTAACCCTCAACTTAACCCTCACCCTCACTCTCACCCTCACCCTAAACATCAGCCTGACCCTAACCGTCTCCCGAACCCGAAATCTAACCCTCACTCTCACGTTAACCCTCTCCCTCACCCCCACACTAACTCTAACCGTAACCCTAACCCTAACCCTTACCTTAAACCTAACTCTAACACTAAACCTCACCCTAACCCTCACCCTAACCATAACGCTAAGCCTAACCTTCACCCTCAACCTAAACCTCACCCTAACCCTTACCCTCATCCAAACCCTAACCCTAACTCTAACCCTAATCCTCACACTAACACTCACCAGAACCGTAACCCTCAACCTAACCGTCACCCTAACCCTAACCCTAACCCTAATCTTCACCCTAACGCTAAATCTAACCCTAACCCTCACCCTCACCCTAAACTTCACCGTCACAAAAACCCTTACCCTAACACTATCACTCACCCACACACTAACCCTCAATCTCACCAGAACTCTCACCCTCACCCTAACCGTCACCCTCTACCTAAACATCACGCTAACCCTAACCCTTATCCTAACCCTAACCCTAACACTCACCCTAACCCTAACACTCACCCTCACCCTAAGCCTAACCCTAACACTTACCCTAATCTTAAACCTAAAGCTCTCCCTCACCCTCACCCTAACCCTAACCATAAACCTAACCCTCACCCTCAACTTCACCGTAACCCTAAATTTAACCCAAAACCTCACCCTAACCCTGACGGTAACCCTAACACTCACCATCACCCTAAACCTCACCCTAACCCTTATCTTCACACTAACCGTAACCCTAAGCCTAACCCTCACACTAACCTTAACCCTCACCCTAATCCTAAACCTACCCCTCACGCTAACCCTCACCCTAACCCTAACCCTAACCCTAAACCTAACCCTCACCCTCACCGTAAACATCACTCTAACACTAACCCTCAACCTTAACCCTAACCCAAACCCTCACTCTAACCCTAACTCTCACGCTAAACCTCACCCTCTCCCTAATCCTCACCATAACCCTAACCCTAGCCCTTACCTAACCGAAACCCTCACATTCAACCTCACCCTCACACTCACCTAACCTTCACCCTCAACCTAGCCCTCACCCTCAGCCTCAGCCTAACCCTAACCCTAACCCCAATCCTAGCCCTAACCCTCACCCTCACACTCACCCTATCCCTAAACCTAACCCTAAACCTAAACCTAACCCTCACCAACACACTCACACTCACCCTAACCCTAACCCTAACCCTAACCCTCACCCTTAACCTTACCCTCACACTAACCCTAACCCTCAACCTCAACCTCACCCTAACCCTAATCTTAACCTTAACCCTCACCCTCACCCTAACCTCACCCTAACCCTTATCCTCACCCTCAAACTAACCCTAACTCTAACCCTAACCCTCACACTCAACCCAAACCTCAACCTAACCCTTACCCTCATCCTAACCCTAACCCTAACCCTAACCCTCACACTAACCCTAACCCTAACCCTCACCCTCACCCTAACCCTAACCCTAACCCTAATCCTAACCCTCATACTCACCCTCAGCCTAACTCTAATCCTAACAATAATCCTAACCCTCAACCTGAACCTCACCCTAACCCTAACCATATCCCTAAACCTCACTCTAACCCTAACCCTCACCCTAATCCTACCCCTAACCCTCACACTCACCCTAAACCTAACATTTAACATAACCCTCACCTGAAACCTGACCCTAACGCTAAAACTAACCCTAAGCCTCAAACTAAACCTCACTCTAACCATTACCCTCACCCTAACCCTCACCCTAACCATAACACTCACCCTCATCCTAACCCTTACCCTCACCCTAACCCTCACCCTAACACTAACCCTAAACCTAACCCTAACACTAACCCTAACCCTCACACTAACCCTCAACCTCACCCTCACTCTAACCCTTACCCTATCCCTAAACCTCACCCTAAAGGTAACCCTCAATCTAACCCTAACCTTCACCCACACCCTAACCCTCACCTTCTCTCGTACCCTCAACTTCAGCCTCACCCTAAACATCACCCTAATCCTAACCCCCACCCTAACCCTAACCCTCACCCTAACCCTAACCCTCACCCTAACCCTAACCCTAACCCTAATCCTCACCCTCAACATCACCCTCACCCTAAGCCTAACCCTAATCCTCACCCTATCCTTAACCCTAAAGCTAATACTCACCCTCACCCTAAACCTCACCGTCACCCTAACCCTCACCCTGACCCTAACCCTAACCGTCAACCTCTCCCTAAGCCTCATCCTAAACCTTATCCTCACCGTAACCCTAACCATAACCCAAAGCCTCACACTAATCCTAAACCTCACCCTAACCCTAATCCTACTGCTCAGCCCAACTCTCATCCTAACCCTAACCCTAACGCTAACCCTCACCCTAACCCTATTCCTAACCCTAACCCTCATCCTAACCTAACCCTCACCCTCACAATTACCCTCCCCCTCAGCCTACCCTAACCCTCACCCTCACCCTCACCCTAAATCTAACCCCATCCCTAATCCTACCCCTCACCCTCACTCTCACAGTAACCCTAACCCTATACCTAAACCTCACCCTAACCCTAACCCTCACCCTTATCCTCACCCTAACACTAACCCTAACCTAATCCTCACCCTATACCTCACCCTAACCATTACCCTCACCCTAAACCTCACCCTAACGCTAACCGTAACCCTCAACCTCAGCCTAACCCTAACCCTAACCATACTCCTAAACCTAGCCCTCACCCTCTCCCTCACCTTAATTCTAAACCTAACCCTAACCCTCACCCTCACCCTCAGTCTAACCCTAATCCTAACACTCACCCTAACCCTAACTCTCACGTTAATGCTAACCCTAACCCTCACCTTCACCCTAACCCTCACCCTAACCATTATTCTTGCCATAACCCTAACCCTCACTCTCACCCGAACCCTCATATTCACCCAAAACCTCACGCTCACCCTAAACATCACACTAACCCTAACCCTCACCCTTACCTTATCCCAAACACTCACCCTAACCCTCACCCTAAGCCTAACCCTAACCCGAAACCTAATCCAAATAGTAACCCTCACCCTCAACCTAATCTTCATGCTCACCCTAACCCTCAAAATTTTTCTCACCCTAAACCTAACCCTAACCGTAACCCTCACACAAACCCTAACCCTCACCCTCACCCTAACCCTAACCCTCAACCTAACCCTAACCCTAACACTATCCCTCACACTAACCCTAACCCTCACCCTAACCCTAACACTACACCTCAGCCTAACACTCATCCTAACACTAACCCTAACCCTAACCCTCACCCTCAGCCTAACCCTCACCCTCACACTTACCCTCACCCTCAGACTAACCCTAACCCTAACCCTAACCCTAACACTAACTCTCATCCTCACCCTCACCTTAACTCAAACCATAACCCTAATCCTAACCCTCACCCTCACCCTAACCCTAACCCTAACCTAATCCCTAAACCTCACCTTAACCCTAACCCTAACCCTAACCCTCATCCTAACCTACCCCTCACCCTCACAATTACCCTCACCCTCAGGCTAACCTTAACCCTAAGCTTAATACTAATCCTAACCATCACTTTCACCCTCACCCTAACTCTAACCCTATCCCTAATCCTAACCCTCACCCTCAACCTCACCGAAACCTTAACCTTATCCCTAAACTTCACCCTAACCGTAACACTCACATTAACCTTAACCCTAACAATCCGCCCACCCTAATCCTAACACTAAACATAACCCTCACTCTAACCAGCACTGTAACCCTAACGCTAAGCTAACCATCACCCTATAACTCACCCTAACCCTTACCCTCAAACTAAACCTCACCCTAACCCTAAACTTAACCCTCACCCTCAGCCTGACCCTAACCCTAACCCTAACCCTCACCCTTACCCTAACACTAACCCTCACCCTAACCCTCACCCTAACCCTAACCCTAACGCTCACCCTCACCCAACCCTCAACCTAACCCTTACCCTCACCTTAAACCTGACCCTAACCCTAACCCTAACCCTATCCGTAACCCTAATCGTCACACTCACCCTAACCCTCACACTCATCTGAACACTCACCCTCACCCTAACCCTCACCCTTAACATCACACTAACGTAAACCTCTCCCTAACCCTAACCCTAACCCTAAACCTCACCCTATCCCTAAACCTAACCCTATCCCTAACCCGAACCCTCATCCTAAACCCAACCGTAACACTCACCCTAACCCTCATCCTAACCCTAACCCTAACCCTCACCCTCACTTTCACCCTCACACGAACCTGAACGCGAACACTCACCCTAACCCTCACCCTCACCCTAAACATCACCGTTCCCCTAACCCTCACCCTAAACCTAACCCTAAACCTCACCGTAATCCTAACACGAACCATCATTCTAACCCTAACCCTAACCCTAACACTCACACTAACCCTAAACCTCACCCTCACCCTCACGCGAACCCTCACCCTAACCTTCACCTCACCCCTAACATCACCAAAACCCTAACCCTCACCCTCACCCTAACCTTTACCCAACCCTAACCCTAACCCTTATCCTAACACTTACACTAACCTTAACCCTCACTCTCACAATACCCCTCACCCTAACCCTAACCCTAACCCTAACCCTCACCCTCACCCTAAACCTAATCGTCACACTCACACTCACCCGAACACTCACCATCACCCTAACCCTCACCATAAACATCATCCTAACCCTAACGCTCACATTAAACTTCACCCTAACCCTAACCCTAACCCTAACCCTAATCGTCACCCTCACCCTAACCTTCCCCCTCATCTGAACACTCACCCTCACCCTAACCCTCACCCTTAACATCACATTAACCTAACCCTCTCCCTAACCTTAACCCTAACCCTAAACCTCACCCTATCCCTAAACCTAACCCTATCCCTAACCCGAACCCTCATCCTAAACCCAACCCTAACACTCAGCCAAACACTCACCCTAACCCTAACCCTCACCCTCACCCTCACTTTCACCCTCACACGAACCTGAACGCGAACACTCACCCTAACCCTCACCCTCACCCTAAACATCAGAGTACCCCAACCCTCACCCTAAACCTCACCCTAATCCTAACACGAACCCTCATTCTAACCCTAAACCTAACCCTAACCCTCACCCTAACCCTAACCCTAACCCTCACCCTAAACCTAAAACTCACGCTCACCCTCACGCGAACCCTCTTGCGAACCCTTACCCTAACCCTCACTCTCACCCCTAACATCACCCTAACCTAACCCTCACCTTCACCTTAACCTTTACCCTAAGCCTAACCCTAACCCTCACCCTAACACTTACACTAACCCTAACCCTCACTCTCACCCTAACCCTCACCCTAACCCTAAATCTAACCCTTAACCACAGAGTAAATGTAACCCTCAGCCTAACCCTAACCCTACACCTCACACTCTCACCCTAAACCTAGCCCTAAGCCTCATCATAACCCTAACCCTAACCCTAACCCTCACCTTCACCCTAGCCCTCACCCTAACCCTAATAGTAACCCTAACCCTCACCCTCACCCTAACAATTAACCTCAACCTAAACCTAACCCTAACCCTCACACTAACCCTAACCCTTACCCTAACTCTAACCCTAATTCTCAACATCTCCCTCACCCTCAACCTCACCCTCACCCTTAGCCTCACCCTAACACTAACCCTAATCCTAAACCTAACTCTCACCCTCACCCTCACCCTAACCCTCATCCTATCACTAACCCTCACCCTGAACCTAACCATCAACCTCACGCTCACCCAAACACTGAACCTAACCCTTACCCTCTGCCTAACCCTAATGTTAACACTAACCCTCACTCTCACTCTAAATCTCACCTTAACCCTTCCACTCAACCTAACCCTAACCCTAACACTAACAGTAACCCTCACACTAAACCTAACCCTCACCCTAAACCTAACGCTGCACCTCAGCCTACCCTGAACCTAACCCTAACCCTACCCCTAATCCTCACACTATCCCTAACCATAACCCTGACCCTCAAACTAGCCCTCACCCTAACCCTAACGCTAAACCTAAAAATCAACCTAACACTCACGGTAACCCTAACCCTAACCCTTACCGACACCCTAACTCTAAACCTCACCCTAACCCTCACCCTCACCCTAATCCTCATCGTCACCCTAACACTCACCATAACCCTACCCTCAACCTAACCCTCACCCTAACCCTTACCCACATCCTAACCCTCAACCTAACACTCACCCTCACCCTCACCCTAACACTAAACCTAACCCTAACCTTCTGCCTAACCCTAACACTAACCCTAGTGCTAACCCTGACCCTCAGCCTCCCCCTAACCCTCAGCCTAACCCTATCTCTCAATGTTAACCTAACCCTAACCCTAACCCTAACACAAACCCTCACACTAAACCTAAACCTCACCCTCACCCTAAACCAAACCCTAAACCTAACCCTCACCCTAACCCTCACACTAACCCTAATGCTAACCCTAACCCATACCCTCAACCTCACCCTAAACCTCACCCTCACCCTAACCCTAACCCTAACCCTAATGCTAACCCTAACCCTCACCCTCAACCTCACCCTAAACCTCACCCTCACCGTAACCCTAAACGTAATCCTAACCCTAACCCTAACCCTCACACTAACCCTATCCATAACCCTCACCCTCAACCTAAAATTAACCCTAACCCTAACCCTACCCTAACCTACACCTTAACCCAGACGTTAACCGTAAACCTCACCCTCACCCTAACCCTCACCCTAACCATTACCCTCACCCCCACTGTAACCCTAACGCTCCCCTAACCATCAAACTAACCTAAACTTCCCCCTAACCCAAACCCTACCCCTCAGCCTAACCCTCACCCTAACCCTAATCCTAATCCTAATCCTCAACCTATCACTAACCCTAAACCTAACCCTCACCCTCACGCTAGCCCTCACCCTAACACTAAACCTAAAGCTAACCCTCACCCTAAACCTAACCCTCATCCTAACCCTAACCCTCACCCTCACCCTAACCCTAATGCTTACCCTGAACCTAATCCTCACCCTAACGCTCCCCCTATACCTAAACCTAACACTAACCCTAACCCTCACCCTAAACCTCAACCTAACCCTAACTCAAACGCTTACCCTAACCCTTACCCTAAACCTAACCCGAACCCTCACCCTAACCCGAACCCTAACACTCACCCTAAACCTCACCCTTAACCTAACCCTAACCCTCACCCTAACCCTCAGCCTAACCCTAACCCTAACACTAACCCTCACCATAACCCTCAATCTAACCCTTACCCTCAACCTAACCCTAACCCTTACATTAACCCTAACCCTCACATTGACCCTAACCTTCACCCTAACCCTAACCCTACACCTCAACCTAACCCTCATCTTAACCCTAAACCTAAACCTAACCCTAACCCTAACCCTAACCCTAAACCTCACCCTAACCCTAACCCTCACCCTCACCCTCACCCTCACTCTCAGCCTCACCCTAACCCTAACCGTAATCCTAATCCTAGCACTCATTCTCAACCTCACCCTAACTCTAACCCTAACCCTAATTCTAACCCTCACTCTTACCCAAACCCTAACACTAACACTAACCCTCACGCTAACTCTAACCCTCACCCTAACCCTAAACCTAAACCTAACCCTCATTCTCAACCTAACTCTCACCCTAACCCTAACCCTAACTCTCACCCTCACCCTAGCCCTCACCCTCACCCTAAGCCTAAACCAAACCGTAACCCTCACTCTCACCCTAACCTAATCCTAATCCAAACCCTCACCCTCACCCTAACACTCACCCAAACCCTTAACCTCACCCTCAGCCCAACCCTCACCCTAACCCTCAACCTAAACTTCACCCTAAACCTAACCCTAACCCTTACCCTAACCCTAACCCTAACCTTCACCTGCACCCTCACCCTCACCGTCACCCTTAACTTCACCCTCAGGGTCACCCTAAACCTAACCCTAATCCTAACCCTAACCCTAACCCTCACCCTAACCCTATCCCTACCCCTCAGCCTAACTCTCATCCTAACCCTAACCCTAACACTAACCCTCACCCTAACCCTAATCCTAATCCTAACCCTAACCCTCATCCTACCCTAACCCTCACCCTCACAATTACCCTCCCCCTCAGACTAACCGGAACCCTAACCATAATCCTAACCCGAACCCTCACCTTCACCCTCACCTTAACTCTAACCCTAACCCTAATCCTACCCCTCACCCTCACCCTCACAGTAACCCTAACCCTATCCCTAAACCTCACCCTAACCCTAACCCTCACATTAACCCTAACCCAGCCCTCCCCCTCCCCCTAAACCTAACACTAATCCTAACCCTCACCCTAACCATAACCCTAACCCTAACGCTAAACTAATCCTCACCCTATACCTCACCCTAACCCTTACCCTCACCCTAAACCTCACCCTAACGCTAACCATAACCCTCAACCTCAGCCTAACCCTAACCCTAACCCTAATCCTAACCCTAGCCCTCACCCTCTCCCTCACCTTAACTCTAACCCTAACCCTAACCCTCACCCTCAGTCTAACCCTAACCCTAACTCTCGCGTTAATGCTAACCCTAACCCTCATTTTCACCCTAACCCTCACCCTAAACCTTATTCTTAACATAACCCTAACCTTCACCCTCACCCGAACCCTCATACTCACGCGAAACCTCACGCTCACCCTAAACATCACAGTAACCCTAACCCTCACCCTTACCCCATCCCAAACCCTCATCCTAACCCTCACCCTCAGTCTAACCCTAACCCTAACTCTCGCGTTAATGCTAACCCTAACCCTCACTTTCACCCTAACCCTCACCCTAAACCTTATTCTTAACATAACCCTAACCTTCACCCTCACCCGAACCCTCATACTCACGCGAAACCTCACGCTCACCCTAAACATCACAGTAACCCTAACCCTCACCCTTACCCCATCCCAAACCCTCATCCTAACCCTCACTCTAACCCTCACCCTAAGCCTAACCCTAACCCTAACCCTAATACAAAACCTAACACTCACCCTCAACCTAATCCTCATGCTCACCCTAACCCTCAGCCTAATACTTTTCCTCACCCTAAACCTAACCCTAACTCTAATCCTCACACGAAACCTAACCCTCAAACTAACCCTAAGCCTAACCCTAACCCTCACCCTCGCCCTCACCCTAACCCTCAACCTAACCCTAACCCTAATCCTAACCCTCACACTAACCCTAACCCTCACCCTAACCCTAACACTACACCTCAGCCTAACACTCATCCTAACACTAACCCTAACCCTAACCCTCACCCTAACCCTAACCTTCACCCTCACCCTTACCCTCACCCTCAGACTAACCCTAACCCTAACCATAACCATAACCCTGACCCTAACTCTCATCCTCACCCTCACTTTAACTCAAACCATAAGCCTAATCCTAACCCTCACACTCACCCTCACCCAAACCCTAACCCAATCCCGAAACCTCACCCTAACCCTAACCCTCCCCCTAACCCTAATCCTCATCCTAACCTAACCCTCAACCTCACAATTACCCTCCCCCTCAGCCTAACCCTAAGCCTAAGCCTAATCCTAATCCTAACATTCACTTTCACCCTCACCCTAACTCTAACACTAACCCTAAACCTAACCCTCACTCTCAACCTCACTGAAACCCTAACCTTATCCCTAAACCTCACCTAACCCTAATCCTCACATTAACCCTAACCCTAACCATCCTTCCCACCCTAACCCTAACACTAAACATAACCCTCACTCTAACCATCACCCTAACCCTAACGCTAACCTAACCCTCAACCTATACCTCACCCTAATGCTTCCCTCACCCTAACACTCACCCTAACCCTAACCGTCACCCTAACCCTAATTGTCACCCTCACCCTAACCCTCAACCTCATCTGAACAATCACCCTCACCCTAACCCTCACTCTTAACATCACACTAACCTAACCCTCTCCCTAACCCTAACCCTAACCCTAAACCTCACCCTATCCCTAAACCTAACCCTATCCCTAACCCGAACCCTCATCCTAAACCCAACCCTAACACTCACCCTAACCCTCACCCTAACCTTAACCCTCACCCTCACCCTCACTTTCACCCTCACACGAACCTGAATGCGAACATTCACCCTAAACCTCACCCTCACCCTAAACATCACCGTTCCCCTAACCCTCACCCTAAACCTAACCCTAACCCTCACCCTAACCCTCACCCTCACCCCTAACATCACCCTAACCCTAACCCTCACCCTCACCCTAAGCTTTACCCTAACCCTCACCCTAACCCTCACCCTCACCCCTAACATCACCCTAACCCTAACTCTCACCCTCACCCTAACCTTTATCCTAACCCTAACCCTAACCCTCACCCTAACACTTACACTAATCCTAACCCTCACTCTCAGCCTAACCCTCACCCTAACCCTAACCCTAACCCTCAACCTAACACTTACACTAACCCTAACCCTACCCCTCACACTAACCGTCACCCTAAACCTAACCCTAACCCTCACCATCACCCTAACCCTAACACTAAACCTCACCTTCACCCTAGCCCTCACCCTTACTCTAATAGTAACCCTAACCCTCACCATCACCCTAACAATCAACCTCATCCTAACCCTAACACTAACCCTCACACTCACCCTAACCCTTACCCTAACCCTAACCCTAACTCTCAACCTCTCCCTCACCCTCACACTTACCCTCATCCTCAGCCTAACCCTAACCCTAACCCTAATTATAAACCTAAGCCTCACCCTCACCCTCACCCTAACCCTCAACCTATCACTAACCCTCACCCTAAACCTAATCCTCAACCTCACACTCACCCAAACACTGAAACTAACCCTAACCCTCTGCCTAACCCTAATGCTAACACTAGCCCTCACTTTCACCCTAAATCTGACCCTAACCCTTACCCTCAACCTAACCCTAACCCTAACACTAACACTAACCCTCACACTTAAAATAACCCTCACCCTAATCCTAATGCTACACCTCAGCCTAATCCTGACCCTAACCCTAACTCTAACCCTAATCCTCACACTATCCCTAACCCTAAACCTGACCCTCAAACTAGCCCTCACCCAAACCCTAAACCTAACCCTAACCCTAACCCTAACCCTAACTCTAACCCTAATCCTCATCCTAACACTCAGCCTCACACTCACCCTAACACTAACCCTAACCCTAAGCCTCTGCCTAACCCTAACCTAACCCTAATGTTAACCCTAACCCTCACCCTCACCCTAACCCTCATCCTAACCCTAACCCTCAATTTTACCCTAACCTAACCCTAATGTTAACCCTAACCCTCACCCTCACCCTAACCCTCATCCTAACCCTAACCCTCACTTTTACCCTAACCCTACCCTAAACCTAACACAAACCCTCACACTAAACCTAACCCTCACCCTCACCCTAAATCTAAACCTAACCCTAACCCTCACAATAACCATAATACTAAACCTAAACCTCACCCTCAACCTCACCCTAAACCTCACCCTCACCCTAACCCTAACCATAATGCTAACCCTAACCCTCACCCTCAACCTCACCCTAAACCTTACCCTCACTGTAACCCTAAACCTAATCCTATCCCTAACCCTAACCCTCACATTAACCCTATCCATAACCCTCACACTCAACCTAAACCTAAACCTAAACCTAACCCTACCCTAACCCACACCCTAACCGTAATGCTAACCATAAACCTCACCCTCACCCTAACACTTAGACTAACCCTAACCCTCAGTCTTACCCTAACCTCACCCTAAATCTAACCCTAACCCTAACCCTCACCCTAACACTTACACTAACCCTAACCCTACCCCTCACACTAACCCTCACCCTAAACCTAATCCTAACCCTCACCATAACCCTAACCCTAACCCTAAACCTGACCTTCACCCTAGCCCTCACCCTAACCCTATTAGTAACCCTAACCCTCACCCTCACCCTAACAATCAACAGCATCCTAACCCTAAACCTAACACTCACACTCACCCTAACCCTTGCCCTAACCCTAACTCTAATTCTCACCCTCTCCCTCACCCTCACCCTCACCCTCAGCCTAACCCTAACCCTAATTCTAAACCTAACCCTCACCCTCACTCTCACCCTAACCCTCACCCTAAACCTAACCCTCAACCTCACACTCACCCAAACACTGAAACTAACCCTAACCCTCTGCCTAACCCTAATGCTAACACTAACCCTCACTCTCATCCAAAATCTGACCCTAAACCTTACCCTCAACCTAAGCCTAACCCTAACACTAACAGTAACCCTCACACTAAACCTAACCCTCACCCTAACCCTAACGCTACACCTCAGCCTAAACCTGACCCTAACCCTAACCCTAACCATAATCCTCACACTATCCCTAACCCTAACCCTGACCCTCAAACTAGCCCGCACCCTAAACCTAACCCTAAACCTAAAACTCAACCTAACCCTCACCATAAACCTAAACCTAACCCTTACCCTGACCCTAACTCTAAACCTCACCCTAACCCTCACCCTCACCCTAATCCTCATCGTCACCCTAACACTCACCCTAACCCTAACTCTCAATCTAACCCTAACCAGAACCCTCACCCTAACCCTAACCCTCATCCTAACCCTAAACCTAACACTAACCCTCAGCCTCACCCTAACACTAACCCTAACTCTAACCCTCTGCCTAACTCTAATGCTAACCCTAATCCTCACCCTCACCCTAACCCTCAGCCTAATATTATCCCTCACCATTACCCTAACCCTAACCCTAAACCTAACACAAACCCTCACAATAAACCTAACTCTCACCCTCACCCTAACCCTAACCCTAACACTAACCCTCACCCTACCCTACACACTAACCCTAATGCTAAGCCTAACCCTCAAACTCAACCTCACCCTAAACCTCACCCTCACCCTAACCCTAACCCTAATGCTAACCCTAACCCTCACCATCAACTTCAACCGAAACCTCACCCTCACCCTAACCCTGAACCTAATCCTAACCCTAACCCTAACCCTCACACTAACCCTATCCATAACCCTCACCCTCAACCTAAACATAACCCTAACCCTAACCCTACTCTAACCCACACCCTAACCCTAACGCTAACCCTAAACCTCACCCTCACCCTAACCCTCACCCTAACCCTTACCCTCCCCCTCACTGTAACCCTAACCCTCACCCTAACCTCACACTAACCTAACCCTACCCCTAACGCAAAAACTACCCCTCAGCCTAACCCTCAGCCTAACCCTATCAATCAACCTATCACTAACCCTAAACCTAAACCTCACCCTAGCCCTCACCCTAACACTGACCCTAACCCTAACGCTCACCCTAAACCTAACCCTCATCCTAACCCTAACCCTCACCCTCACCCTAACCCTCACGCTAACCCTAACTCTAACCCTAAAACTAATCCTCATCCTAACCCTCCTCCTAAACCTAATCCTAACAATAACCCTAACCCTCACCCTAACCCTCAACTTAACCCTAACTCAAATGCTCACCCTAACCCTTACCCTCACCCTAACCCTAATCCGAACCCTAACACTCACCCTAAACCTCACATTTACCCTAACCCTAACCCTCACCCTAACCCTCACCCTAACCCTAACACTCACCCTCACACTAACCCTCACCCTCACCCTAACCCTCACCCTAACCCTTATCCTAACCCTAACCCTAACCTTCAACTGAAACCTAACCCTCACCCTCTCCGTCACCCTTAACCTCAGCCTCAGCCTCACTATAACACTAACCCTAACCCTAATCCTAACACTAACCCTCACACTCACCCTCAGCCTAACTCTAACCCTAACCCTAATCCTAACCCTCAACCTCAGCCTCACCCTAACCCTAACCATATCCCTAAACCTCACTCTAGCCCTAACACTCACCCTAAGCCTATTCCTAACCCTCACACTCACCCTAACCCTAACATTTACCCTAACCCTCACCTGAAACCTTACCCTAACTCTAATACTAACCCTAAGCCTCAAACTAAAGCTCATTCTAAACCTTACCCTCACTCTAAACCTCACCCTAAACCTAATCCTAACCATAACACTCACCCTAACCCTATTCCTAACTGTCATCCTAAACCTAACGCTCACCCGTACCCTCACCCTAATCCTCACCCTAACCCTAACCCTGACACTTACCTAACCGAAAAACTCACACTCACCCTCACCCTAACCCGTACCCTCACCCTAGGCCTCACCCTAACCCTAACCCTATCCCTAACCTAACCCTCACCCTCACCCACACCCTCAACCTCAGCCTAACCCTAACCCTAACCCTCACAATAAACCTCACCGTCACCCTTATCCTCAACCTAACCCTCACCCTACCCCTCACACTAACCCTAAACTTCTCCCTAACCCTAAATCTAACAATCACCCTCACCCTCACCCTCAGCCTAACCCTAACCCTAAACCTAACCCAAACACTAACCCTAACCCTCACCCTAACACTAATCCTACCCCTAACCCTAACCCTCAACCTAAACCTAACCCATACCCTAAGACTCAACCTAACCCTAAGCCAACTCTAACCCTCAGGCTAAATCTAACCCTCACCCTCACCCTCACCCTCAGCCTAGCCATAACCCTAATACTAACCCTAACCCTCCACCTCTCCCTAACCCTAAACCTAATCCATACCCTCACCCCAACACTAACCTTAAACCCAATCCTAACCCTAACCCTCACCCTCACCCTCACCCTCAACTTCAGCCTAACCCTTACCCTAACCCTAAACCTAACCCTCATCCTCACCTGCAACCTCACCCTAAGCCTGTCCCTAACACTCACCCTCACCCTCACCCTCACCCTAAGCCTATTCCTAACCCATACCCTCACCCTCACCCTTACCCTAACCCTAACACTCACCCTAACCCTAACCCTAACCCTCACCCTCACGCTAACCCTAACCCTGACCCTAACCCTAACCCTAAACCTCAAACTCACCCTAACCCTCATCCTAACCCTTACCCTCAATCTAACCCTAATCCTCATCCTAACCCTAAAACTCATCCTCACCCTAACCCTCATCCTACCCCTTAACCTCACCCTAACCCTCACCCTAAAACTAACCCTAAACCTAACCCCAACCCTCACCCTCACCCTTACACTCACCCTCAGCCTCACCCTAACCCTAAAGCTAATCCTAACCCTCACCCTCACCCTAACAATCACCCTAAACCTAGCCCTCACCCAAAAACTAACCCTAAACCTAACCCTCACCCTCACCCTCACACTAACCCTACCCCTCACCCTAACCCTAACTCTAACACTCACCCAAACCCTCACCCTCAGCCTAACACTAACCATAACCCTAACCCTTACCCTCACCCTAAACTTCACCCTCATCCTAACCCTAATGCTGCCCTAACCCTAACCCTCACACTATCCCTCACACTCACCCTAACCCTAAGACTCACCCTCACCCTAACCCTCAACCTAACCATTACCGTAACCTTAACGTTCATCCTAAGAATCACACTCACCCTAACCCTCACCCTAACCTTTATCCTCACCCTAACCCTAACCTTAACCCTAATCCTAACCCTCAAACTAACTCTAACCCTCAACCTAACCCTAAACCTATCCCTAACCCTAAACCTCACCCTAACCCTCACCCTCACCCTCACCCTAGCCCTCATCCTCACCTAAATACTAACCCTAAACCTAACCCTAACCCTCACCCTCACCCTAGCCCTCACCCTAACCGTAACCCTCACCCTTACCCTAACCCTCACCCTATCCCTTACCCTCACCTTAAACCTAATCCTAACCCTAACCCTCACACTAACCCTAACCCTCACCTTAAGGCTAACCCTGCTCCTCACCCCTATCCTAACCCTCACCCTCACCCTAACCCTAACCGTCACCCTCAACCTCACCCTATCCCTCACCCTAACCTGAAATCCATCCATCAGCCTAACCCTCACCCTAAACCTAACCCTAACCCTTAGCCACAACATAACCCTTATCTAACGCAAACTCTCACCCTCCCCTCACCCTAACCCTAACACTAACACTAACCCTATCCCTAACCCTCACCCTCACCCTAACCCTAACCGTCACCCTCAACCTCACCCTATCCCTCACCCTAACCTGAAATCTATCCGTCAGCCTAACCCTCACCCTAAACCTAACCCTAACCCTTACCCACAACATAACCCTTATCTAACGCAAACTCTCACCCTCCCCTCACCCTAACCCTAACACTAACACTAACCCTATCCCTCACCCTCACCCTCACCCTCACCCTCACCCTAAGCCTAACCCTAACCCTAAACCTAATGCTAAACCTAAACCTCACCCTCACCCTCACCCTAAACTTAACCGTAACCCTCACCCTCACCCTAACCCTAAACATAACCCTAAACCTCACCCTATCCCTAACCCTCTCCCTAACCCTAACCCTAACCCTCAAACTCAACCTAACCCTAAGCCTAACCCTCACCCGAACCCTCACCCTGATCCTAACGGTAAACTTAAACCTCACCCGCAACCTAACCCTCACCTTAACCCTTATCATCACCCTAACCCTAACTTTAACCCTAATCCTAAACCTCACCCTAACCCTTATCCTCATCCTAACCCTCATCCTAACCCTTACCCTTAGCTTCATCCTAACCCTAACCCTCACCCTAACCCTCACACTAAACCTAAACCTAACCCCTAAACCTCACCCTCACCCTAACCCTAAACCTAACCCTAACCCTAACCGTAACCCTAACACTCACCCTAACCCTAAACCTAACCATAAACGTCACCCTAACCCTAATCCTCACCCTAACCCTAACCCTTACCTAACGGAAATTCTCACCATCCCCTCACCCTAACCCTAACCCTAACCCTAACCCTAACCTTAACAATAACCCTATCTCTCACCCTCACCCTCACCCTCACCCTCACCCTAAGCCTAACCATAAACCTAAACCTAAACCTAACCCTCACCCTAACCCAAAACCCTAACTCTCACACTTACCCTCACAATAACCCTAACCCTAATCCTCAACCTCAGCCTATCACTAACCCTAACCCTCACCCGAACCCTCACCCTGATCCTAATGGTAACCTTAACCCTCACCCCCACCCTAACCCTCACCCTAACCCTTATCCTCACCCTAACCCTAATTTAACCCTAATCCTAAACCTCACCCTAACCCTCACACTCACCCTAACCCATATCCTAACCCTTACGCTCAACCATATCCTAACCCTAACCCTCACCCTAACCCTCACACTAAACCTAACCCTCACATTAACCCTAACCCTACCCTTCACCCTAACCCTCACCCTAACGCTAACCCTAACCCTACCCCTCACCCTAAACCTAAACCTAACCCTAAACCTCACCCTCACCCAAACCCTAACCCTCAACCTCAACCGAAACCTCACCCACACCCTAAACCTCACCCTCACACTAAATATCACCCTAACCTAACCGTAACCCTAACCCTCACCCTAACCCTAACCATCACCCTAAACCTCACCCTCACCCTAATCCTCACCCTAACCCTAACCCTTACCTAACAGAAACTCTCACCATGCCCTCAACCTAACCCTAACCATAACGCTTACCCTCACCCTCACCCTAACCCTAACCCTAAAATAACCCTCACACTCACCATAACCCTAACCCTCAGCCTAACCCTAACCTTCACCCTCACCCTCACCTAATCCTAACCCTAACCCTAACCCTAACACTCACCCTTACCCTACCCCTCACCCTAACACTCACGCTAATCCTAACACTCACTCTCACACTAACTTTCACTCTAAAGCTTACCCTCACCCTAAACCTCACCCTAACCCTAACCATAACCCTCACACTAACCCTAACCCTCACCCTAACCCTAACCCTACCACTCAGCCTAACCCTAACCCTAACCCTAACCCTAACCCTAACCCTCCCCCTCACCCTAAACCTAACCCTAACACAAACCCTCACTGTCATCTTAACCCTCACCCTAACCCTAACCCTCACCCATACACTACGCCTCACCCTCACCCGAAACCTCACACTCACCCTAAACCTAACCCTCACCCTAAACATCACGCTAACCCTAACCCTCACCCTAACCCTATTCCTAACCCTCACTCTAACCCTAACGCTCACCCTAACCCTCAGCCTCACACTAATCCTCACACTAACCCTATCCCTGACCCTTACCTAACAGAAATCCTCACCCTCACCCTCACCCTAGGCGCACCCTCACCCTAGCTCTCACCCTAACCCTAACCTAAACCTAACCCTAACCCTCACCCTCATCCTCAACCTCAGCCTAACCCTAACACTAACCCACACAATAACTCTCACCGTCACCCTAATCCTCACCCTAACCCTCACAGTAAACCTATCCCTCTCCCTATCCCTAACTCTAACCCACACCCTCACCCTCACCCTCAGCCTAAACCTAATCCTAACCCTAACCCACACACTAACCCTAACCCTCACCCAAACCCTAACACTCCCCTCACCCTAACCCAAACCCTCACCCTTACCCTCACCCTCAGCCTAACACTAACCCTAAGCCTAACCCTCACCCTCACCCTCACCCTCACCCTAACCCTAACCTAAACCTAACGCTCAACCTCACCCTCACCCTAACAATAACCCTAATCCTAACCCTAACCCTCACCCTAACCCTAATACTCACCCTAACCCTAAACCTAACCCTCACCCTCACACTAAACCTAACCCTGACCCTAACCCTCACCCTAAACATCACCCTAACCCTCATGCTAACCCTAACCCTCATTTTCACCCTAACCCTCACGCTAACCCTTACCATCACCCTAACCCTAAGCCTAACCCTAGCCCTCACCCTAATCCTAAACCTAACCCTAGCCCTCACCCTCAACCTAACCCTAATACTAATCCAAAACCTCACCCTCACCCTAACAATCTCCCTAACCCTTAACTTCACCCTCAGCCTAACCCTCACCCTAACGCTAAACCTAACCTTCACCCTAACCCTACCCCTATCCCTCACCCTAACCATAAACCTGCTCCTCACCCTAACCCTATCCCTAACCCTAACCCTCACCCTAATCCTCACCCTAAACCTTACCCTAACCCTCACCCTCACTCTAACCCTCACCCTAACCCTCACTCTCACCCTCACCTTCACCAAATCCCTCACCCTAACCCTAATCCTATCCCTCAGCTGAACCCTCACCCTAACCCTAACCCTAACCCTAACCCACACCATAACCCTTACCTAACGGAAATACTCACCCTCCCTTCACCCTAACCCTAACCCTAACACTAAACCTAACACTAAGCCTATTCCAAACCCTCAACTTCACCCTCACCCTAATCCTAAACCTAACCCTAACCCTAATCCTAAACCTAACCCTCACCTTCCCAAATCCCCTCACCTTAACCCTAACCTAACCCTAACTCATACCCTACCCCTCAATCTAAACCTAAAACTAACCCTATCCCTCACCCTCACCCTAACCCTTATCCTCACCCTAACCCTAACCTTAATCCTAATCCTAACCCTCACACTAACCCTATCCCTCACCCTGACCCTAAACCTCATCCTAACCCTAACCCTAAGCCTCACCTAACCCTCACCCTAACCCTTAACCTCACCCTAAACCTATTCTTGAACGTCATCCTCACACTAACCCTCAACCTAACACTCACCCTAACCCTAACCCTAAATCTACCCCTCACCCTAAACCTCACCCTCACCCTAACACTTACCCTCACACTCATCCTAACCTTAACCCTCAACACTCACATCCAACCTAACCCTCACCCTAAGCCTAAACCTACTCCTCACCATAACCCTCAACCTAACGCTAACCCTAACCCTAATCATAACCCAAACAGTGAGTAATCAAAACCCTAAACCTCACCCTCACCCTCACCCTCACCCTAAACATTACCCTAACCCTAACCATTACCCTACCTCTAACCCTAACCTTCAGCCTAACCATAACCCTCACCCTAACCCTCACCCTCAACCTAATAATCACCCTAACCCTAGCCCTAACACTTTCCTAACTAAAACACTCACCCTCACCCTCATCCTCACCTAACCCTCACCCTCACCCTAGACTTCACTCTAACCCTAACACTAACCCCAACCCTCACCCTCACCCTCACCCTCAGCCTAACCTGAACCCTAACCCTAGCTAGTCCTAACCCTCACCCTCACTGTCACCCTCACCATAATCTAACTCTAACTCTAACCTTCACCCTCACCCTCATCCTAACTCTAACACTAAAATTAACCCTAACCCTAACCCTCACACTAAAAATAACCCTCACCCTAATCCTTACTCTATCCCACACCGTAACACTCAACCTCAACCTAACTCTAACCCTCATCCTAACCCTAACCCTAACCCTAAACCTCACCCTCACCCTAGCCCTCACCTTAACACTAATCCTAAAAATAATCCTCACCGTAACCCTAATAATCAACCTCACCCTAACCCTCACCCTCACCCTACCGCTCACCCTAACCCTAACCCTAAACCTCACGCTCACACTAACTCTCACAATAACCCTTACACTCACACTCACCCTAACCCTCACACTAACCCTAACTTACACCCTTACCCTAACACTAACCTTCACCCTCACGCTCAGCCTCACCCTCTGCCTAACACTAACCCTAACCCTAATCCTAACCCTAACCCTCACCCTCACCCAAACCCTAAATCTAACCCTAAACCTCACCCTCACCCTCACCCTCAAACTCACCCTCACCCTAAACCTGACACTCATCCTCACCCTAGCCCTCACTCTAACCCTAACCCTAACCCTAACTGTAACCCTAACCCTCACCCTCACCCTCAGCCTAACCCTAACACTAACCCTAATCCTAACCCTTACCCTCACCCTCACCCCCACCCTAACCTAAACCTAACTCTAACCCTCACCCTCACCCTCACCCTCAGCCTAACCCTAACCCTAAAAATAACCCTAACGCTAACACTAACCCTAAAAATAACCTTCAACATAACCCTAACTCTAACCCTCACCCTCACCCCCAGCCTAACCCTAACCGTAACCCTAACCCTCACACTGACCCTAATCCTCACCCTCACCCTAGTCCTCACCCTAACCCAAAACCTCAACCTCACCCTAACCCTAAACCTCACCCTCACCCTAACCCTCAAAGTCATCCTAACCCTCACCCTAACCTAACCCTAACCCTCACTCTCACCCTAACCGTCTCCCTAAACCTAACCATAAACCTCACGCTCACCCTAGTCCTCACCCTAACCCTAACCCCAAACCTCACCCTCACCCTAACCCTAATGCTCAAACTCACCTAACCCTGACCCTAACCCTTACCCTCACACTAACCCTTAGCCTCACCCTCACCCTAACACTCACCCTAACACTTAACCTCACCCTAACACTCACCCTAATCCTAACCCTAACCCTAATCCTTACCCTAACCCTCAACCTCACCCTATCCCTAAACCTAACCCTCATCCTAAACCTAACCCTAACCCTACCCCTCACCCTAACACTCACCCTCACCCTTACCCTCAACCTAAACCTTATACTAACCCTAACGCTAACCCTAATCCTCACCCTCACCCGTATCCTCACCCTAACCCTAACCTTAATCCTAAGCCTAACCCTCACACTAAACCTCACCCTCACCCTAACCGTCTCCCTAACCCTAACCATAAACCTCCCGCTCACCCTAACCCTCACCCTAACCCTTATCCTCACCTTCATCCTAAACCTAAACCTCACCCTCACACTAACCGTAACCCTAACCTCACCCTAACCCTCACCCTAACCCTAATGCTCACACTAACCCTAAACCTACCCTTCACATTAACCCTCAACCTAAACTTAACCCTCACCCTAACCCTAACCCTAATCCAAACCCTAACCCTTACCTAACCAAAACCCTAACCCTCACCCTCACCCTCACCCACACCCTAACCCTCACCCTAACCCTCACACTCACCCTAACCCTCACCCTAACCCTAACCCTAATCCTAACAATAACCCTCACCCTCACCCTAACCCTTTCCTAACCCTCAACCTAAACCTAACCCTAACCCTTACCCTCACCCTAATCCTAACCCTAACCCTAACTCTCACACTCACACTAACCCTAACCCTAACCCTAAACCTACCCCTCAGCCTAACCCTCACCCTCACCATAACCCTCACCCTAAACGTTACCTTCACCCTCACCCTAAACTTAACCCTCACCCTAACCCTCACACTAAACCTAACCCTCACCCTAACCCTAAAACTACACCTCGTCCTAACCTTCACTCTAACCCTAAACCTAATCCTAAACCAAACCCTTACATAAGCAAAACAATCACCCTCACCCTCACCCTAACCCTCACCATCACATGAGCCCTCACCTTAACCCTAACCCTAACCCTAATCCTAACCATAACCCTCGCCCTCACCGTTACCCTTACCCTAACCATAACCCTCACCCGCACCTTAACTCTCACCCTAACCCTTACCCTCACCCTCACCCTAAAACTCACACTAACCCTAAACCTAACGCTCACCCTAACCCTAACTCTAACCCTCACCCTCAACCTCAGCCTAACACTAACACTAGCCCTAATCCTTACCCACACCCTAACCCTCAATCTCACCCTAATCCTTACCCTAAACATAAACCTCACCCTCACCCTCACCCTAACCCTAACCCTCACCGTCATCCTAAACCTCTCCGTCCTCCTAACCCTGAATGTATCCCTAACCCTAACATTCACCCTCAACCTAACGTTCTCCCTAATCCTAACCCTAACCCTCACCCTCACCCTAGCTCTAACCTAACCCTAACCCTAACACTCACCCTCACCCTAGCCCTCACCCTAACCCTAACCCTAACCCAAAACCTCACCCTCACCCTAACCCTAATGCTCACCCTCACCCTAACCCTGACCCTAACCCTCACCTTCACCCGAGACTTCACCCTAAACCTAATCCTAACCCTAATCCTCACCCTAACCCTACCAATCACCCTCACCCTAACCCTCCCCCTCACCCTAACGCTCACACTAACCCTAACCCTAAATCTCAGGCTCACACTAACTCTCACCCTAACCCTTACACTCAAACTCACCCTAAACCTCACACTAACCCTAACCTACACCCTAAAACTAACCCTAACCTTCACCCTCACCCTCAGCCTCACCCTCAGCATAACACTAACCCTAACCCTAATCCTAACCCTTACCCTCACCCTCACCCTAAACCTAAACCTAAACCTAAACCTCACCCTAACCCTAACTCTGTCCCTCACGCTCAACCTAAACCTCATCCTAACCCTAAACCTAACCCTCACCCTAACCCTTACACTCACCCTAATCGTAACCGTAAACCTCACCCTCACACTAACCCTAACCCTAACCCTACCCCTCATCCGAACCCTCACCATAAACCTAACGCTAAACCTAATCCTAACCCTAACCATTAGCTAACCAAAACCCTAACCCTCACACTCACCCTCACCCACACCCTAACCCTCACCCTAACCCGAACCCTCACCCTCACCCTAACCCTCATCCTAATCCAAATCCTAACCCTCACCCTCATCCTAACCCTTTCCTAAACCTAACCCTAACCCTCATTCTAACCCTAACTCTAAACCTGACCCTCAACCTAATCCTAACCCTAACCCATACCCTAAAACTATCCCTAACCCTACTCCTCACCCTAACCCTCACCCTCACCCTAATGCTTACCCTAACCCTAAACCTAAACCTCACCCTCACCTTAACTCTCACCCTAATCCTTACCTTCACCCTCACCCTAACCCTCACACTAACCCTTACCCTCACCCTAACCCTAACTCTAAACCTCACCCTCACCCTCAGCCTAACCCTCACCCTAACCATAACCCTAACCCTCACCCTCACCTTATCCGTCTCCCTAACACTAACTCTAACCCTCAACCTCACCCTAGCCCTCACCCTAACCCTAAACCTAACAATAAACCTGACCCTAACCCTAACCCTAATGCTCACCCTCCCTCTAACCCTCACCCTAACCCTTACCCTCACACTAACCTTAACCCTAACACTCACCCTAACTCGTAACCTCACCCTAAACCTCACCATAACCCTAACCCTAACCCTAATGCTTAGCCTAACCCTCACACTAACCCTAATCTTAACCCTCATCCTAACCCTAACCCTAATATTAACCATCACCCTAAACCTCACCCTCACCCTCACCCTAACACTAACCCTCACCCTAACCCTAAACCTAACCCTAACCCTCACCCTTACCCTTACCCTCAACCTAAACCTTACCCTAAGCCTAACGCTAATCCTAACCCTGACCCTCACCCTAACCTCACCATAACCCTTATCCTCACCCTAACCCTAACCTTAACCCTAATCCTAACCCTCACACTAACCCTAACCCTCACCGTAACCCTAACCCTATCCCTCACCCTCACCCTAAACCTCATCCTCACCCTAACCCTAACCCTCATCCTAACCCTCACCCTAACCCTGACCCTCAACCTAAACCTCACCCTCTCCCTAATCTTAACACTAACCCTCACCCTGACCCTACTCCTAACCCTAAACCTCACCCTTACCCTTACCCTCAACCTAAACCTTACCCTAAGCCTAATGCTAACCCTAAACCTCACCCTCACCCTAACCCTTACCTCACCCTAACCCTAACCTTAAAACTAATACTAACATTCACACTAAACCTCACCCTCACCCTAACCCTAACCCTCACCCTCACCCTAACCCTCACCGTCATCCTAACCCTCACACTAACCCTCACCCTAACCCTCACCCTCACCTTAACCGTCTCCCTAACGCTAATCCTATTAATCACCCTCACCCTAGCCCTCACCCTAACCCTAAACCTAACACCAAAACTCACCCTCAGCCTAACCCTAACGCTCACCCTAACCCTCACCCTAAACCAAACCCTAACACTTACCCTCACCCTAACCCTCACCCTAACCCTAACTCTAACCCAAACCCTCACCCTAACCATCACCCTAACCCTAACCCTAACCCTAATCCTCACCCTAACCCTAACCCTCACCCTAATCCTCGCTCTAACCCTAACCGTAACCATGACACTAAAAGTAACCCTCACCCTAACCCTAAGCCTAACCCTCAACCTCACCCTAAACGTAACCCTAACCCTCACACTAAACCTAACCCTCACCCTTAACCTAACCCTCACCCTAACCCTAACCCTCATCCTCAACCTCACCCTAATCCTCATTGTTACCCTTACCTCACCCTCACCCTAACCCTCACACTAACCTTAAGCCTAAAGCTAACCCTAAACCTAACCCTCACCCTCACCCTAACCCTAAACCTAAACCTAAACCTAACCCTCACCCTAACCCTCACCCTAACACTCATGCTAAACCTAACCCTCACTCTCACCCTAAACCTCACTCTAAACCTTAACCTCACACTAAAACTAACCCTAACCCTCACCCTAACAATAAACCTAACCCTAACCCTCAGCCTCACCGTAACCCTCACCGTCACCCTAACCCTCACCCTAACCCTCATCCTCACCCACACCCTAACCCTCACCCTGACTCTAACCGTAACCGTAACCCTAACCCTAACCCTCACCCTCACCTTCACCCTCACCTCAGCCTAACCCTAACCCTAACCTTAACCCTAACCCACAACCTCACCTGCACCCTCACCCTCAGCCTAACCATAAACCTTACCCTAATCCTGACCCTCACCCTGATCCTCAACCTAACCCTAAAACTAACCCTAACTCTCACACTCACCCTCACCATAATCCTAAACCTAACCCTAACCCTCACCCTAACCCTAACCCTCACCCTATGCCTAGCCCTCACCCTAACCTTTACCCTAATCCTAACCTTAATCCTCACCCTCACCCTCACTCTAACCCTAATACTAACCCTAACTCTCACACTCACCCTCACCATAATTCTAAACCTAACCCTAACCCAAACCCTAAACCTAACCCTCACCCTAACCCTAACTCTCACACTCACCCTCCCCATAATCCTAAAACTAACCCTCCCACTCACACTAACCCTCACCCTAACCCTTACCCTAATCCTAAGTCTAACCCTCACTCTAACCCTCCCCCTCACACTAACCCTCACTCTAACCCTTACCCTCAGTCTAACCCTAACCCTACCCCTAACCCTAAACCTCCCTCTCCCCTCACACTCACCTTCACCCTAACCCTAACAATAACCCTAACCCTAACCCTAACACTCACCTCACCCTCACCCTCAGCCTAAAACCCAAATCCTAATCCTAAGCCTAACCCTAACTCACACCCTCACCCTGACCCTCATCCTAACCCTATACCTAACCATAACCATCACCCTAACCCTCACCCTAAACCTAACCCTCACCCTGAACCTAAGCCTCACCCTGACCCTAACCCTCACCCTAACCCTAATCCTACCAGTCAGCCTAAGCCTAACCCTAAACCTAACCCTAAACCTAATACTCACCCTAAACCTCACCCTAATGCTCACCCTTACACTTACCTAAACACTAACCCTCACCAGCACCCTAACCCTAATCATAAACCGAACCCTAACCCGCACCCTAACCCTAACCCTCACCCTAACCCTTACCCTAACCCTCACCCTAACCCTCACCCTAACCCTGACCCTGACCCTAATCTATCCCTGGCTCTAACCCTCACCCTTACCATTACCTTCACCCTAACCCTCATGCTAAACCTAACCCTAACCCTCACACTAGGACTCACCCTAAACCTAAACATAACCCTAACCCTCACCCTAACCCTCACCCTCACCCTAACCCTAACCCTAACCCTAAAATTCACACTAACCCTCACCCTCACCCTAACCCTCACACTAACCTTAAGCCTAAAGCTAACCCTAAACCTAAACCCTATCCCTCACCCTAAAACTCATCCTAAACCTAACCCTAACCCTAACCCTCACGCTAACCCTAACCCTAACCCTAACCCTCACCCTAACCCAAACCCTCACCCACACCCTCACCCTAAACCTAAGTCTAATCCTAACCCTAACCCTAATCCTAACCCTAACCCTAACCCTAATCCTAAACCTAACCCTCAACCTTACCCTCACCCTAACTCTAACCGTTACCCAACCTTAACCCAAACCCTAACTCCAACTCTCACCCTAACCATAACCCTACCCCTCACCCTAACACTCATCTTAACCCTAACCCTTACCCTAACCCTAACCCTCACCCGAAACCTCACCCTAAACCTAACCCTAACCCTAACCCTAATCCTCACCCAAAAGCTCACCCTCACCCTCAGCCTAAACCTAACCCTAACCCTAATCCTAATCCTAAAGCTCACCCTCACCTCACACTAACCCTAAACCTAACCCTAACGATAACCCTCACCCTCAACCTCACACTCACCTTAACCCTCAGCCTCAGCCTCACCCGCACGCTAACCCTAACCCTAACCCTCAACCTAACCCTAAGCCACACACTAACCCTAACCCTAACACTAACCCTTACCCTCACCCTTACCCTAACCTTAACCTTAAACCTAACCCTCAACCTAACTCTCACCCTAACCGAAATGCTAAAGCTAACCCCCACCCTCACCCTAACCCTCACCCTAACACTTAACCTCACCTTAACCATAAAGTTATCCCTAACCATCACCATTAGACTAAACCTAACCCTCACCCTAACCCTAAGCCTACCCCTCAGCCTAACACTCATCCTAACCCTAACCCTAACCCTAATTCTCACCCTATTCCTAACCCTAAACCTAACCCTACCCCTCACCCTAATCCTAAACATAAACCTAACCCTAACCCTAATCCTCACACTAACTCTAAACCTCATCCTAACCCTAACCCTAACCCTCACCCTTACCCTAAACCTAACACTAACCCTCACCCTACCCTAAGGCTAACCCTAACCCTCACCCTCACTCTAAACCTCACCCAAACCCTTACACTCACCCTAACCCTAACCCTAACCCTTACCTTCACCCTAACCCAAACCCCAACCCTATCCATAACCCTCACACTCACCCTAACCCTAACCCTAACCCTAATCCAAACCTTAACCTTCACCCTCACCCTAGCCCTCACCCTAAACCTAACTCTAACCCTCACCCTAACCCTCAACCTAACACTTATCCTCACTCTAACCCTTACACTCACCCTAACCCTAACCCCAAACATAACCGTTACCCTCACACTAACCCTAAACCTAACCCTAACCCTAAACCTAACCCTCACCCTCACCCCACCCTCACCGTAACCCTAACCCTCACCCTAACCCTAACTGTCACACACACCCTAACTCTCACCCTCACCCGAACTCTCACCCCAACCCTACACCTCACCCTCACACTAAACATCACCCTAACCCTAACCCTCAGCCTAACCCTTACCCTAACCCTCACCCTAAACCTCACGCTCATCCTCACCCTCACGCTTAGCCTAATCCTAAAGCAAGCACTAATCCTAATCCTAAATCTCACCATCACCCTAATGTTAACCCTAACCCTAACCCAAAACTTAACCCTCAACCACACCCTAGACTTCACCCTAACCCTAAACCTAACCCTCACCCTAACACTCAACCTAACCCTTATCCTCACCCTAACCCTAATGCTCACCCTAAGCGTAACCCTAACCCTAACCCTATCCACAACCCTAATCCTAATCTTCACACTAACCCTAACCTTCAACCTAATCCTACCCCTCAACCTAACCCTTAACCTAAACCTAACCCTAACCCTAATCCTCACACTAACTCTAAACCTCACCCTAACCATAACCCTTAACCTAACCCTCACCCTAATCCTTACCCTCATCCTAACCCTAACCTTAACCTAACCCTAACCCTCAGACTAAATCTAACCCTCACACTAACCCTAACCCTAACCCTTAGCCTAACCCTCAGCCTAACACTCAGGCTAACCCTAACCCTCACCCTCACCCTAACCCTCACCCTAACACTTACTCTCACCTTAACCCCAACCCTAACCCTTACCCTCACCCTCACCCTCACCCTAAGCCTAACCTTAACCCTAACCTAATCCTCACCCTAATGCTCACCTTCACCCTCACCCAAACATTAATCCTATCCCTACTCCTAATCCTCACCCTCACCCTCACTCTCAACCTAAGCTTCAGCCTCACCCTCACCCTCACCCTTAGCAGAACACTAACTCTACCCCTCACCCTAACCCTAAGCCTCACCCTAACCCTAACCCTAACCCTCACCCTAACGCTCACCCTAACCAAAATGCTAACCCTCACCCTAACCCTAAACCTAACCCTAACCCTCACACTAACTTTAACCCTCACCCTAAACATAAACCTACCCCTCACCCTAACACTCAACCTAAACATAAACGTAACCCTAAACCTCACCCTAATCTCACCCTAACCCTAACACTCACCCTAAACGTAACCCTCACCCTGACCCTCAACCACACCCTAAGCCTAACCCTAAACCTAACACTAACCCTCACCCTAACCCTCACCCTTACCCTTACCATCACCCTAACCCTCACCCTAACTCTAACGCTTACCCAACCTTAACCCTCACCTCAACTCTAATCCTCACCGAACCCTAAATCACACCCTCACACTCACCATAACCCTAACCCTAACAACCACCCTCACCCTAACCTTAAACCTAACTCTAACATTCACCCTAACCCTCACCCTAACCCTAAGGCTAACACTAAACCTCACCTTCACCCTAAACCTCGTCCTAATCCTTAACTCACCCTAACCCTAACCCTAAACTTCACCCTAACACTCATCCTAACCCTAACCCTACCCATCAGCCTAACCCTAAACATAACCCTAACCCTAATCCTCACACTAACACTAAGCCTCACCCTAATGCTAACCCTAACCCTAACCCTCACCCTAACCCTAACCCTTATCCTCACCATCACCCTAACCCTAACATTCAGACTAAATCTAAACCTCACCCTAAACCTAACCCTAACACTCAGCCTAACCTTCACCCTAATCCTCACCCTAACACTCAGGCAAACCCTAACCCGTACCCACACCTTCACCCTCACCCTCAGCTTAACCCTAACCCTAACCTTAACCCACACCCTCACCTGCACCCTCACCCTCAGCCTAACCCTAACCCTTACCCTAATTCTAACCCTAACCCTCACCCTCACCCTAACTCTCACCCTCAACATAGCCCTCACACTCACCCAAACCCTAACCCTAACCCTCACCCTCATACTCACCCTCACTCTCAGCCTACCCCTAACCCTAAACCTAATCCTAACCCTAAACTTCTCCATCACACTCACATTTACCCTAACCCTAAACCTAACCCTAACCCAACCCTCACCCTAACCCTAACTCTCAACCTAAAACTAACCCTAACACTAACCCGAAACCTCACCCTAACCCTCACCCTAAACTTAAACCTCATCCTCATCCATACACCCACCCTAACCCTTACCCTCACCCTAAACCTAACCCTAAACCTAAACCTCACCCTAACCCTAACCCTACCACTCACCATAAACCTCATCCTAAACCTAATTTTAACCCTAGTTCTCACCCTAAACGTAACCCTAACCATAACCCTCACCCTCACCCTAACCCTCACCGTCACGGTAACCCTCACCCTAACCCTCATCCGAACCGTAACTTTAACCCTAACCCTAACCCTCACCTTAAACATCACACTAACCCTCACCCTAAACCTAACCCTCACCCTCAACCTAATCCTCACCCTAACCTTTACCCTCACGCTAAGACTAACCGTAACCCTAACCCTCACCCTCACCCTATCCGTTACCCGCACCCTACCCCTACCCCTACCCCTCAACCTAACACTCAACCTAAACCTACTGTTCAGCCTAACCCTCAGCCTAAACCATTTCCTCACCCTCAAACTCACCCTAATCCTAAACCTAAACCTCACCCTACACCTCACTCAAACCCTAAACCAAATCCTAACCCTCACACTCACCTTCACCCTCACCCTTACCCTCAACCTAACCCTAACCCTAACCCTATCCCTAAACCTAACACTCACCCTAACCCTCAGCCTCACCCTAACCCTAACCCTAAACATCACTCTAACCCTCACCCTAACACTAACCCTAATCCTAACCCTATTCCTCAACCTCACCCTCACCCGAATTCTAACCCCAAACCTAAACCTAAGCCTCACCCTAAAACTAACCCTAACTCTAAATCTCATCCTAACCCTAACCCTAACCCTAAACCTAACACTAACCCTCAACCTCACACTAACTCTAAACCTCACCCTAACCCTCAACCTAACCCTAACTCTAACCCTAACCCTCAACCTCACCCTAACCCTAGCAATAACACTTACGCTCACCCTAACCCTAACCTTAACCATAACCCTCACACTAATCCTAAACCTCACCCTAACCCTAACCCTCACCTTAAACCTAACCCTAACCCTCACCCTCACCCTAACTCTAAACCTCACCCTAACCCTCAACCTAACCCAAAATCTAACCCTAACCCTCAACCTCATCCTAACCCTAACCCTAACCCTTATGCTCACCCTAACCCTAACCGTAACTCTAACCATCACACTAATCCTAAACCTCACCCTAAACCTAACCACACCTCTCACTCTAACCCTCATCCTAGCACTAATACTAACCCTAACCATCACCCTAACCCTAACCCTTACCCTCACCCTCACTCTAAGACTCCCCGTCACCCTAAACCTCACCCTTTCCTTAAGCCACACCCATAACCCAACACTCACCCTCACCCAAAACCTCACCCTATCCCTAACCCTAACCCTAACCCTCACCCTCACCTTCACCTTAACCCTAACCCTAACCCTCACCCTCACCATAACCCTCACCCTCACCCTAACACTCACCCTCACCCTAAACATCACCCTAACTCTAACCCTCACCCTAATCCTAAACCTAAACCTCACCCTAACGCTAATCCTCACCCTAAACTTCACCCACAATCTAATCCTCACCCTAACCCTAAGCCTAATCTTCAACCTAAACCTAACCCTAACCCTCACCCTAACCCTAATCCTCACCATCACCCTCACCCTCAGCCTAACCCAAACCCTAACCCTAATCCTAACCCTAACCCTCACCCTCACCCTAAACCTAACCCTAACCGTTACCCTAACCCTAACCCTCACCCTCACCCTAATCCTAACCGTAACCCTAACCCTAACCCTCAAACTAACCCTAACCCTAACCCTCACCCGAACTCTCATCCTAACCCTAACACAAACCCTCAACCGAAACTTCACCTTAGACCTCACCCTAACCTTGACCCTAATCCTAACCGTTATCCTCACCCTAACACTCAGCCTAACAATTACCCTCACCCTCACCCTAACCCTAACCCTCACACTAACCCTAAACTTCACCCTAACCCTCATGATAACCCTAATCCTACCCCTCACCCTAACCCTAACCCTAACCCTAACACTTAACCTCACCCTTACAATAAGCCTCACCCTCAGGCTAACCCTCACTGTCACACTAACCCTCACCCTAACCCTAACTCTCAACCTAACCCTAATCCTGAAACACAAGCTAAACCAAAACCTCACCCTAATCCTCAATCTCACCCTCAACTTCACCCTAACCCTCACCCTAACCCTAACGCTAACCCTAATCATCACCCACACGCTAAAACTCACCCTAACCCTTACCTCCACCCTAAACCTCACACTAATCCTAAACCTCACCCTCACCTTCAACCTCTCCCTAACACTAACTCTAACACTAACCCTCACCCTAACACTAACCCTCACCTTAAACCTAACCCTCACCCTAACCATAACCCTAACCCTAAACCTCACGCTCACCCTAACCCTCACCCTAACCCTTACCATCACCCTAACCCTCAAACTAACCCTAACTCTAACCCTAAAACTAACCCACACACTAACCCTAAACCTAACCCTAAACCTAACCCTAAACATCACCCTAACCCTAACCCTCACCGTAACCCTAACAATCACCCTCATCCTAACCCTCCTCCTAACCCTTACCCTCCCCAAAACATTAGCCCTAAACCTAACCCTCATCCTGACCCTAATCCTCACCCTAAACCTAACCCTAACGCTAAACCTCAGCCTCACCCTAACCCTCACCGTCACTCTAACCCTCACCCTAACCCTAACCCTCACCCACACTCTAACTATCAACCTCACCCTCACCCTCACCCAAAACCTCACCCTTAATCTAGCCCTCACCGTAACCCTAACCCAAAACCTGACCTAACTGAAACCCTCACACTCACCCTCACTCTCACCCTAACCATAACCCTAACACTTATCCTCACCCTAACCCTCACACTAACCCTAACCCTCACCCTCACCCTCACCCTCACCCTCACGGTCACCCTCACCCTAACGCTAACCCTCACCCTCAATCTAACCCTTACCCTCACTTAACCCTCACCCTCACCCGAACCCTCACCTCAGGGTAACCCTCACCCTCACACAAAACATCACCCTAACAGTAACCGTCACCCTAACCCTAACCCTAAACCTCACCCTAACCCCAAACCTCCCTCTAGCCCTCAAACTCACCCTAAATTTCACCCTAACCATAACCCTAGCCCTTACCTAACCGAAACCCTCACCCTCACCCTCTCCCTCAACCTAACCCTAACTCTCATCCTAACCCTAACCTTAACCCTAACTCTCACCCTAACCCTAAACCTAAACCCCCTCACCCTCAGTCTAACCCTAACCCTAATCCTAATCCTAACCCTAAACCTCACTCTCACCCTCACCCAAACCCTAACCCTAACCCTCACCCTAACCCTAACACTAACCCTAACCCTCACCCTCAAACTAACCCTCACCCTAAACCTTAACCTCACCCTAATCCTCACACAAACCCTAACCCTAACCCTCATCCTCACCCTAACCCTCACCCTCACTCGAACCCTCACCTCACGGTAACCCTCACCCTCACCCAAAACATCACCCTAAGCCTAACCCTCACCCTAACCCTAACCCTAATCCTCCCCCTCACCCTCAGTCTAACCCTAACCCTAATCCTAATCCTAACCCTAAACTTCACTCTCACCCTCACCCTAAACCTAACCCTAACCCTAAACCTCCCCCTCTCCCTCACACTCACATTCACCCTAACCCTAACAATAACCCTAACCCTAACCGTAACCCTCAACCTCACCCTCACCCTCAGCCTAAAGTTAACCCTAATACTAATCCTAAGGCTAACACTCACTCACACCCTCACCCTCAACCTAACCCTAACCCTACCCCTCAACATAACCCTACCCCTAACCTAAACCCTTACCCTAATCCTCACCCCATCCCTAAACCTAACTCAAAGCCTCACCCTCACCCTAGCTCTCACTCTAAACCTAACCCTAAACCTAACTCTAACCCTAACCCTCTTCCTCACCCCAAAGCTCACCCTAACCCTTAACTTCACCCTAACCCTAACCTTAACCCTAACCCTCACCCTAACCATCACCCTAAACCTAACCCTCACCTCACACTCACCCTAAAACTTACCCCCAACCTAAGCCGCCTCCTAACCCTAAACCTAACCCTCACCCTCACCCTAACTCTAACCATACCCCAAACCCTAAACCTCACCCTCAGTCTAACTCTAACGCTAAAATTAAACCTAACCCTCACCCTCACCCTAACTCTAACCCTTACACAACAATAACCCTCACCCTAACTCTAACACTCACCCAACTCTAACCCTCACCCTCAAATTCACCCTAACTCTAACCCGAACCCGAACCCGAACCCGAACACTTACCCTCATGCTAACCCTCAACCTCACCCAAAACATCACCCTAACCCTAACCCTCACCCTAACCCTAAACCTAACCCTCACCCTAAAGCTAAACCTCTCTCTAACCCTCAAACTCAACCTAATCCTCACTCTAACCATAACGCTAACCCTTACCTAACCCAAACCCTCACCCTCACCCTAACTCTCACCCACAACATAGCCCTCACACTCACCCTAACCCTAATCCTAACCCTCACCCTCATACTCACTCTCACCCTCAGCCTACCCCTAATCCTAAACCTAATCCTAAACCTAAACTTCACCATCACCCTCACCCTTACCCTAACCCTAAACCTAACCCTAACCCTAATCCTCACCCTAACCCTAATTCTCAACCTAAATCTAACCCTAACCGTTACCCTAAACCTCACCCTAACCCTGACCCTAACCTTAAACCTCATCCTCATCCTTACACTCACCCTAACCCTTACCCTCACCCTAAACCTAAACCTAAACCTAATCCTCACCCTAACCCTTACCCTCACCCTAAACCTAAACCTAAACCTAATCCTCACACTAACCCTAACCCTCACACTAACCCTAACCCTAACAATCACCCTAAACCTCATCCTAAACCTAACCTTAACCCTAGTACTCACCCTCACCCTAACCTTAAACCTCATCCTCATCCTTACACTCACCCTAACCCTTACCCTCACCCTAAACCTAAACCTAAACCTAATCCTCACACTAACCCTAACCCTTACCCTAACCCTAACCCTAACAATCACCCTAAACCTCATCCTAAACCTAACCTTAACCCTAGTACTCACCCTCACCTTAACCCTAAGCATAACCCTCACCCTCACCCTAACCCTCACCCTCATGGTAACCCTCACCCTAACCTTCACCCTAACCCTAATCCTAACCCTAACCCTCACCTTAAACATCACACTAACCCTCACCCTAACCCTAACGCTCACCCTCAAGCTAATCCTCACCCTAACCTTTACCCTCAAGCTAAGACTAACCGTAATCCTAACCCTCACCCTCACCCTTACTGTTACTCTCACCCTACCCCTACCCCTAAACCTCACCCTAACCCTCAACCTAAACCTACTGCTCAGCCTAACCCTCACCCTAACCCTATTCCTCAACCTCAAACTCACTCTAATGCTTACCCTAACTCTTGCCCTAACCATGACCCTAACCCTCACCCTAAAACTTATCCTCACCCTAACCTTAACTCTCACCCTAACCCTAACCGTAAACCTAACCCTCACAATAATCCTAAACCTCACCCTAAACCTAACCACACCCCTCACTCTAACCCTCATCCTAGCAATAATACTAACCCTAACCATCACCCTAACCCTAACCCTTACCCTCACCCTCACTCTAACACTCCCCGTCACCCTAAACCTCACCCTTTCCCTAACCCTCACCCATAACCCAACACTCACCCTCACCCAAAACCTCACCCTATCCGTAACCCTAACCCTAACCCTCACCCTCAACCTCACCTTCACCCTAACCCTAACCCTAACCCTCACCCTCACCTTAACCCTCACCCTCACCCTAAACATCACCCTAACTCTAACCCTCACCCTAATCCTAAACCTAAACCTCACCCTAATGCTAAACCTCACCCAAACTTCACCCACACTCTAATCCTCACCCTAAACTTAACCCTAAATCTTACCCTAAACCTAACCCTCAGCCTCACCCTCACCCTCAGCCTAACCCAAACCTTAACCCTAATCCTAACCCTTATCCTCACCCTAACCCTCAGCCTAACAATTTCCCTCACCCTCACCCTAACCCTAACCCTCTCCCTAACGCTAACCCTCCCTCTAACCCTCAAACTGACCCTAATTCACACCTAAACATAACCCTAAACCTTATCTAACCCAAACTCTCACCCTCACCCTCACTCTCACCCTAAACCTCACCCTCACAGTAGCCCTCAGCCTAACCCTAACCCTAACCCTAACCCTCTCCCTCACACTCACCCTCACCCTCAGACTATCCCTAAACCTAAACCTAATCCTAAACCTAAACTTGACCCTCACCCTCACCCTAACCCTAAGCCTAACCCTAACCCTCACCCTAACCCTAACCCTCACCCTAAACCTTACCCTAACCCTAACCCTAAACCTAACCCTCACCCTACCCTTCACCCTAACCCTAAACCTAACCATCACCCTCACCCTAAATATCACCCTAAACCTTACCCTCACCCTAACCCTCATCCTAAACCTAACCCTAACACTAACCCTAACCCTCACCATAACCCTCACCCTAACCCTAATCTAACCTTAAACATCACCCTAACCCTAACCCTCACCTAATCCTAACCCTCAACCTAACCCTTACCCTCACCCTATTTCTAACCATAAGCCTAAACCTCACCCTCACCCTAATCCTAACCCTAACTCTCAACCTAACCCTAACCCTCACCCTAAACCTAACCCTAACTGTCACCCCAAACCTAAGTCTAACCTCACCCTAAACTTAATCCTAACCCTAAACCTCACCTTCACCCTAAACTTCACCCTAACCCTTACCCTCACCCTATCCCTCACACTAACCTTAACACTAACCCCAACCCTAACCCTCACACTAAACCTAACCCTAACCCTAACCCTAGCCCTAAACATCACACTAAACCTCACCCTCACCCTAACCCTAAACCTCACCCTCATCCTAACACTCACCCCAACCCTTACCCTCTCCCTAACCCTAATCCTAACCCAAATGCTCACCTTCACCCTCAACCGAACCTTAACCCCATCCCTATCCCTCACCCTCACCCTCACCCTCACCCTCACCCTAACCCTCAGCCTCACCCTCAACCTCAACCTAACACTAACACTAACCCTAACCCTCACCCTAACCCTAAGCCTCACTCTAACCCTAACCCTAACCCTCACACTAACCCTAACCCTCACACTAACCATAACCCTACACTTCACCCTAACCCTCACACTAACTGTAATTCTCACCCTAACCCTCACCCTAATCCTAACACTCACCCTGACCCTAACACTCACCCTAACCCTAACCCTAAACCTAACACTCACCCTCACTCTAACCCTCACACTTAACCTTACCTTCACCCTAACTCTCACCCTAACCCTAATCCTAATCCTAACCCTCACCCTAAACCTCACCCTCACCCTAACCCTAACCCTCACCCTAACCCTCACCCTAACCCTAATCCTCACCCTAATCCTAACCCTCACCTTGACCCTAACCCTAACCCTCACCCTAACCCTAACCCTCACCCTAACCCTCACCCTTACCCTTACCTTCACCCTAACCCTGTCCCTAACACTAATCCTCACCCTAACCCTCACCCTCACTCTAACCCTAACCCTCACCCTCACCCTAACCCTCACACTAAACCTTATCTAACCCTAAACCTCACCCTATCCCTAACCCTAACCCTAACTCTATCCCTAACCCTAACCCTCATCCTCACCCTCACCCTAGCCCACACCCTAACCCTAACCCTAAACCTAAACCTAACCGTCACCCTAACCTTAACCCTCAGCCTGACCGAAACCCTCACCCTAACCCTAACCCTAACCGTAACCCTCACCCTAATTCTTAGCCTACCCTAAACCTCAACCCTCACACTACCCTTAATTCTAACCCTTACCCAAACCTTAAACCTAACCCTAACCCTAAACCTCACCCTCACACTAACCCTCACCGTCACCCTAACCCTCACCCTAACCCTAACCGTCACCCACACTCTAACCCTCACCCTCACCTGAACACTCACCCTACCCCTAATCCTAACCCTTACCCTAAACATCACCCTAAACCTAAACCTCAACCTAACCCTAAGACTAACTCTCACGCTAACCGTTACCCTCACCCTAACACTCACCCTCACCATCATCCTCAGCCTAACCCTAAGCCTAAACCTAAACCTCACTCTAACCCTAATCCTAACCCTAAACTTCACCCTAACCCTAATCCTAACCCTCAACCTCACCCTAACCGTATCCCTAACCCTCACACTAAACCTAACCCTCAACATTACCCTAACCCTCATCCTAACCCTAACCCTAACCCTCACCCTCACCCTAATCCTCACTGTTACCCTTACCCTCACCCTCACCCTAACCCTCACACTAACCCTAAACCTAAACCTAACCCTAAATCTAACCCTAATCCTCACACTAAACCTAAACCTCAACCTAACACTAGCCCTAACCCTAAACTTCACGCAAACCCTTACCCACACCCTAACCCTAAACCTAACCTTAACCCTAACCCTCACCCTAAACCTCACCCTAACCAAAATGCTAACCCTAACCCTCACCCTCACCCTCACCCTAACCCTCACCCTCACACTTACCCTAACCCTAACCCTAACCCTCACACTAACCCTAACCCTCAGCCTAACCATAACCCGATCACTAACCCTAACCCTAACACTCACACTAACCCTAACCCTCACCCTAAACTTAACCCTACCCTCACACTACACCTCACTATAACAATCACCTTCTCCCTAACCCTCACCCTAACCCTAACGTCACCCTAACCCTAACCCTTACCCTGACCCTAACCCTCACCCTAACCCTAAAACTAAACCTAAAACTCAGCCTCACCCTCACCCTCACCCTTACCCTTACCTTCACCCTAACCCTCACCCTAATCCTAACCCTAACCACCACCCTAACCCGAAACCTAATCCAAATCCTCACCCTATCCCTCACCCTACCCCTAACCATAACCTTCACCCTCACCCTAACCCTCACACTAAGGCTTACCCTCACCCTAACCCTAACCATAAACCTAACACTCACACTAACCCTCACCCTCACCCTAACCGTAACCCTACCCCTCACCTTAACACTCATCCTAACCCTAACCCAAACCCTAACCCTCACGCTAACCCTAACCCTAACCATAACCCTAACCCCAAACCTAACCCTCACCCTAACCCTCACCCTAACACTCAGGCTCACCCTAATACTCACTCTCACCCTAACCCTTACCCTCGCCCTAACCCTATCTGTAACCCTAAACCTCACACTAAACCTAACCCTCACCCTAAATCTAACCTTAGCCCTCACCCTAACCCTCACCCTAACCCTAAATCTAATCCTAACGCTCACCCATGCCCTAGCCCTCTCCCTAACATTAATCCTAACCCCAAACCTCACTCTTACCCGAAACCTCACCCTCAACCTAACCTTACCCTAACCCTAAACCTAACATTAACCCTAACCCTCACCCTAATCTTAATCCTAACCTTAAACCTAACCCTAACCCTAATCATAAACCTCACTCTCACCCTCACCCTCAACCTAACCCTAACCCTAAACCTGCCCCCCCACATTCTCCTTCACCCTAACCCTAACGATAAACCAAACCCTAAACCTAACCCTCACCCTCACCCTCTGCCTAATGCTAACCCTAATCCTAATCCTAACCCTCACTCACACCGTCACCCTCAACCTAACCTTAACCCTACCCCTCACCTTAACCCTCACCCTAACCTAAACCCTTACCCTAATTCTGACCCCATCCCTAAACCTAACTCAAAGCCTCACCCTCACCCTAACTCTCACCCTAAACCTAACCCTAAACCTAACCCTAACGCTAACCCTCACCCTCACACCAACTCTCACCCTAACACTCACCCTAACCCTAACCTTAACCCTAACCCTCACCCTAACCCTAACCTTAACCCTAACCCTCACCCTAACCATCACCCTAACCCTAAACCTAACCCTCACCCTCACTCTCACCCTAAACCTTACCCTCACCCTAAGCTGCATCCGAAGGCTAAACCTAACCCTCACCCTCACCCTAACCATAACCCTAACCAAAACCCTAAACGTCACCCTCAGTCTAACCCTAACCCTAACCCTAATCCTAACCCTCACCCTCACCCTAACTCTAACCCTTACACAACCCTAACCCTCACCCTAACTCTAACTCTCAACCAACCCTAACCCTCACCCTCAAATTCACCCTAACCCTAAACCTAACTCTCACACTCACCCGAACCCTCACCCTCATGCTAACCCTCACCCTCACCCTAACCATAACCCTCCCTCTAACCCTCAAACTCAACCTAATCCTCACCATAACCATAACGCTAACCCTTACCTAACCCAAACCCTCACCCTCACTCTAACTCTCACCCTCAACATAGCCCTCACACTCACCCTAACCCTAACCCTAACCCTCACACTCATACTCACCCTCACCCTCAGCCTACCCCTAACCCTAAACCTAATCCTAACCCTAAACTTCACCCTCACCCTCACCCTTACCCTAACCCTAAACCTAACCCTAAATCTAACCTTCACCCTAACCCTAACTCTCACCCTAAAACTAACCCTAAACCTCACCCTAACCCTAAACATCACTCTCACCGTCACCCTAACCTTAAACCTCATCCTCATCCTTACACTCACAGTAACCCTTACGCTCACCCTAAACCTAACCCTAAACCTAACCCTCAAACTAACCCTAACCCTCACCCTAAACCTAACCCTACCACTCACCCAAAATATCATCCTAACCCTAAACTTAACCCTAGTACTCACAATAACCCTAACCCTAACCATAACCCTCACCCTCACCCTAACCCTCACCCTCACGTTAACACACCCTCACACTCACCCTAACCCTAACACTAACCTTAATCCTAACCCTAACCCTCACCTTAAACATCACACTAACGCTCACCCTAAAACTAACCCTCACACTCATCCTAACCCTCACCCTATCCATTACCCTCATGTAAAGCCTAACCCTAACCCTAAAACTCACCCTCACCCTTACCGTTACCCTCACCCTACCCCTAACCCTAACCCTCACCCTAACCCTCACCCTAAACCTACTGCTCAGCCTAACCCTCACCCTAACCCTATTCCTCACCCTCAACTCACCCTAATCTTTACCCTAAACCTCAACCTAAGCCTCACCCTAAAACTTATCCTCACCCTAACCCTAACCCTCACACTAACCCTAAACCTAAACCTCACCCTACACCTCACTCAAACCCCAACCCTAAACCTAACCCTCATCCTAAACTTCACACTCACCCTTACGCTATCCTTAAATCTAACTCTCAGCCTCACCCTAACCTTTACCCTAACCCTAAATATCACTCTAAACCTCACCCTAACCCTAACCCTAATCCTAACCCTATTCCTCAACCTCACCCTCACCTTAATTCTAACCCCAAACCTAAACCTAACCCTCACATTTACCCTAACCCTAACTCTAACTTCACCCTAACCCTAACCCTCACCCTAAACCTAACCCTAACCCTCACCCTCACCCTAACTCTAAACCTCACCCTAACCCTCAACCTAACCCTAACTCTAACCCTAACCCTCAACCTCACCCCAAACATAACCCTAACCCTCACGCTAACACCAAGCCTCACGCTAACCCTAACCCTCACCCTCACTCTCACCCTAACGTTCACCCTAACCCTTAACCTCACCCTAACCCTCACACTAACCCTAACTCTAACCTTAACCCTAACACTCACACTAACCATAACCCTAACCCTAATCTTAAACATCATCCTAACCCTCACCCTCACCCTTACCCTAACCCTCACCCTCATCCTAACACTCACCGTAAACCTTATCCTCACCCTAACCCTAACCCTAACCCTCACACTAACCCTAACCCTCACCATAAACCTAACCCTACCCCTCACACTAACCTTCATCCTGACCCTAATCCTTACCCTAAACCTAACCCTAACGCTAACCCTCAGCCTCACCCTAATCCTCACCGTCACTCTAAACCTCACCCTATCCCTAAACGTCACCCACACCCTAAACCTCAACCTCACGCTCACCCTCACCATAAACCACACCCTTAACCTAGCCCTCACCGTAACCCTAACCCTAAACCTTACCTAACCAAAACTCTCACCCTCACCCTCACCCTCACCCTAACCCTAACCCTCACCTTCAACCTAACCCTTACCATGACCCTAACCCTCAACCTCAGCCGAAACTTCACCTCACGGTAACCCTAACCCTCAGCCAAAACATCACCCTAAACCTAACCATCACCCTAAACCTAACCCTAAGCTTCACCCTAACCCTAACCCTCCCTCTAACACTCAAACTCACCCTAATCCTCACCCTAACCATAAACTTAACCCTTACCTAAATGAAACCCTCACTCTCACCCTCAACCTAACATTAACTCTCACCTTAACACTAACTTTAACCCTAACTCTCACCCTAACAGTAACCATAAACCTCATCCTCACCCAAACCCTATCCCTAACCCTCACCCTAACCCTCAGCCTAACCCTAACACTAACCCTAACCCTCACCCTCAATCTAACCCTCACCCTAAACCTAAACCTCACCCTAATCCTCACACAAACCCTAACCCTAACCCTGATCCTCACCCTAACCCTCACCCTCACTCGAACCCTCATCTCACGGTAACCCTCACCCTCACCCAAAACATCACCCTAACCCTAAACCTCACCCTAACCCTAACCCAATCCCTAAGGCTAATCCTCCTTCTAACCCTCAAAATCAACCTAATCCTCACCATAAACATAACACTAACACATACCTAACCCAAACTCTCACCCTCACCCTCACTCTCACCCTAAACCTCACCCTCACTGTAGCCCTCAGCCTAACCCTAACGCTAACCCTCAACCTCACCCTCACACTCACCTGCACCCTCAGACTATCCCCAACCGTAAAACTAATCCTAACCCTAAATTCACCCTCACCCTCACCCTAACACTAACCCTAACCCTCACCCTAACCCTAACCCTCACCATAACCCTTACCTTAAACCTAACCGTAAACCTAAGCCTCACCCTACCCCTCACCATAACCCTAACGTTAACCATCACCCTCACCCTAACTTTCACCCTAACCCTTACCCTCACCCTAACCCTCATCCTAAACCTATCCCTAACACTAATCCTAACCCTCACCCTAACCCTCACCCTAACCCTAATCCTAACATTAAACATCACCCTAACCCTAACACTCACCTCATCCTAACCCTCAACCTAACCCTTACCCTCACCCTAACTCCATCCCTAAACCTAACCGTCACCCTCACCCTAACCCTAACTCTAACTCTCACGCTAACCCTAACCCTCACCCTAAACCTAACCCTAACCCAAACCCTCACCATAAGTCTAAATCTCACCCTAACCCTAACCCTAAACCTCACCCTCACCTTAACCTTCACCCTAACCCTTCCCTCACACTAACCCTCACACTAACCCTAACTCTAACCCTAAACCTAACCCTCACACTAACCCTAACTTTAACCCTAACCCTAAAGATCACGCTAACCCTCACCCTCACCCTAACCCTAAACCTCACCCTCATCCTAACCTATACCATAACCTTACCCTCACCCTAACCCTAACCCTAACCCTCACACTAACCCTAACACTCACCCTAACCCTAAACCTACCCCTCACCCTCAGCCTCACCCTAACCCTCACCATCACTCTAACCCTCACCCTAACCCTATTCCTCACCCACACCCTAACCCTCAACCTCATCCTCACTCTCACCATAAACCTCACCCTTAACCTAGCCCTTACCGTGACCCTAACCCTAAACCTTACCTAACTGAAACCCTCACCCTCAACCTAACCATAACCCTCACCGTAACACTTACCCTCACCCTAACCCTCACGCTAACCCTAAACCTCACCCTCACCCTTACCCTCACCCTAACCCTAACCCTCACCCTCATCCTAACCCTTACCCTCACCCTAACCCTCACCCTCACCAGAACCCTCACCTCACGGTAACCCTCACCCTCACCCAAAACCTCACCCTAACCCTAACCGTCGCCCTAACCCTAACTCCTAACTCTCACCCTCACCCTAACCCTCCCTCTAACCCTCAAACTCACCCTAAACCTCACCCTAACGCTAACCCTCACCCTAAACTTCACCTACACTCTAATCCTCACCCTAACCCTAACCCTAAACCTTACCCTAACCCTAATCCTCACCCTCACCCTCAGCCTAACCCAAACCCTAACCCTAAACCTAACCATCACACTATATATCACCCTAACCTTAACCATAATCCTAACCCTCATCCTTACCCTAACCCTCAGCCTAAAATGCCCTCACCCTCACCCTAACCCTAACCCTCACACTAACCCGAAACTTCACCCTAACAATCACGATAACCCTAATCCTCCCCTTCCCCCTCACCCTAACCCTAACCCTAAAGCTAACCCTCACCCGTACCCTAAGCCTCACCCACACGCTAACCCTCACTGTCACCCTAACCCTCGCCTTAAGCCTAACCCTCACCCACAACTTAACCCTCATCTTCACCCGAACTCTCACCCTCTCCCTAACCCTCACCCTCACCCTAAACATCACCCTAACCCTAACTCTCAACCTAACCCTAACCCTAACACTCACCCTAAACCAAAACCTCCCCCTATTCCTCACTCTCAGCCTAAACCTCACCCTAACCCTAACCCTAACGCTAACCCTAATCCTCACCCACACACTAAACCTCACCCAAAACCTCACCCTAACCTGTACCTCCACCCTAAAGCTCACACTAACGCTAAACCTCACCCTCACCTTCAACCTCACCCTAACCCTAACCCTAACCCTAACTCTCACCCTAACACTAACCCTCACCCTAATCCTAACCCTCACCCTAACCCTAACCCTAACCCTCACCCTCACCCTAACCTTCACCCTAACCCTTACCCTCACCCTAACCCTCAAACTAACCCTAACTCTAACCCTAACACTAACCCTCACACTAACCCTAACCCTAACCCTAAACATCACCCAAACCCTCACTCTCACCCTAACCCTAACACTCACCCTCATCCTAACCCTCACCCTAACCCTTACCCTCACCCTTACCCTAACCCTAAACCTAACCCTCACACTAAACCTAACCCTAACCCTAACCCTACCCCTCAACCTAACCCTCATCCTGACCCTAATCATAACCCTAAACCTAACCCTAACGCTAACACTCAGCCTCACCCTAACACTCACCTTCACTCTAACCCTCACCCTAACCCTAACCCTCACTCACAACCTAACCCTCAACCTCACCCTCACCCTCACCCAAAACCTCACCCTTAACCTAGCCCTCACCGTAACCCTAACCCTAAACCCTACCTAACCGAAACCCTCACCCTCACCCTCACCCTCACACTAAACGTAACCCTCACCCTCACCCTAACACTTACCCTCACCCTAACCCTCATGCTAACCCTAACCCTCCCTCTCACCCACACGTTCACGGTCACCCTCACCCTAACCCTATCCCTCACCCTCACCTTAACCCTTATCCTCACCCTAACCCTCACCCTAACCCTAACCCTCACCCACATCCTTACCCTCATCTTCACCCGAACTCTCACCCTGATCCTAAACCTCACCCTCACCCTAAAACTCACCCTAACCCTTACTCTCAACCTAACCCTAACCCTAAAACACACCCTAAACCAAAACCTCACCCTAATCCTCAATCTCACCCTAAACCTCACCCTAACCCTCACCCTAACCCTAACGCTAACCCTAATCCTCACCCACACCCTAAACCTCACCGTAACCCTTACCCCCACCCAATCCTCACACTAATCCTAAACATCAACCTCACCTTCAACCTCACCCTAACCCTAACTCTAACACTAACCCTCACCCTAACACTAACCCTCACCCTAAACCTATCCCTCACCCTAATCCTAACCCTAACCCTAAACCTCACCCTCACCCTAACCTTCACCCTAACCCTTACCCTCACCCTAACCCTCAAACTAACCATAACTCTAACCCTAACACTAACCCTCACACTAAACCTAACCCTAACCCTAACCCTAAACATCACCCTAACCCTAACCCTCACCGTAACCCTAACAATCACCCTCATCCTAACCCTCACCCTAAACCTTACCCTCACCATAACCTTAGCCCTAAACCTAACCCTCACACTAACCCTAACCCTCACCCTAACCCTAACCCTACACCTCACATTAACCCTCATCCTGACCCTAATATTCAACCTAAACCTAAACCTAATGCTAACCCTCAGCCTCACCGTAACCCTCACCATCACTCTAACCCTCACCCTAACCCTAACCCTCACCCACACCCTAACCCTCAACCTCACCCTCACCCTCACCCAAAACCTCACCCTTAACCTAGCCCTCACCGTAACCCTAACCCTAAACCTTACCTAACCGAAACCCAAACCCTCACCCTCACCCTCACACTAACCCTAACCCTCACCCTCACCCTAACACTTACCCTCACCCTAAACCTCACGCTAACCCTAAACCTCACCCTCACCCGCATCCTCACGGTCACCCTCACCCTAACCCTAACCCTCAACCTCACGCTAACCCTTACTTTCGCCCTAAACCTAACCATCACCCTCACCTGAACCCTCACCTCAGGGTAAACCTCACCCTCACCCAAAACATCACCCTAACCCTACCTGTCACCCTAACCCTAACCCTCACCCTAACCCTCACCCTAACCGTAATCCTAACCTTAAACATCACCCTAACCCTTACTCTCATCTCATCCTAACCCTCAATCTAACCCTTACCCTCACCCTAACTCTAACCCTAAACCTAACCCTCACCCTCACCCTAACCCTAACTCTAACACTCACCCTAATCCTAACCCTCACCCTAAACCTAACATTAACCCAAAACCTCACCATAAGTCTAAACCACACCGTAACCCTAACCCTAACCCTAAACCTCACCCTCACAATAATCTTCACCCTAACCCTTACCCTCACCCTAACCCTCACACTAACCCTAACTCTAACCCTAACCCTAACCCTCACACCAACCCTAACCCTAAACATCACCCTAACCCTCACCCTCACCCTAGCCCTAAACCTCACCCTCATCCTAACCCCCACCCTAAACCTTACTCTCACCCTAACCATAACCCTAACCCTCACACTAACCCTAACCCTGACCGTAACCCTAACCCTACCCCTCACCCTAACCCTCATCCTGACCCTAATGCTCACCCAAAACCTAACCCTAACCCTAACCCTCAGCCTCACCCTATCCCTTACTGTCACTGTAAACCTCACCAAAACCCTAAACCTCACCCTCACTCTCACCATAAACCTCATCCTTAACCTAGCCCTTACCGTAACACTAACCCTAAACCTTACCTAACTGAAACCCTCACCCTCACCCTCACCCTCACCCTAACCATAACCCTCACCTTCACCCTAACACTTACCCTCACCCTAACCTTCACCCTAATTCTAACCCTAACCCTAACCCAAACCCTAACCTTAACCTTAAACATCACCCTAACCCATACCTTAATCCTAACCCTCACCCTCATCCTAAACCTCACCCTAACAATTACCCTCACCCTAACCCTAACCCTAACCCTCACCCTCACCCTAATCGTTACCCTCACCCTAACCCTAACCCCAACCCTAAACCTCCCCCTCACCCTAACCCTCATCCTAACCCTAACCGTAATCCTAATCCTCACCCTGACCCTAACACTAACTGTAAACCTTACCCTCACCCTCACCTTAAACCTCAACGTCACCCTAATCCTCACCCTACCCTAACCCTAACCGACACATTAACCCACACCCAAATCCTCACGCTCTCCCTCACCCTCACCCTCACCTGCAGCTTAGCCCTCAGCCTAACCTTAAACCTAACCCTCACCCTCACCCTACCCGTAACCCTAACCCTAAATCTCATACTAACCCTAACGCTCACACTAACCCTAACCATAACCCTCACCCTAACCCTCATCCTCACCCTATCCCTAACCCTCACACTCACCCTAAACCTAACCCTAAACCTCACCCTCACCCTAACCCTAACCCTAACTTTAAACTTCATCCTAACCCTCACCCTAAACTTAATCCTAACTCTCGTTCTAACCCTCACCCTAACCCTTACCCTTACTCTAAATCTAACCCTAAACCTAACCCTCACCCTAACCATAACACTAACCCTCACCCTCACCCTCACGCTCACCCTCAGCCTAACCCTAATCCTAACGCTAATCCAAACACTAACTCTCACCCTCACCCTCAACCTAACCCCAACCCAAACCCTAACCCTCACCCACACATTCATCCTCACCCTCAACTTAAACCTCAGCCTCAGCCTCAACCTCACCCTAACCGTAAACCTAACCCTCACCCTAACCGTAACCCTGACCCTAACCCTCACCCTCACCCTCACCCTAACCCTCACCCTCACCCTAGGCCTCACCCTAACCCTAAACCTACCCCTCAGGCTACTCCTCCACCTAAACCTAACCCTAAACCTAACACTCATGCTAAAGGTCACCCTCAGCCTCAGCCTAAACCTAACCGACACACTAATCCTAACCCTAAGCCTCACCCTCACCCTCACCCTCACCCTAACCCTAACCCCAAACCTAACCCTCACCCTCACCACCCCCCTAACCCTAAACCTAACCCTAACCCTCGCCCTAACCCTAACCCTCACCCTCAACCTAAACATAACCCTCACCCTAACCATATCCCTAGCCATAACGCTTACCCTAAACCTAACCCTAATATTAACCCTAACCCTCACCCTAAACCTAAACCTAAATTTAACCCTAACCCTCACCCTAACCCTCACCCTTACCCTCACCCTAACCCTAACCCTAAACCTCCCCCTCCCCCTAACACTCAACCTAACCCTTAAACTCATCCTCACCCTAACACTCAAAATAAACCTAACCCTCACCCACACCCTCACGCTCACCCTCAGACTAACCATAAACCTAACAATAATCCAAACACTAACCCTCACACTCACCCTCAAGTTAACCCTAACCCGAACCCTAACCCTCACCCTCACACTAACCCTCACCCTCACCTTAAACCACAGCCTCAGCCTCAACCTCACCCTAACCCCAAACCTAACCCTTACCCTAACCGAAACCCTGACCCTAACTCTAAACCTAACCCTCACCCTAACCCTAAACCTCACCCTCTCCCTCACTCTCAACCTAAACCTAACCCTACCCTTCACCCTAAACTTCACCCTAACCCTAACCCTAACCCTAACACTCACACTAATCCTAAACCTAACCCTAAACCTCACCATCACCCTCACCCTCAGCCTAACACTAACCCTCACCCTAAACTTTACCCTCACCCTTCCCTAACCCTAACCCTATCACTCACCCTCACCCTAACACTCACCCAAACCCTAACCCTAACTCTAACCCTAACCCTCACCCTAACCCTCAACCTCACCCTATACCTAACCCTAACCCAAACCCCCACCCTCATCCTAAGCCTCACCCTAAGCCTAACCCTAATCCTAACACTAATCCTAAACCTAACCCTCATCCTTACCCTATCCCTAACCCTAACCCTCACCCTAACCCTAACCCTAAACCTCACCCTCACCCTAACCCTAACCCCAACCTTAAATTTCACCCTAACCCTCACCCTAACCCTAATCCTAACCCTCGTCCTAACCCTCACCCTAAACCTTACCCTTAACCTAACTCTAACCCTAAACCTAACCCTCACCCTAACCCTAACACTAACCCTCACCCTCACCCTCACGCTCACCCTCAGCCTAACCCTAATCCTAACCCTAATCCAAACACTAACCCTCAGCCTCACCCTCAGCCTAACCCCAACCCAAACCCTAAACCTCACCCACACACTCATCCTCACCCTCAACTTAAACTTCAGCCTCAGCCTCAACCTCACCCTAACCGTAACCCTAACCCTCACCCTAACCATAACCCTGACCCTCCCCCTCCCCCTCCCCCTCACCCTAACCCTCACCCTCACCCTAGGTCTCTCCCTAACCCTAACCCTCAACTTTACCCTAAACCTAACCCTAAACCTAACCCTCCCCCTAACCCTAACCCTCACCCTCACCCTCACCCTCACCCTCAGTCTAACCCTAACCCTAACCCTAACCCTAACCCTCACCCTCACCCTAACCCTAAACCTCACCCTAACCCTAATCCTAACCATCATCCTCACCCTAACACTCACCCTCACCCTAAACCTATCCCTAAGCCTCACCCTCATCCTAACCCTCATCCTTACCCTTACCCTCACGGTAACCCTAACCCTAACCCCAATCCTAACCTCACACTAACACTAATGCTCACACTAAGCCTAAGCCTATCCTCACCCTAACCCTCAACCTAAACCTAACCCTAACCCTCAACCTAACCCTAAACCTCACCCTAACCCTCACCCTCACCCTCAATCTAACCCTAAACCTACCCCTCAGGCTACCCCTCCACCTAAACCTAACCCTAAACCTAACAATCTTGCTACAGCTCACCCTCACCCTCAGCCTAAACCTAACCGAAACACTAATCCTAACCCTAAGCCTCACCCTCACCCTCACCCTCACCCTAAACCTAAGCCCAAACCTAACCCTCACCCTCACCACCCCCCTAAACCTAAACCTAACCCTCACCCTAACCCTCACCCTAAACCTAAACGTAACCGTCACCCTAACCATATCCCTAGCCATAACCATAAGCCTAAACCTAACCCTAACATTAACCCTAACCCTCACCCTAACCCTCACCCTAACCCTAACCCTAACCCTCCCCCTCCCACTAACACTCAACCTAACCCTTACACTCATCCTCACCCTAACATTCACAATAAGCCTAACCCTCACTCTCAACCTCACGCTCACCTGCAGACTAACCATAAACCTAACACTAATCCAAACACTAACCCTCACCCTCACCCTCAAGTTAACCCTAACCCGAACCGTCACACTCACCCTCAGCCTCACCTTAAACCTCAGCCTCAGCCTCAACCTCACCCTAACCCCAAACCTAACCCTTACCCTAATCGAAAACCTGACCCTAACTCTAACCCAAACCCACACCCTAACCCTCACCCTTACCCTCACTCTAACCCTCACCCTATCCCTAGCCCTCACCCTAACCCTAAACCTAACCCTAACCCTAACTCTAACCCTCACCCTAACCCTCACCCTAACACTTAACCTCAACCTAATCATAATCCTCACCTTCACCCTAACCCTCACCCAAACCATAACCCTACCCCTCACCTTATACCTCATCCTAACCCTAAGCCAAACCCTAACACTCACCCTAACTCTAAACCTAACCCTAACACTCACCCTCACCCTCAGCCTAACCCTAACCCTAACCCTAATCCAAACCCTATTGCTTACCCTAAACCTCACCCTAATTCTAACCCTAAACCTAACCCTAACCTTCACCCTCACCCTAACCCTAACTCTAACTCTCACCCTAACCCTAACCCTCACCCTCACCCTAACCCTAACCCTCACCCTCACCTTAACTCTAAATCTTACCCTAACCCTCAACCTAACCCTAACTCTAAATCAAACACTAAATCTCACCTGAAACCTGACCCTAACATTCATGCTAACCCTAAACCTAACTCTCACGCTACCCTCATCCTAACCCTTACCCTCACCCTAACCCTATCCCTAAACATCACCCTCACACTAAACCTAACCCTCACCCTAACCCTAAACCTCACACTAACCCTAACCCTAACCCTAATCCGCACTCTCAACCTAACCCTTACACTCATCCTAATCCTCACCCTCACCCTAACCCTAACCCAAACCCTAACCTTAACCTTAAACATCACCCTAACCCTTACCTTAACCCTAACCCTCACCCTCATCCTAACCCTCACCCTAACAATTACCCTCACCCTAACCGTAACCCTAACCCTCACACTCACATTAACCCTTACCCTCACCCTAACCCTATCCCCAATCCTAAACCTACGCCTCAACCTAACCCTCATCCTAACCCTAACCGTAACCCTAATCCTCACCCTGACCCTAACCCTAACCCTAACCCTTACCCTCACCCTCACCTTAAACCTCACCATCACCCTTATCCTTACCCTAACCTAACCCTCACCGACACATTAACCCTCACCCGAACCCTCACCCTCACCCTTACCCTCACCCTCAGCTTAGCCCTCAGCCTAACCGTAAACCTAAACCTAACCCTAACCCTAACCCTTACCCTCACCCTAACCCTCATCCTAAACCTAACCCTGACCCTCACGCTCATCCTAACCCTAACCCTAACCCTCACCCTAACCCTAAACCTCACCCTCACCCTCACCCTCAACCTAACCCTAACCCTACCCTTCACCCTCAACCTCAGCCTAACACTAACCCTCACCCTAACCCTTACCCTCACACTTCCCTAACCCTAACCCTAACCCTCACCCTAACACTCACTCAAACCCTAACCCTAACTCTAATCCTAACCCTCACCCTATACCTAACCCTAACCCAAACCCTCACCCTAAGCCTAACCCTAACCCTAACACTAATTCTAAACCTAACCCTCATCCTCACCCTAAACCTAAACCTATCCCTAAACCTAACCCTCACTCTAACCCTAACCCTAAACCTCACCCTCACCCTAACCCTAACCCCAACCTTAAACTTCACCCGAACCCGCACCCTAACCCTAATCCTAACCCTCGTCCTAACCCTCACCCTAACCCTTACCCTTACCCTAACTCTAACCCTAAACCTAACACTCACCCTAACCCTAACACTAACCCTCACCCTCACCCTCACGCTCACCCTCAGCCTAACCCTAATCCTAACCCTAATCCAAACACTAACACTCAGCTTCACCCTCAACCTAACCCTAACCCAAACCCTAACCCTCACCCACATACTCATCCTCACCGTCAACTTAAAGCTCAGCCTCAGCCTCAACCTCACCCTAACCGTAACCCTAACCATCACCCTAACCGTAACCCTGACCCTAACCCTCCCCTCACCCTCACCCTAACCCTCACCCTCAACCTTGGCCTCACCCTAACCCGAACCTTAACCCTCACCCTAACTCTAACCCTCACCCTAACCCTCATCCTCATCCGAACCCTCACCCTAACACTTACCCTAACCCTAACCCTTTCGCTCACCCTAACCCTAACCCTACCACTCACCTTAACCCTCATCCTAACGCTAAGCCTAACCCTAACACTCAACCTAACCCTAACACTAACCCTAACACTCACCCTCAACCTCAGCCTAACCCTAACCCTAACCCTAATCCTAACCCTATTCCTTAACCTCACCTTCACCCTAATTCTAACCGTAACCCTCACCCTAACCCTCATCCTCTCCCTAATCCTAACTTTAACTCTCACCATAACCCTAAACCCACCCTAACCCTAACCTTAACCCTCACCCTCACCCTAACTCTTAACCTCACCATAACCCTAAACCTAACCCTAACTCTAACCCAAACCCTAAACCTCAACCTAAAACTCACTATAACCCTTACCTTCATTCTAACCCTAACCCTAACCCTAACCCTCACACCAATCTTAACCCTCACACTAACCCTAACTATACACCTCACCCTAACACTAATATACCCTAACCATCACCCTAACCCTAACCTTAACTCTCGCCCTCAATCTAACCCTCCCTTTCAACCTAACCCTCACCTTTACCCTAACCCTCACCAAACCCAACCCTCACCCTGACCCAAACCCTCACCCTATCCCTAAACCTAACCCTCACCCTAACCCTCACCCTCAACCTCACCCTCACCCTAACCCTAAGCCTAACCCTCACCCTAACCCTAACACAGACCCTAACTCTAAACCTAACCCTCACCCTAACCCTAACACAGAACCTAACACTAATTCTAACCCTCACCCTCACCCTAACCCTAACCCTAACCCTCAACCTAACCCCCACCCTAAAACTCATGCTAACCCTAAACCTCACTCTCACCCTACCCTCATCCTAACCCTTACCTTCACCCTAACCCTATCCCTAACCATAACACTCACACTAAACCTAACCCTCACCCTAAACCTAAACCTACCCCTCACACTAACCCTAAACCTAACCCTAACCCTAACCCTCACCCTAAACCTAAGCCTAATCCTAACCCTCACCCTCACCCTAGCCCTCACACTAACCTTAATTCTAACCCTAACTCTAACCCTAAACCTCAACCTAACCCTAAACCCCACCCTCACCCTAACATTTACCCTAAACCTAACCCTAACATTAATCCTAATTCTCACCCTAAACCTAACCCTTAACTCTAACCCTTACCCTATCCTTAACCCTAACCCTAACCCTCCCCCTCACCCTAACCCTCAACCTAACCCTTACCCTCATCCTCACTCTAACCCTCACAATAAACCTAACCCTCACCCTAACCCAAACACTAACCATCACCCTCACCTTCACGCTCACCCTCAGCCTAACCCTAATCCTAACCCTAATCCAAACACTAACCCTCATCCTCACCATCAACCTAACCCAAACCCGCACACTAACCCTCACCCTCACACTCACCCTCACACTCACCCAAACCTTAAACCTCAGCCTCAGCATCACCCTCAACCTAACCCTAACCCTAACCCTAATCCTCACACTAATCGTAACCCTGATCCTAACCCTAACCCTAACCCACACCCTAACCCTCACCCTCACTCTCACCCTCAACCTAACCCACACCTTCATCCTAACTTTCACTCTAACCCTTACCTCACCCTAACCCTAACCCTAACCCTCACCTTAACACTCATTGTAACCCTACCCCTAACACTAACACTCACCCTAACCTTAACCCTAACCCTAACACTCACCCTGAACCTCAGCCTAAACCTAACCCTAACCCTAATCCTAACCCTATACCTCACCCTCACACTCACCCTAATTCTAACCCTAACCCTAACCCTAACTATACCCCTCACCCTAACCCTCACCCTAAACCTCACCCTAACCCTAACCCTCACACAAACCTTCACTCTAACACTCAACCAAACCCTAAACCTAACAGTAAAAATAACCCTCACCCTAACACAAACCTTAAGCCTAACCCTAACCATAACCCTAACCCTAACCCTCACCATACCCCCCACCCTAATCCTAACCCTAACCCTAACACTCACCCTCACCCTAACCCTCACCCTCATCATAGCCCTCAGCCTAACCCTTACCCTAACCCTCATGCTAACCCTAACCCTAACCCTAACCCTCGCCCTCACCCTCAACCTAACCCTAACCCTACCCCTCACCATAAACCTCATCCAAACCCTTACCCTAACCCTAACACTCACACTAATCCTAAACCTAACCCTAACCCTCACCCTAACCCTAACCCTAACCTAACCCTCATCATAAACCTAACCCTAACTCTCACCCTCAACCTAACCTTAACCCTAACCCTCACTCTAACCCTAAACCTCACCCTCACCCTCACCCTCAACCTAAACCTAACCCTACCCCTCACCATATACCTCATCCTAACCCTTACGATAACCCTAACACTCACACTAATCCTAAACCTAACTCTATACCTCACCCTCACCATCACCCTCAGCCTAACACTAACCCTCAACCTAACCCTCACCCTACTCTAACCCTCAACGAAACCCTAACCCTCACGGTCACCCTCACCCTCATCCTAACCCTCACCGTAATCCTACCCTCAGCGTAACCCAAACCCTAACCTTAACACTAACGCTAACCCTCACCCTAACCCTCACCCTCACCCTAACCCTAACACAAACCCTCTCGCTAACACTCAACCAAATCCTAACCCTAACACTAACAATAACCCACACCCTAACACAATCCTTAAGCCTAACCCTAACCCTCACCTTAACCTAACCATAACCCTAACCCTAACCCTCACCCTCATTTTAAACCTCACTGTTACACTTACCCTCACGGTAACCTTAACCCTAACCCCAACCCTCACACTAACCCTACCCCTCACACTAACCCTAACCCTATCCCTCACCCTAACCCTCATCCTAAACCAAACACTAACCCTAACACTCACCCTAACCCTAAGCCTAACCCTCACCCTAACCCTAAACCTCACACTCACCCTCACCCTAACCCTAATCCTACACCTCACCCTAACCCTCATCCTACCCCTAACCCTAACCCTTACACTCACCCTAACCCTAATCCTAAACCTAACCCTCACCCTCACGGTCACCCTCGGCCTAACCCTAACACTAACCCTAAACCTTACCCTCACTCTACCCTAACCCTAACCCTAACCCTAACCCTAACACTCACCCAAACCCTAACCCTAACACTAAACTTATACCTAACCTTAACGCTCGCCCTCACCCTAACAGTCACCCTAACCCTTACTGTAAACCTAACCCTCAAACTCACCGTCACCCTTACACTCACCCTAAGCTTAACCCTCACCCACACCCCAACCCTCACCCTCACCCTAACCCTCACCCTCACACTAAACATCACCTAACCCTAACCCGCACCCTAACCCTAACACTAACCGTCACGCTAACCCTAACCCTCACCCTCACCCTAACCCTCAGCCTAAGCCTATGCCTAACACTAATCCTAAACCTAACCCTCACCCTCACCCTAACCCTAAACCTATCCCTAAAACTCACCCTCACACTCACCCTCACCCTGCCTTAACCAAAACCCTAAAACTAACCCTCACCCTACCACACAACTTAACCCTTAACCTAACACTAATCCTCAACCTCACCCTTACCCACAACCTAACCCTAACCCTCACCCTAACCCTAACTCTCACCCTAACCCTAACCCTCACCCTAACCCTAACCCTAACCCTCATCCTCACCCTAACACTCACCCTCACCCTAACCCTATCCCTAAACCTCACCCTCATCCTAACCCTCACCCTTATCCTTACCCTCTCACTAGCCCTAACCCTAACCCTAACCCTCACAATAACACTAAGGCTCACACTAACCCTAATCCTACCCGTCACCCTAAACCTCAACCTAAACCTAACCCTAACTCTAACCCTCACCCTAAACATAACCCTCACCCTAACCCTCACCCTCACCCTCACCCTCACCCTAACGCTAAACCTAGCCCTCACCCTCACCCTCAACCTAAACCTAACCCTAACCCTAACCCTCACGTTAACCCTAACCCTCACCCTCAGCCTAACCCTAACCCAAACCCTAATCACAACCGTAAGCCTCACCCTCACCCACACCCTAGCTCAAACCCTAATCCTAACCCTAAGCCTCACCCTCACCCTAACCCAAAACCTAACCTTAAACTTCACCCTAACCCTAGCCCTCATCCTAAACCTAACCGTAACCCTCACCCTAACCCTAACCCTAACCCTTACCTTAAAACTAACCCTAACATTAACCCTCACCCACACCCTAAACCTAACCCTAAACTTAACCCTAACCCTCACGCTAAACCTCACCCTCACCCTAACCCTAACCCTAACCCTCCCCCAAACCTAACCTAATCCTTACCTCAGCCTCTCCCTAACCCTCACAATAAACCTAACCCTCACCCTAACCCTAACACTAATCCTCAACCTCAACCTCACGCTCACCCTCACCCTCACCTTAAACCTCAGCCTCAGCCTCAACCTCAACCTAAACCTAACCCTAACCTAACCCTCACCCTCACCGTAATCCTGCCCATAACCCTAACCCTAAACCACCATCTAACCCTCACCCTCACCCTCACCCTAACCCTCACCCTCATCCTAGCCCTCACCCTAATCCTAACTCTAACCCTAAACCTCACTCTAACCCTAACCCTCACCCTAACCCTCACCCTCATCCTAACCCTCACCCTAACACTTACCCTCATCCTAACTCTAACCCTCAACCTAATCCTAACCCTAACCCTCACCTTAACCATCATCCTAACCCTAAGCCTAACCCTAACACTCACCCTAACCCTAACCCTAACCCTAACACTCATCCTGACCCTCAGCCTAACCCTAACCATAACCCTAATCAGAACCCTATTCCTCACCCTCACACTCACCCTAATTCTAACCCTAACCCTAACCCTAACACTCACCCTGACCCTCAACCTAACCCTCACCTTAACCCTAAACCAAACCCTATCCCTCACCCTCACCCTCACCCTAATCCTAACTCTAACTCTCACCCTAACCCTAACACTCACCCTAACCCTCAACCTAACCGTAACTCTAACCCTAACTCTAACCCTTACCCTAAACCTCACCCTAACCCTTACCCTCACTCTAACCCTAACCCTAACCCTCACCCTCAACCTAACACTCACCGTAACCCTTACAGTAAACCTAACCCTCAAACTCAACGTCACCCTAACACTCACCCTAACCCGAACACTCATCATCAACAGAAACCTAACCCTAACACAAAACATCACCCTAACCCTAACCCGCACACTAACCCTATCCCTAGCCCTCACGCTAACCCTAACACTCACCCTCACCCTCAGCCTAACCCTAACCCAAACCCTAATCCTAACCCTAAGCTTCACCTTCACCCTCACCCTAACACTAAACCTATCCCTAAAACTCACCCTCACACTCACCCTAACTCTAACCCTAACCCTCACCCTCACCCTTCCCTACCCAAAACCCTAACCCTAACCCTCACCCTACCCCTCACTCTAACCCTTAACCTAAACCTAACATTCACCCTCAAACTAAACCTAAACCTAACCCTAAAACTCATCCTAAACCTAAACCTCACCCTAACCTTAACCTTAACCCTCATCCTCATCCTAACACTCACCCTCACCCTAACCCTATCCCTATCCCTCACCCTCATCCTAACCCTCACCCTTACCCTTACCCTCACGGTAAACTTACCCCTAACGCTAACCCTCACACTAACATTAAGGTTCACACTATCCCTAAACCTACCCCTCACCCTTACACTCAACCTAAACCTAACCCTAACCCTAACCCTCACCTTAACCCTAACCCACACCCAAACCCTCACCCTCACCCTCACCCACACCCTAACCCTAAACCTAGCCCTCACCCTAACCCTCAACCTAACCCTAAACCTAACCCTAACCCTAACCCTCACCCTCACCCTCAGCCTAAACCTAACCCAAATCCTAATCCTAACCCTAAGCCTCACCCTCACCCTCAACCTAACCCACACCCTAACCCTCACACTAAGCCTGACCCTCAACGTCACCCTAACACTAAACCTAACCCCAAACCTCACCCTAACTCTAACACTCACACTAAACCTAACCATAACCCTCACCCTAACCCTAACCCTAAACCTTAACCTAAACCTAACCCTGACATTAACCCTAACCCTCACCCTAAACCTTACCCTAAACTTAACCCTAACCCTCATGCTAACCCTCACCCTAACACTAACCCTAACCCTAACCCTCACCCTCACCCTAACCCTCAATGTAATCCTTACACTCATCCTCAGCCTAACCCTCACAATAAACCTAACCCTCACACTAACCCTAACACTAAGCCTCACCCTCACGCTCACGCTCACCCCCACCCTAACCCTAACCCTCACCCTAACCCTCACCCTCACCCTAACACTAACCCTAACCCTCACCGTCACCCTAACCCTCGACCTAAACCTTACTCTCATCTTCACCCTAAACCTCACCATAAGAGTAACACTAACCCTCATCCTCACCCTAAGCCTAAATCTAACTCTCACCCTCACCCTCACCCTAACCCTAAGCCTAAATCTAACTCTCACCCTCACCCTCACCCTAACCCTAACCCTAAACCTAACCCTAAGCTTAAGCCTGACCCTCACCCTCACCCTAGCCCTCATCCTAACCCTAATCTTAAACCTAACCCTCACCCACAACCCAACCCTTACACTCACCCAAACCCTCACCCTATCCCTAACCCTAACCCTAACCCTAACCCTCACCCTCAGCCTCACCCTCACCCTAACCCTAACCCTAACCCTCTTCCTAACCCTAACCCAGAATCTCAGCCTAACCCTAAACCTCACCCTCACCCTCAGCCTAACCCTAACCCTTACCCTAACCCTAAGCTTAAGCCTATTCCTCACCCTCACCCTAGCCCTCACCCTAACGCTAATCCTAACCCTAACCCTCAACCTAACCCTAAACCTCACCCTAACACTAACCCTCACCCTCACCCTAACCCTTACCCTAAACATAACCCTAATATTAACCCTAACTCTCACCCTAAACCTAACCCTTAACTTCAACCTAACCCTCACCCTAAACCTCACCCTAACCCTAACTCTAACCCTAACCCTCATCCTCACCCTAACCCTCACAATAAACCTAACCATCTCCCTAACCTTAACACTAACCGTCACCCTAACCCTCACGCTCACCCTCAGGCTAACCCTAATCCTAACCCTCACTCTCACCCTCAACCCAACCCTAAACTGAACCCTAACGCTCAGCCTCACACTCACCCTCACCCACACCTAAAAACTCAGCCTCAGCCTCAACCTCACCCTAACCCTAACCCTAATCCTAACCCTCACCGTAAACATCACCCTGACCCTAACCCTAACCTTAACCTACACCCTAACCCTCACCCTCACCCACACCCTCAACCTAACCCTCTCCCACACCCTAGCCCTCATCCTAATCCTAACTCTAACCCTAACCCTCACCCTAACCCTAACCCTCACCCTCATCCTAACCCTCACCCTAAACCTAACCCTAACCCTACCCCTCCCCTTAACCCTCAATCTAACCCTAAGCCTAACCCTAACACTCACCCTATCCATAACCTTAAAACTCACCCTGACCCTCAGCCTAACCCTAAACCTAACCCTAATTCTAATCCTATTCCTCACCCTCACATTCACCCTAATTCTAACCCTAACCGTAACCCTAACTCTACTCCTTAACCGTAACCCTCACCCTAATCCTAAACCTAACCCTAACCATCACCCTCACCCTCACCCTCAGCCTAACCATAATCCTCACCCTAAAACTTACCCTCACCCTACCATAAACCTAACCTTAACCCTAACCGTAACACTCACCCAAAGCCTAACTGTAACACTAACCCTAACCCTAAACCTAACCCTCACGCTCACCCTAACACTCACCCTAAAACTTATCCTAAACCTAACCCTCAAACTCACCGTCACCCTAACTCTCAACCTAACCCTAACCCTAACCCTCACCCACACCCTAACCCTCAACGGAACCTAAAACCCTCACCCTCACCCTAACCATCACAATCACACTAAAAATCACCCTAACACTACCCCCACCCTAACCCTAACCCTAACCCTCAACCTAAGCCTAACCCTCAGCCTCACCCTAACTCTCAACCTAACCCTTACCCTCATCCTCACCCTAAACCTCACAATAAACCTAATCCTCACCCTAACCCTAACACTAACCCTGACCATCATGCTCACCCTCAGCCTAACCCTAACCCTAACACTAATCCAAACACTAACTCTGACCCTCACCCTCAACCTAACCCTAACCCTCACCCTAACCCTCACCCTCACCCTCCCCTTAAACCTCAGCCTCAGCCTTAACCTCACCCTAACCCTAACCCTAACCCTCACACTAACCATAACCCTGATCCTAACCCTAACCCTAACCCACACCCTAACCCTCAACCTCACCCTAGCCCTCACCCTGACCCTACCCTCAGCCTAAGCTTAACCCTCACCCTAAAACTTACCCTCATCCCACCCTAACCCTAACCCTCACCCTAACTCTAACCCTCAGCCTAACCCTAACCCTAACTCTCACCTTAACCCTCATCCTAACTCTAAGGCTAACTCCAACACTCACCCTATCCCTAACCCTAATACTCACCCTCACCCAAAGCCTAACCCTAACCCTAACCCTAATCCTAACCCTATTCCTCACCCTCACCCTCAACCTAATTATAAGCCTAATCCTAACCCTAACCCTCACCCTCACCCTAACACTAACCCTAACCCTCACCCTCACCCTAACTCTAAACCTCACCCTAACCCTCATCCTAACCCTAACTCTAACCCTAAACCTAAACCTCACCCTAAACCTCACCCTAACCCTTACCCTCACTCTAACCCTAACCCTAACCCTAACCCTCACAGTAATCCTAACCCTCCCTCACCCTAACCCTAACTTTACCCCTCACCCTAACTCTAATACGAACCCTAAACATCACCCTAACCCTAACCTTAACCCTCGCCCTAACCCTCACCATAACACTCATGCTACCCCTAAACCTCACTCTCACCCTACCCTCATCCTAACCCTTACCCTCACCCTAACCTATCCCTAACCATAATCCTCACACTAAACCTAACCCTCACTCTAACCCTAACCCTACCCCTCACCTAACCCTAAACCTAACCCTAATCCTCACGCAAACCCTACGCCTAATCCTAAACCAAACCCTCACCCTAGCCCTCACCCTAACCCCAATCCTAACCCTAACCCTAACCCTCAACCTAACCCTAAACCTCACCCTCACCCTAGCCCTCACCCTCACCCTAACCCTTACCCTAAAACTAACCCTAACATTAACCCTAACTCCCACCCTAAACCTAACCCTAAACTGAAACCTAACCCTCACACTAACCCTAACCCTAACCCTCACCCTCACCCTAACCCTCAACCTAACCCTTACCCTCATCCTCACCCTAACACTCACAATAAACCTAACCCTCACCCTAATCCTAACACTAACCCTCACCAACACCCTAACGCTCACCCTCAGCCTAACCCCAGCCCTAACCCTAATCCAAACACTAACCCTCACCCTCACCCCCAACCTAACCCTAACCCTCACCCTAACCCTCACCCTCACACTCACCTTAACCCTCACCTTAAACCTCATCCTCAGCCTCAACCTCACCCTAAACTTAACCCTAACCCGAACCTTCACCCTAACTGTAACCCTGACCCTAACCCTAACGCTAACAAACACCCTAACCCTCACCCTCATCCTAATCCTCACCCTAATCCTAAACCTAACCCTAACCCTCACCCTCACACTCACCATCACCCTATCCCTCACCCTCACACTAAACATCACCCTCACACTCAACCTCACCCTAACCCTAAACCTCAACCTCACCCTAACCCTAATCAAAACCCTAACCATAACACTCAACCTACCCCTCATCCTAACCCTTAATCAAACCCTAACCCTCATCCTCACCTTAACACTAAACCTATCCCTAACCCTCATCCTCACCCTAACATTAACCCATACCCTAACCCTATCCCTAACCCTCACCCTCATCCTAACCCTCATCCTTACCCTTACTCTCACAGTAACCCTAACCCTAACCCTAACCCTCACACTAACACTAAGGCTCACACTAACCCTAACCCTACCCCTCACCCTAACCTTCAACCTAAACCTAACCCTAAGTCTAACCCTCACCCTAACCCTAACCCTCCCCCTAACCCTCATACTCACCTTCACCCTCACCCTCACCCTAAATCTAAACCTACCCCTTACCCAAACCCTCAACCTAAACCTAACCCCAACCCTAACCATCATGCTAACCCTACCCCTCACACTCACGCTCCACCTAACTCTAACATAAACCGTAATCCTAACCCTAAGCCTCACCCTCACCCTCACCCTAACCCTAACCCCATCCCTAACCCACACCCTCACCCTAACCCTGAACCTAACCCTCACCGTCACCCTAACCCTAACACTCACCCTAAACCTAACCATAACCCTCACCCTAACCCTAACCCATACCCTAAACCTATCATTAACATTAACCCTAACCCTCACCCTACACCTAACCCTAAACTTAACCCTAACCCTCACCCTAACCCTCACCATAAACCTAACCCTAACCCTAACCCTCCCCCTCACCCTAACTCTCAACCTAACCCTTACCCTCATCCTCACCCTAAACCTCACAATAAACCTAATCCTCACCCTAACCCTAACACTAACCCTCACCCTCATGCTCACCCTCAGTTTAACCCTAACACTAACACTAATCCAAACACTAACCCTGACCCTCACCCTCAACCTAACCCTAACCCTCACCCTCACCCTCCCCTTAAACCTCAGCCTCAGCCTTAACCTCACCCTAACCCTCACACTAACCGTAACCCTGATCCTAACCCTAACCCACACCCTAACCCTCACCCTCAGCCTAGCCCTCACCCTGACCCTTACCCTCACCCTCAGCCTAAGCCTAACCCTCACCCTAAAACTTACCCTCACCCCGCCCTACCCCTAACCCTCACCCTAACTCTAACCCTCAGCCTAACCCTAACCCTAACCCTCACCTTAACCCTCATCCTAACACTAAGGCTCACTCTAACACTCACCCTATCCCTAACACTAACCCTAACACGCACCCTCACCCTCAGCCTAACCCTAACCCTAACCCTAACCCTAACCCTAATCCTAACCCTATTCCTCACCCTCACCCTCACCCTAATTATTAGCCTAACCCTAACCCTAATCCTCACCCTCACCCTAACTCTAAACCTCACCCTAACCCTCATCCTAACCCTAACTCTAACCCTAAACCTAAACCTCACCCTAAACCTCACCCTAACCCTTACCCTCACTCTAACCCTAACCCTAACCCTAACCCTCACAGTAATCCTAACCCTCACCCTAACCCTAACAATACCCCTCACCCTAACCCTCACCCTAACACTAATACGAACCCTAAACATCACCCTAACCCTAACCTTAACCCTCGCCCTAACCCTCACCATAACACTCATGCTAACCCTAAACCTCACTCTCACCCTACCCTCATCCTAACCCTTACCCTCACCCTAACCTATCCCTAACCATAACCCTCACACTAAACCTAACCCTCACTCTAACCCTAACCCTACCCCTCACCTAACCATAAACCTAACTCTAAACCTCACGCTATCCCTAAGCCTAATCCTAAACCTCACCCTCACCCTAGCCCTCACCCTAACCCTAATCCTAACCATAACCCTAACCCTCAACCTAACCCTAAACCTCACCCTAACCCTAGCCCTCACTCTCACCCTAACCCTTACCCTAAACCTAACCCTAACATTAACCCTAACTCCCACCCTAAACCTAACCCTAAACTTAACCCTAACCTTCACCCTATCCCTCACCCTCACCCTAACCCTAACCCTAACCCTCACCCTCACTCTAACACTCAACCTAACCCTTACCCTCATCCTCACCATAACACTCACAATAAACCTAACCCTCACCCTAACCCTAAACCTAATCCTCACCCTCACCCTAACCCTAACACTCACCCTAAACCTAACCCTCACCCTCACCCTCACCCTAACCCTAACCCTTACCCTAAACCTAACACTAACATTAACCCTAACCCTCACCCTACACCTAACCCTAAACTTAACCCTAACCCTCACCATAAACCTAAGGCTAACCCTAACCCTCCCCCTCACCCTAACTCTCAACCTAACCCTTACCCTCATCCTCACCCTAAGCCTCACAATAAACCTAATCCTCACCCTAACCCTAACACTAACCCTCACCATCATGCTCACCCTCAGCCTAACCCTAACCCTAACACTAATCCAAACACTAACCCTGACCCTCACCCTCCCCTTAAACCTCAGCCTCAGCCTCAGCCTCACCCTAAACCTAACCCTAACCCTCACACTAACCATAACCCTGATCCTAACCCTAAACCTAACCCACATCCTAACCCTCACCCTCACCCTAGCACTCACCCTCACCCTCACCCTCACCCTCAGCCTAACCCTAACCCTCACCCTAAAACTTACCCTCACCCTACCCTAACCCTAACCCTCACCCTAACTCTAACCCTCAGCCTAACCCTAACCCTAACCGTCACCTTAACCCTCATCCTAACACTAAGGCTAACTCTAAAACTCACCCTATCCCTAACCCTAAACCTAACACTCACCCTCACCCTCAGCCTAACCCTAACCCTAACATTAATCCTAACCCTATTCCTCACCTTCACCCTCACCCTAAATATAAGCCTAACCCTAACCCTAACCCTCACCCTCACCCTAACCCCTAACCCTACCCCTCACCGTACACCTCACCCTACCCCTAAACCTAACCCTAACCATAACCCTCACCATGACCCTAACTCTATCCCTAACACTTAACCTCACCCTAACCCTAACATTAACCCTAAACCTCATGCTAACCTTAACCTTAACTCAACAAAAACACTCAGCGTCACCCTAACCCTAACCCTAACCCTAACCCTCAACCACACCCTAACCCTCAACCCTCACCGAAAACCTCACCCTCACCCTCACCCTCAACCTAAGCCGAACACACACCCTAAATCTAACCCTAACCATAAACCTCACCCTAACCATAACCTTAATCTAAACCTCACGATAATCCTCACCCTCACCCTCACCCTCAGTCTAACCCTAACCCTCATCCTAATCCCAACTCTAACCCTCACCCTAACAATAACCCTAACCCAACGGTAACCCTCACCCTAACTCTAACCCTAACGCAACCCCATCCCTCATCGTCACCCTAACCCTAACCTTAACACTAACCCTCAACCACACCCTAACTCTCACCCAAACCCTCACCATCACCCTAACCCTCACCTGAACCCGAACCCTCACCCGAAACCGAACCCAAACCCTAAGCCGGACACTCACCCTAAACCTAACCATAAACCTAACCCTTACCCTAACCCTAACCTTAACCCTAAACCTCACCCTATACCTAACCCTCACCATAACCCTAATGCTAACCCTCAAACTCACCCGAACCCTAATCCTAACCCTAACCCTCAGCCTAATCCTAACCCAAACCCTCACCCTCACCCTAACCATCACGGTCACATTAACCCTCACCCTAAACCTAAGCCTTACCCACTCCCTAACACAAACCCTCACCCGAACACTCACCCTCACACTAACCCTCACCCTCGCCCTAAATATCACCTTAACCCCAACCCTCACCCTAACATTAACCCTAACCCTCACCGTAACCCTAAACCTCACCCTCATCCTCACCCTCATCCTAAGCTTATCCCTAAACCTAACTTTAATCCTAATCCTAACCCTACCCACACCCTCACCCTAACCCTAAACCTAACTCTAACCATCACCCTAACCCTCACCCTAACCATAACCCTACCCCTCACGCTAAAGCTCAACCTATCCCTAACCCTAAACCTAATCCTAACCCTAACGCTATCCCTTAGCTAAACGAAACCCTCATGCTCACCCTCAACCTACCCCTAACCCTCACCCTAACCCTAACACGTACCCTAACCCTAACCCTCAACCAAAACCTATTCCTCTGGTGAACCCTAAAACTAACCCTTATGTAAACGAAACCCTCACCCTCACCCTCACCCTAAGCCTAACCCTAACCTTCACCCTCACCCTAACACTCACACTAAATCTTAACCTCAGAGTAACCCTAAACCTAACCCTAATGCTAACCTCACACTAACCCTTACACTCACCCTAACCCTAACCCTAACACTAACCCTAAACCTCATCCTAACCCTCACCCTAACCCTAAATATAACCCTAACCCCAACCCTCACCCTCACCCTAACCCTAAACCTAACCCAAACTGTCACCCTAACCCTCACCCTAATCCTAACCCTAACCCTCATCCTAACCCTAACACTCACCCTCACCATAACCCAAAACCTAACCCTAAACCTCACCCTAACCCTAAACCTAACCCTCAACCTCACGCTAACACTCATCCTCACCCTAACCCTAACCGTAACCCTAACCCTCACACTAAACCTAAACTCACACTATAACTTATCCGACCCCTCACCCTACCCCTCACCCTAACCCTCAATGTAAACCTAACCCTAAACCTAACCCTCATCCTAACACTAACCCTCACCTGAACCCTCACACTCACCCTCACCCTCACCCTAACCCTAAACCTACCCCTCACTCTAACCCTCATCCTCACCCTAAACGAACCGTAACCCTCACCCTCACCCTCAACCTAACCCTAACCCTCACCCTAAACCTTAACCTCACCCTACCCTAAACGTAACACTAAGCCTAACACTCACCCAAACCCTAACCCTAACACTAAACCTAACCCTCACCCTAAACCTCACCCTAACGCTAACCCTAAACCTACCCCTCACCCTACCCTTCAACCTAACCCTGATCCTAACCCTAACCCTCACCCTCACCCTAACACTCACCCTAACACTTACCCTCACCATAACCCTCACCCTCACCCTAACCCTAACCCTAAACCTAACCCTCATTCTTACCCTCACCCTAACCTTATCACTAACACTCACCCTCACCCTAACCCTCTCCCTAACCCTAAACCTCAGCCTAACCCTAACTCTCACCCTAACCCTTACCCTCACCCTACCCTAACCCTAACACTAACCCTAACCCTAACCCTCTCCCTAAACCTAACACTCACCCTAAACCTCACCGTCACCCTAAACCTCACCCTAACCCTAACCCTCAACCACATCCTAACCCTCACTCTAACCCTAAACCTAAACCTCACCCTAACCCTAACCCTCACCCTAGACCTCACCCTAACCCTAATCCAAACCCTCACACTAACCCTAACCCTCATCCTAACACTTACCCTCACCCTAAACATAACCCTAAACCTCACATTCACCCTAACCCTAATCCTAACCCTAACCCTCAACCTCAACCTAACCCTAAACCTAACCTTCACCCTAACCCTCACCCTAAACCTATCCCTAACACTAACCCTCACAATAACCCTCACACTAACCCTATCTCTAACTCTAACCCTAAACCAAACCCTAGACCTCACCCTAATCCTAACTCTAACCCTCACCCTCACAAAAACCCTAACCCTCACCTTCACCCGAAGTCTCACCCTCACCCTAACACTCACTCTCAACCTAAACCTCACCTTAAGCCTAACCTCAGCCTAACCCTAACAATAACCCTCACCCTGACCCAAACCCTCACCCTAACCCTCACCCTCACCCTAATCCTCACCCTAACCCTAACCTAACCCAAACCCTCACCCTGACTCTAAACTTCACCCTTAACCTAGCCCTCAACCTAAACCTCACCCTAAACCTATCCCTAACCCTAACCCTCACCCTAACCCTCACCCTAACCCTATCTCTAACTCTAACCCTAACCCAAACCCTAGACCTCACCCTAACCCTAACTCTAACCCTCACCCTCACAAAAACCCTAACCCTCACCTTCACCCGAACTCTCACCCTCACACTAACACTCACCCTCATCCTAAACCTCACCTCAACCGTAACCTCAGCCTAACCCTAACAATAACCCTCACCCTGACCCAAACCCTCACACTAACCCTCACCCTCACCCTAATCCTCACCCTAAACCTAACCTAACCCAAACGCTCACCCTCACTCTAAACTTCACCCTTACCCTAGCCCTCAACCTAACCCTAACCCTAACCTTAACCCTTACTCTAAATCTAACCCTCACCCTCACCCTCACCCTAACCCTCACCCTAACCCTAACCTTAAACTTCACCCTGACCCAAACCCACACCCTAACCCTCTCCCTAAATCTAACCATAACATTTACCTAACACAAACCCTCACCCTCACCCTCACACTAAACCCCACCCTCACCCTATCCATAACCCTAACCATACCCCTCACCCTAACCTTCACCCTAACTCTAACCCTAACCCTCACCCTAACCCTAACCCTCACATTCTCCCTCACCCACACCCTAACCCTAACCCTCCCTATCACCATAACCCTCATCCTAAACCTAATCCTAACCCTAAAACTTACACTAATTATAAACCTAACCCTAACCCTCACCCTCACACTCAACCTCAGCCTAACCCTAACCCTAACCCTAATCCAAACCGTAACTCTCACCCTCAACCTCACCCTAATTCTAACCCTAAACCTAAATCTCACCCTCACCCTCAACCTCAGCCTAACCCTAACCCTAACCCTCACCCTAACCCTAACCCTCACCCTAACCCAAACCCTAACCCTCACCCTAAACCCCACCCTCACCCTATCCATAACCGTAACCATACCCTTCACCCTAACCCTCACCCTAACCCTAACCCTCACCCTAACCCTTAAACTAACCCTAACCCGCACCTCCACCGTCACCCTAACACTCACCCTAAATCTAACCCTCACTCACACCCTAACACTCCCTCTCACCCGAACCCTCAGCCTCACCCTAACACTCACCCTAACCCTTAAACTAACCCTAACCCTCACCTCCACCGTCACCCTAACACTCACCCTAACTCTAACCCTCACCCACACCCTAACACTCCCCCTCTCCCGAACCCTCACCCTCACCCTAACTCTCAACCTCACCCTAAACATCAACCTAACCCTAACCCTCACCCTAACCCTAAGCTTAACCCTAACCCTAACACTAATCCTAAGCCTAACCCTCACCCTAAACCTAACCCTAAACCTCAACCTCACACTGACCCTAACCCTAACCCTAACCTTCACCCTAACTCTAACCCTAACACTCACCCTCACCCTAAACCTAACCCTAACCCTCACCCTAACCCTAACGCTAACCCTAAACCTCACCCTCATCCTAACACTCACCCTAACCCTAATCATAACCCAACCCTAAACCTCACCCTCACCCTAACCCTAAACCTAAGGCTAACCATCAACCTAACCCTCACCCTAACCATAACGGGAACCCTAACCCTCACCCTAACCATAACCCTACCCCTCACGCTAAAGCTCAACCTATCCCTAACCCTAAACCTAATCCTAACCCTAACCCTATCCCTTAGCTAAACTAAACCCTCATGCTCACCCTCAACCTACCCCTAATCCTCACCCTAACCCTAACACTTACCCTCACCCTAACACTCACCCAAAACCTAATCCTCTGGCGAACCCTAAAACTAACCCTTATGTAAATGAAACCTTCACCCTCACCCTCACCCTCACCCTAAGCCTAACCCTAACCCTCACCCTCACCCTAAAACTCACACTAACCCTTACCCTCAAAGTAACCCTAAACCTAACCCTAATACTACCCTCACACTAACCCTAACACTCACCCTACCCCTAACCCTAACACTAAACCTAAACCTCACCCTAACCCTCACCCTAACACTAGCTATAACCCTAACCCTAACCCTCACCCTCACAATAACCCTAAACCTAACCCAAACCGTCAACGTAACCCTCACCCTAACCCTAACCCTAACCCTAACCCTCATCTTAACCCTAACACTCACCCTCACCATAACCCAAAGCCTAACTCTAAACCTCACCCTAACCCTAAACCTAACCCTCATCCTCACGCTAACACTCATCCTCACCCTAACCCTAACCATAACCCTAACCCTCACACTAAACCTAACCCGCACAGTATCCCTTACCCGACCCCTCACCCTAACCCTCACCCTAACCCTCAATGTAAACCTAACCCTAAACCTAACCCTCATCCTAACACTAACCCTCACCTGAACCCTCACTCTCACCCTCACCCTCACCCTAACCCTAAACCTACCCCGCACCCTAACCCTCATCCTCACCCTAAACCTAACCCTAACCTTCACCCTCACCCTCAACCTAACCCTAACCCTCACCCTAAACCTTAACCTCACCCTACCCTAAACGTAACACTAAGCCTAACACTCACCCAAACCCTAACCCTAACACTAAACCTAACCCTCAACCTCAACCTAGCACTCACCCTAACACTTACCTTCACCCTAACCCTCACCCTCACCCTAACCCTAAACCTAAACCTAACCCTCATTCTTACCCTCAGCCTAACCCTATCACTAACACTCACCCCCACCCTAACCCTCTCCCTAACCCTAACCCTCAGCCTAACCCTAACCCTCACCCTACCCCTTACCCTCACCCTACCCTAAATCTAACCCTAACCCTAACCCTCTCCCTAAACCTAACACTCACCCTAAACCTCACCGTCACCCTAAACCTCACCCTGACCCTAACCCTCAACCACATCCTAACCCTCACCCTAACCCTAAACCTAAACCTCACCCTAACCCTAACCCTCACCCTAGACCTCACCCTAACCCTATCCCTAATCCAAACCCTCACACTAACCCTAACCCTCATCCAAACACTTACCCTCACCCTAAACCTAACCCTAAACCTCACCTTCACCCTAACCCTAATCCTAACCCTAACCCTCAACCTCAACCTAACCCTAAACCTAACCTTCACCCTAAGCCTCACCCCAACCCTATCCCTAACCCTAACCCTCACAATAACCCTCACACTAACCCTATCTCTAACTCTAACCCAAACCCAAACCCTAGACCTCACCCTAACCCTAACTCTAACCCTCACCCTCACAAAAACCCTAACCCTCACCTTCACCCGAACTCTCACCCTAACCCTAACACTCACTCTAAACCTAAACCTCAGCTTAACTGTAAACTCAGCCTAACCCTAACAATAACCCTCACCCTGACCCAAACCCTCACCCTAACCTTCACCCTCACCCTAATCCTCACCCTAAACCTAACCTAACCTAAACCCTCACCCTCACTCTAAACTTCACCCTTACCCTAGCCCTCAAACTAACCCTAAACCTAACATTAACCCTTACACTAAATCTAACCCTCACCCTCACCTTCACCCTAACCCTCACCCTAACCCTAACCCTAACACTAACCCTCACCCTAACACTCACCGTTATCCTTACCCTCACCCTAACACTAACTGTAACCCTCACCCTATCGCTCACCCTCACACTAACCCTTCCCCTGACCCTCACCCTCACCCAAACTTCAGCCTAACCCTAACCGAAACACTAATCCTAAACTTAACCCTCAAACTTACCCTCACCCTCACCCTCACCCTAACCCTCACCCTCACCCTCACCCTCACTCTTACCCTAACCTTAACCCTAACCCTAACAATAATCCTCAACCTAACCCTAATGCTAACCCTAAACCTCAACCTCAGACTAACCCTAACCCTAACCCTTACCCTCACACTAAACCTAACCCTAACCCTAACCCTCAGCCTCACCCTGAGCCTAACCCTCACCCTAACTCTAAACCTAACCCTCACCCTAACCCTCACTGTAAACTTAACCCTAACCCTCATCCTAAATCTAACTCTAACCCTAACCCTAACAATCACCCTAACCCTAAACCTCACCCTAAACCTAAACCTCACATTCTCACTCACCCACACCCTGACCCGAACACTACCCATCACCATAAGCCTCATCCTAACCCTAACCCTAAACCTAACACTTACCCTAACTATAAACCTAACCCTCACCCTCAACCTCACACTCAACCTCAGCCTAACCCTAACCCTAACCCTAATCCAAATCCTAACCCTCACCCTCACCTTCACCCTAATCCTAACCCTAAACCTAACCCTCACCCTCACCCTCAACCTCAGCCTAACCCTAACCCTAACTCTCACCCTAACCCTAACCCTCACCCTATTCCAAACCCTAAACCTCACCCTAACCCTAAACATAACCCTAACCCTAACCTTCACCCTAACCCTCACCCTAACCCTAACGATAACCTAAACCCTCACACTCACCTTAAACCTCACCCTACAACTTACCCACACCCTAACCCTACCCCTAACACTAACCCTCCCACTAATCCTAACCCTCACCCTAACTCTAACCATACCCCTCAACCTAACACTCAACCTAACCCTAAGACTCACCCACACCCTAACCCTCACCCTAACCCAAAACCTCACCCTTACCCTAACCCTAGCCCTCACCCTAAATCTAACCCTAAACATAACCCTAATCCTAAACCTACCACTCACCCTCACCCTCACCTCAACCTCACCTTAACCCTAATCCTAACCCAAACCCTAACCCTAACCCTCACCCTCACCCTCACCCTAACCTTAACCTTAACCCTCATCCTAAATCTAAACCAAACCCTAACCCTCACCCTAACCCTAACCCTAACCCTCACCCTAACCCTAACCCTCACACCCTCCCTCACCCACACCCTAAAACTAACCCTACCCATCACCATAACCCTTCTCCTAACCCTAACCCTAACACTTAGCCTAACCATAAACCTTACCATAACCCTCACCCTCACACTCAACCTCAGCCTAAACCTAACCCTAAACCTAATCCAAATCCTAAAACTAACCCTAACCCTAACCGTAACCATCACCCTACCCCTCAACCTAACCCTAACCCTAAATCTCACCCTCACCCTAACTCTCACCCTAACCCTTATCCTCGCCCTAACCATCACACTCACCCTACCCCTCACCGTAAACCTAACCCAAACCCTAAACCTCTACCTCACTCTAACCATAACCCTAAACCTAACCCTTATCCTAACCCTCAACCTAACCCTAGCGCTAACCCAAAACCTCAACCTTACCCTAAACCTCATCCTAAAGTTTACCCTCACAATAACGCTAACCCTAACACTAACCCTCACACTAATCCTGACCCTCACCCTAACCCTAAACATACCCCTCACCCTAACCCTCACCCTAACACGAACACTAACCCTAACCCTCACCTGAAACATAACCCTAACCCAACCACTCACCCTAACCCTCCCCGTCTCCCTAAACCACACCCTAACCCTAACCCTCACCCACACCCTAACCCTCAACCTAACCCTAAACCTAAACCTCACCCTAACCCTAATCCTCACCCTAGACCTCACCCTAACCCTAACCCTAATCCTAACACTCACCCCCAACCTAACCCTCACCCTAACACTTAACGTTACACTCACCCTAAACTTAACCCTCACACTAACCCTAACCCTCCCCCTCACCCTAATGCTAATCCTAACCCTAAACCTCACCCTCACCCTAACCCTAAACCTAACCCTCACCCTAACCCTCACCCTAACCCTATCCCTAACCCTAACCCTCACACTAAACCTAACCCTCACCCTAACCCTAACTCTAACCCTCACCCTCACAAACACCCTAACCCTCACCTTCACCCGAACTCAAACCCTCACCCTAACAGTCACCTTCACCCTAAACCTCACCCTAAACCTAAACCTCAGCCTAACCCTAACCCTAACCCTCACCCTAACCCTAACCCTCACACTCTCCCTTACACACACCCTAACCCTAACCCTACCCATCACCATAACTCTCATCCTAACCCTAAACCTAACCCTAACACTTACCCTAAACATAAACCTAACCCTAACCCTCACACTCACACTCAACCTCAGCCTAACCCTAACCCTAAACCTAATCCAAACCCTAACCCTCACCCTCACCCTCACCCTAATTCTAACCCTAAATCTAACCCTCACCCTCACCTTAACCCTAACCCGAACCCTAACCCGAACCCTCACCCTAACACTCACCCTAACCCAAACCCTCACCCTCACCCTCACCCTAACCATAACCATAAACCAAACTTTCACCCTAACCCTCAACCTAAGCCTAACACTCACCCAAACCCTCACCCTCACCTTAAACCTCACCATAAACCTTACTCTCACCCTAAACCTAACCCTAACCCTAACCCTCCCACTAATCCTAACCCTCACCCTCACCCTAAACCCCACCCTCACCCTATCCATAACCCTAACCATACCCCTCTTCCTAACCCTCACCCTAACAAGCACCCTAACCCACACCCCCACACTAATCCTCACCTTAACCCTAGGACTCATCCACACCCTAACCCTCACCCAAAACCTCACCCTCACCCTAAACCTCACCATAAGCTTTACCCTCACCCTAAACCTAACCCTAACCCTAACCCTCACACTAATCCTAACCCTCACCCTAACCCTAAACATACCCCTCACCCTATCCCTCACCCTAACATGAACACTAACCCTAAACCTCACCTTAACTATAACCCTAACCCAACCACTCACCCTAACCCTCAACGTCACCCTAAACCTCACCGTCACCCTAACCCACACCCACATCCTAATCCTCACCCTAACCCTAAACCTAAACCTCACCCTCACCCTAACCCTCAACCTAGACCTCACCCTAACCCTAACCCTCACCCAAATCCTCATCCTCACCCTAAACGTAACCCTCACCCTCACCTTAACAGTAACCCTCACCCTCACTCCCACCCTCACCCTCAGCCTAAACCTAACCCTAACACTAATCCTAACCCTAAACCTCACCCTCACCCACAAGCTAACTCTAACCTTAACCCTAAACCTAAACCTCACCCTAACCCTAACGCTAACCCTAACCCTCACCTCACCCTAAACCTCACCCAAACCCTTACCCTCACCCTAACCGGAACCCTAAACCTAACCCTAACCCTCACACTAATCCTAACCCTCACCCTAACCCTAATCCTACACCTCACCCTAACCCTCACCCTAACACTAACCCTAACCCTAACCCTCACCCTAACACTAATCCTAATCCTCACCCTCACCCCAACCCTGTCACCCTAACCCTCACCCTAATCCTAATCCTCACCCACACACTAACTCTCACCCAAACCCTCACCCTCACCCGAGACTCACCCTCACCATAAACATCACCCTAACCTAACCCCCACCCTAACCCTAAACCTAAACCTCACCCTAACCCTAATCCTCATCCTAACCTTCACCCTCACCCTAATGCTCACCTTAACCCTAACCCTTACCCTAACACTAAACCTCACCTTGACCCAAATCCTCACCCTAACCCTCACCGTCACCCTAATCCTCACCATAAACCTAACCATAACATTTACCTAACCCAAACCCTCTCACCCTCACTCTCACCCTAAACCACACCCTCACCCTATCCATAACCCTAACCATCCCCCTCACCCTAACACGAACCCTAATCCACACCCTCACCCTAACCCTCACCGACACCCTAACCCTCACCCTAACCCTACGACTCACCCACACCCTAATCCTCACCCAAAACCTCACCCTCACCCCAATCCTAATCCTACACCTAACCCTAACCCTCACCCGAACCCAACCACTCGCCCTAACCCTTACTGTCAACCTAAACCTCACACTAACCCTAACCCTCACCCTAACCCTACCCCTAACCCTAACCCTAACGCTAATCCTAAACCTAACCCTCACCCTCACCCTAACCCTAAACCTAACCCACACCCTAACCCTCACCCTAAACCTCACCCTAACCCTATCCCTAACACTAACCCTAACCCAAACCCTAGACCTCACTTAACCCTAACTCTCACCCTCACCCTAACACTCACCCTCAACCTAAACCTCACCCTAACCCTAACCCTCAGCCTAACCCTAACCCTAACCCTCACCCTGACCCAAGCCCTCAGCCTCACACACACCCTTAACCTAAACCTAACCCTAACCCTCACCCTAACCCTAATGCTAACCCTAATCCTCAATCTCAGACTAACCCTTACCCTAAACCTTACCCTCACCCTAACCCTAACCCTAACCTCACCCTCAACTTCAGCCTAACCCTCACCCTAACTCTCACCCTAACCCTCACCCTAACCCTCACCCTAACCTTAATCCTAACCGTCATCCTAAATCTAACCCTAACCCTAAACCTAACCCTAACCCTCGCCCTAACCCAAACCCTCACCCTCACGTTGAACCTCACTCTAAACCTTACCCTCACCCTGACCCTAACCCTAACCCTCCCACTAATCCTAACCCTCACCCTAACTCTAACCATTCCCCTCACCCTAACCATCACCCTAACATGAACACTAACATTCACCCTCACCCTAACTGTAACCCTAACCCACACCCTCAACCTAACCCTCACCGTCACCCTAACACTCACCCTAACCCTAAACATCACCCACACCCTAACCCTCACCAAAACCCTCACCCTCACCCTCACCCTCACCCTAAACCTCAGCCTAACCCTAACCCTCACCCTAACTCTAACCCTAACCTTAACCCTAATCCTAAACCTAAACCTCACCCTCAACCTCACACTCACCCTCAATTTAACCCTAATCCTAACCCTAACCCTAAACTCACCTTCACCCTAACCCTAACCCTCACCTTAAACCTCACCCTAATGCTAACCCGCACCTTAACCCTAGACCTCACCCGCACCCAAACTCTAATCCTAACCCTCACCCTAACCCTAACCCTCACCCGAACCCTATCCCTTACCTACCCGAAACCCTCAAGCTCACCCTCACCCTAAACCTAACCCTTACCCTAAACCTAACCCTAATCCGAACCCTAACCCTCACCCTCACCCTAACCCTAACCTAACCCTCACCCTAAACCTCACTCTAACACTCACCCTAACCCTATCCCTAACCCTAACCCTCATCCTAAACCGCAGTCTAACCCTATCCCCAACCCTAAACTTAACCCAAACCCTAGACCTCATCCTAACCCTAACACTCACACTAACCCTTACCCTCACACTAATCCTAAACCTAACCATAATGCTAACCCTCACCCTAACCCTAAACCTCACCCTAACCTCACCCTAACCCTAACCCTAACCCTAAACCTCACCCTCACCCTAACCCTAAACCTAACCCTAACCGTCTCCCTAAACCTCACCCTTACCCTAAACCTAACCCTAACCCTCAGCCTAACAATAACACTCACCCTCACTATAACCCGAAACCTAACCCTAAACCTCACCCTAACCCCAACCTAACCCTCATCCTCACCCTATCACTCACCCTCACTCTAACCCTAACCTTAATGCTAACACTAATCCTAACCCTCACCCTATCCCTAACCATACCCCTCACCCTAACCCTCACCCTAAGATGAACACTAACCCTAACCCCCACGCTAATCATAACCCTAACCCAACCACTCACACTAACCCTCACCGTCACCCTAAACCTCACCTTAACCCTCACCCTAGAACTCACCCTAACCCTCACCCTAACCCTAAAACTAAACCTCACCCCAACCCTAACCCTCACCCTAGAAGTCACCCTAACCCTAACCCTTATCCTAACACTTACCCTCACCCTAACCCTCACCCTAACACTTACCTTCACCCTAACCCTCATCCTAAGCCTTACCCTCACCCTAAACCTAACCCTAACCCTCACACTAACCTAAACCTCACCCTAACCCTAACACTCACCCTAACCCTAAACCTAATCCTAACCCTAACCCTCACTCTAATCCTATCCTTAACCCTAACCCTAACCCAAAACATAGACCTCACCCTAAGCCTAACTCTAAACCTCACCCTCACAAAAACCCTAACCCTCAACTTCACCCGAACACTCAACCTCACCTTAATACTCAAGCTCACCCTAAACCACACCCTAACCCTAACCCTCACCGTCACCCTAACCATAAACCTCACTCTGACCAAAACCCTCACACTAACCCTCACCGTTACCCTAATCCTCACCCTAAACCTACCCTAACCCAAATCCTCACCCTCACCCTAAACTTCATGCTCACCCTAGCCCTCACACTAAGCCTAACCCTAACCTTAACACTTACACTAAACCTAACCCTGACCCTCACCCTAACCCTCACCCTAAACCTAACCCTAACACTAACCCTCACCCTAACACTCACCCTTACCCTTACCTTCACCCTAACCCTCACCCTCACCCTAACCCTAACCAGAACCCTCACCCCAACCCTCTCCCTAACCTTCACCCTAACCCTAACACACCCTCATCCTCAGCCTCACACTAACCCTACCCCTCACCCTCACCCTCACCCAACCTTCAGCCTAACCCTAACCCAAACTCTAATCCTAACCTTAACCCTCAACTTTACCTTCATCCTCACCCTAACCCTAACCCTCACCCTCACCCTCACCCTCACCCTCACCCTCACCCTCACCCTCACCCTAACCATCACCCTAACACAAACCCTAACCCTCCCCCTCACCCCAGCCCTAACCCTCACCCTAACCCTAACACTTACCCTCATCCTAACACTCAACCAAACCCTAATCCTCACACTAACCCTAAACCTAACCCTTACATAAACGAAACCCTCACCCTCACCCTAATCCTAATCCTAAACCTCACCCGCACCCTAACACTCACACTAACCCTTACCCTCACACTAACCCTCACCCTAACCCTAATGGTTACCCTCCCACTAACCCTAACCCTCACCCTAACCCTAATCCTAACCCTAACTGTCACCCTCACCCTAACCCTCACCCTAACCCTATCCCTAACCCTAACACTAACCCTCACCCTCCCTCTCACCCTAACCCTAAATAAAACCCTCACCCTCACCCTCACCTAACCCTTACCTAACCCTAACCCTCACCCTCTCCCTAACCCTAAACCTAAACCTAACCATCACCCTAACTCTCACACTAACCCTAACCCTAAACCTAACCCTCATCCTCACCCTAACACTCACACTCACCCTAACCCTAAACCTAACCCTAACCCTCACACTAACCCTTACCCTCACACTAACCCTTAACCTACCCCTCACCCTAACCTTCAACGTTAACCTAACCCTATTCCTAACCCTCATCCTAACACTAAGCCTCACCTGAACCCTCACCCGAACCTTCACCCTAACCCTAAACTTAAACCTACCCCTCACCCTAACCCTCATCCTCACCCTAAACCTAACCCTAACCCTCACCCTCACCCTAACCCTAACCCTAACCCTAACCCTCACCCTCACCCTCACCCTCACCCTCACCCTAACACTTACCCTAAACCTAAACCTCACCCTCACCCTCACCTTAACCCTAACCCTCACCCTAACCCTAACCCTCACCCTAACACAAACCCTAACCCTCGCCCTCACCCCAGACCTAACCCTAACCCTAACCCTAACACTTACCCTCAGCCGAACCCTCAACCAAACCCTAATCCTCTCACTAACCCTAAACCTAACCCTTATATAAACGAAACCCTCACACTCACCCACACCCTCACCCTAACCCTAATCCTAAACCTCACCCTCACCCTAACACTCACACTAACCCTTTCCCTCACACTAATCCTAAACCTAACCCTAATGCTTACCCTCACACTAACCCTAACACTCACCCTAACCCTAATACTAACCCTAACACTCATCCTCACCCTAACCCTAAACCTAACGGTAACACTAACCCTCACCCTAACACTCACCCAAAACCTATCCCTAACCCTAACACTAAATCTCACCCTCTCTCTCACCCTAACCCTAATCCTAACCCTAACCCTAACCCTAACACTCACCCTAACCCTAATCCTAACCCTAACACTCACCCTCACCCTAACCCTTACCCTAATCCTAACCCTCACACTCTCCTTAACCCTAAACCTAAACATAATTGTCACCCTAACCCTCACCCTAACAGTAACACTAAACCTAACCCCCATCCTCACCCTAACCCTCACACTAACCCTTAACCTACTCCTCACCCTAACACTCAACGTAAACCTAACCCTAATCCTAACCCTCATCCTAACCCTAACCCTCACCCGAACCTGAACCCTCACCCTCACCCTCACCCTAAACCTAAACCTACCCCTCACCCTAACCCTCATCCTCACCCTAAACCTAACCCTAAGCCTCACCCTCAACCTCAACCTAACCCTAACCCTCACCCTAAACCTTACCTCACCCTACCCTAAACCTATCACTAACTCAAACCCTCACCCTAACCCTAACACACCCAAACCCTAACCCTAACACTAAACCTAACCCTCACCCTAAACCTAACCCAAAGCTTAACCCTCACCCTCAACCTAAACATAACCCTAACCCTGACCCTCATCCTAACCCTCAACCCAACCCTAACGCTAACCCAAAACCTCACCCTCACACTAAACCTCACCTTAACATTGACCCTCAACCTAACTATAACCCTAACCCTAACCCTCACACTAATCCTAACCCTCACCCTAACCCTAACAATACCCCTCACCCTAACCCTCACCCTAAACCTAACCCTAACCCTCACACTCACCCTAACCCTCACCCACACCGTCACCCTCACCCTCACCGTCACCCTAACACTCACCCTAACCCTAATCTTCGCCCACACCCTAACCCTCAACCTCACCCGAACCCGAACCCTCACCCTAACTCTCAACCTCATCCTAAACATCACCCTAACCCTAACCCTCACCCTAACCCTAAACCTAAGCTCCACCCTAAACCTAACCCTCACCCTCACCATAACCCTAAGGCTAACCTAACCCTAACACTAATCCTAAGCCTAACCCTCACCCTCACCCTCAACCTAAACCTAACCCTAAAACTCACCCTCACACTCACCCTAACCCTAACCCTAAACCTAACCCTCACCTTAACCCTAACCCTAACCCTAAACCTCACCCTCACACTAAACCTAACCCTACCCCTCACCCTAACCCTCACCCTAACAATAACGCTAACCCTAAACCTCACCTTCATCCTAACACTCACCCTAACCCTTACCCTCACCCTAATCTTAATTCTATCCCTAAACCTAACCCTCACACTAACCCTAACCCTCACCCTAACCATAACCCTACCCCTCACGCTAACCCTCAACCTATCCCTAATCCTAACCCTAACCCTAACCCTATCCCTTACCTAACCGAAACCCTCATGCTCACCCTCACCCTAACCCTAACCCTCACCCTAACCCTAACAATTCCCCTCATCCTAACCCTCACCGAAACCCTAAACCTCTCGCTTACCCTAAACCTAACCCTTATGTAAACGAAACATTCACCCTCACTCTAACCCTAAACCTAACCCTCACCCTAAATTTCACACTAACACTTACCCTCACACTAACCCAAAACCTAACCCTAATGCTAACCCTCACAATAACCCTAACACTCACCCTAACCCTAAACCTAACACTAACCCTAAACCTCACCCTAACCCTTACCCTATCCTTAACCATAACCCTAAACCTAACCCTCACCCTCCTTCTCACCCTAACCCTCTCTCTAACCCTAACCCTAACCCTAACCCTCACCCTTACCCTTACCCTCACCATCACCCTCACCCTCACCCTAAACCTAAACCTACTCCTCACTCTAACCCTCATCCTCACCCTAACCCTAACCCTAAACCTCACCCTCACCCTCAACCTAACCCTAACCCTCACCCTAAACTTTACCCTCACCCTACCCTAACCCTAACACTAACCGGAACCCTCACGGTAACCCTAACACTCACCCAAATCCTAAACCTAACCCTAAAACTAACACTCACCCTGTCCCTCACCCTAACCCTAATATGAACCCTAACCCTCACCCTCACCCTAATACTCATCCTAACACTTACCCTCAACCTAACCCTCACCCTCATTCTAACCCTAACCCTAAACCTAACCCTCACCCTTTCCCTCAACCTAACCCTAACCCTAACCCTCACCCTCACCCTCACCTAACCCTAACCCTACCCCTCACCCTAACCCTCATCCTAATCCTAACCCTAACCCTAGCACTCATGGTAACCCTAACCCTCACCATAACCCTCACCCTCACCCTCCGCCTAACCCTAACCCTCACCCTACCCCTTACCCTCACCCTACCCTAACCCTAACCCGAACCCTCACCCTAACCCTAACACTCACCCTAACTGTAAACCTAACACTTACCCTAACCCTCAACCTAAACCTAACCCTAACTAACCCTAACCCTAACCATAACCATCACCTTACACCTCACCCTAACGCAAACCCTAACCCTAAATCTCACCCTCACCCTAACACTCACCCGAACCGTTACCCTCGCCCTAACCATCACCCTCACCCTAACCCTAACCCTAAACCTAACCCAAACCCTAACCCTCACCCTCAACCTAAACATAACCCTAACCCTGACCCTCATCCTAACCCTCAACCTAACCCTAACGCTAATCCAAAACCTCACCCTCACACTCAACCTCACCTTAACATTGACCCTCATCCTAACCATAACCCTAACCCTAACCCTCACACTAATCCTAACCCTAACCCTAACCCTAACAATACCCCACACCCTAACACGAACACTAACCCTAACCCTCACCCTAACAATAATCCTAACCCAACCACTCACCCTAACCCTCACCGTCACCCTAAATGTCACCCTAACACTAATCCTCACCCACATCCTAACCCTAAACCTAAACCTCACCCTAACACTAACCCTCACCCTATACCTCACCCTAACCCTAACCCTAATCCTAACCCTCACCCTCACCCTCAGCCTAATCGTAAACCTAACCCTAACCTTAACCCTAACCCTCACCCTCACCCTAACCCTCATCCTAACCCTAACCCTATCTTTCACCTTTATCCTCACCCTTACCTAACCCTGCCCCTCACACTCACCATAACCCTCATTCTAACTCTCACCCTAACCCTCAACCTAACAATAACCCTAACCCTAAGACTAACCCTCACCCTAGAACTCACCCTAACCCTAACCCTAATCTTAACCCTCAAACCTCACCCTAAAACTCACCCTAAGACTTACCCTCACCTTAACACTTACCTTCACCCTAACCCTCACCCTCAAACTAGCCCTCACTCTAACCCTAACCCTAACCTTAAGCCTAACCCAAAACCTAACGCTCACCCTCACCCACATCCTCAAGCTCACCCTAACCCTAATCCTAACCCTAATTCTAACCCTAACCCTTACCCTCACCCTAACCCTGACAATAACCCTAACCCTAACCCTCACCCTAACCCTCAACATAAACCTAACACTAAACCTCACAAGCACCCTCAGCCTAAGCCTAACCCTAATCCTAATCCTAATCCTAACCCTAACCATCACTCTCACAATCACCCTAAACCTAACCCTAACCCTAACCCTCCCCCTCCCCTAACAGTCACACTCACCCTAACCCTGACAATAACCCTAACCCTAACCCTTACCCTCTTCCTAACCCTAACCCTAACCATAAAACTAACCTTCCCCCTCAACGTCCCCCTCACTCTCAGCCTAACACTAACCATAACCCTAATCCTAACCCTAACCCTCACACTCACCCTCACCCTAAACCTAACCCTAACCCTAAACTTAAACCTAACCTCATCCTCACCCTAACTTAACAATAACCCAAACCCTAACCCTAACACTAACCCTCACCCTACCACTAACCTTAACCCTAACCCTAACCTTCACACTAAACTTAACCCTACCCCTCAGCATACACCTCACCCTAAACCTAACCCTAATCCTAATCCTCTCCCTCTCTCTAACCCTAACCCTCAACCTCAATCTAGCCCTCAACTTAACCCTAACCCTAAACCTAACCCTCACCCTAACCCTAACCCTCACACTATCCCTAACCCTCACCCTGACCCTAACCCTAAACCTAACCCTCACCCTAACCCTCACCCTAACCTTAACCCTAACCCTAACCCTCACCCTACGCCTCACCCTTACCCTAAATCTAACCCTAAACCTATCCCTAACCCTCACCCTGACCTTAAGCCTAAACCTAACCCAAACCCTAAACCTAACCGTAACCCTCACGCTAACCCTCACCCTAAACCCAAACCTAACCTTCACCATAAACCTCACCCTAACCATAACCCTACCTCTCACCCTAACCCTCATCCTAACCCTAACACTAACCCGCACCATCACCCTAACCCTAACCCTAACCCTCACCCTCACCCAAACCCTCACCATCACCCTCACAGTCACCCTCAACCTCAGTCTAACCCTAACCCTAATCCTAACCCTAACCTTCACCCTCACCCCTACCCAACTCTAACCCTAACCCAACTCTAACCCTCACCCTAACTCTAACCCTAACACAACCCTAACCCTCACACAAACACTAACCTTTACCCTAAACCTTACCCTAACCCTCACCCTAACCCGAAATGTAACCCTAACCCTCACCCTAAACCTCACCCTAACCCAAACTCTAACCCTAACCCTCACCCACACCCTAAACCTCACCCTAACCATTATCCTCACCCTAACACTGACCCTAAACTTAACCCTAACCCTCACACTAATCCTAACCCTTACCCTAACCCTAAACCTAAATTTCCCCCTATCCCTCACCCTAACCCTAATCCTAACCCAAACACTCACCCTAACCCTAACCCTCACCCTCACCCTAACCCTCACCGTCACCCTAACCCTCACCCTAACCCTAACCCTAACCCTGTATCTCACCCTATCACTATCCCTAACCCGAACCCTGAAACTCACCCTACCCTTAGCTAACACTAACCCTCACTCTCACCCTCACTGTCACCCAAACCTCATCCTAACCCTAACCCTCAACCACACCCTAAACCTCACCCTCACACGAACCCTCACCCTCACTCTAACCCAAAAACATCACCCTTAACCGAACCATCAACCCAACCCTAACCCTCACCCTAATCCTAACCATCACCCTCACCCTTACCCTCACCCTCACCCTAAACCTTACTCTCACCCTAAACCTAACCCGATCCTTCACCTTCACCCTAACCCTAACCCTAACACTAAACCTACCCTCAACCTCACCCTAAACCTAACCCTAACCTTCAACCTCACCCTAACACTCACCATCACCCTAACCCTAACCCTAACCCTCACCCACACCCTCACCCTCACCCTCACCCGAACACTCACCCTCACACTAACCCACACCCTCACCCTAAACATCACTCTAACCTTAACCTTCACCCTAACCCTAACCCTAACCCTCACCCTAACCCTAACCTAAACCTCAAACTCACCCTAACCCTATCCCTCACCCTCACCCCACCCTAAACCTAACCCTAACCCTCACCCTAAGCCTAACCCTAACCCTAACCCTCACCCTCACCTTCACCCTAACCCTAACCCTACCTTTCACCTTAATCCTCACCCTAAGCTAATCCTATAACTCACCCTCACCCTAACCCTAACCTTAACACTAACCCTAGCCCTCACCCTAAGCCTAATCCTAACCCTAACCCTAACCCTCACCCTCAGCCTAATCCTAAACCTGACCCTAACCCTCACCCTAACTCTCAGCCTAACACTAACCCTAACCCTCACCCTCACCTTCAGCCTAACACTAATCCTAACCCTAACCCTAACCCTAGCCCTAAATTTCACGCTAACCCTCACCCTAACCCAAACCTAACCCTCACCTTAACTCTAACCCTAACCAAAACCTACCCTCCCCTAAACCTAAACCAAACTCTAAATCTTACCCTAAACCTTACCCTCAACAGAAACCTAACTCTAACCCTAACCCTCTCCCTAACTCTCACCCTAACCCTCACCCTCACCTTTACACTCACCCTAACCCTCACCCTAACCCTAATACTAACCCTAACACTCACCCTCACCCTAACCCTCACCCGGACCCTTACCCTCACCCTAAACCGAACCCTAACCCTAACCCTCACAGTAAACCTAACCTTCACCCTAACACTAACCCTAACCCTAACCCTAAACCTCACAATAAACCTAACCCTCACGCTAGCCCTAACCATACCCCTGAGCCTAATCCTCACACTAACCCTAACCCTAAACCTACACCTCACCCTAAGCCTAACCCTAACCCTAACCCTCAACCTCACCCTAGCCCTCAGCTAACACTAACCCTAACCCTAACCCTCACCCACACACTAACCCTCACTCTAACCGAAACCCTAACCCTCACCCTCATCCTACGCCTCACCATAACAATAACCCTGAGCCTAACCCTCACCCTCACCCTAACCCTCACCCTAACCCTTACCCTCACACTAACCCTCACACTAACCTAACCCTAACTTTCACCTTAATCCTCACCCTTACCCTAACCCGATCCCTCACCCTCACCCTAAGCCTAACCCTAACCCTAACCCTCACCCTAAGTCTAACGTTAACCCTAAACCTCACCCCAATCCTAAGCCTAACCCTCACCCTCACCCTCAGCCTAACACTAACCCTAACCATAACCCTCACCATCACCCTCACCCTCACCCTAACCCTAACCCTAACCCTCACACTTTCCCTAACCCTAATCCTTATCCTCACCCTAACCCTAAAGCTAACCCTAACCCTAACCCTCACACTAACCCCAACCCTCACCCTAACCCTAACCCTAAACCTCACCCTCACCCTAACCCTCACGCTAACCCTTACCCTCAGCCTAACACTAGCTCTAACCTAACCCTAGCCCTCACACTAAACCTAACACTTACCCTTATCCTAAACCTCACCCTAACCCTAACCCTAACCCTAACCCTCACAGTCACCCTAATCCTCACTTTAAACCTTACCCTCACCCTGAACCTTACCCTCAAACTAACCCTGACCCTCAACCTAAACCTAACCCTAACCCTCACCATCACCCTCACCCTCTACCTAACCCTAACCCTAACCCTAACCCTCAATGTAACCCTAACCCTCACCCTAACTCTAAACCTCACTCTAACCCTTACGCTCACTCTAACCCTCACCCTAACCCTAACCTTAACCCTCACCTTAACCATCACCCTTAACCTAACCCTAATCCTAACCCTCACCCTGACCCTCACCTTCACCTTCAGCCTAAACCTAACCCTAACCCTAACTCTAACCCTAACCCTCACACTAAACCTAACCCTCCCCCTAACTCTAAACCTAACCCTAACCCTAACCCTAACCCTCAGACTAAACTGAACCCTCATGATAACCCTATCCCAGCCCTCAGCCTAACCCTCACCCTAACACTAACCTTAACCCTAAACCTCACCCTATCTCTAACCCTAACCCTAACCCTCACCCTCACCCTAGCCCTCACCCTAACACTGACCCTAACCCTAACGCTCACCCTAACCCTCACCCTCACCCTAAACGTAACCCTCACCCTCACCCTAAATGTAACCCTCACCCTAACCCGCACCCTCACCTTCAGCCTAAACATAACCCTAACACTGATCCTAAACTTAAACCTCACCCTCACTCTCAAGCTAACTCTAACCTTAACCCTAAACCTAAACCTCACCTTAATCCTAAAGCTAACCCTAACCCTCACCCTCACCCTAAAGCTCACCCAACCCCTTACCCTCACCCTCACCCTAACCCCAAACCTAACCTTCACCATAACCCTCAAACTAACCATAACCCTACCTCTCAACCTAACCCTCATCCTAACCATAACCCTAACCCGCACACTCACCCTCACCTTAACCCAAACCCTAACCCCAACACTCACCCTAACCCAAAACCTCACCATCACCCTCACCCTCACCCTCACCCTCAGTCTAACCCTAACAATAATCCTAACCCTAACCCTCACCCTCACCCTCACCCAAACTCTAAGCCTAACCCAACCTTTAACCTCACCCTAACTCTAACCCTAACCCAACCCTAACCCTCACCCTAACCCTAACCATTACACTAAACCTTACCCTAACCCTCACCCTAACCCGAAACCTAACCCTAACCCTAACCCTCAATTTCACCCTAACCCTCACACTAACCCTAATGCTAACCCAAACCCTCACCCTAACCCTAACCCTCACCCTCACCCTCACCCTAACCCTCAAGGCACCCTAACCCTCACCGTAACCCTAACCCTAACCCTGCACCTCACCCTATCTCGATCTCTAACCCTAACCTCAACCTCACCCTAGCCCTCAGCTACCACTAACCCTAACTCTCACCCTCACGGTCACCCTAAACCTCACCCTAACATTAACCCTCAACCACACCCTATACTTCACCATCACACGAACCCTCACCTTCACCCTAAACATCACCCTAACCTTAACCTTCACCCTAACCCTAACCCTAACCCTCATCCTAACCCTAACCCTAAACCTCAAACTCACCCTAACCCTATCACTCACCCTCACCCCACCCTAAATCTAACCGTAACCCTGACCCTAAACCTCACCCTAAGCCTAACCCTAACCCTAAGCCTAACCCTAACCATAAACCTATACCTCACCCTCACCCTAACCCTAACCCTAACTTTCACCCTAATCCTCACCCTTAACTAACCCTATCCCTCACTCTCACCCTAACCCAAACCCTAACCCTAAACCTAACACTCACCCTAAGCCTAACCCTAACCCTAACCCTAACCCTCACCCTCAGCCTAATCCTAAACCTGACCCTTACCATCACCCTCACCCTCAGCCTAACCCTAACCCTAAATCTAACCCTAACCCTCAACCTAACCCTAATCCTCACCGTAACTCTAAACCTCACCCTAACCCTTACGCTCACACTAACCCTCACTCTAACCCTAATCTTAACCCTCACCTTAACCCTCACCCTTAACCAAACCTTAAACCCTAACCCTCACTCTCACCCTCACCTTCACCCTCAGTCTAACCCTAACCCTAACCCTAACCCTCACACTAAACCTAACCCTCCCCCAACCCTAACCCTAACCCAAACCCTAACTGCAACCCTCACACTAAACGTAACCCTCATGATAACCTTAACCCTACACCACAGCCTAACCCTCACCCTAACACTAACCTTAACCTTAAACCTCACCCTATCCCTAACCCTAACCCTAACCCTCACCTTCACCATAGCCCTCACCCTAACACTGACCCTAACCCTAACCCTAACCCTAACCCTCACCCTCAGCCTAATCCTAAACCTGACCCTTAACATCACCCTCACCCTCAGCCTAACCCTAACCCTAAATCTAACCCTAACCCTCAACCTAACCCTAATCCTCACCGTAACTCTAAACCTCACCCTAACCCTTACGCTCACACTAACCCTCACCCTAACCCTAATCTTAACCCTCACCTTAACCCTCACCCTTAACCAAACCTTAAACCCTAACCCTCACTCTCACCCTCACCTTCACCCTCAGTCTAACCCTAACCCTAACCCTAACCCTCACACTAAACCTAACCCTCCCCCAACCCTAACCCTAACCCAAACCCTAACTGCAACCCTCACACTAAATGTAACCCTCATGATAACCTTAACCCTACACCACAGCCTAACCCTCACCCTAACACTAACCTTAACCTTAAACCTCACCCTATCCCTAACCCTAACCCTAACCCTCACCTTCACCATAGCCCTCACCCTAACACTGACCCTAACCCTAACCCTAACCCTAACCCTCACCCTCAGCCTAATCCTAAACCTGACCCTTAACATCACCCTCACCCTCAGCCTAACCCTAACCCTAAATCTAACCCTAACCCTCAACCTAACCCTAATCCTCACCGTAACTCTAAACCTCACCCTAACCCTTAAGCTCACACTAACTCTCACCCTAACCCTAATCTTAACCCTCACCTTAACCCTCACCCTTAACCAAACCTTAAACCCTAACCCTCACTCTCACCCTCACCTTCACCCTCAGTCTAACCCTAACCCTAACCCTAACCCTCACACTAAACCTAACCCTCCCCCAACCCTAACCCTAACCCAAACCCTAACTGCAACCCTCACACTAAACGTAACCCTCATGATAACCTTAACCCTACACCACAGCCTAACCCTCACCCTAACACTAAACTTAACCTTAAACCTCACCCTATCCCTAACCCTAACCCTAACCCTCACCTTCACCATAGCCCTCACCCTAACACTGACCCTAACCCTAACCCTCACCCTAACCCTCACCCTCACCCTAAACGTAACCCTCACCCTCACCCTAACCGTAAACCTCACCCTCACCCGCACCCTCACCTTCAGCCTAAACATAACCCTAACACTAATCCTAACCCAAACCCTCACCCTCACCCTCAAGCTAACTCTAACCTGTACCCTAAACCTAAAGCTCACCCTAACCCTAACGCTAACCCTAACCCTCACCCTCACCCTAAACCTCACCCAACCCCTTACCCTCACCCTAACCCGAACCCTAAACCTAAACCAAACCCTCACAATAATCCGAACCCTCACCCTAACCCTAATCCTACACCTCACCCTAACCTTCAACCTAACACTAACCCTAACACTAAACATCACCCTAACCCTAAACCTAATCCTCACCCTCACCCCAACCCTCATTGTCACCCTAACCCTCAACCTAATCCTAACCTTCACCCACACACTATCTCTCACCCTCACCCGAACACTCACCCTCACACTAACCCTCACCCTCATCCTATACATCATCCTAACCATAACCCTCACCTTAACCCTAAACCTATCCCTCACCCTAACCCTAACACTCTCCCAAACACTCAAGCTCACCCTAATCCTTTCCCTAACCCGAACCCTAACCATAACCATAACCCTCAACCTTACCCTCACCCTAACCCTAACCTTAACCCTAACCCTCACCCTCTACTTCAGCCTCACCTCAGCATAACCCTAACCCTAACCCTAATCCTACCCTAACCCTCACCCTCACCCTAACCCTAACCTTAACCCTAACCCTCGCCCTAACCCTAACCCTACATTAACCATAACACTCACCCTAACCTTCACCTTAACGCTAACCCTAACCCTAACCCGCACCCTCAGGCTAAACCTCACCCTAACCTTTACCCTCACCCTAACCCTAACCCTAAACTTACCCTAACCCTCACACTAAACCTAACCCTCACCCTAACCCTAACCATACCCCTCACCATAACCCTCATCCTAACCCTAACCCTTACCCTAACCCTCACCCTAAACCTAACCCTAACCCTTAACCTAACACTAACCCTAACCCTCACCCTCACCCTCACCTTCATCCTAACCCTAATCCTAACCCTAACCCTCACCCTCAACTTCACCCTAACTCTAACCCTAACCCTAACCTTCACCCTCAACCTAAATCTCACCCTAAACATTACGCTAACCCTAACATTATCCCTCACACTAACCCTTACCCTAATCCTATCCCTAAACCTAACCCTCACACTAACCCTAACCCTCACCCTAACCCTAACCCTACCCCTCACGCTAACCCACACCCTATCACTAGCAATAAACCTAACCCTAAACCTAACCCTCATCCTAACCCTAACCCTAACCATAACACTCACCCTAACCCTAACCCTAACCCTAACACTCACCCTCACCCTCACCCTCAGCCTAACCCTAATCCTCACCCTAAACATTACCCTCACCATACCCTAACCAAAACCCTAACCCTAACCCTCACCCTAACCCTAACACTCACCCAAACCCTAAACCTAACCCTCACCCTCACCCATAAACTCACCCTAACCATTATTCTCACCCTAGCGCTGACCCTAACCCTAACTGTAACCCTCACACTAATCCTAACCCTAACCCTAACCCTAGCCCTAAATTTCACACTAACCCTCACCCTAACCCTAATCCTAACCCAAACCCTCACCCTAACCCTAACCCTCACCCTCACCATCACCCTAACCCTCAAGCTAACCCTAACCCTAACCCTGCACCTCACCCTATCCCTATCCCAAACCCTAACTCTCAACTTCACCCTAGCCCTCAGCTAACACTAACCCTAACTCTCACCCTCACCGTCACCCTAAACCTCACCTTACCCTAACCCTCAACCACACCCTAAACCTCACCCTCACACGAACCTCACCCTCACCCTAAACATCACCCTAACCTTAACCTTCACCCTAACCCTAAACCTCAAACTCACCCTAACCCTATCCCTCACCCTCACCCCACCCTAAACCTAAACGGAACCCTGACCTTAACCCTCACCCTAAGCCTAAGCCTAACCCTAACCCTAACCCTCAGCCTCACCCTAACCCTAAACCTTTCACCTTAATCCTCACCCTTGCCTAACCCTATCCCTCACCCTCACCCTAACCCAAACCCTAGCCCTAACCGTAACCCTCACCCTATGCCTAACCCTAACCCTAACCCTAACCCTCAACCTCAGCCTAATCCTAAACCTGACCCTCACCCTCACCCTCACCCTCAGCCTAACACTAACCCTAACCCTCACACTCACACTCAGATGACACTAAACCTAACCCTAAACCTAACACTCACCCTCACCCTCACCCGAACTCTAACCCTAATCCAACCATAACCCTCACCCTGACTCTAACCCTAACCCAATACTAATCCACCCCAACCCTAAACCTAACCCTAAACCTTACCCTAACCCTTATCGTCACCAGAAACCTAACCCTAACACTAACCCTCTCCCTAACCCTCACCCTAACCCTGACCCTAACCCTAACGATTAAACTAACCCTCCCTCACCCTAACCCTGACCCTAACCCTAACGATTAAACTAACCCTCCCTCACCCTAAACCTCACCCTAACCCTTATCCTCACCCTAACCCTGACCCTAATCCTAACCCTCACAGTAATCTTAACCCTAATCCTAACCCAAATCTTCACCCTCACCCTAACCCTAACCCTAAACCTCACCCTCACCCTAACCCTAACCCTAAACCTCACCCTCACACTAACCCTCACCCTAACCCTAACCCTAAACATCCCCCTAAACCAAACCCTCACCCTAAACCTAACCCTCACCCTAACGCTAACCCTAAACCTCACCCTAACCCTAACCCTAACCCTCACACAAACCCTAACCCTAAGCCTAACCCTAAAACTAATATTAACCCTAAACCTAATTCTCACCTTCACCCTCACCCTAAGGCTAACCCTAACCCTCACCCTCACAATCACCCTAAACCTAACCCTAACCCAAACCCTCACCCTAACCCTCACCCTCACCATACCCAATCCCTCACCCTCACCCTCACCCTAAACCTAACTCTAACCCTAACCCTAACTCTCACGCTAACCCTACCCCTAACCCTAACGCTAACACTCACCCTCACCCTAAGTCTATCCCTAACACTCTCCCTCTCCCTCACACTCAGCCTAACACTAAGCATAACCCAAACCCTCACGCTCACCCTAAACCTAACCCTAACGCTCACCCTAACCCTAACCCTAACCTCAACCTCACCCCAACCCTCACCGTCACCCTAACAAGCACCCTAATGCTAACCCTCACCCACACCGTAGCCCTTAACCTCACCCGAACACTCACCCTCACACTAAAGCACACCCTCAACCTAAACATCACCCTAACACTAACCCTCACCCTAACTAACCCTCACCCTAACCCTAACCATAACCCTAACCGTCACCCTAATCCTCACCCTCACCCTAACCCTAACCCTAAACCTAACCCTCACACTAAACTTGTCCCTCACCCTTACCCTAACCCTCACCCTAATCCTAACACTAACAATAACCTCACCCTCACACTAATCCTCACTCTAAATATTACCCTCACCCTCAACATTACCTTCACACTAACCCTAACACTCAACCTAAACATAAACCTAAACCTCACCATCACCCTCACCCTCAGCCTAACCCTAACCCTAACACTAATCCTAACCCTAAGCCTCACCCTAAAGCTCACCCTCAACCTCACCCTCACTCTCACCCTAACACTAACCCTCACCATAACCCTCACTCTAACCCTAATAATGACCCTAACACTCACTCTCACCCTAACCCTCACCCGAACCCTTAACCTCACCCTAACCCTCACCCTAACCATAATACTAACCCTAACACTCACCCTCACCCTAACCCTCACCCGAACCCTTACCCTGACCCAACCTGAACCCTAACCATAATCCTCACAGTAAACCTAACCTTCACCCTAACACTAACCCTAACCCTCACAATAAACCTAACCCTCACGCTAACGCTAAACCTACCCCTGAGCCTAACCCTCACACTAACCTAACCCTAAACCTACACCTCACCCTATCCCTAACCCTAACCCTAACCCTCAACCTCACCCTAGCCCTCAGCTAACACTAACCCTAACCCTAACCCTCACCCTCACTCTAACCCTAACACTCTCCGTAACCCTAACCCTCACCCTGAACCTAACCCTCAGCCTAACCCTAACCCTAACCCTCACCCTCACACTAATCCTCACTCTAACCGAAACCCTAATCTTCACCCTCAGCCTATGCCTCACCATAACAATAACCCTAAGCCTATCCTTCACCCTCATCCTAACCCATACCCTCACACTAATCCTCACCCTAACCTAACCCTAAGTTTCACCTTAATCCTCACACTTAACCTAACCCGATCCCTCACCCTCACCCTAACCCTAGCCCTCAACCTAAGCATAACCCTAACTCGAACCCTAACCTTCACCCTAATTCGAACCCTAAATCTCACCCTCACCCTCACCCTCAGCCTAACACTAACCCTAACCCTAACCCTCAACCTCACTCTAACCCTAACCCTAACTCTTACCCTAACCCTCACACTATCTCTAACCCTAATCCTTATCCTCACCCTAACCCTAATGCTAACCCTAACCCTAACCCTCACACTAACCCTAACCCTCACCCTAACCCTAACCCTAATTCTCACCCTCACTCTAACCGTTATCCTTATCCTAACCCTCACACTAAACCTTTGCTCACCCTAACCCTAACCCTCACCCTAAACCTAACCCTAACACTAACCCTCACCCTCACACTAATCCTCACCCTAAATCTTAGCCTCAAACTCACCCTTACCCTCACACTAACCCTAACACTCAACCTAACCATAAACCTAACCCTCACCTTCACCCTCACCCTCAGCCTAACCCTAAACCTAACACTAATCCTAACCCCAACCCTCAACCTCATTCTCACCCTCAACCTCACCCTCACCCTCACCCTAACACTAATCCTAAACCTAACCCTCACCCTAAAGCTAACGCTCACCCTGAACTTAACCCTAACCCTCACCGTCACACTCACCCTAACCCTAAACCTAACCCTAATCATAACCCTCACCCTAACCCTCATTCTAACCCTACTACTAACCCTAACACTCACCCGAACCCTAACACTCACCCGAACCCTAACCCTAACCCTCACAGTAAACCTAACCTTCACCCTTACACTAACCCTAACCCTAACCCTAACCCTCACACTAAACCTAACCCTCATGCTAACCCTAACCCTAACCCTCACCCTAACCCTCACCCTCACCCTCAGCCTAACACTAACCCTACCCCTAACACTCACACTGTGCCTAACCCTAATACTTATCCTCACCCTAACCCTAACCCTAATGCTAACCCTAACCCTCACACTAAACCTAACCCTCATGCTAACCTTAACCCTACCCCTCATCCTAACCCTCACCCTCACCCTCACCCTCAGCCTAACCCTAACCCTAACCCTCAAACTATGCCTAACCCTAATCCTTATCCTCACCCTAACCCTAACCCTAATTCTAACCCTAACACTCACACTAACCCTAACCCTCACCCTCACCCTAACCCTAATTCTCACCCTCACCCTAACCCTTACCCACAGCCTAACACAAACTCTAACCCTAACCCTAACCCTCACACTGAACCTATCCCTCACCATGACCCTAACCCTAACCCTAACCCTAACCCTCACCCTCACCCACACCTTCATCCTAACCCTAATCCTAACCTTAACCCTCATCCTCAACCTCAACCTAACTCTAACCCTAACCCTAACCCTCACCCTCACCCTAAACTTCACCCTAAACATTACCCTAAACCTAACCCTAACAGTAACCCTCGCACTAACCCTTACCCTAATCCTAGCCCTAAACCTAACCCTCACATTAACCCTAAACCTCACCCTAACCCTAACCCTACTCCTCACGCAAACCCACACCCTATCCCTAACACTAACCTTAACCCTCACCCTAAGCCTAACTCTCACCCTCACCCTAACCTTCACCCTCACACTAAACCTAGCCCTACCCCTCACCCTAACCCTCATCCTAACCCTAACCCTAATTCTCACCCTAACCCTAACCCTAACCCTAACACTCACCCTCACCCTCACCCTCAGCCTAACCCTAACCCTCAACCTAAACATTACCCTCACCGTACCCTAACCATAACCCTAAACCTAACCTTCATCCTCAGCCTAATCCTAAACCTGACCCTCACCCTCACCCTCACCCTCAGCCTAACACTAACCCTCACCCTCACACTCAGCCTACACTAAACCTAACCCTAACCCTAACACTCACCCTCACCCTCACCCGAACTGTAACACTATCCCAACCCTAACCCTCAACCTAACTCTAACCCTAACCCAAACCTAACCCTCCCCAACCCTAAACCTAACCCTAAAACTTACCCTAACCCTTACCCTGACCAGAAACGTAACCCTAACCCTCTCCCTAGCCCTCACCCTAACCCTCACCCAAACCCTAACGCTAACCCTAACCCTCCCTCACCCTAAACCTCACCCTAACCATTATCCTCACCCTAACCCTGACCCTAACCCTAACCCTAACCCTCACACTAATCCTAACCCTAACCCTAACTCTAAGTTTCCTCCTAACTCTCACTCTAACCCTAACCCTAACCCTAACCCAAACCCTCACCCTCACCCTAACCCTAACCCTAAACTTCACCCTCACCCTAACCCTCACCGTCACCCGAATCCTCACCCTATCCCTAAACCTCAACCACACCCTAAACCTCACCCTCAACCGAAACCTCACCTGAAACCTAACCCTAAACGTCACCCTAAACCGTACCCTCACCCTAACCCTAACCCTCACCCTAACCCTAACCCTAAACCTCACCCTAACCCTAACCCTCACCCTCACACTCACCCTAACCCTCACCCTCACACTCACCCTCACCCTAAGCCTAACCCTAAAACTAACACTAACCCTAAACCTAACTCACCTTCACCCTCACCCTAACTCTAACCCTAACCCTAACCCTAACCCTCACCCTCACAATCACCCTAAACCTAAACCTAACCCAAACCCTCACCCTAACCCTCACCCTCACCATACCCAATCCCTCACCCTCACCCTCACCCTAAACCTAACTCTAACCCTAACCCTAACTCTCACGCTAACCCTACCCCTAACCCTAACGCTAACACTCACCCTCACCCTAAGCCTATCCCTAACACTCTCCTTCACTCTCACCCTCAGCCTAACACTAAGCATAACCCAAACCCTCACCCTCACCCTAAAACTAACCCTAATGCTCACCCTAACCCTAACCTCAACCTCACCCTAACCCTCATTGTAACTCTAACCCGCACCCTAACGCTAACCCTCACCCACACCGTAACCCTTAACCTCACCCCAACACTCACCCTCACACTAACGCACACCCTCACCCTAAACATCACCCTAACACTAACCCTCACCCTAAACCTAACCATAACCCTAACCGTAACCCTAATCCTCACCCTCACCCTAACCCTACCCTAAACCTAACCCTCACACTAAACCTGTCCCTCACCCTTACCCTAATCCTAACACTAACATTAACCCTCACCCTCACACTAATCCTCACCCTAAATGTTACCCTCACCCTCAACCTTACCCTCACACTAACCCTAACACTCAACCTAACCATAAACCTAACCGTCACCATCACCCTCACCCTCAGCCTAACCCTAACCCTAACACTGATCCTAACCCTAAGCCTCACCCTAAAGCTCACCCTCAACCTCACTCTCACCCTCACCCTAACACTAACCCTAAACCTCACCCTAACCCTCACCCGAAAACTTACCCTCACCCTAACCCTCACCCTAACCCTAATACTAACCCTAACACTCACCCTCACCCTAACCCTCACCCGAACCCTTACCCTGACCCAACCTGAACCATAACCATAATCCTCACAGTAAACCTAACCTTCACCCTAACACTAACCCTAACCCTAACGCTCACATTAAACCTAACCCTCACTCTAACCCTAACCCTACCCCTGAGCCAACCCTCACACTAACCCTAACCCTACACCTCACCTTATCCCTAACTCTAACCCTAACCCTCAACCTCAACCTAGCCCTCAGCTAACACTAACCCTAACCCTAACCCTCACCCTCACCCTAACCCTAACACTCTCCCAAACCCTAACCCTCACACTGAACCTAACCCTCAGCCTAAACCTAACCCTAACCCTCACCCTCACGCTAACTCTCACTCTAACCGAAACCCTAACCTTCACCCTCAGCCTAAGCCTCACCATAACAATAATCCTAAGCCTAAACTTCACCCTCACCCTAACCCTCACCCTAACCCTTACCTCACACTAACCCTCACCCTAACCTAACCCTAACTTTCACCTTAATCCTCACCCTTAACCTAACCCGATCCATCACCCTCACCCTAACCCTAACCCTAAACCTCACCCTAAGCCTAACCCTAACCCTAACCCTCACCCTAATCCGAACCCTAACCCTCACCCTCACCCTCACCCTCAGCCTAACACTAACCCTACCCCTACCCCTCACCCTCACCCTCTCCCAAACCCTTACCCTAACCCTCACACTATCCCTAACCCTAAACCTCACCCTAAAGCTAACGCTCACCCTAAACTTAACCCTAATGCTAACCCAAACCCTCACACTAACCCTAACCCTAATTCTCACCCTCACCCTAACCCTTACGCTCACCCTAACACTAACCCTAACCCTAACCCTAACCCTCACACTAAATCTATCCCTCACCCTAAACCTAACCCTAACACTAACCCTTACCTTCAGCCTAACCCTAACCCTAACACTAATCCTAACACTAACCCTCACCCTCAGGCTTACCCTAAACCTAACCCTAACCCTAACCCTCACCCTAACGCTAAAGCTAACAATAACCCTATCCCTAATCCTAACCCTGAACCTCACCCTAACTCTAACCTTAATCCTCACCCTCACCCTTAACCTAACCCTAACCATAACCCTCACACTAAACTTAACCCTCACCCTTACCTAACCCTCTCCCTAACCCTAACCCCAATGCTCAAAATCACCTTAATTCTCACTCTAAACCGTACCCTCACCCTCAACCTTACCCTCAAACTAACCCAAAACCTCAACCTAAACCTAACCCTAACAGTCACCATCACCCTCACCCTCAGCCTAACCCTAACCCTAACCCTCAACCTAACCCTAACCCTCACCCTAACTCTAAACCTCACTCTAAAACTTATGCTCACACTAACCCTCACCGTAACTCTAACCTTAACCCGCACCTTAACCCTCACCCTTAACCTAACCCTAACCCTAACCCTCACCCTCACCCTCACCTTCACCCTCAGCCTAAACCTAACCCTAACCCTAACCCTAACCCTCACATTAAACCTGACCCTCACCCTAACCCTAAACCTAACCCTAACCCTCACACTAAACGTAACCCTCATGATAACCTTAACCCTACACCTCAACCTAACCCTCACCCTAACACTAACCTTAACCTTAAACCTCACCCTATCCCTAACCCTATCCCTAACCCTCACCCTCACCCTAGCCCTCACCCTAACACTGACCCTAACCCTAACCCTCACCCTAACCCTCACCCTCACCTGAAACGTAACCCTCACCCCCACCCTAACCGTAACCCTCACTCTCAACCGCACCCTCACCTTCAGCCTAAACATAACCCTAACAGTAATCCTAACCCTAAACCTCACCCTCACCCTCAAGCTAACTCTAACCTTTACCCTAAACCTAAAGCTCACCCTAACCCTAGTGCTAACCCTAACCCTCACCCTCACACTAAACCTCACCCAACCCCTTACCCTCACCCTTAACCGAACCCTAAACCAAACCCTAACCCTCACACTAATCTGAACTCTACCCTAACCCTAATCCTACACCTCACCCTAACCCTCACCCTAATACTAACCCTCGACCTAACCATCACCCTAACCCTAACCCTAATCCTCACTCTCAGCCCAAAACTCATTGTCACCCTAACCCTCATCCTAATCCTAACCTTCACCCACACACTAACTGTCACCCTCACCCGAAACCACACCCTCACCCTATATATCATCCTAACCATAACCCTCACCTCAACCCTAAACCTATCCCTCACCCTAACCCAACCCTCACCCTAACCCTCATGCTCACCCTAATCCTCTCCCTAACCCTAAACCTAACCCTAACTATAACCCTTCCCCTTACCCTCACCCTCACCCTAACCCTAACCCTAACCCTCACCCTCAACTTCAGCCTCACCCTCAGCCTCACCCTCAGCCTAACCCTAACCCTAACCCTAATCCTACCCTAACCCTCACCCTCACCCTAACCCTCACTTTAACGCTAAACCTAACCTTAACCCTCACCCTCACGCTAACCCTCACCCTTACCCTTACACTCACCCTAACCCTACCCTAAACCTCAAACTAAACCTAACCCTCACCCTAACCCTAACCATACGCCTGACCATAACCTTCATCCTAACCCTAACCCTTACACTTACCCTCACCCTAAACCTAACCCTAACCCTAACCCTAACCCTCACACACATCCTCACACTCAGCTTAACCCTAATCCTAACCCTAACCCTCAACCTCACCCTAAACATTACCCTATCCCTAACCCTAACAATAACCCTCACACTAACCCTTACCCTTATCCTATCCCTAAACCTAACGCTCACACTAACCCTACCCCTCACCCTAACCCTAAACCTACCCCTCACGCTAAGCCACAACCTATCCCTTACCCTAACCCTAACCCTCACCCTAAACCTAACTCTTACCCTCACCCTCACCCTAAACCTAACCCTGCCCCTCACCCTAACCCTCATCCTAACCCTGACCCTAAACTTCAACCTCACCGTCAGGCTAACCCTAAACCTAATCCTCACCCTAACCCTAAATCTAACACTCACCCTCACCCTAACCCTCACCCTAACTCTTATCCTCACTCTAACACTACACCTAACTCTAATCCTAACCCTCACACTAACCCTAACACTCACCCTAACCCTAACCCTAACACTAACCCTAACCCTCACCCTAACCCTAACACTCACCCAAACCCTAACCCTAACATTAACCCTAACCCTCACCCTAATCCTAACCATAAACATAACCCTAAACCTCACCCTACAACTAACCATAACCCTAAACATAAACATAACCCTAAACCTCACCCTACCACTCACCTTAACCCTAAACCTAGCCCTCACCCTCACCGTAACACTCACCCTAACTCTTACCCTAACACTAACCCTCACCCTCACCATCACCCTAACACTCAACCGAACCCTAACACTCACCCACACCCTAACCCTCATCCTCACCCTCACCCTCACCCTCACCTTCACCCTAAACATCACCCTAAACCTAACCCTCACCCTAACCCTAACCCTAACCCTCAACCGAACCCTAAACCTCACCTTCACACTAAACCTAAGCCTAACCCTAATCGTAACACTAAAACTAAACCTAAACCTAACCCTCACCCTCACACTAAACCTAACCTTAAACCTCACCCTCACACTCACCCTAACCCTAACCGTAAACCTAACCCTCACCCTCACCCTAACCCTCACCCTAACTGTTACCCTCATCCTAACCCTAAACCTAACCCTAATCCTAACCCTCACACTAACCCTAATACTCACCCTAATACTAACCCTAACACTAACCCTAAACCTCACCATAACCCTCACCCTAACCCTAACCATAACCCTAACCTTAACCCTCACCCTACCTCTCACCATACCCCTTACCCTAACCCTAACTCACCCTCACCCTAACCCTTACACTAACCCTATACCTCACCCTCACCCTAACCCTAAACCTAACCCTAACCTCACCCTAATCCTCACCCTAACCCTAACCGTAACCCTAACCCTCATCCTAAACCTAACACTCACCCTCACCCTAATCCTAAACCTAAACCTCACCCTAACCCTAAGCCTCAACCTAGAACTCACCCTAAACCTAACCCTAATCCTTACCCTCACCCTCACCCTAACCCACACCCTAACACTTACCCTCACCCTAAACCTCACGCTAACCCTCACACTAACCTTAACCCTCACCCTAATCCTAACCTAAGTCCTAAACCTAACCCTCACCCTAACAATCACCCTAACCCTAACCCACACCCTATACCTAACCCAAACCCTAGAACTCACCCTAACCCTAACCCTAAACCTCATCCTCACCCTCACCCACTCCCTAGCTCTCACCTTCACCCGAACTCTCACCCTCACCCTAACACTCACCCTCACGCTAAACCTCACCCTAACCCTAACCCTCAGCCTAACCCTAAGCCTAACACTCACCCTGACACAAACCCTCACCCTAAACCTCACCGTCACCCGAATCCTCACCCTAAACCTAACCTAACCCAAACCCTCAACCTCACCCTAAACTTCACCCTCACCGTAACCCTAACCCTAACCCTCAACCTAACCCTCTCCCTAACTCTAACCCTAACCCTAAACCTCACCCTCACCCTTACCCTAACCCTCACCCTCACGATCACACTAACCCTACTCCTCACCCTCACCCTCACCCAAACTTCAACCTAACCCTATCCCAAAACCTAATCCTAACCTTAACCCTCACCCTTACCCTAATCCTCACCCTCACCCTAACCCTCACCCTCACCCTCAACCTTACCCTAACCCTAACCCTCACTCTAACCCTAACCCTCACCCTAACCCTAACCCCATCCCTCACCCTCACCCTCAACCTAACCCTAACGATAAACTTAACCCTCACCCTAACCCTATTGCTAAACCTAATCCTCACCCTTAGACTAACCCTCACCCTAACCCTTACCCTCACCCTATACCTAACCCTAACCGTAACCCTCACCCTCATCCTAACCCTCACTCTAACTCTAACCCTATCCCTCACTCTAACCCTCACCCTAACCTTAACCCTAAACCTCATCCTAAATCTAACCCTAACCCTAAACCTAACCTTCACCCTAACCCTAACACTAACCCTCACCCTAAACCAAACCCTCACACTCTCCCTCACCCACACCCTAAACCTAACCATACCCATCACCATAAACCTCATCCTAACCCTAAATCAAACCCTAACACTTACCCTAACCATAAACCTAACCCCAACCCTCACCCTCACCCTCAACCTAGCCTAACCCTAACCCTAAACCTAATCCAAACCATAACCCTCACCCTAATTCTAACCCTAAACCTAACCTTCACCCTCACCCTCACCTTAACTCTAACCATTACCCTAACCCTCACCCTAACCATAACCCTCATCCTAACCCAAACCCTAACCCTCACCCGCACTCTAACCCTAACCCTAACCCTAACACTCACCCTAACCTTCAACCTAACACTAACGCTAACCCAAACCCTGACCCTCACCTTAAACCTCACCCTAAACCTTACCCTCACCCTAACCATAACCCTAACCCTCCCACTAATCCTGACTCATCATAACTCTAAACATACCCCTCACCTTAACCCTCACCCTAACCCTAACCCTAAACCTAACCCACACCCTCACCGTAACCCTCACCGTCACCCTAAACCTCACCCTAACCCTAGCCATCACCCACACCCTAAACCTCACCCAAACCCTCACCCTCACCCTAACCCTCACCCTCACCCTAAACATCACCCTAACCCTAACCCTCACCCTAACCCTAAACCTAAACTTCACCCTAACCGTAACCCTCATCCTAACCTTCAGGCTTACCCTAAACATCACCCTAACCCTAACCATAACCCTCACCCTTATCCTCACCCTAACCCTAACCCTAACCCTAACCCTCAACTTCAACTTCAGCCTCACCCTCAGCCTACCCCTAACCATCCTACCCTAACCCTCACCCTCACCCTAAACCTAACCTTAACATTAAACCTCACCCTAAACCTAAACCTAACATTAACCATAACCCTAACCCTAACCCTCACCCTCACGCTAACCCTCACCCTAACCCTTACCCTCACCCTAACGCTAACCCTAACCATCACACTAAACCTAACCTCACCCTCACCCTAACCACACCATTCACCATAACCCTCATCCTAACCCTAACCCTTATCCTAACCTCACCCTAAACCTAAACTTAACCCTTACCCTAACCCTAACCTTAACCCTCACCCTCACTCTCACCCTCAGCCTAACCCTAATCCTCACCCTCAGCCTCACCCTAAACATTACACTCACTCTAATCCTAACCCTAACAGTATCCCTCACACTAACCCTTACCCTAATCCTATCCCTAAACCTAACCCTCACATGAACCCTAGCACTCACCCTAACCCTAAACCTACCCCTCATGCTAACCCACACCCTATCCCTAACCCTAACCCTAATACTCACCCTAAGCCTAACTCTCACCCTCTCCCTCACCCTCACCCTAAACCTAGCCCTACCGCTCACCCTACCCTTCATCCTAACACTAAGCCTAACCCTCAACCTCACACTCAGCCTAACCCTGACCCTCACCCTAACATTTACCCTCACCATACCCTAACCATAACCCCAACCCTAACCCTGACCCTAACCCTAACACTCATGCAAACCCTAACCCTAACCCTCACCCTAACCCTCATCCTAACCCTAACCAAAAACATAACCCTAAACCTCACCCTACCACTCACCCTAACCCTAACCCTAACCCTCACCATCACCGTCACCCTAACACTCAACCTAACCCTAACCCTCACCCTCACCCTAACCCTCACCCTCACCCTCACCCCAAACATCACCCTAAACCTAACCCTCACCCTAACCCTAACCCTAACCCTCAACCTAACCCTAAACCTCACGCTCAACCTAAACCTAAACCCAACCCTAACCGGAACACTAAAACTAAACCTAAACCTAACCCTCACCCTCACCCTAAACCTAACCCTAAACCTCACCCTAACCTTAACCCTAAACCTAATCCTCACCCTAACCCTAAACCTAACACTCACCCTCACCCTAACCCTCACCCTAACCCTTACCCTCACCCTAACCCTAAACTTAACACTAATCCTAACCCTCACACTAACCCTAATACTCACCCTAACCCTAACCCTAACACTACCCCTAAACCTCACCGTAATGCTCACTCTAACCCTAACCATAACCCTAACGTTAACTCTCACCCTACCTCTCACCCTACCCTTAACCCTAACCCTTACCCTCACCCTAACCCTTACACTAACCCTAAACCTGACCCTCACCCTAACCCTAACCTCACCCTAACCCTAACCGTAACCTTAACCCTCGTCCTAAACCTAACACTCACCCTCACCCTAACCCGAAACCTAAACCTAACCCTCAAGCTACCCCTCACCCTCAGCCTACCCCTCACCCACCCCTCACCCTAACCCTTACCCTCACCCTAACCCTAAACCTAACCCTAACCTCACCCTAACCCTAACCGTAACCTTAACCCTCATCCTAAACCTAACACTCACCCTCACCCTAACCTGAAACCTAAACCTAACCCTCATGCTACCCCTCACCCTAAAGCTAACCCTAACCCTACCCCTCACCCTAACCCTCATCCTAACCCTCACCCTATCCCTAACACTCACCGTAATCTTAACCCTAACCCTAACCGTCACCCTCACCGTCACCCTCAGCCTAACGCTAACCGTCACCCTACCCTAACCCTAATCCTAACCCTAACCCTCACCCTAACCCTAAAACTCACCTTAATTGTAACCCTAACACTAATCTAACTCTCACCCTAACCCTCACCCTATCCCTAACCCTAATTATCACCCTACCACTCACCCTAACCGTAACCCTAACCCTAAATCTCTCCCTCACCTTAACACTCACCCTAACCCTTAACTTCACCCTAACCATCAGCCTAAACCTAACCCATACCCTAACCCTCACCCTCACCCTAACCATAACCATAACCCTAACCCTCAATCTAACCCTCATCTTAACCCTAACGCTAACACAAAACCTCACCCTCACCCTAAACCTCACCCTAAACTTTAACCTCAACCTAACCCTAACCCTAACCCTCACACTAAACCTAACCCTCACCCTAACCCTAAACATATCCCTCACCCTAACCCTCAGCCTAACACCAACCCTAACCCTAACCCTCACCCTAACCATAACCCTAAAAGAAACACTCACCCTAACCCTCACCGTCACCCTAACCCTCACCCTAACACTAACTCTCACCCACATCCTAACCCTCACCCTAACCCTAAACCTAAACCTCACCCTAACCCTGAGCCTCAACCTAGAACTCACCCTAAATCTAACCGTAAACCTAACCCTCACCCTCAACCTAACCCTCACCCTAACACTTACCCTCACCCTAAACCTCACGCTAACCCTCACACTAACCCTAACCCTCACCCTAACCCTAACCCTAAACTTAACCCTCACCCTCACCCACACCCTTGCTCTCACCTACACGCGAACTCTCACCCTCACCCTAACACTCACCCTCACGCTAAACCTCACCCTAACCCTAACGCTCAGCCTAACCCTAACCCTAACACTCACCCTGACCCAAACCCTCACCCTAAACCTCACCGTCACCCTAATCCTCACCCTAAAACTAACCTAACCCAAACCCTCACCCTCACCCTAAACTTCACCCTCACCCTGATGCTCACCTTAACCCTAACCCTAACCCTTACCCTAACCCTAACCCTCACCCTGACTAAAACCCTCACCCTAACCCTCACCGTCACCCTAATCCTCACCCTAAACCCAACCCTAACATTTACCTAACCCAAACCCTCACCCTCACCCTTATCCTAAACCCCACCCTCACCCTAACCATATCCCTAACCATACACCTCACCCTAACCCTCCCACTAACACGAAACCTAAACTACACCGTCACCCTAACCCTCACCGTCACCCGAACCTGCCCCCTAAACCTAAAACTCACCCACACCCTAACCCTCACCCAAAACCTCACCCTCACACTAACCCTAGCCCTCACCCTAACTCTAACCCTAACCTTAACCCTAACCCTAAACCTAACCCTAAACCTCACCCTTACCCTCACCCGAAAGCTAACCCTCATCCTAAAACTCATCATAACACTAACCTGCACCGTAAGCCTAGCCCTCACCCTCACCCAAACCCTAACCCTAACCCTCACCCTAACCCTCACCAGAACCCTAACCCTCACCCTCACTGTAAATCTCACACTAACCCTAACCCTTACCCTAACCCTAACCCTACCTCTCACCCTACCCCTCACCCAAACCCTAACGCTAACCCTAACCCTCACCCTAGTCCTATCCTTAACCCTCAAGCTCAGCCTAACCCTTACCCTCACCCGAACCCTCATCCTCACGCTAACCCTCACCCACACCCAAAACATCACCCTAACCCTAACCCTTACCCTAACCTGAACACTAACTCTAACCCTAAACCTAACCCTCACCCTCAACATAGCCCTCACCCTAACCCTAACCTTAACCCTAACACTCACCCTTATACTCACCCTAACCCTCAGACTACCCCTAACCCTAAACCTAATCCTAACCCTAAATTTTAACCTCACCCTCACCCTAACCCTAACCCTAACCCTCCCCCTAACCCTACCCCTCACCCTAACCCTAACACTAAACCTACCCCTCACCCTAACCCTCACCCTAACCCTAACCCCAAACCTCACCCTAATCTTCACCCTAAAACTTACCCTCACCCTAACTCTCATCTTAAACCTAACCCTAACCCTAACCCTCACCCTAACCCTAACCCTAACCTTAAACATCACCCTAAACCTCACCCTAACCGTAACCCTCACCCTCATCCTAACACTCACCCTAACCCTTGCCCTCACCCTAAACTTAAGCCTAAACCTAACCCTCACACTACCCTAACCTTCACCCTAACCCTAACCCTACCACTCACCCTAAACCTCATCCTAACCCTGACCTTAACCCTAATACTCACCCTAACCCTAACCCTAAACTTAACCCTCAACCTCACCCTAACCTTCACCCTCACGATAACCTTCACCCTAACCCTGACCCTCACCCTGACCCTAACACTCACCCTGACCCTAGCCCTCACCCTAAACCTAACCCTAACACTAACGCTAAACCTCACCCTAACCCTCACCCTAAACCTAACCCTTACCCTCAACCTAACCCTTAACCTAACCCTAACCCTAACCATAACCCTAACCTTAAACATCACCCTAACCCTCACCCTAACCCTAACCCTCACCCTCATCCTAACCCTCACCCTACCCCTTACCCTCACGCTATCCCTAACCCTGACCCTAACCCTCAACCTCACCCTAACCCTTACCCTCACCCTAACCCTAACCCTCACCCTAAATTCTCACCCTAACACTACTGCTCAGCCTTACCCTCACCCTAACCCTATTCCTCATACTCAAACTCACCCTATTCCTTACCCTAAAACTTACCCTAACCCTCACCCTAACCCTCACCCTAAAACTTATCCTCAAACTAACCCTAACACTCACCCTAACCCTAAACCTAAAACTGAGCGTACACCTCACTCAAACCCTAACCCTAACCCTCACCCTAACATTCACCCTCACCCTTACCCTCAACCTAACACTCAACCTAACCCTAACCCTAACCCTAACACTCACCCTAACCCTCACCCTCACACTAATCCTAACCCTAACCCTAAACATCACTCTAACCCTCATCCTAACCTTAAGCCTAATCCTAACCCTATTCCTCAACCTCACCCTCACCCTAATTCGAACCCCAAACCTAACCCTAACCCTCACCCTCACCCTAATCCTAACTCCTACTCTCACCCTAACCATAACCCTCAACCCTAAACCTAACCCTAACCCTCACCCTCACCCTAAAGCTAAACCTCACCCTGACCCTCAACCTAACCCTAACTCTAAACTTTACCCTCAACCTCACCCTAAGCCTAACCCTACCCCTCACCCTAACCCTCATCCTAATGCTAACCCTAACCCTAACACTCACCCTAACCCTAAAATAACCCTAACACTCACCCTCAACCTCACCCTCAGCCTAACCCTAACCCTCACCCTAAATCTTACCCTCACCATACCCTAACCATAACTCTAACCCTAACCCTCACCCTAACCCTAACACTCACCCAAACCCTAATCTTAACACTATCCCTAACACTCACCCTAACCCTTACCCTAACCCTAACCCTCACCCTCACCGTTATCCTAACACTCAACCTAACACTAACCCACACCCACACCCTAACCCTCACCCTCTCCTGAACCCTCACCCTCACCCTAAACATCACCCTAACCCTAACCCTCACCCTAACCCTAACCCTAACCCTAAACCTCACCCTAACCTTCACACTAACCCTAAAGCTCACCCTCACCCTAACCCTAACCCTAAACCTAACCCTAACCCTCACGTTCACCCTCACCCTCAGCCTAAGCCTAACCCTCACCCTAAACCTTACCCTCACCCTACGCTAACCCTAACCCTAACCCTAACACTTACCCAAACCCTAACCCTAACACTAACCCTAAACCTAACCGTAACTCTAATCCTAACGCTAACACTCACCCTAACCCTTACCCTAAACCTAACCCTCAAACTCACCGGCACCCCAACACTCACCTCAACCCTAACCCTCACCCTCACCCGAACACTCACACCCACCTTAACCCTCACCAACACACTAAACATCACCCTAATACTAACACTCTCCCTCACCCTAACCCTACCCTCACCATAACCCTAGCCCACACCCTAACCCTAAACCTATGCCTAACCCTAACCCTAACATTAATCCTAAACCTAACACTCACCCTCACCCTAACACTAAACCTAGCACTAAACCTCACCCTCACACTCAACCTAACCCTAACCATAACCCACACCCTCACTCTAACCCTAACCAAAACCCTAAACATAACCCTCACCCTACACCTCACCCTAACCCTTAACGTAACCCTAACCCTCACCCTCACCCTAACCCTAAACCTAACCCTAGCCCTAACCCTAACCCTCATACTCACCCTACCACTCACTCTCACCCTAACCCTAAACCTAACCCTAAACCTCACCCTAACCCTCACCCTAACCCTAACCTAACTCTCAACCTAACCCTAACACTCACCCTCACCCTAACCCTAACCCTAAACCTCACCCTCATCCTAACCCTCACCCTTACCCTTACCCTCACGGTAATCCTAACCCTAACCGTAAAACTAACCCTCACACTAATACTAAGGCTCACACTAACCCTACCCCTACCCCTCACCCTAACCCTCAACCTAAACCTAACCCTTACCCTAACACTTACCTTAACCCTCAATCTCACCCTCAGCCTAACCCTAACCCTCACCCTAAACCTTACCCTCACCCTACCCTAACCCTACTATTAACCCCAACCCTCACCCTAACCATAAACCTAACACTAAACCTAACCCTCACCCTAAACCTCACCCTAACCCTAACCCTAAACCTAACCCTAACTCTAACCCTCACCCTACCCCTCACCCTCACCCTCACCCTAAACCTAACCCTCACCTGCACCCTACAACTCACCCTAACCCTTACCCTCACCCTCACCCTAACCCTAACCCTAAACCTCACCCTTACCCTCACCGTAACCCTATCCCTAACCCTCACCCTCACCCTAACCATCTCCCTAACCCTAACCCTAACCCTCACCCTCATCCTAACCCTTATCCGGACCCTCACCCTCACCCTAAACCTAACCCTACCCCCACCGTAACCCTCATCCTAACAATAACCCTAACCCTAACACTCACCATAACCCTAAACCTAACCCTAACCCTCACCTCACCCTCACCCTCAGCCTAACCCTAACCCTCACCCTACCCCTTACCCTCACCCTACCCAAACCCTAAACCTAATCCTAACCCTCACCCTAACCCTAACATTCACCCTAACCGTAACACTGACACTAATCCAAACCTCACACTAACCCTCGCCCTAACCCTAACCCTAATCCTAACCCTAACCATCACCCTAATCCTCACCCTAACCCTAAAAGTAACCCTAACACTCACCCTCAACCTAAACATAACCCTAACCCTAACACTCATGCTAACCCTCAAACTAACCCTAACGCTAACCGAGGTCCTCACCCTCACCCTAAACCACACCCTAACCTTTACCCTCACCCTAAACCTAACCCTAACCCTAACCCTCACACTAATACTAATCCTCACCCTAACCCTAACCATACCCCTCACCCTTACCCTCACCCTCACCCTAACATGAACACCAACCCTAACCCTCACCCTAATTCAAACCCTCAACCAAATCCTAACCCTCACCCAAAACCTCAACCTCACCCTAACCCTCACCCTCACCCTAAACATCACCCTAACACTAACCCTCAAGGAAACCCTAAACCTAAACCTCACACTAAACCTAACACTCAGCCTAACCCTAAACCTAACCATTACCCTAATCCTAAACCTCACCCTCACCCTCACCCTCAGCCTAAACCTAACACTAACACTAACCCTCACCCTAACACTTACCTTCACCCTAACCCTAATCCTCACCCTAACCCTAACCCTCATCCTAACCATAACCCTCACCCTAACCATAACCCTACCCCTCACCTTAAACCTCATCCTCACCCTAAGCCTAACCCTAACACTCAACCTAACCCTAACCCTAACGCTCACCCTCAACCTCAACCTAACCGTAACCCTAACCCTAATCCTAACCCTATTCCTCACCCTCACCCTCACATTAATTCTAACCCTAATCCTAACCCTATCCCTCATCCTCACCCTAACTCTAAACCTCACTCTATCCTTCAATCTATCCCTAACTCTAACCCTAAACCACAACCTCACCCTAAACCTCACCCTAACCCTTACCCTCACTCTAACCCTAACATTAGCCCTCACACTAATCCTAACCCTCACCCTAACCCTAACTATACCCCTCACCCTAAGCCTCACCCTAACACTTATACGAACCCTATCCATCACCCTAACCCTAACCTTACCTTGCCCTCACTCTAACCCTCCCTGTCAACCTAACCCTCATCTTTATCCTAACCCTCACCCACAACCCAACCCTCACCCTCACCCAAACCCTCAGCCTATACATAATCCTAACCCTCACCCTAACCCTCAACCTCACCCTCACCCTAAACTTAACCGTAACCCTCACCTTCACCCTAACCCTCACACTCACCCTAAACATCATCCTAACGCTAACCCTCACCCATATCCTAAACCTAAACATCACCCTAACCCTAACCCTCACCCTAAACTTCACCCTCACCCTAATCCTCACCCTAACCCTTTCCCTACCCCTCACCCTAACCCTAACATTAACCCTCACCCTCACCCTGACCCTAACCCTAACCATTATCATTACCCTAACCCTCACCCCAACCCTATCCCTAACCCTAACCCTAACCCTCAAACTAACCCTAACCCTAAACCTCACCCTAACCCTCATCCTAACCCTAAACGTAACCCTAACCCTAACCCTAGACCTCACACTAACCTTAACCCTAATCCTAACACTCACCCTCACCCTAAACCTCAGCCTAAAAATTACCCTCAACCTAAACCTAACTCTAACCCTCACACTAACCCTAACCCTAACCCTCACCCTAACCCTAACCCTCACCCTAACCCTAAACCTACCCCTCACCCTAACCCTAACCCTAACCCTAACCCTCACCCTCAAGCTAAACCTCACTGTCACCGTAACCCTCACCCTAAAACTAAATCGCACCCACACCCTAACCCTCATCTTCACCCGAACTCTCACCCTCACCCTAACCATCACCCTCACACTAAACATCAACCTAAACCTAACCCTCAGCCTAACCCTAAATCTAAAGCTGACCCTAACCCTAACCCTCACCCTAACCTTCACCCTCACCCTAATGCTCACCCTAACCCTAACCCTAACCCTTACACTAACCCTAACTCTCACCCTAACCCTAACCTTCACCCTCACCCTTACCCTAACCATAATCCTAACCCTCACCCTAACTCTAAACCTCACCCTAACCCTAACCCTCACACTCTTCCTAACCCTCACCCAAACCCTAACCGTAACACTAACCCTCACTCTAACCCTCAACCTTACTCTAACCCTAACCCTAACATTAACTCTCACCCTAACGCTCACCCTAACTCTAACCCTAATTGTAATCCACACCCTCACCCTAACACTCACCCTAACCCTAACCCTAACCCTCACCCAAACCCTAACCCTCACCCTAACCCGAACCCTCACACTCACCCTAACCCTCACCTTAAACCGAACCCTACCCCTCACCCTAACCTTCACCCTAACCCTCACCCTAATCCTAACCCTAACCCTTTCCCTCACCATAACCCTCACACTCAACCTAACCCAAACTCTAACCTACACTGTCAGCCTGAGCCTCATCTTAAACCTAACCCTTACCCTGACACTAACACTAACCCTAACCCTAACACTAATCCTCACACTAGCCCTAAACCTCACCGTCACGCTCACCCTCAGCCTAATCATAAACATAACCCTAATCCTAACGATAACCCTCACCCTAACCCTAACCCTAAACCTAAACCTCACTCTCACCCTCACCCTAACCCTAAACCTAACCCTAACCCTAACCCTCACCCTAACCCTAACCCTAACCCTCAACCTCAACCTAACCCTAACCCTAACCCTAACCCTAAACCTCACCCTAACCTTCACGCTAACCCTAAAGCTCACCCTCACCCTAACCCTAACCCTAAACTTCACAATAACCCTCAGGCTAATCCTAACCCTCACCATCACCCTAACTCTCACCCTAACATTTACCCTCACAGTAAACCTAACCCTAACCCTAACACTCAACCTCAGCCTCACCCTCAGCCTCACCCTCACCCTAACTGTAACCCTTACTCTAACCCTCACCCTAACCCTATCCCTCACCCTAACCCTAAAACGAGACCTCACCCTAAACCTAACTCTAACCCTTACCCTAAACCTTACCTTCACCCTAACTCTAAGTCTAACACTATCTCAAACCCTCACACTAAACCTAACCCTCACCCTAACCCTAATCCTACCCCTCACCCTAACCCTACCCTTAACCCTAACCCTCACCCTATCCCTCACCCTAACCCTAACCCTATCCTTCACCTTCAACCTAAGCTCACCCTAACCCTTACCTCACCCTAAACCTCACCGTAACCCTAACCCTCACGCTAACCCTCACCCTAACCTTAACCCTACCCCTCAACCTAACCCTCATCCAAACTCTAACACTAACCCTCTCACTAAACCTAACCCTAACCCTCACCCGCACCCTAACAATCACCGTCACCCTAACCCTCTACCTAATCCTAACCCTCACCCACACCCTAACACTCAACTTCACGCGAACCCTCACCCTCATCCTAAACCTCACCCTCACCCTAAACATCACCCTAATCCTAACCATCACCCTAACCCTAACCCAAACCCTCTCCCTAACCCTAACCCTCACCATCACCCTCAGCCTAATCCTAACTCTAACACTAAACCTAACAGGAACCTTCACCCTCACCCTAAACCTCACCCTAACCCTAACCCTCACCCTCACCCTTAGCCTAACCCTAACCCTAACCTTAACCCTCACCCTAACCCTAAACCTCACCCTAACCCTCACACTAACCCTCACCCTCACACTAACACTAACCCTCAAACTAACCCTAAACCCCATGTGAACCCTAACCCTACCCCTCACCCTAACCCTAAACCTAACCCTCTCCCTAACCCTAACCTTAGCCCTAAACCTCACCCTCACCCTAACCCTCACCCTCACCCTAATCATCTCCATAACCCTAACCCTAACCCTAACCCTAACACTAACCCTCCCCCTCCCCCTCCCCCTCCCCCTCCCCCTAACCCTAACCCTAAACCTAACCCTCAGCCTAACCCAAACCCTCACCCTAAACCTAACCCTCATCTTCACCCTAACCGTCACACTAAAATTAGCCAAACATTAACAATCACCCTAACCCTCACCCTAACCCTCACTCCAAAACTTACCCTTACCCTAACCCTAACCCTAACCCTCACCATAACCGTAACCCTCCCCCTCCCCCTAACCTTCACCGTCACCCTAACCCTCACCCTAACTCTAAAACTCATCCACACCCTAACCCTCACCTGAACCCGAACCCTCACCCTCACCCTAACCCTTATCCTCACCCTAACCCTACCCCTCACCCTAACCCTAACCCTCTCCCTAACCCTAACCCTAATCCTCACCCGCACCCTAACAATCACCGTCACCCTAACCCTAAGCCTAATCCTAACCCTCACCCTCACCCTAAACCTAACCCTAACCCTAACCATAACCATAACCCTAACCCTCACCCTCACCCTTACCCTCACCCTAACCCTTACCCTCACCCTAATCCTAACCTTAACCCTAATTCTCACACTAACCCTAACCCTAACCCTAAACCTCACCCTCACCCTAACCCTTACCCTCACCATAAACCTAACCCTAACCCTAACCCTTACACTAACCCTAACTCTCACCCTAACAGTAACCTTCACCCTCACCCTTACCCTAACCCTAACCCTCACCATAAATCTAAACCTCACCCTAACCATAACCCTCACACTCTTCCTAACCCTCCCCCTAACCCTAACCGTAACACTAATCCTCACATTAAATCTAAACCTCACCACTAACCCTCACATTAAATCTAAACCTCACCCTAACGCTAACCCTAACCGTAACCCTCACCCTAACGCTCACCCTAACTCTAACCCTAATTCTAACCCACACCCTCACCCTAACACTCACCCTAACCCTAACCCTAACCCTAATTCTAACCCACACCCGAACCCGAACCCGAACCCTCACACTCACCCTAACCCTCACCTTAAACCTAACCCTACCCCTCACCCTAACGCTAACCCTAACACTCACACTCACCCTAACCCTCATTATCACCCTAAAAATATCCCTCTTCCACACCCAAACCCTCACCTAAACGTGAACCCTCACTCTCACCTTAACCCTCACACTCACCCTTAACATAACCCAAACCCTAAACCTCACCCTAACCGTAAACCTCACCCTAACCTTAACCCTCAGCCAACCCTCTCCCTCACCCTAATCCTCACCCTAACCCTAACCTTAACCCTTACCCTAACCCTAACCCCCACCCTCACCCTAACCCTAACCCTAACCCTAACCCTCACCCTAACCCTCACCGTACAGTAACCCTCACCCTAGCACTCACCCTAAACCTAACCCTAACCCTAACACTCACCCTAACCCTCACCCTAACCCTTACCCTAACCCTAAGCCTCACCATAACCCTCAAACTAATCCTAACATTAACCCTAAGCCTCACCCTCACCCTCATCCTCACCCTTATCCTCACCCTCTCCCTAGACCTCACCCTAATCCTAACCCTAAACCTTACCCTAAACCTAACCCTCACCCTCACCCTTACCCTCAGCCTAAACCTAAACCTAACCCTAATCCTAACCCTAACCCTAATCCTCACCCTCACCCTAACACTAACCCTAACCCTAACCCTAACCATCACCCTCATCTTCACCCTAAACCTAACCCTAACCCTAAACCTAACCCTCTCTCTTACCCTTACCCTCACCCAAAACCTAACCCTAACACTAACCCTCTCCCTCACCCTCACCCTATCTCTAAACCTAACCCTAACCCTCACCCTAACCATAAAACTCACCGTTACTCTAACCTTAACCCTAACCCTCACCTTAACCCTCAGCCTAACCCTAACCCTGACCCTAAACCTTACCCTCACCATAACCCGAACCCTAAACCAAACACTCACACTAACCCTAAATCTCACCCTAACCCTAACCCTACCCTGACCATAACCCTCACCCTAACCCTAACCCTAACACTCACACTAACCCTAACACTCACCCGAACACTCACTCTCACCCTAACCCTCACCCTCACCATAGACATCACCCTAACACTAATCATCACCCTAACTCTACCCCTAACCCTCACCCAAACCCTAACCCTCACCCTAACCCTCACACTCACCCTAATCCTCCCTCGAAACCTAAACCTAACCCTTACCTAACCCAAACCCTCACCATAAAACTCACCCTCACCCTAGGCCTCAGCCTAAACCTAACCCTAAACCTAAACCTAACACTAACACTCACCCTCACCTTCACCCTCAGCATAAACCTAATCCTTACCCTAATCCTAAACCTAAAACTCACCCTCCCCTTACCCCTATCCCTAACCCTAACCCAAAACCTAACCCTCCTCCTAAGCCTAACCCTCACCCTAACCCTAACCCTCATCTTCATCCTAACTGTCACCCTAACCCTAGCCCTAACCCTAACACTCACCCTAAGCCTTACCCTAACCCTTACCCTAACTCTAAACCTAACCCTCACCCTAACCCTCACCCTCACCCTAACCCTAACCCTCACCCACATCCTAACCGTAACCCTAAACCTAACCCTAAACCTCACCCTCACCCTCATCCTAACACGAACGCTCACCCTCACCCTAAACCCTTCACCATAAACATCTCCCTAAACAACACCCTAAACATCTCCCTAACGCTAAACCTCCCCCTAATCGTCACCCTAAACCTTTCGCTTTCCCTAACCATAAACCTAACTCTAACCCTCACCATAACCGTAACCCGCACCCACACCCTAACCCTCACCCTCACCTGAAACCTAACCCTATCCCTCCCCTAACCCAACCTTAACCCTCACCATAACCGTAACCCGCACCCTCACCCTAACCCTCACGGTCACCCCTCACCCTAACCCAAAACCTCATCCACACCATAACTCTCACCGGAACCCTCACCCTCACCCTCACACTAATCGTCAACCTCACCTTAAACATCACCCTAACATTAACCCTAACCCTTACTCTAACCCTCACCCTAACCCTAACTCTCACCCTAACCCTCACACTCAAGCTAATCCTCACCCTAACCCTAACCCTAACCATAAACCTAACACTCACCCTCAAAATTACCTTCACCCTAACTCTTATCCTCACCCTCATCCTAACCCTAACCCTAATCCTCACATTAACCCTAATCCTAAAACTAACCCTCACCCTCACCCTAACCCTTCCCTTCACGCTAACCCTAACCCTAACCTTGACCCTTACCCTCACACGAACCCTAACCCTTACCCTACCCCTCACCCTAAACCTCACCCTAACCCAAACCCTCACCCTCACGCTAACCCTAACTGTAACCCTCACCCGCACCCTAACCCTCACCGTCACCCTAAACCTTACCCTAAACCTAAACCTCAACCTCACCCTAACCCTAACCCTAACCCTCATCCTAACACTAACCCTCAGCCTAACTCTAAACCTAAACCTCACCCTAACCCTTACCCTAAACCTAACCCTCCCCCTCACACTCACCCAAAACCAAACCCTCAATCTAACCCTCAACCTCACCCTAATTATCACCCTAAACCTAAAGCTAAAGCTAACCCTAGCCTTAAACCTAACACTAAACCTAACCCTCACCCTCACCCTCAACCTAACCCTAACCCAAACCCTAACCCTAATCCTAACCCTAACACTCACCCTCACCCTAACTCTCACCCTAACACTCACCCTCACCATAATCCTCACGCTAACCATCACACTAACCAAAACCCCAACCCTAACGCTCATCCTAACCTTAACCCTCACCCTAACCCTAACTCTCACACTCAACCTAAACCTAACCTTAAACCTATCCCTCACCCTCACCCTAACCCTAACCCTAACCCTAATCCTAACCGTAACCCTGACCCTGACCCTAACCCTAACCTTCACCCTCACCCTAGACCTCATCCTCACCCTTACCCTAACCCTAACCCTAACCCTAACCCTCACCCTAACCCTAACCCTAACCCTAACCCTAACCCTAACCCTCAGCTTAAAATAACCCTAACCCTCACCCTAAACCTAACCCTTAACCTCACCCTAACCCTAACCCTACACCCCACCCTATCCCTAACCCTCAACCTAATCCTAATATTCACCCTCACACTAACCCTCACCCTAGAACTTTCCGTCATCATAACCCTAACCCTCACCCTCACCCTCAACCTCAACCTCAGCCTAAACCTAAACCTAAACCTAATCCTAACCCTAAAACTAATCCTCACTCTCACCCTCACCCTCAGCCTCACCCTAACAGTAAACCTAACCGTAACCATCACCCTCACGCTCACACTAAACCTAACCCTAACCCTCACCCTAACCCGCTCCCTAACCCTAACCCTCATCCCTAAACCTAACCCTAACCCTAATCCTAACCCTCAAACTCACCCTAACCCTAACGCTAACCCTAAACCTCTCCCTAACCCTAACCTTAACCCTAACCCTCACCATCACCATAACTCTCACTCTAACATTTACCCTTACCCTAACCCTAACCCTCAACCTAACCCTCATCCTAACCCTAACCCTAACCCTCACCATAGCCCTCACCCTAATCCTAACCCTAACTCTAACTCTCACCCTAACCCTCACCCTAACCCTTACCCTAACCCTAACCCTTACCGTAACTGTCACCCTCAACCTAACCCTAACCCTAACAATAACCCTAACCCTAACACTCACACTAACCCTAACCCTCACACTAAACCTAACCCTAACACTCACACTCACCCTAACCATAACCCTAAACCTCACCCTCACCCTCACCCTAACACTAAACCTAACCCTAAATCTAATCCTAACCCTAACCCTCACCCTAAACCTAAACCAAACCATAACCCTAACACTCACCGTCACCCTCAGCCTCACCCTTATCAGAACAATCAACCTAACCCTAAATCTAATCCTCACCCGACCACTCACCCGAACACTAACCCTAACCCTCACCCTCACCCTCACCCTCAGCCTAAACCTAACCCTAACCCTAATCCTAACCCTAACCCTCACCTTCACCCTCACCCTAAACCTAACCCTAACCCTAACCCTCACCCTAAACCTAACCCTCAACCTAACCCTAATCTCAACCTAGCCCTCACCCTAACCCTAACCCTAACCCTAATGCTCACCCTAACCCTCACCCTAACCCTTACACTAATCCTAACCCTAAACCTAACACTGTCCCTCAACCTAACCCTCACCCTTACTGTAACCCTCACCCTCTACCTAACCCTAACCCTAACCCCTAACACTCACACTCACACTAACCCTAACCCTCACCCTAAACCTAACTCTAACACTCACCCCCACCCTAATCCTAAATCTAACCCTAAAGCTCACCCTAACCCTAACCCTCAGCCTAACCCTAACCCTAATCCTCACCCTCTCCCTAACCCTAACCCTAATCCTAACCCTAACTCTCACCTTCACCCTCATACTAACCCTAACCCTAACCCTAAACCTCACCCTCACCCTCATCCTAACTCTAAACCTCACCCTCACCCTAACCCTCACCGTCACCCTAACCCTCACGCTAACAATAACCCTACCCCTCACCCTACCCCTCACTCTAAATGTAACCCTAACCCACACACTCACCCTAACCCTTACTGTCAACTTAACCCTCACCCTAAACCTAATCCTAAACCTAAACTTTACCCTCACCCTAACCCTAACCCTAATCCTAACCCTAACCCTCACCCTCAGGCTAACCCTAACCGTAAACCTAAACTTAACCCTCACCCTATCCCTAACCCTAGCCCTCACACTCACCCTTACACTCACCATCACCCTAAACCTCACCCTAACCCTAAACCTGACCCATAACCTAACCCTCACTCTCACGCTAACCCTCAAGCTAACCCTTAACCTCACACTAAATATCACCCTAACCCTAAACCAAAACCTAACCCTAACCCTCATCCTAAACCTAACCCTAACCCTAAATCTAACCCTCACCCTAACCCTAATCCTCACCCTAGTCCTAAACCTAACCCTCACACATACCCTCACCATAACCCCAAACCTAACCCTAAACCTCACCCACATTCTCACCCTCAACCTAACCCTAACACTCAACCTAACCCTAACCCTACCCCTCACCCTAAACCTCACCCTCACCCTAACCCTAACCCTAACCCTTACCTAACCCAAAAACTCACCCTCACCCTCACCCTCATCCTCACCCTCACACTTACCCTCACTCTCACCCTAGCCCTCACCCTAACCCTAACCCTAACCCCTACCCTAACCCTAACCCTCACCCTCACTCTCAGCCTAAACCTAAACCTAAACCTAATCCTAACTCTAACCCTAATCCTCAGCCTCCACCTCACTCTCACCCTAACCCTAACCCTAACCCTCCCCTAACTCTAACACTAACCCTCACACTCACCCTCAGCCTAAACCTAACACTAACCCTAATCCTAACCCTAACCCTCACCCTCACCCTAACCCTAACCCTAATCCTAACATTAAGCCTCACCCTAACCCTCACCATTATCCTTACCTTAACCCTAACACTAACCCTCACACTCACCCTCAGCCTCACCATAACACTAAGCCTAACCCTAACCCTCACCTTAACCCTCACCCTCACCCTAATCCTCACCCTAACCCTCACCCTAACAATTACCTATCCCAAAACCTCACCCTCACCATCACCCTCACCCTAAACCTCAACCTCACCCTTGGCCTCACCCTAACCCTCAGGATAACCCTCATCCTCAACCTCAGCCTAAACCTAACCCTAACCCTTATCCTAACCCTAACTCTCACCCTAACACTAACCCTAATCCTAACCCTCACCCTCAACCTTACCCTAACCCTGACCCTAACCCTCATCCTAACCCTAACGCTAACACTAACCCTAACCCTAGCCCGAACCCTCACACTAATACTAAACCTAACCCTCACCCTAAAACTCACCCTAAACCGAAACCTAACCCTAACCCTAATTCTAAACCTCTCACTCACACTAACCCTCACCAAAAACCTTTCCCTCAACATAACCCTAACCCTCACACTAACCCTAACATTCACCCTAACCCTAAACATACCCCTCACCATAACCCTCACAGTAACCCTCACACTAACCCTAACCCTCACCCGAACCCGAACCCGAACCCTAAACGTCACCATAACCAAAACCATCAACCTAACCCTAACCCTAACCCTCACCCTAACCCTAACCCTCACCCTAACCCTCACCCTCACCGTAATCCTCACGCTAACCCTAACCCTAACCCTTACCTAACCCAAAACCTCACCATCACCGTCACCGTCACCCTCATCCTCACCCTCACCCTCACCCTAGGCCTCACCCTAACCCTAATGGTAACCTTAACCCTAAAAGTAACCCTCACCCACACGTTCACCCTCACCCTCACCTTCAGCCTAAAACTAACCCTAACCATCAATCTCACCCTCACCCTAAATCTAACCTTAAACTTAACCCTCACCCTAAACCTTAACCCTCACCATAACCCTAACCCTAAACCTAAACCTAACCCTAACCCTAAAACTCATACTAACCCTAACCCTAACCCTTACCCTGAACCTAACCCAAACCCTAACCCTCACCCTAACTCTCACCCTAACCCTAGCCCTAACCCTAAGCCTAAACCTAACCCTCACCCTAACCCTAACCCTAACCCTCATCCTAACCCTAACCCTAACCCTAAAACTCATAGTAACCCTAACCCTTACCCTGAACCTAATCCAAACCCTAACCCTCACCCTAACTCTCACCCTAACCCTAACCCTAACCCTCACCCTCACCCTAACCCTAACCCTAAACCTAACCCTAACCCTCACCCTAACCCTCAAGTTTATCCTAAACCTAACCCTAACCCTAACCCTCACCCTCACCTTCAGGTTCACCATAACCCTAACCCAAGCCCTAAACCTCACCCTAACCCTAACCCTCACCCTAACCCTAACCCTCACCCTCACGCTAACCCTCACCCTCACCCTCACCGTAAACCTAAAACTAACCCTAACCCTCAACCTAACCCTCTCTCTAACCGTAACCCTAACCCACACCCTCACCCTAAACCTTACCATCAACCTAACACTCACCCTAACCCTAAACCTAAACCTAACCCTCACACTAACCCTAAACCTAACCCTGAAGCTCACCCTCACCCTCAACCTAACCCTAAACCTAAACCTAACCCTCATCCTAACCTTAAACCTCATCCTAACACTAAACCTAACCTCACCCTAAACCTAAACCTAACTCTAACCCTAAACCTCACCCTCACCTTAACCCTAACCCTAACCATCACCCTCACCCTCACCCTAAACCTAACCCTAAACCTCACCCTAACCCTCTCCCTAACCCTAACCCTCACCCTAAACCTAACCCTAAACCTAACCACCACCCTCACCCTCACCTTCACCCTAACTCTAACCCAAATCCTCACCCTAACACTAAACCTCACATTAACCCTAACCCTAAAACTCACCCTAAACCTAACCCTAACCCTAACCCTTAACTTAACCCTCACACTAACCCCAACCCTAACACTGAACCTCACCCTCACCCATACCATTACTCTAACCCTAATCCTAACCCTAAACCTCACACTCACCCTAACCCTCACCCTAACCCTAACCATAACCATCACCCTCACCCTCAACCTAAACCTAACCGTAAACCTCACCCTAACCCTCTCCCTAACTCTAACCCTCACCCTAAACCTAACCACCACCCTCACCCTCACCTTCACCCTAACTCTAACCCAAACCCTCACCCTAACACTAAACCTCACCCTAACCCTAACCCTAAAACTCACCCTAACCCTAACCCTTAACTTAACCCTCACACTAACCCCAACCCTAACACTGAACCTCACCCTCACCCATACCATTACTCTAACCCTAATCCTAACCCTAAACTTCACACTCACCCTAACCCTCCTCCTAACCCTACCCTACCCCTCACCGTAAACCTCAGTCTTACCCTAACCCTAAACCTAAACCTTACCTAACCCAAACCCTCACCCTCACCCTCCCCCTAACCCTCACCCTTACACTCACCCCCACCCTAGCCCTCACCCTCACCTTCACACTAACCCTAACCCTAACCATCACCCTCACCCTCACCTTAAAACTAACCCTAACCCTCACCCTAACCCTCTCCCTAACCCTAACCCTCACCCTAAACCTAACACTAACCCTAACCCTCACCCTCACCCTCAGCCTCAGCCTAACAGTAACTCTAACCCTAAACCTCACCCTAACCATAAACCTCATTGACCCTAACCCTAAAACTCACCCTAATCCTAACTTTAACCCTAACCCTAACCCTCAACTTTACCCTCGCCCTAACCCTAACCCTAACACGAACCCTCACACTAACCCTAACCCTTACCCTAAACCTAATCCTACGCCTCACCATAACCCTCACCCTAATCCTAAACCTAACCCTCACACTAACCCTAACCCTCACCTGAAACCTCACCCTCACCCTAACGCTCACCCTCAACCTAAACATCACCCTAACCATCAACCTAATCGTAACCCTCACCCTAATCCTAACCCTAATCCTCACACTAACCCTCACCCTCAACCTAATCCTCACCCTAACCCTAACCTTAAACCTAAGCCTTACATAACCCAAACCCTCAATCTCACAGTCACCCTCACCCTAACCCTAACCCTCACCCTAGGCCTCACCCTAATCCTAACCCTATCCCTAACCCTAAAACTAATCCTCACCCTCACCCTCACCTTCAGCCTAAAACTAACCCTAACCCTAATCCTAACCCAAACCCTCACACTCACCCTCACCCTAACCCTAACCCTAAACCTAACCCTCACCCTAACCCCAACCCTCACCCTAATCCTAACCCTCACCCTCACCCTAACACTCACCCTAACCCTAACCCTAACCCTAACACTCACCCTAATGCTCACCCTAACCCTTACCCTAACCCGACCCTAACCCTCACCCTCACCTTAACCCTCACCCTAACCCTAATCCTTACCCTACACGTCACCCTAACCTTCACCCTTACCCTAAACCTCACCCTCATATTCACCCTAACCCTAAACCTAAACCTAAACCTCATCCTCACCCTCAGGCTCACCCTAACACTAACCCTAACCCTAACCCTAATCCTAACCCTAGCCCTCAACCTAACCCTCAACTTAAACCTAAACCTAATCCTAACCCTAACCCTGACCCTCACCTTCAGCCTCACAATAACCCTAACCCTAAAAATAACCCTCATCCTAAACCTAACCCTCACCCTAAGCCTAACCCTAACACTAACCCTAACCTAACCCTCACCCTCACCCTAACCCTAACTCTACCCCTCACCCTCACCCTAACCCTAACCTTAACCTTAACACTCACCCTAACCCTCACCAAAACCCTTACACTTAACCTAATACTAACCCTAACCCTCACCCTCACCCTACCCCTCACCCTAACCCTTACACTTGCCCTAACCCTAACACTGACCCTAACCCTAACTTGACCCTCACCCTCACCCTAACTCTACCCCTCACCCTCACCCTAACCCTAACCCTCAAACTAATCCTAACCCTCACCCTTACCCTGAACCTAATCCTCACATTCACCCTATCCCTAACCCTAACCCTCACCCACACCCTAACCCTAAACGTAACACTAAAGCTCACCCTAATCCTAACCCTCACCCTAACCCTAACCCTAACCCTCACCTTCTCCTTAACCCTAACCCTAATCCTAACCCTAAATCTCACCCTCACCCTCACACTAACCCTAACCATCACCCTAACCCTAACCCTAACCCTCACCCTCTCCCTAACCCTAACCCTAACCCTAACTCTCACCCTCACCCTCACACTAACCCTAACCCTAACCCTAACCCTAAACCTCACCCTCACCCTCAACCTAACTCTACCCCTCACCCTCACCCTAACCCTCACCATCACTCTAACCCTCACGCTAACCCTAACCCTACCCCTCACCCTAACCCTCACTCTAACCGTAACCTTAACCCACAACCTCACCCTAAACCTTACCGTCAACCTAACACTCACCCTAACCCTAATCCTAAACCTAACCCTTACCTTCACCCTCACCCTAACCCTAACCCTAATCCTAACCCTAACCCTCACCCTCAGGCTAACCCTAACCGTAAACCTAAACTTAACCCTCACCCTATCCCTAACCCTAACCCTCACACTCACCCTTACAATCACCGTCACCCTAACCCTCACCCTAAACCTAAACCTGACCCATAACCTAACCCTCACTCTCACGCTAACCCTTAAGCTAACCCTTAACCTCACACTAAATATCACCCTAACCCTAAACCAAAACCTAACCCTAACCCTCACCCTAAACCTAACACTCACCCTAACCCTAACCCTAAACCTAACCCTCATTCTCACCCTAGGCCTCACCCTAACCCTAACGCTAACCCTAACCCTAACACTAACTATAACACACACCCTAAACCACACCCTCACCCTCAGCCTAAAATTAACCCTAACCCTAATCCTAACCCTAACCCTAACCCGAACCCGAACTCTAAATCTCACCCTGTCCCTAACCATAACCATAACCCTAACCCTAACCCTCACCCTAAATCTAACCCTATCCCTAACCCTAACCCTCACCCTCACCCTAACCAAAACCCTAACCCTAACCCTCACACTAACCCTAACCATCGCCTTCACCCTAACCCTAACCCTAAACCTCACCCTCACCCTAACCCTAACACTAATCCTAACCCTAACCCTCACCCTAACCCTCATCATAATCCTAAACCTAACGCTAACCATAACCCTCACCCTCACACTCAGCCTCACCCTAACCCTAACAGTAACCCTAAACCTCACCCTAACCTAACCCTAACCCTAGCCCTGACCCCAACCTAAACCTAACCCTAACCCTAACCCTCACCCTCACCCTAACCCTAACCCTAAACCTAACACTCATCCTCACCCTAACCCTATCAACCACCTAACCCTAACCCTCACCCTCACCCTAACACTCACCCAAACCCTAACCCTTACCCTAACACTAACCGTAATCCTAACCCTCACCCTCACCCTTACCCTAACCCTGACCCTAAACCTACCCCTCACCCTAAACCTCATCCTAACCCTAACTCTTATTCTAACCCTAGCCCTAACGCTCACACTAACCCTAACCCTCAAACTAACCTTAAACCTAACCCTCACCCTCAGCCTAACTCTACTCCTCACCCTCACCCTAACCCTCACCCTAACCTTAATCCTCACCCTCAAACTCACCCTAACTCTCACCCTCACCCTCAACATAACCCTAAGCCTAACCCTAACCCTCACCCTCACCCTAAACCTAATGATAACTCTAACCCTTACCCTCACCCTCACCCTAACCCTTACCCTTACTCTAACCCTAACCCAAAACCTAACCCTAAACTTCAACCTCACCCTAACCCTAATGGTAACCCTAACCCTCCCCCTCCCCCTAACCCTCACCTTAACCCTTACCCTCACCCTCACCCTAACCATAACCCTAACCCTAACCCTCACACTAACTATAACCCTCACCCTAATCTAAGACTACCCTTCAACCTAACCCTCACCCTCACCCTAACCCTAACCCTAAGCCTTACCTAACCCAAACCCTCACCCTCACCCCCACCCTCACCCTCACTCTTACCCTCAACCTCATCCTAACCCTCACCCTAATCATAACCATAACCCTTACCCTAACCCTAAACCTCACCCTCTCCCTCACCCTCAGCCTAAATCTAATCCTAACCCTAATCCTAACCCTAGCGCTAATCCTCACCCTCACCCTCACCCTCAGCCTCAACCTAAATCTAACCCTAACCATCACCCTCACCCTCACCCTATACCTAACCCTAACCCTCACTCTAGACCTCTCCCTAACGCTACCCCTCAACCTTAACCTAACCCTAACCCCAACACTCATCCTCACCCTAACCCTAACCCTAAGCCTCAACCTAAACCTAAACATCATCCTCATCCTAACCCTAACCCTAATACTAACCCCTACCTTAAACCTCACACTAACCCTAAGCCTAACCCTAACCCTCACCCTCAACCTAACCCTCACCCTAACCCTTACCCTACCCCTCAACATAACCATCACCCGAACCCTAACCCTAAACCTTACACTAACCCTAACATTCACCCGAACCCTCAATCTCACCCTCAACCTCACCCTCACCCTCAACATCACCCTAACCCTAACCATCAATCTAACCCTAACCGTCACCCTAATCCTAAACCTCACCCTATGACTCATCCTCACCCTAATCCTCACCCTAAACCTTACCTAACCCAAACCCTCACCCTCACACTGACCCTCACCCTAACCCTCACACAAACCCGAGGCCTCACCCTAAACCTAACCCTAACGCTAACACTTACACTAACCCTCACCCTCAACCTCACGCTCACCCTCAGCCTAAACCTAACCCTAACCCTAATCCTAACCCTAACCCTCACCCTAATCCTAACCCTAACCCTCACCCGAGCTCTCACCCCAACCATAAACTTAAGCCTAACCCTAACTCTAACCCTCACTCTAACCCTCACCCTAACCCTTACCCTAACCATAATCCTAACCCTAATCCAAACCCTCACCCTCACCCTAACCCTCACCCTTACCATCACGCTCACCCTCAATCTAAACCTAACCCTAACCCTAACACTCACACTAAGCCTAACCCTCAGCTTAAACCTAACACTAACCTTCACACTCACCCTAACCCAATACCTAACCATGACCCTCAACCTCACCCGAATCCTAAACCTAATGCTTACCCTAATCCTAACCCTAACCCTCATACTAACCCTCACTCTAAACCTAAACCTAAACCTTACCCTCTCCCTCACCCTCAGCCTCACCTTAAAGCTAAGCCTAACCCTAAACCTCACCCTAACCCTAACCCTAATCCTCAACCTAAAGGTAACCCTCACCCTAACCCTAACCTTAAATCTAACTCTCACACTCACCTTCACCCTAACCCTAACCCTAACACTAATCCTCACCCTCACCCTCACCCTCAGCCTAAAACTAACCCTAAACCTAATCCTAACCCTAACCCTCACTCTCACCCTCACCCTAATCCTAACCCTAAACCTAACCCTCACCCTAAACCTAACCCTAAACCTAATCCTCATCCTAACCCTAACCCTCACGCTATTCCTAATGCTAACACTAACCCTAACCTAACCCTCACCATCACCCTCACCCTAACCTTCACTCTCACCGTAAACATCTCCCTTACCCTAACCCCCACCCTAACCATAACCCTAACCCTCACCCTAAACCTCACCGTCAAACTCACCCTGACCCTCAGTCTAATCCTAAACCTAACTCTAATCCTAACCCTAACCCTCACAATTACCCTAACACTAATGCTAACCCTAACCCTAACCCTCACCCTCACCCTAACCCTAACCCTAACGCTCACCCTCACCCTAACCCTAACCCTAATGTAACCCTAACTCTCACCCTCACCCTCACACCAACCCTGACACTAACCCTAACCGTAACACTAAACCTCACCCTCACCCTCACCCTAACCCTAAACCTCACCAAAACCCTAACACTCACACGAACCCGAACCCTCACCCTCACCCTAAACATCACCCTAACCCTAACCCTAACCCTAACCCTCACCCTAACCCTTACGGTCACCCTCACCCTAACACTAACCCTAACCCTAATCCTCACACTAACCCTAAACCTAACCCTAAACCTGACGCTCACCCTCACCCTAACCCTAAACCTAACAATCACCCTCATCCTCACCCTAACCCTAACCCTCATCCTAACCCTAACCGTTACCCTAACCCAAAACCTAAACCTCACACTAACCCTAACCCTCACCCTAACCCCAACCCTCACCCTAACGCTAACACTAAGCCTAACCCTTAACCTCATCCTCACCCTCACCCTAACCTTAACCCTCACCCTCACCCTAAACCTAACGCTCACCCTAACCTCACCCTCATCCTAACCCTCACCCTAACCATAACCCTAACACACACACTAACCCTAACCCTCACCCTCACCCTAACCTTCACCCTCACCGTAAACATCACCCTAACTCTAAACCTCACCCTAACCCTAACCGTAAACCTCACACTCACCCTCACACTGACCCTCAGGCTAATCCTAACCCTAACCCTAATCCTAATCCTAACCCTCACCCTCACCCTAACCCTAACGCTAACCCTAACCCTAAACCTCACCCTAACCCTAACCCTAACCCTAACCTTAACCCTCACCCTCACCCTAACCCTTACCCTAATCCTAATACTCTCACCCTCAGACTAAACATAAGGCTAACCCTAACCCTAACCCTCACCCTCACACTAACCCTAACCCTAACCCTAAACCTCAGCCTCACTCTCATCATAACACTAACCCTCACACTCACGGTAACCCTCACCGTCCCCCTAATCCTCAACCTAAGCTAAACCTGACCCTCACCCTAAACATCACCCTAACCCAAACCCTAACCCTAACCCTCACCCTAACCCTAACTCTCACTCTAACCCTCACCCTCACTCTAAACCTCACCCCCACCCTAAACATCACCCTAAACCTAACCATAATCCTAACCCTATCTCTCACCCTAAGCCTAACTCTCACCCTAAAACTAACTCTAACCCTAACCCTCACCCTCACCCTAACCCTTACCCTCACCCTCAACCTAAACCTCACCGTCACCCTAACCCTCAACCTAACTCTAAACTAAACTCACACCCTAACACGAACACGACCCCGAAACCTACCCCTCACCCTAGCCCTAAACATCACCGTAACCATATCCCTCACCCTAAGCCTACCTCTCACCCTAACCCTCACCCTCACCCTAATCATCACCCTAAACATTACCCTAATCCTAACCATAATAATAACCCTAACCCTGACCCTCAGCGTTACTCTCACCCTAACCCTAACACTCACCCTAACCCAAACCCTAAACCTAACCCTCACACTAACCCTAACCCTAACCATAAAGCTCACCCTCACCCTCACCCTAACCCTCAACCTAACCCTAACCCTCATCCTATCCCTAACCCTCACCCTAACCCTAAACCTAACCTCACCCTAACACTAAAGCTAATCCTAACAGTCACCCTCACCCTCACCCTAACCCTTACCCTAACCCTAGCCTTCACCCTCACCCTCACCCTAATCCAAACCCTAACCCTCACCTTAACCCTCTCCCTGAAACTAACCCTCACCCTATAACTAAACCTAAACCTAACCCTCACCCTCACCCTAAGTCTAACCCTAAAACTCACCCTAAGCCTTACCCTCACCTTAAAACTCACCCTAACCCTAAACCTAACCCTAACCCTAACCCTAACCCTCACCGTCACCTATACCCTTACCCTAACCCTAACCCTAACCCTAACCCTCACGTTAAACCTAACATTAATCCTAACCCTCACCCTCACGCTAACCCTAACCCTCACCCTCACACTAACACTCACCCTAACCCTTACCCTCACATTAAACCTAACCCTAACCCTTACACTAACCCTAACCCTTACCCTAACCCTAACTTAACCCTCACCCTAACACCCCCCTTACCCTAACCCTAACCCTAACCCTTACCTAACCCAAACCCTCACACTCACCTTGCCCGTAACCCTCACCCTTACCCTCACCCTAGCCCTCACCCTAATCCTAACCCTAATCTTTACCCTAACCCTAACCCTCACCCTCACCCTCAGCCTAAACCTAAACCTAACGTTATTCCTAACCCTAACACTCATCCTCACCCTCACCCTCTCCCTCACCTTAACACTAACCCTAACCCTAACCATCACCCTCACCCTCATCTTAAAACTAACCCTAACACTCACCCAAACCCTCTCCCTAACCCTAAACCTCACCATAAACCTAACACTAACCCTAACCCTCACCCTCACCCTCACCCTCAGCCTAACAGTAACCCTAACCCTCAACCTAAGCATAACCCTCACATTGACCCTAACCCTAAAACTCACCCTAATCCTAATCTTAACTCTAACCCTCAACCTCACCCTAACCCTCACCCTCACCCTAACCCTAACCCTAACCCTCACTCTAACCCTAATCCTCACCCACACCCTAACTCTCACCCTAACCCGAAACCTAACCCTTACCCTAACCCAAACCCTAACCCTCACCCACACCCTAACCCTCATCCTCACCCGAACCCTCACCCTCAACCCACCTTTCACCCTCACCGTAAACATCACCCTAACCCTAACCCTCACCCTAAACCTAACCCTAACCCTCACCCTCACCTTCATCCAGATCCTCAGCCTAATCCTAACCCTAGCCATAACCCTAACCTTAAGCCTCACCCTCACAGTAACCCTAACACTAACCCTAACCCTACCACTCATCCTAACACTAAGCCTAACACTAACATACACCCTAACCCTCAACCTAAACTAACCATAACTCTAACCCTCACCCTCAGCCTCAGTCTCACCCTAACCCTTACCCTAACCCTAACCCTCACCCTAACCTTAACGGTCACCCTCAGCCTAACCCTAACCCCAACATAACCATCACCGTCACCCTCACTCTAACCCTAACCCTCACCCTCACACTAACCCTAAACCTAATCCTAACCCTAACCCCCACCCTCACCCTCACCCTAAACCTAACCCTCACCCTAGGACTCACCCTACCCCTAACAATAACCCTAACTCTAACACTAACTCTCACCCTCAACCTCACCCTCAGTCTAAGCCAAATCCTAACCCTAATCCTTAACCTAACTCTCAACCTCACCCTAACCCTCACCCTAAGCCTAACCCTCACGCTAACCCTAACCCTCAACCTCACCCTAACCTTCACCCTCACCCTAACCCTAACCCTAAACCTAACCCTCACCCTTACTCTCACCCTAACCCTTACCCTAAACCTGATACTAACGCTAACCCTCACCCTAAACATCATCCTAACTCTAACCCTAACACTAAACCTAACCCTAAACCCTAACCCTCAATCTAACCCTAACCCTAACCCTAATCCTCACCCTAACCCTAACCCTCACACTAAACCTAACCCTCACCCTAAACCTAAACCTCACCCGAACCCTAACCCTAACATTAACCCTCACCCTAACCCTAACCCTAAAACTTACGCTCACCATAACCCTAACCCTAAACCTAATCCTAACCCTAAACCTAACCCTCACCATCACCCTAACCCTAACCCTAAACCTTACCCTCACCGTAACCATAAACCTAACCCTAACCCTCACACTAAACCTAACCCTCACCCTAACCCTACCCCTCACCAAACCCCTCACCCTGACACTAATCCTAACCCGTATACTAACCCTAAACCTCACCCAAAACCTCACCCTCACCCTAACCCTCACCCTCAACCTAAACAACACCCTAACCCTAACCATCACACTAACCCTAACCCTGACCCTCACCCTAACCCTAACCCTCACACTAACCCTCACCCTCACCCTAAACCTAACCCTCACACTCACCCTAACCCTCAGCCTAACCATAATCCTAACCCTAAAACTCACTCTAACCCTCACCATAAACCTAGCCCTAACCTTAACCCTAAACCTCACCCTCATCCTCAACCTCACCCTAACCCTAAACCTAAACCTTACCCTAACCCTTACTCTCACCCTAACCCCCACACTAACCTTAATCCCAACCCTAACCCTAACCCTAACCCACACCCTATCCCTCACCCTCACACGAACCCTCAACCTCACCCAAACCCTCACGCTCACCCTAACCCTCACCCTCATCCTAGAGCTCACACTAACCCTAACCCTGACCCTAACCCTAAACCTAACCCTCACCCTCACCCTCACCCTAACCCTAAACCTAATCCCAACCCTCACCCTAACCCTCACCCTCACCCTAACCCTAACCCTAACTTAAACCAACCCTCACCCTAATACTAACCCTAACCCTCATCCTAACCCTCACCCTAACCCTAACGGTAACCCAAACCCTCACCCTCACCATAACCTTCACCCTAACCCTTGCCTTCACCCTCACCTTAACTCTAACCCTAAACCTAACACTCACACTAACCCTAACCCTTACCCTAACCCTAACCCTACCCCTCACAATAACCCTCACCCTAACCCTAACCCTGACCCTAACCCTCACTATAAACGTACCCCTAACCCTCACCCACACCCTCACCCTCAACCTCACTCGAACACTAACCCTCACCCTAACCCTCACCCTCACCCAAAACATCACCCTAAACCTAATCCTCACCCAACCCTCACCCTAACCCTAACCCTCACACTAACCCTCACCCTCAATCTAATCCACATCCTAACAATAAAGTTAACCCTTACCTAACCGAAACCCTCCCCCTTCCCCTTCCCCTCACCCTAACACTCACTCTCACCCTAGGCCTCACCCTAACCCTAACCCTAACCCTATCCGTCACCCCCGCTCACCTCTCTCTCAGCCAAATCATAAACCTAATCCTAATCCTAACCCTAATACTTACCCCCACACTCACCCTAACACTAACCCTAAACCTAAGGTTAACCCTCACCCTCACCCTCACCCTAACCCTAAACCTAACACTAACAATACCCCTAACCCTAACCCTAATCCTAATCCTAACCCTAACCCTCACCTTAACCCTAATCCTAACCCTAAAACTCACCCTAACCCTAATCCCAACCCTAACCCTAACCCTCACCCTCACCATCACCCTAACCCCCACCATCACCCTCACCTTCACCCTAACCCTCACACTAACACGAACCCTCACCCTAACCCTAAACTTAACCCTCACCCTCACCCTCACACTCACCCTCAGCCCAACCCTAACCCTAACCCTAATCCTAAACCTCACCCTCACCTTCACCCTAACCATAACCATAACCCTAACCCTCATCCTCACCCTCACCATCACCCTCACCCTAAACATGACCCAAACCCTAACCCTCACCCTAACCCTTACACTAATCCTTACCCTAACCCCAAACCTCACCCTAAAACTCAACCTTACCCTAACGCTAAACCTAACCCTCACCCTCATCCTAAACCTCATCCTAACTCTTATCCTCACACTAACCCTAACCATAACCCTAACCCTAACCCTCACACTAAACCTAACCCTCACCCTACCCCTCACCCTACCCCTCACCCTACCCCTCACCCTAACCCTCACCTTAACCCTCACCCTAACCCTAACCCTCACCCTCACCCTAACCCTCACAATAAACATCACCCTAACCCTATCCCTCACCCTAACCCTAACCCTAACCCTCACCCTAACCTTAAACCTCACCCTAACCCTAACCCTAACCCTCACCTTAATCCTTATACTCACACTAACCCTAACCCTAACCCTAACCCTTATCCTCACCCTAACCCTCACCCACACCCTAACCCTCACTGTCACCTGAACCCACACCCTCACCAGAACCCTCACCCTCACTCTAACCCTAACCCTAAACCTCAAACTAACTCTCACCCTCACCCTAATCCTCACCCAAAACCTAAATCTAACCCTTATCTACATGAAACCCTCACCCTCACCCTTACCCTCACCCCAACAATCACCCTCACCCTAGCACTCACCCTAACCTTAACCCTCACACGAACCCTAACACTAACCCACATCCTCACACTCAAGCTAATCCTAACCCTATCCCTAAACCTAACATTCAACATAACTCTCACCCTAACCCTAAACCTAACCCTCACCCTAACTCTCACGTAACCTTTACCCTAATTCTGACCCTAACCCTAACACTAACCCTAACCGTCATCCTAACTCTAACCCTAACCCTAACCCTAACCCTAAACCCTAACCCTCACTCTAAACCTAACACTAAACCTAACCCTCACCCTAAACCTTACATTCACTCTAACCCTAACCCTAACCCTAATCCTCACGCTAACCCTAACACTAAGCCTATCCATAACCCTCACACTCACTCTAACCCTAACCCTCACCCTAACACTAACCATAAGCTAACCCTAATCCTCACACTAACCCTAACCCTCACCCTAACCCTCACCATCACCCTAACTTTAACCCTAACCCTTACCTAACCCAAACCCTCACCTTCACCCTCACCCACACCCTCATCATAACCCTAACCCTCACCCTAGACCTCACCCTAACCAAAACCTAACCCTTACCCTAACCCTAATCCTCACCCTCACCTTCATCCTCAGCCTAAATCTAAACCTAACCCTAATCCTAATCCTAACCCTAATCCTCCGCCTCCCCCTCCCTCTCACCCTCACCCTAACCCTAACCCTAACCATCACCATCACTCTCACCCTCAACCTAAACCTAAACCTAACCCTCACCCTAACACTCTCCCTACCCTAACCCTCAACCTAAGGCTAACCCTAAACCTAATCCTCACCCTAACCCTCACCTTAACCTTTATACTCACGCTAACCCTAACCCTCACACTAACCCTAACCCTCACACTAACCCTAACCCTCACCCTAACCCTAACCCTCACCCTCACCCTCACCCTCAGCCTAATCCTCACCCTAAACCTAACCCTAAACCTTACCTAACCCAAACCCTCACCCTCACAATCACCCTCACCCTTACCCTCACCCTCACCCTAGGCCTCACCTTATCCCTAACACTAACCCTAACCCTAACACTAACCCTCACCCTTACACTCACCATCAGCCTAAACCTAAACCAAACCGTAATCCTAACGCTAACAGAACCATCACCCTCACCCTCACACTAACCCTAAACCTGACACTAACCCTCACGCAAACCCTAACCCTCACACTAACTCTAACCCTTACCCTCAGCCTAACCCTCACCCTAACCCTAACCCTAACCCTCAACCTAACCCTCACCCTAACCCTTACCCTAACAATAACCCTAACCCTAAACCTCACCAACACCCTCACCCTAACCCTCACCCTAACCCTAACCCTCACCCTAAACTAACCCTAATCCTAACCCTAACCCTCACACTAACCCTAACCCTAAACCTAACCCTCACCCTCATGCTCACACTAACCCTCACCCTAACTCTAACCCTAATCCTAACCCTAACCCACACCCTATACCTCAACCTATACCTAAATCTAACCATTACTCTAACCCTCACCCTCACCCTCAGTCTCACCCTAACACTTACCCTAATCCTAACCCTCACCCTAACCTTAACCTCACCCTCACCCTAACCCTAACCCTAACCTAAACCTCACCGTCACCCTCACTCTAACCCTAACCCTCCCCCTCCCCCTAACCCTAACCCTCAGCCTCACCCTAACCCTAAACCTAATCCTAACCCTAACCCTCACCCTCAGCCTCACCCTAAACCTCACCCTCACCCTAGGACTCATACTAACCCTAACAATAACCCTAACTCTAACACTAATCCTCACCCTCATCCTCACCCTCAGTCTAAACCTAATCTTAATCCTAATCTTAATCCTAACCCTCAACCTCACCCTAACCATCACCCACACCCTAATCCTAACCCTAAACCTAACCCTCACCCTAACTCTCACCCTAATCCTTATCCTAAACCTGACCCTAATGCTAACCCTCACCCTAAATGTCATCCTAACTCTAACCCTAACAATAACCCTAACCCTAAACCCTAACCCTCACTCTAACCCTAACACTAACCCTAACCCTCACCCTAACCCTTACATTCACGCTAACCCTAACCCTAACCCTCACCCTCACCCTCACACTAAACATCACCCAAACCCTAACCCTCACCCTAACCCTTACCCTAACACTCACCCTAACCCTAAACCTCACCCTAACGCTAAACCTAACCCTCACCCTCATCCTAACCCTCACCCTAACTCTTATCCTCACACTAACCCTAACCATAACCCTAACCATAACCCTCACACTAAACCTAACCCTCGCTCTAACCCTAGCCCTAACCCTAACCCTACCCCTCACTCTAACCCTCACCCTAACCTTCATCTTAACCCTAACCCTAACCCTAACCCTCACGGTCACCCTAACCCTCACCCTAAACATCACCCTAACCCTATCCCTCACCCTAACCCTAAACCTCACCCTAACACTAACCCTAACACTAACCCTCATCCTAACCCTCACCTTAACCCTTATCCTCACACTAACCCTAACTCTAACCCTAAATCTAATCCTCACCCTAACCCTCACATACACCCTAACCCTCACTGTCACCGTAACCCTCACCCTCACCAGAACCCTCACCCTCACCCTAACCCTAACTCTTACCCTAACCGTAACCCTCAACTTAACTCTCACCCACACCCTAATCCTCACCCGAAACCTAAGGCTAACCCTTACCTACCCAAAACCCTCACCCTCACCCTCACCCCAACAATCACCCTCACCCTAGCAATCACCCTAACCTTAACCCTCACCCTAACCCTAACACTAACCCTCATCCTCACCCTCAAGCTAATCCTATCCCTAAACCTAACCCTCACCCTAAGCCTAAACCTAACACTAACCTTAAACCTCGCCATAACCCTCACCCTAACCCTAACCCTCACCCTAATGCTAACCCTCAGTCTAACCCTAACCCTCACAATAAACCCTCACTCTAACCGTAACCCTCACCCTAAACCTCACCCTCACTCTCACTCTAACCTTCACCCTAACCCTTATCCTCACACTAACCCTAAACCTAAACCTAAACCTAACCCTCACCCTCACCCTCACCCTCACCCAATCCCTAACCCTTAACCTATTCCTAACCCTAAGCCTCACCTTCATTCTCACCCTAAATCTAACCCTAACCCTAATCCTAACCGTCACCCTCACCCCCACACTAACTCTACCCCTAACCCTACTCTTAACACTAACTGTAACCCTAACCCTCACCCTAACCGTAAGCCTCACAGCATTGTTCTATCACAGGTAACAACGGTCCGCACCCTAGCAGGGCTTGAAGCCCCTTACACTGTCCACAGTAACAATTCTGAATTTTTTCCTTTCAATTCAGGGTGAGCTGACCAGAGTTAGGATGCTCAGGATGAAAAGGACAAGATAGAGCACTGAGATTGTGGGGAACTTAAAACAAAAGTGTTTTATGGTGCCAAGGTTCTGAATGCTCTATACCTTCGAAAAAGAAAAGACCAGCCCCTGAATAGAAATAGACAAAATCATTCTGTTTCTAGCAGCCCCTGTGTGCATCGTGGCATGGTTCAAAGCCCCTCTTGGTGTCACCATCCGCAGGTCAATCTTTTTTCCTTGCAATTTTGGGAGAGCTGTCTAGGGTTTGGGAGCACAGGATGCAAACAACAAGAGAGAATTCTCAGAATTTGGGGACCATAAAGAAAATGGTTTTAGTGTCTCCAAGTTCTGAGTGCTCTCAACTTTTCCCAAAAGCGAGATAAGCCACTTAGGAGAAATAGAAAGCATTGTTCTGTTCGAGGAACCAGTGCTCTGAATCTTAGCAGGGCTTAAAGACCCTTGCACTATCCACAGTAAACAGTCAAAACTTTGTAATTCCAATTCTGGGAGAAGTGACGTGACCAGTGTTAAGGAGCCCAGGTACAAACGATAAGATAGAGTACTCAGAATATGGGGACCCTAGAACAGTCTGAAGGACCTCAAGGAAGGAGGGCTCTACATCTTCCCCAAGGAAGAGACACCTCTCCAACGAGAAATTCACAGCACCCATCTTTCCCAAGATGCTCTGCTCTGCATCCTAGCAATATTGAAAGTGCCTCATTCTGTCTAAAATAACAGGTGACATTTTTTTCCTTTTAACACTGATTAAGGTCAAAAGTGTTCAGGAACTCAGAATGCAAAGAACAAGATAGAGCACTCAGAACCTCGGCGATTTAAAACATTATTGTTTTACAGTGACCAGGTTCTAAATGCTCTACACATTCCCCAAAGGAAAGACAGGGCACTAAGGAGAGTTAGACAGCATCGGTCTATCCCAGGCATCTTCAGTCTGCATCCTAGCAGGGCTTAAACCTCCTCACACTGTCCCCATTAAGCAGTCCCAATCTTTTCCTTGCAATTCAGGGATTGCTGAGCAGTGTTAGGGAGCTCAGGATGAAAACGACAAGATATTGCCCTGAGAACTTGGGTACCTTAAAACAGAACTCTTTTTTGGCGCCTCAGCTGTGAATACTCTCCACCTTCCATAATGAAGAGACAAGCCACCAAAGAGAAATAGACAGCATATTTCGGTCTCTAGTAACTCCTGGGTGCATCCTGGCATGGTTCACAGCCCCTCTCGGTATCACCAGGCATAGGTCAAAGTTTCCTTTGAAATATTGGGAGAGCTGAGGAGGTTTTGGGAGAACAGGATGCAAATAACAAGAAAGAGCACTCACAACTTGGGGACCCAAGTTGTGAGTGCTCTACACCTTCCCAAAAGAGACAAAAGCTGCTAAATAGAAATAGACTGCATTTTTCGAACCCAGGCAACTCTGATCTGCATCCATCAGGGCTTACTGCCCCTCACACTGTCAACAGAGCCCAGTCCAATTTGTTTCATCCAATTCTGGGAGAGGTGAACTGTGTTAGCGAGCTCAGGATGCAAATGACAATATAGAGCACTCAGAAATTGGTGACCTTAAAACAGTTTTAAGGTCCCAAAGTGAGAAGGTTCTACTCCTTCCCCAATGGAGAGACAAGCCTCCAAAAATATATGGACAGCAACGACCTTTCCCACAAAGCCCTAATCTACATCCTAGCAAGACTGAAAGTTCCATATACTGCCTACAATAACAGGTCCAATTATATTCCTTACAAATCTGGGAGAGCTGAAAAGTGTTTGGTAACACAGGATGCAAACAACAAGATAGAGAAACAGAGAAATTCAGCGCCTTAAAACAAAATTTTTTTTCAGGGCTCAAAATCTCAATGTGTACAACTTCCCCAAAGGAGAGACAAGCCTCTAAATAGAAATAGACCGCATCTTTCTAACCCAGGTTACTCCGTTCTGCATCCTAGCATGGCTGAAAGCCCCTTATACTGTCCATCCACAGTAACCAGTCCAATTTTTTCTTCCAATTCTGGGAGAGCTGACCAGTGTTAGCGAGTTCACCATGCAAACGAAAGTTTGAGTAAAGCAGAGAAAGTCAGATAAGGAGATGTTAATGAAATGAACCCTAAGATATGTATTCAAATGAATTTATTTGCTTTCAAGCGATTGTTTATGACACATTCATAAGACATTTCTTTTTTACTTTGTAAGTCCCTCCCCCATTGTATAACCACTGCTTTCACTGTATTTCATGTCGACATAATTTGTGGAGGTTAAGGGGAAAAACAATTCGTTTAAATAGGGCTACAAGTGAACCCACTGCAAAAATGCGATGTACAAGTCGTTATGTCCAAAACGAATTTTACAACTGGTTTGTGAGTGGTGGGGGGTACGGGAGCTGGGAGGACTGTGGGGGAGGGAAGGAGGAGGAAACAAAGGAGAACGTTACACTATTTTTTAAATAATGTACTCATTATCTTCCACATTTAATTGTAACCCCTCTGTACATTGTTTTCACTAAAAAAATAAATGAACAAATAAATAAATAAATTTAAAAACAAGAAATGATGTAGCACTCAAAACTTTGAGACATTGAAAGAGTTTGAAGGCCCCCAAGCAATGAGGGTTTACTCCCTCCCCAAAGTAGGGTCTCTCCTCCATAGAGAAATTGACAGCACCAATCTTCTCAAGAAGCTCTGGTCTGCATCCTAGCAAGACAGAAAGGGTCTCATCCTGTGTACAATCACAGGTTCCGTTTTCTTCCTTACCACTGGGAGGGCTGAAAATTTTTTGAGATCTCAGGATGTACACGACAAGATAGAGGCACTCAGACCTTCGGTGAGGTAAAAAATATTGTATGGTGCCCAAGTTCTGAAGGCTCTACAATTCATCAAAGGAGATAAAAGCCACTAAAGAGAAATAGACAGCATGGTTCTATCACAGGCAACAGCGGTCTGCATCCTAGCAGTTCTTGAAGCCAATTACACTATCCACAGCAACAAGTCCGAATTTTTTCCTTGCAAATCAGGGTGGGCTGACCAGTGTTAGGATGCTCAGGATGAAAATGACAAGATAGAACACTGAGAATGTGGTGAACTTAAATCAAAATTGTTTTATGGCGCCAGGGTTCTGAATGCTCTATACCTTCGAAAAAGAAAAGACAAGCCCCCGAAGAGAAATAGACAAAATCGTTGGGTTTCTAGAAGCCCCTGTGTGCATCGTGGCATGATTCAAATCCCCTCTTGGTGTGACCATCTGAAGGTCAATCTTTTTTCCTTGCAATTTTGGGAGAGCTGTGGAGATTTGGGGAGCACAGGATGCAAACAACAAGAGAGAGTTCTCAGAATTTGGGGACCATAAAGAAAATTGTTTTAAGGTCTCCAAGTTCTGAGTCCTCTCAACTTTTCCCACAAACGAGACAAGCCACTTAGGAGAAATAGAAAGAATTGTTCTGTCCAAGGCAACTGTGCTCTGAATCTTTTTTTTTTTAATTTTATTTTATTTTAATTGAGAACATACTATACAGAGGGGTTACAATTACATGGGCAGGATAATGCATACATTTCTTACCAAGCATTGCAGCCTCCTCCTTTGTTTATCCTTCACCTCCCTTCCCAGCCTCCCCCCTCCCCCCCACCCAATCATACCCCCCCTTCCCCCCTCCACACACCAACATTGTAAAGCTGGTTTTGACATGACATTTTGTACTTCTCATTGTTGCAACAGGTCCACCTGAATCCTTAAACCACTTGTTTGTCCCCGTCTCCTCCACATGTTATACTGACATCAAATATAGTGAAAGCGGGGGTTACACTGTGGGGGAGGGACATACAAAGCAACAAAGAAATAATCTTATAAATGCGTTAGAAACACATGCATGAAAGAAACAAAAACATTAAAATACATATTTGAGGGTTCGTTTTCCTAACATCACATTATCTGACTTTTTCCGCTTGACTCATACCTATACTACATATTGCAAATAAGGGAAACCATGGGACCTATGTTTCTTTGGGCTTGGCTTACTTCACTTAATATAATTTTTTCCAAGCCTTTCCATTTCCTAACAAATGGGGAAATGTCATTCTTTCTGATGGAGGCATAGAATTCCATTGTGTATATATATCACATTTTCTTGATCCATTCATCTACTAAGGGGCATCTGGGTTGGTTCCATATCTTAGCTATGGTAAATAATGCTTCAATAAACATAGTTGTGCTGGTAGCTTTAGTGTGGTCTTGTTTGTAAACATTAGGGTAAATGCCCAAAAGTGGGATTGCTGGGTCATAGGGGAGTTCTATGTGAAATCTTTTGAGGAACCTCCATACTGCTTTCCAAAGTGGTTGAACAAGTTTACATTCCCACGAACTATGAAGTAAGGTTCCTTTCTGTCCACATCCCCTCCAGCATCTGTTGTTGTTAGAGTTCTTCATTTTTGCTGTTCTAACTGGAGTGAGGTGATATCTCAATGTTGTTTTGATTTGCATTTCTTTTATGGCTAGGGATGTTGAACATTTCTTCATGTGTCTATTGGCCATCCTTCTTTCTTCTTCAGAGAAGCTTCTCTTTAAGTCTTTCACCCACTTACTTATTGGGCAGTTGTTTCTTTGAGGATTTGTTGTTGGGTGGTTTAATTATTTGAGTTCCAAGTATATTTTAGATATGAGACCCTTGTCCGTTGTATGGCTAGTAAAGATCTTCTCCCAATCAGTGGGCTTTCTATTGATCTTGCTAGCTGTGTCATTTGCCTGCAGAAGCTCTACAACCTTATGCAATCCCATTTGTCTAACCTTTCTTTGATGTGTTGTGTTTCCGGGTCTCTATTCAAAAAATTTCGGCCTGAGCCAAGGAGACCCAGGGTTTCTCCTATTCCATCCTGTAATGTTTTCAGAGTGTCTGCTTTGAGTTCAAGGTCTTTGATCAATTTGGAGTTGATTCTGGTGCAGGGTGATATATAAGGATCTAGCTTTAGTTTTCTACATGTAGTTAACCAGTTTTGCCAGCACCATTTACTGAAGAGGCTGTATGTCTTCCATTCTATTGTTTTAGCTCCCTTATCGAAGATAAGATGGCTATAGGTCTGTAGGTTCATTTCTGGGTTTTCAATTCTATTCCATTGGTCCTGAGGTCTGTTCTTATGCCAATACCAAGCTGTTTTGATTACTATGGCTTTATAGTAGAGTTAGAAATTTGGTATTGATATTCCTCCAGCAGTGTTCTTTCCGTTGAGGAGCGTTTTTGTTATTCGGGGTCTTTTAATGTTCCATATGAATTTTTGGATTGCCTCTTCTATTTCCTTGTAGAATGAGGGTGGAATTTTGATAGGTATTGCATTGAATTTGTAGATAGCCTTGGGAAGTATTGCCATTTTCACGATGTTAATCTTTCCAATCCAGGAGCATGGGAGGTTTTGCCATTTTTTAAGTTCTGTGTTGATTTCCTTTTTCAAGATTTTAAAGTTTTCATCATAGAGGTCCTTCACTTCTTTAGTTAAGTTAATTCCAAGGTATTTTATTTTTTGTGGGGCTATTACAAATGGAGTTTCTTTCCTCATTTCAGCCACACTTTTCTCATTGTTGGCATACAGAAAAGCCTTGAATTTGGGGGGTTAATTTTATAACCTGCTACTTTGCCAAAGTTTTGAATCAGCTTGAGTAATTTGGGAGTGAAGTCTATGGGATTCTTTAAATACAAGATCATGTCATCTGCAAAGAGGGAGAGTTTTATTTCTTCTTTCCCTATTTGGATCCACTTTATGACTGCATCTTGTCTTATTGCTGTAGCTAGGCATTCTAATACTAGGTTGAAGAGAAGTGGAGAGAGTGGGCATCCTTGTCTTGTTCCTGAGTTAAGAGGAAATGGCTTTAGATTTTCAGCATTGAGTATAATGCTGGCTGTAGGTTTGTCATATACAGCCTTTATTGTATTGAGGAATGTTCCATGGATTCCTAATTTTTCCAAAACCTTCATCATAAAGTGGTGTTGGATCTGTCGAATGCTTTTTCTGTGTCTATTGAGATAACCATGTGGTTCTTATCTTGCTCCTGTTGATGTGATGAATAATATTAATGGATTTGCGTATATTGAAGCAGCTTTGCATCCCTGAAATGAATCCTGTTTGATCGTGGTGTATGATTTTTTGGATGAATTGTTGAAGTCGGTTGGCCAAAATTTTGTTGAGAAGTTTTGCATCAATGTTCATCAAAGAAATAGGTCTATAGTTCTCTTTCTTTGATGAGTCCCTGCCTGGTTTTGGGATGAGGGTTATGATGGCTTCATAGAATGTGTTCGGTAGTGAGCTTTCTCTTTCAATTTCATTGAAGAGTTGGAGGAGAATTGGTGTGAGCTCTGCTTTGAAGGTCTTGTAAAATTCTGCTGTAAAACCATCTGGTCCTGGACTTTTCTTAGCTGGGAGGTCTCTTATTGCTGTTTCTATTTCAATGCTTGATATGGCCCTGTTAAGATAGTTTAACTCATCTTGGTTTAGTTTTGGCATGTCAATATTTGCTAGGAAAAGGTCCATTTCTGCCAAGTTCTCAAACTTATTTGCATATAGTTTTGAGAATATTCCCTTAAATTGTTTTGAATCTTGGCTGTTTCCGTGGTGATGTTTCCATTCTTATCTCTGAGTTTATTTATTTGGGTGTATTCTCTTCTTTTTCTGATAAGATTTGCTAAGGGTTTGTCAATTTTGTTAAGTTTTTCGAAGAACCAACTCTTTGTTTTGTTGATTCTTTCTATAGTTTTTTTGGATTCTAATTCATTTAATTCTGATTTAATTTTGATTATTTCTTTCCGTCTACTGGATTGGGGTTTATCTTGCTGCTCTTTTTCAAGGAGGTTTAGATGTGTCATTAAATTGCTAGTTTCAGATCTCTCCAATTTGTTGATGTAGGAGCTCAGAGCTATAAACTTGCCTCTGAGTACTGCCTTTCCTGTGTCCCAGAGGAGCTGGTATTTTGTGTGTTCATTTTTGTTGAATAGCATGAACATTTGAATTTCCTTTCTAATCTCTTCCATGACCCACTCATGATTCAGCAGTGTGTTGTTCAGCCTCCATGTGGTACAGGACTTTCTCTGGTGGCTTTTGGTGTTGAGTTCTAATTTTATTCCCTTGTGGTCAGAGAGAATGCAAGGTATAACTTCAATGTTTCTGAATTTAGACAAGTTTGCTTTGTGGCCTAAAATGTGGTCTATTTTAGAAAACGTTCCATGTGCTGCTGAGAAAAACGTGTATTCTGATGCTGCTGGGTGAAATGTTCGGTAGATGTCTGTTAAGTCTAGTTGATCTATGCAGCTGTTTAGATCTGCGGTTTCTCTGTTGAGTTTTTGCCGAGTTGATCTATCTAGTGGGGAGAGTGGTGTGCTAAAATCCCCAACAATTAATGTCTTTGGATCTATATGGGATTTGAGGGAAAGTAGTGTTTCTTTGATAAATGTGGGTGCTCCATTGTTTGGCGAATAGATATTTAGAATTGTAATATCCTCCTGAAGGAGAGATCCTTTAATTAGAATGTAGCGACTTTCTTTATCTGTTCTCACGAATTTTAATTTGAAGTGTATTTTATCTGATATTAAGATTGCAACTCCTGCCTGTTTATGGGGTCCGTTTGCTTGGTAGATTTTGTTCCAGCCTTTAACATTGAAAATGTGTTTGTTTTTACGGGCAAGATGTGACTCCTGCAGGCAGCAGATAGAAGAGGCTTGTTTTTTAATCCAACTAGACAGTCTATGTCGCTTAATTGGGGAGTTCAGTCCGTTAACATTAAGAGATAGGACTGAGAGGTATTTGGGAGTTCCTGCCATGTTATCTACCTTCTTGGTGGCTGCGAAAACTGGGTTCTTCCTATGGTTCTTGGATTCTCAGTTTGGGTGCAGTTTCTTGGCCTTTATTGCAGTCTTGTTGGTTTTCTATGTGTAGGACATCTTTAAGAATCTTTTGTAGGGCTGGTTTGGTGGAGATGTATTGTTTCAATTTTTCTTTGCTATGGAAGGTTTTTATTTGGCCTTCAGTTATGAAGGAGAGTTTAGCTGGGTACAGTATTCTTGGTTGATAGTTGTTTGTTTTTAGGGCATGGCATACATCATTCCAAGCTCTTCTTGTTTGATTGTCTCTGCTGAGAAATCTGAGGTGATTCTAATTGGTTTTCCTTTATAGGTGATTACCCTTTTCTCCTTGACAGCTTTAAGGATCTTTTCCTTGGTCTGAGTTGATCCTGTGTGGATTATAATGTGTCGGTGGGATGTCCTATTCTGGTCTGGTCTATTTGGGGTTCTAAAGGCTTCTTGTATCTGGACAGGCCTATCTTTTTGCATGTTTGGGAATTTCTCTGCTAGGATCCTGTTAAACAGATTTCCTAGACCATTAACTTCTGTTTCTAGGTGCTCCTCTACACCCATTATCCTTAGATTAGGCCTTCTGATGGTGTCTTCCAGGTGTTGGATAGATCTATCATATTTCTTGGACTTGTCTTGGATGGTTGTATGTTCTTTCTCTATAATATCTAGGCTGTCTTCAATCCCTGAGATTCGATCTTCTGCATGGTCTAACCTGCTGTCAAGACTCTCTACTTTGTTTTTTATCTCTTTTCCTTCTAATTGGTCAGCTCTGATGGCTTCAAGTTCTTTGTTGAAGCTCTGTTTTATTTCTTGTATGAATTTCTTTACTTCCTTAATTTGGTGTTCAGTGTTTTTCCTCAAATCACTTAGTTGATTGGTTATGGTTTCTTTGGGCTCCCATTCCTTCTGTTCGGTTTCATTCAGCATTCCCTTTGTGGTCTCCCTGACTTCCTTCAGCTCTTTGTTAGTGGATTCCATGAATGCCTTTAATGATCTTTGTGTGTTCTCTACCTGGTCTCTCAATTCCTGTATTACTCTTTGATTAGCTTCCTCCCGTTCGTGGGATTCCTGCAGATCTCTTTGAGTGTTCTCAGCCTGCTCACGCCATTCCTCCCTTTCTCTTTGAGTATTCTCAAGTTATTCACGCAAATCCTGTATCAGTTTTTGAGTAGCTTCCTCACGCTTATGATATTCCTGTATAAACTTCTGGGATGCCTCCTCTCTCTCCCTATCACGCTCATACAGAGTCCTTTGTACGTTGTCAAACTTCTCATTTATCATGTTTGTCAGCAGTGTTTGTAGAGCTATTTGGGAATTCTCCTCTGGATTATTCATTATCTGTTCTAACCCCTGATTATCAAGATTGGGAATTGAGATACCCGAATTTGCCATTTTTCTTGTGTTTTTCCGGCTTACTCTGCCCATTTGAGATGAAGATAGCACCAGTTTTGTGCTAGAACACTATCTTAAGGCAATCATCAACCAAAGTTTGCATTTGTACAGTCAATAGTCTACAGATACAATCTAGTTCAACAGATACTTCTATTTGACATCAAACAACTATATGTTAAAGGACTTCGAACCGCAGAAAAGAATTTGGAAAACCAGAAATTATTAGGGTTAGGGAGAGATGTGGGTAAAAAATAGGAATAGATTGGTGTGGGGAGGCACAGGGAGAGTTAACTATGTCCTAATCACAATGCAGGAAATAGGTTGGGTAGGATGCAAGTAGAGAGAGAGAGAAAAAGAAGAAAGGGAAAGGTGAATGAAAAGGGACCAGAAAAAAAATAGAAACGTAAAAATTAATGTTATTATAGAGATTAAAAGACCATCCATTTAGAGAGGAATGTGAATATGTTGAGAGAAAGGGAGGGACATAGAGGAGATGTGAAAAACTTTAAAAAAATGCTTAAAATATTATATAGATATAAAGAGGTAGTACTGCTATTGATGAATTTAAGTCTCAGAGGTTTTGAATTGAGTAATAAGTTTGTGGATTAAGTGTGTGCACAATGGGGGAGAGGGTCTACTAGTTAACTGTGGGTTTATCTGAGGATGTGCAGGACAAGAGTTAAGTCACATAAAGAAGAACAAAAGAGGATAAGGTGGAAAGGATAGGAAAGTGAGAAGAAAAGATCAGAAGTTCAGTAGAGCTAGACAAAAAAACAAAAGATAATTAAGAATGAAAGAAAAAGAGAAAGAAGACAAGAAAAGAAAGGAAAACACACATTCACGTATTCCTAAAATAAAAATTATAAGAGGAGAAAAAAAAAGTTACTGGAAAACAATTATTTTTTCAGAAGAGGCAAAAATTAAAGATTAACAAAAGTTTTAGAAAAGGAAAAAAATTTTTTTTATATATATAAGGTAACAAAAAACAAAAATTAAAACAAAACAAAAAAAGAAAAAAAGAAAAGAAGAAGAAGAAAAAAAAAGTTCTTTGATTTTTTTTTGTGGGGAGGGGTGGGAAGAGTCCTGTATCTCCCTTTTGTCTGTAACTAGAGTCTGGTTGGAGTCTCTGGTCAACTTGAGGTCCTGTGGCTTGATTGGTTTCTTAAGTCAGTTTGTTGGAACAGGCAGAAAAATGCTCTGCTTTACCCAAGATTTTGAGATCTCCCTCCCAGGTTAGTTTACTGGGAGGGTGATCTGCTTTGAGAATCACAAAAGAGGGGGATGCAGTGATGAGGCTAGGTTCTGGGTAGAGTTGAGGCGTTTCAACAAACAGTAGCTTTTCCCTGGGGCTATTTTGTGAAAAAAAACTCTCAGCACCCAGCCTGGAGCCATTCTCATGGTTTCTGTTTTTCAATTGATTGTGGTGGCTGCTAGAGGGAGGGGCAGCCTCTGGCTCTGGTTACCCGGTGAGGAGAGCCACTCCAATGGCTGGCGCCTGAGCTGGGTGACTTTTCCCTGGATGAAACTGAGTCTGTGAGGTCACTTCGCCCTTAAGTTCTTGTGACTTGCTAAATGACTCGTTTTATTCCAAGTCCTGAGCTGGAGCTAGCCGCTCCTCCGAGCTTTGTCAGTATCTAAGATGGAGATCACCGGTGCTGGGGGGGGAGGGGTGGCCTTCCCTCCTCTGCTCTCTGAGAAGGAGTGATGAAGTCGGGCTTCTACTCACGCCGAGTCTTGGATCCTGGGTCGTCTCTGGTCTGCAAAGTGCAGGATGAAGTTGTCGGCTCCTTGTCGGTTCTTGCTGGTGTTAAGTAGAATCCGCTCGTCCGCTGCGTCTGGCTCCTTCGTCCCGGACTGTGTCTCAGGTATGCCCCCGCGGAGGTGGTCGCCGCTGCGAACCTGCTGCGGCAGCGGCAGCTGCTGACAGGCGCTCAGATGTGTCTGCTTGGCTTCCGCTCTCTTGACTAACTCTCTGACCTGTGATGGCACACTTGGTGTGATTCTTTGGCTTGGGACTGTTCACTGGAACTCTGAAACTCTTTTCTATGCAAGAGCTTGTTCAGATTCCAGCTTCTCCTCCGGCCATCTTCCCGGAACTCTCCTGTGCTCTGAATCTTGGCAGGACTTAATGACCCTCACACTATCCACAGTAAACAGTCCAAACTTTGTAATTCCAATTCTGGGAGAAGTGACCAGTGTTAGGGAGCCCAGGTACAAACGATAAGATAGAGTACTCAGAATATGGGGACCCTAGAACAGTCTGAAGGCCCCCAAGGAAGGAGGGCTCTACACCTTCCCCATGGAAGAGACACCCCTCCAACGAGAAATTCACAGCACCCATCTTTCCCAAGAAACTCTGCTGTGCATCTTAGCAATATTGAAAGTGCCTCATTCTCTCTACAATAACAGGTGAAATTTTTTTCCTTTTAATTCAGAGAGAGGTCAAAAGTGTTTAGGAACTCAGGATGCAAAGAACAAGATAGAGCACTCAGAACATCGTCGATTTAAAACATTATTGTTTTACGGTGACCAGGTTCTAAATGCTCTACACATTCCCCAAAGGAAAGACAGGGCACTAAGGAGAGTTAGACAGCATCGGTCTATCCCTGGCATCTTCGGTCTGCATCCTAGCAGGGTTTAAACCTCCTAACACTGTCCCCATTAACCAGTCCCAATTTTTTCCTTGCAATTTTGGGATTGCTGAGCAGTGTTACGGGGCTCAGGATGAAAACGACAAGATAGAGCCCTCAGAACCTGGGTACCTTAAAACAGATCTCTTTTTTGGCGCCTAAGTTGTGAATACTCTCCACCTTACTTAATGAAGTGACAAGCCACCAAAGAGAATTAAACAGCATATTTTGACCTCTAGTAGCTCCTGTGTGCATCTTGGCACGGTTCACAGCCAGTCGCGGTATTACCCGCCATAGGTCAAAAGTTTTCTTTGATCTATTGGGAGAGCTGAAGAGGTTTTGGGCACACAGGATGCAAATAACAAGAAATAGCACTCACAACTTGGGGACCTTAAAACAATTGTTTTAAGGTCCCCAAGTTGTGAGTGCTCTACAATTTCCCCAAAAGAGAGAAAAGCCGCAAAGTAGAAATAGATTGCATTTTTCTCGCCCAAGCAACTCCGGTCTGCATCCATCAGGGCTTAATGACCCTCACACTGTCAACAGAGCCCAGTCCAATTTGTTTCATCCAATTCTGGGACAGCTGACCTGTGTTAGCGAGCTCAGGATGCAAACGACAAGATAGAGCACTCAGAAATTGGTGACCTTAAAACAGTTTTAAGGTCTTAAAGTGAGGAGGCTCTACTCCTTCCCCAATGGAGACACAAGGCTCCAAAGATATATGGACAGCACCGACCTTTCCCCCTAAACCCTAGTCTACATCCTCGCAAGACTGAAAGTTCCATATACTGTTAACAATAACAGGTCCAATTATATTCCTTGCAATTCTGGGAGAGCTGAAAAGAGTTTGGAAGCACAGGATGCAAACGACAAGATAGAGCAATACAGAAATTCGGCGCCTTAAAACAAAATTGTTTTTCAGGGCTCAAATTCTCAATGATCTATACCTTCCCCAAAGGAGAGACAAGCCTCTAAATAGAAATTGACCGCATCTTTCTAACCCAGATTACTCCAGTCTGCAACAAAGCAAGGCTGATAGCCCCTTATACTGTCCATCCACAGTAACCAGTCCAATTTTTTTCTTGCAAATCTGGGAGAGCTGACCAGTGTTAGCGAGTTCAGCATGCAAACGAATTTTTGAGTAAAGCAGAGGAAGTCTGATTAGGTGATTTCAATGAAATGAACGCTAAGATATGTATTGAAATGTTTTTTGTTTGCTTTCAAGCCATTTTTTAGGACACAACCATAAGATCATTTCTTTTTTACGTTGTAAGTCCCTCCCCCATTGTATAACCACTGCTTTCACTGTATCTCATGTCGGTATAATTTGTGGAGGGGAAGGGGAAAAACAATTCGTTTAAATAGGGATACAGGTGGACCCATTGCTAAAATGCGATGTACAAGTCATTATGTCCAAAACGAATTTTACAACTTTGGTTTGTGAGTGGTGGGGGGTACGGGAGCTGGGAGGACTGTGGGGGAGGGAAGGAGGAGGATGTCAAAGGTGGGAAGGGGAAACAAAGGAGAACGTTACACTATTTTTTAAATAATGTACTCATTATCTTCCACATTTAATTGTAACCCCTCTGTACATTGTTTTCACTAAAAAAATAAATGAACAAATAAATAAATAAATAAATAAATTTAAAAACAAGAAAAGATGGAGCACTCAAAACTTGGAGACCTTGAAAGAGTTTGAAGGCCCCCAAGCAATGAGGGTTTACTCCCTCCCCAAAGTAGGGACACGCCTCCATAGAGAAATTGACAGCACCAATCTTCTCAAGAAGCTCTGGTCTGCATCCTAGCAAGACAGAAAGGGTCTCATCCTGTCTACAATCACAGGTTCCGTTTTTTTCCTTACCACTGGGAGGGCTGAAAATTTTTTGAGATCTCAGGATGTACACGACAAGATAGAGCACTCAGACCTTCGGTGAGGTAAACAATATTATATGGTGCCCAAGTTCTGAAGGCTCTACAATTCATCAAAGGAGATAAAAGCCACTAAAGAGAAATAGACAGCATGGTTCTATCACAGGCAACAGCGGTCTGCATCCTAGCAGGGCTTGAAGCCCCTTACATTGTCCACAGTATCAAGTCCGGATTTTTTCCTTGCAATTCAGGGTGGGCTGACCAGTGTTAGGATGCTCAGGATGTAAATGACAAGATAGAGCACTGAGAATGTGGGGAACTTAAAACAAAACTGTTTTATGGCGCCAAGGTTCTGAATGCTCTTTACCTTCGAAAAAGAAAAGACCATCCCCTGAAGAGAAATAGACAATATCGTTCAGTTTTTAGCAGCCCCTGTGTGCATCCTGGCATGGTTCAAAGCCCCTCTTAGTGTCACCATCCGCAGGTCAATCTTTTTTCCTTGCAATTTTGGGAGAGCTGTGGAAGGTTTGGGAGAATATGATGGAAACAACAAGAGAGTGTTCTCAGAATTTGAGGACCATAAAGAAAATTGTTTTAAGGTCTCTAAGTTCTGAGTACTTTCACCTTTTCCCAAAAGCGAGACAAGCCACTTAGGAGAAATAGAAAGCATTGTTCTGTCCCAGGCAACTGTGGTCTGAATCTTAGCAGGGCTTAATGACGCTTGTTCTAGCCACAGTAAACAGTCCAAATTTTGTTCTTCCATTTCTGGGAGAAGTGACCTGTGTTACGGAGCCCAGGTACAAACGATAAGATAGAGTCCTCAGAATATGGGGACCTTAGAACAGTCTTAAGGCCCCCAGGGAAGGAGAGCTCTACACATTCCCCCAGGAAAAGACAGCCCTCCAAAGACAAATTCACAGCACCCATCTTTCCCAAGAAGCTCTGCTGTGCATCCTAGCAATATTTAAAGAACCTCATTCTGTCTACAATAACAGGTGACTTTTTTTCCCTCCTAATTCTTAGAGATGTCACTAGTGTTTAGGAACTCAGGATGCAAAGAACAAGATAGAGCACTCAGAACCTCGGCGCTTTAAATCATTATTGTTTTACGGTGACCAGGTTCTAAATGCTCTACACATTCCCCAAAGGAAAGACAAGGCACTAAGGAGAGTTAGACAGCATCGGTCTATCCCAGTCATCTTCGGTCTGCATCCTAGCAGGGCTTAAACCTCCTCACATTGTCCCCATTAAGCAGTCCGAAGTTTTTTCTTGCAATTCTGGGATTGCTGAGCAGTGTTACAGGGCTCAGCATGAAAAGGACAAGATAGAGCCCTCAGAACCTGGGTACCTTAAAACAGAACTGTTTTTGGACGCCTCAGTTGTGAATACTCTCCACCTTCCATAATGAAGAGACAAGCCACCAAAGAGAAATAGACAGCATACTACGGTCTCTAGTAGCTCCTATGTGCATCCTGGCATGGTTCACAGCCCCCCTCGGTATCATCAGCCATAGGTCAAAAGTTTTCTTTGAAATATTGGGAGAGCTGAGGAGGTTTTGGGCACACAGGATGCAAATAACAAGAAATAACACTCACAACTTGGGGACCTTAAAACAACTGTTGTTGTTGTAAAACAGTTGTTTTAAGGTCCCCAAGTTGTGAGTGCACTACACCTTCCCCAAAGGAGAGAAAAGCGGATAAATAGAAATAGACTGCATTTCTCTCACCCAGGCAACTCTGGTCTGCATCCATCAGGGCTTAATGCCCCTCACACTTTCCACAGAGCACCGTCCAATTTGTTTCATCCAATTCTGGGAGAGCTGATCTGTGTTAGCGAGCTCAGGATGCAAACGACAAGATAGAGCACTCAGAAATTGGTGACCTTAAAACAGTTTTAAGGTCCCAAAGTGAGGAGGCTCTACTCCTTCCCCAATGGAGAGACAAGCCTCCAAAGATATATGGACAGCACTGATCTTTCCCACTGAGCCCTAATCTACATCCTAGCAAGACTGAAAGTTCCATATACTGTCAACAATAACAGGTCCAATTATATTCCTTGCAATTCTGGGAGAGCTGAAAAGTGTTTAGAAGTACATGTTGCAAACGACAAGATAGAGCAACACAGAAATTCGGCGCCTTAAAAAATTGATTTCCAGGGATCAAATTCTCAATGATCTACACCTTCCCCAAAAGAGAGACAAACCTCTTAATAGAAATAGACCCCTTCTTTCTAACTCAGGATACTCCGGTCTGTATCCTCACAAGGCTGAAAGCCCCTTATACTGTCCATACATAGTAACCAGTCCACTTTTTTCTTCCAATTCACCGAGAACTGACCATTGTTTGCGAGTTCAGCATGCAAAGGAAAGTTTGAGTAAAGTAGAGAAAGTCAGATAATGTGATGTTAATGAAATGAACAGTAAGATATGTATTCAAATGTTTTTTATTTGCTTTCAAGCGACTGTTTATGACACATTCATAAGATCATTTCTTTTTTAGTTTGTAAGTCCCTCTCCCATTGTATAACCACTGCTTTCACTGTATTTCATGTCGGTATAATTTGTGTAGGGGAACGAAAAATACAATTCGTTTAAATAGGGACACAGTTGGAACCTTTGCAAAAAAGCCATGTACAAGTCGTTATGTCCAAAACGAACTTTACAACTTTGGTTTGGGTGTGGTGGGGGGTATAGGAGCTGGGAGCACTGTGGGGGAGGGCAGGAGGAGGATGGAAAAAGATGGGAAGGGGAAACAAAGGAATACGTTACAATAATTTATGAAAAATGTACTCATCTTGTACATGTGATTATATCCCTTCTGTACATTGTTTTCACAAAAAAATAAATGAACAAATAAATAAATAAATAAATTTAAAAACAAGAAAAGATGGAGCACTCAGAAATTGGTGGACTTGAAACAGTTTGAAGGCCCCCAAGCAATGAGGGTTTACTCCTTCCCCAAAGGAGGGACAAGCCTCCATAGAGAAATTGACAGCACCAATCTTCCAAAGAAGTTCTTGTCTGCATCCTAGCAAGACAGAAACTGTCTCCTCTGTCTGCAATCACAGGTTCTGTTTTTTTTCCTTACCGCTGGGAGGGCTGAAAAGTTTTTGAGATCTCAGGATGTAAACGACAAGATAGAGCGCTCTGACCTTCGGTGAGGAAAACAATTGTATGGTGCCCAAGTTCTGAAGGCTCTACAATTCCTCAAAGGAGATACAAGCCACTAAAGAGTAATAGACAGCATGGTTCTATCACATGCAAGAGCGGTCTGCATCCTAGCAGGACTTGAAGCCCCTTACACTGTCCACAGTGACAAGTCTGAATTTTTTTCCTTGCAATTCAGGGTGGGCTGACCAGTGTTAGGATGTTCAGGATGTAAATGACACGGTAGAGCACTGAGAATGTGGGGAACTTAAAACAAAATTGTTTTATGGCGCCAAGGTTCTGAATGCTCTATACCTTCGAAAAAGAAAAGACCAGCCCCCGAAGAGAAATAGACAACATCGTTCTGTTTCTAGGAGCCCCTGTGTGCATCGTAGAATGGTTCAAAGCCCCTCTTGGTGTCACCATCCGCAGGTCAACCTTTTTTTCTTGCAATTTTGGGAGAACTGTGGAGGGTTTGGGAGCACAGGATGCAAACAAAAAGAGAGAGTTCTCAGAATTTGGGGAAAATTGTTTTAAGGTCTCCAAGTTCTGAGTGCTCTCAACTTTTCCCAAAAGCGAGACAAGCCACGTAGGAGAAATAGAAAGCATTGTTCTGTCCCAGGCAACTGTGCTCTGAATCTTAGCAGGGCTTAATGTCCCTTGCTCTATCCACAGTAAACAGTCCAAATTTTGTTCTTCCAAGTCTGGGAGAAGTGACCAGTGTTAGGCAGCACAGGTACAAACGATAAGATAGAGTCCTCAGAATATGGGGACCCTAGAACAATCTTACGGCCCCCAAGGAAGGAGGGCTCTACACCTTCCCCAAGGAAGAGACACACCTCCAACGAGAAATTCACAGCACCCATCTTTCCCAAGAAGCTCTGCTCTGCATCCTAGCAATATTGAACGTGCCTCATTCTGTCTATAATAACAGGTGATTTTTTTTTCCTTTTAATTCTGAGAGAGGTCTAAAGTGTTTAGGAACTCAGGATGCAAAGAACAAGATAGAGCACTCAGATGTGAAACATTACTGTTTTACTCTGACCAGGTTCTAAATGCTCTACACATTCTCCAAAGGAAAGACAGGGCACTAAGGAGAGTTAGACAGCATCGGTGTATCCCAGGCATCTTCGGTCTGCATCCTAGCAGGGCTTAAACCTCCTCACACTGTCCCCATTAAACAGTCCCAATTTTTTCCTTGCAATTCTCAGATTGCTGAACAGTGTCAGGGAGCTCAGGAAGAAAACGACAATATAGAGCCATGAGAACTTGGGTACCTTAAAACAGAACTGTTTTTTGGCGCCTCAGTTGTGAAAACTCTCCACCTTCCTTAATGAAGAGACAAGCCACCAAATAGAAATAGACAGCATATTTCGGTCTCTAGTAGCTCCTTTGTGCATCCTGGCATGGTTCACAGCCCCTCTCGGTATCACCAGCCATAGGTCAAAATTATTCTTTGAAATATTGGGAGAGCTGAGGAAGCTTTGGGAGCACAGGATGCAAATAACAGGAAAGAGCACTCACGACTTGGGGACCTTAATGGTCCCCAAGTGTTTTAAAGTCCCCAAGTTGTGAGTGCTCTTCACCTTTCCCAAAAGAGAGAAAAGCTGCTAAATAGAAATAGACTGCATTTTTCTCGCCAGGCAACTCTGGTCTGCATCCATCAGGGCTCAATGCCCCTCACATGTCCACAGAGCCAAGTCCAATTTGTGTCATCCAATTCTGGGAGAGCTGACCTGTGTTAGCGAGCTCTGGATGCAAACGACAAGATAGAGCACTCAGAAATTGGTGACCTTAAAATAGTTTTAAGGTCCCAAAGTGAGGAGGCTCTACTCCTTCCCCAATGGAAAGACAAGCCCCAATAGACAGCACCGACCTTTCCCACTAAGCCCTAATCTACATCCTAGCAAGACGGAAAGTTCCATATACTGTCAACAATAACAGGTCCAATTATATTCCTTGCAATTCTGGGAGAACTGAAAAGTGTTTGGAAGCACAAGATGCAAACGACAAGATAGAGCAACACAGAAATTCGGCGCCTTAAAACAAAATTGTTTTTCAGGGCTCAAATACTCAATGATCTACACCTTCCCCAAAGGAGAGACAAGCCTCTAAACAGAAATAAACCCCATCTTTCTAAGCCAGGTTACTCCGTTCTGCATCCTAGCATGGCTGAGAGCTCCTTATACTGTCCATCCACAGTAACCAGTCCAATTTTTTTCTTCCAATTCTGGGAGAGCTGACCAGTATTATCGGGTTCAGCATGCACACGTAAGTTTGAGTAAAGCAGAGAAAGTCAGATTAGTTGATGTTAATGAAATGAACCCTAAGATATATATTCAAATGTTTTTCATTTGCTTTCAAGCGGTTGTTCATGACACATTCATAAGATTATTTCTATTTTACCTTGTAAGTCCCTCCCCCATTTTATAACCACTACTTTCAATGTATTTCATGTCGGTATAATTTGTGGAGGGGAAGGGGGAAAACAATTCGTTTAAATAGGGATAAAGTTGGACCCATTGCAAAAATGCGATGTACAAATCGTTATGTCCAAAATGAACTTTACAACTTTGGTTTGTGAGTGGTGGAGGGTATGGGAGCGGGGAGGATTTTGGGGGAGGGCAGGATAAGGTTGGGAAAAGATGGGAAGGGGAAACAAAGGAGGACGTTATAATACTTTGTAATAAATGTACTCATTATTTGCACATGTAATTGTAACCACTCTCTACTTAGTTTTCACAAAAAAATAAATGAGCAAATAAATAAATAAATAAATAAATTTAAAAACAAGAAAAGATGGAGCACTCAGAAAGTGGGGACCTTGAATCAGTTTTAAGGCCCCCAAGCAATGAGGGTTACTCCTTCCCCAAAGGAGGGACACACCTCCATAGAGAAATTGACAGCACCAATCTTCCCAAGAAGCTCTGGTCTGCATCCTAGCAAGACAGAAAGTGTCTCATCCTGTCTACAATCACAGGTTCCGTTTTTTTCCTTACAACTGGGAGGGTTGAAAAGTTTTTGAGATCTCAGGATGTACACGACAAGATAGAGCACTGAGAATGTGGGGAACTTAAAAAAAATTGTTTTCGGGCGCCTAGGTTTTGAATGCTCTATACCTTTGAAAAAGAAAAGACCAGCACCCGAAGAGAACTAGACAACATCGTTCGATTTCTAGCAGCCCCTGTGTGCATCCTGGCATGGTTCAAAGCCCCTCTTGGTGTCACAATCGGCAGGTCAATCTTTATTCCTTGCAATTTTGGGAGAGGTGTGGAGGGTTTGGGAGCACAGGATGCACACAACAAGAGAGAGTTCTCAGAATTTGGGGACCATGAAGAAAATTGTTTTAAGGTCTCCAAGTTCTGAGTGCTCTCAACTTTTCCCAAAAGCTAGAGAGGCCACGTAGGAGAAATAGAAAGCATTGTTCTGTCCGAGGCAACTGTGCTCTGAATCTTAGCAGGGCTTAATGACCCTTGCACAATCCACAGTAAACAGTCCAACTTTGTTCTTCCAATTATGGGAGAGCCCAGGTAAAAACGATAAGATAGAGTACTCAGAATATGGGCACCCTAGAACAGTCTTAAGGCCCCAAACGAAGGAAGACTCTACACCTTCCCCAAGGAAGAGACACACATCCAAAGAGAAATTCACAGCATCCATCTTTCCCAAGAAGCTCTGCTCTGCATCCTAGCAATATTGAAAGTGCCTCATTCTGTCTACAATAACAGGTGAAATTTTTTTCCTTTTAATTCTGAGAGAGGTCAAAAGTGTTTAGGAACTCAGGATGCAAAGAACAAGATAGAGCACTCAGAACCTCGGCGATTTAAAATATTATTGTTTCACGGTGACCAGATTCTAAATGCTCTACACATTCCCCAAAGGAAAGACAGGGCACAAAGGAGATTTAGACAGCATCAGTCTATCTCAGGCATCTTCGTTCTGCATCTAACCTCCTCACTTTGTCCTCATTAACCAGTCCCAATTTTTTCCTTGCAATTCTGGGATTGCTGAGCAGTGTTAGGGACCTCAGGATGAAAACGACAAGATAGAGCCATGAGAACCTAGGTACCTTAAAACAGAACTGTTTTTTGGCGCCTCAGTTGTGAATACTCTCCACCTTTCATAATAAAGAGACAAGCCACCAAAGAGAAATAGACAGCATATTTTCGTCTCTGATAGCTCCTGTGTACACCCTGGCATGGTTCACAGCCCCTCTCGGTATCACCAGAAATACGTCAAAAGTTTTCTTTGAAATATTGGGAGAGCTGAGGAGGTTTTGGGAGCACAGGTTGCAAATAACAAGAAAGAGCACTCACAACTTGGGGACCTTAAAACAGTTTTAAGGTCCCAAAATGAGGAGGCTCTACTCCTTCCCCAATGGAGAGACAAGACTCCAAAAATATATGGACAGCACCGACCTTTCCCACTAAGCCCTAATCTACATCCTAGCAAGACTGAAAGTTCCATATACTGTCATCAATAACAGGTCAAATTATATTCCTTGCAATACTGGGAGAGCTGAAAAGTGCTTGAAAGCACAGAATGCAAACCACAATATAGAGCAACACAGAAATTTAGCGCCTTAAAACAAAATTATTTTTCAGGGCTCAAATTCTCAATGATCTCCACCTTCCCCAAAGGAGAAACAAGCCTCTAAATAGAAATAGGCCGCATCTTTCTAACCCAGGTTACTCCGTTCTTCATCCTAGCATGGCTGAGAGCTCCTTCTACTGTCCATCCACAGTAACCAGTCCAATTTTTTTCTTCCAATTCTGGGAGAGCTGACCAGTGTTAGCGAGTTCAGCATGCAAACAAAAGTTTGAGTAAAGCAGAGAAAGTCAGATAAGGTGATGATAATGAAATGAACCCTAAGATATGTATTCAAATGTTTTTTATTTGCTTTCAAGAGATTGTTTATGACACATTCATAAGATAATTTCATTCATACTTTGTAAGTCCCTCCCCCATTTTATAACCACTGCTTTCACTGTATTTCATGTCGGTATAATTTGTGCAGGAGAAGGGGAAAAACAATTCGTTTAAATAGGGATACAGGAGGACCCATTGCAAAAATGTGATGTACAAGTCACTATGTCCAAAACGAACTTTACTACTTTGGTTTGTGAGTGGTGGGGGGTATGGGAGCAGGGAGAACTGTTGGAGAGGGCAGGAGGAGGATGGGAAAAGATGTGAAGGGAAAACAAAGGAGGATATTACAAGAGTTTATAAAATATTTACTCATTATCTTGCACATGTAATTGTAACCCCTCTGTACATTTTTTTACAAAAAAATAAATGAACAAATAAATAAATAAATAAATAAATTTAAAAACAAGAAAAGATGGACCACTCAGAACTTGGGGACTTTGAAACAGTTTGAAGGTCCCCAAGCAATGAGGGTTTACTCCTTCCCCAAATGAGGGAAACGCCTCCATATAGAAAATGACAGCACAAATCTTCCCAAGAAGCTCTGGTCTGCATCCTAGCAGGACAGGAAGTGTCTCATCCTGTCGACAATCACAGGTTCCATTTTTTTCCAAAGCACTGGGAGGGCTGAAATATTTTTGAGATTTCAGGATGTAAACGACAAGATAGAGCAGTGAGACCTTCGGTGAGGTAAACAATATTGTATGGTGCCTAAGTTCTGAAGGCTCTACAATTCCTCAAACGAGATACAAGCCACTAAAGAGAAATAGACAGCATGGTTCTATCACAGGCAACAGCGGTCTGCATCTTAGCAGGGCTTGAAGACCTTTACACTGTCCACAGTATCAAGTCCAATTTTTTCCTTGAAATTCAGGGTGGGCTGACCACTGTTAGGATGCTCTGGATGAAAAAGACAAGATAGAGCACTGAGATTTTGGTGAACTTAAAACAAAATTGTTTTATGGCGCCAAGGTTCTGAATGCTCTATACCTTCGAACAAGAAAAGACCAGCCCCCGAAGAGAAATAGACAACATCGTTCGGATTCTAGCAGCCCTTGTGTGCATCCTGGCATGATTCAAAGCCCCTCTTGGTGTCACCATCCGCAGGTCAATCTTTTTTCCTTGCCATTTTGGGAGAACTGTGGAGTGTTTGGGAGCACAGGATGCAAACAACTAGAGAGAGTTCTCAGAATTTGGGGACCAAAAAGAAAATTGTTTTAAGGTCTCTAAGTTCTGAGTGCTCTCAACTTTTCTCATTAGCGAGACAAGCCACTTAGGAGAAATAGAAATCAATGTTCTGTCCGAGGCACCTGTGCTCTGAATCTTAGCAGGGCTTAATGTCCCTTGCACTATCCACAGTAAACATTCCAAACTTTGTTCTTCCAATTCTGGGAGAAGTGAGCAGTGTTAGGGAGGTCAGGTATAAATGATAAGATAGAGTACTCAGAAAATGGGGACCCTATAACAGTCTTAAGGTACCCAAGGAAAGACGGCTCTACACCTTCCCCAAGGAAGAGACACCCCTCCAATGAGAAATTCACAGCACCCATCTTTCCCAAGAAGCTCTATTCTGCATCGTAGCAATATTGAAAGGGCCTCATTCTGTCTACAATAGCACGTGACATTTTTTTCCTTTTAATTCTGAGAGAGGTCAAAAGTGTTTAGGAACTCAGGATGCAAAGAACAACATAGAGCACTCAGAAATTGGTGACCTTAAAACAGTTTTAAGGTCCCAAAGTGAGGAGGCTCTACTCCTTCCCCAATGGAGAGACAAGCCTCCAAAGATATATGGACAGCACCGACCTTTCCCACTAAGCCCTAATCTACATCCTAGCAAGACGGAAAGTTCCATATACTGTCTACAATAACAGGTCCAATTATATTCCTTACAAATCTGGGAGAGCTGAAAAGTGTTTGGTAACACAGGATGCAAACAACAAGATAGAGCAACACAGAAATTCGGCGCCTTAAAACAAAATTGTTTTTCAGGGCTCAAAATCTCAATGTCTACAACTACCCCAAAGGAGAGACAAGTCTCTAAGTAGAAATAGACCGCATCTTTCTAACCCAGGTTACTCCGTTCTGCATCCTAGCATGGCTGAAAGCCCCTTATACTGTCCATCCACAGTAACCAGTCCAATTTTTTCTTCCAATTCTGGGAGAGCTGACCAGTGTTAGCGAGTTCAGCATGCAAACGAAATTTTGAGTAAAGCAGAGAAAGTCAGATGAAGTGATGTTAATGAAATGAACGCTAAGATATGTATTGAAATGTTTTTTGTTTGCTTTCAAGCCATTTTTTAGGACACAACCATAAGATCATTTCTTTTTTACGTTGTAAGTCCCTCCCCCATTGTATAACCACTGCTTTCACTGTATCTCATGTCGGTATAATTTGTGGAGGGGAAGGGGAAAAACAATTCGTTTAAATAGGGATACAGGTGGACCCATTGCTAAAATGCGATGTACAAGTCATTATGTCCAAAACGAATTTTACAACTTTGGTTTGTGAGTGGTGGGGGGTACGGGAGCTGGGAGGACTGTGGGGGAGGGAAGGAGGAGGATGTCAAAGGTGGGAAGGGGAAACAAAGGAGAACGTTACACTATTTTTTAAATAATGTACTCATTATCTTCCACATTTAATTGTAACCCCTCTGTACATTGTTTTCACTAAAAAAATAAATGAACAAATAAATAAATAAATAAATAAATTTAAAAACAAGAAAAGATGGAGCACTCAAAACTTGGAGACCTTGAAAGAGTTTGAAGGCCCCCAAGCAATGAGGGTTTACTCCCTCCCCAAAGTAGGGACACGCCTCCATAGAGAAATTGACAGCACCAATCTTCTCAAGAAGCTCTGGTCTGCATCCTAGCAAGACAGAAAAGGTCTCATCCTGTCTACAATCACAGGTTCCGTTTTTTTCCTTACCACTGGGAGGGCTGAAAATTTTTTGAGATCTCAGGATGTACACGACAAGATAGAGCACTCAGACCTTCGGTGAGGTAAACAATATTGTATGGTGCCCAAGTTCTGAAGGCTCTACAATTCATCAAAGGGGATAAAAGCCACTAAAGAGAAATAGACAGCATGGTTCTATCACAGGCAACAGCGGTCTGCATCCTAGCAGGGCTTGAAGCCCCTTACATTGTCCACAGTATCAAGTCCGGATTTTTTCCTTGCAATTCAGGGTGGGCTGACCAGTGTTAGGATGCTCAGGATGTAAATGACAAGATAGAGCACTGAGAATGTGGGGAACTTAAAACAAAATTGTTTTATGGCGCCAAGGTTCTGAATGCTCTATACCTTCGAAAAAGAAAAGACCATCCCCTGAAGAGAAATAGACAATATCGTTCAGTTTTTAGCGGCCCCTGTGTGCATCCTGGCATGGTCCAAAGCCCCTCTTAGTGTCCCCATTCGCAGTTCAATCTTTTCCTTGCAATTTTGGGAGAGCTGTGGAGGGTTTGGGAGCACAGGATGCAAACAACAAGAGGGTTCTCAGAATTTGGGTACCATAAAGAAAATTGTTTTAATGTCTCCAAGTTCTGAGTGCTCTCAACTTTTCCCAAAAAAGAGACAAGCCTCTTAGGAGAAATAGAAACCATTGTTCTGTCCCAGGCAACTGTGCTCTGAATCTTCGCAGGGCTTAATGACCCTTGCACCATCCACAGTAAACAGTCCAACTTTGTTCTTCCAATTATGTGAGAAGTGAACACTGTTAGGGATCCCAGGTACAAACGATAAGATAGAGTACTCAGAATACGGGGTCCCTAGAACAGTTTTAAGGCCCCAAAGAAGGAAGGCTCTACACCTTCCCGAAGGAAGAGACACCCCTACAAAGAGAAATTCACAGCACCCATCTTTCCCAAGAAGCTCTGCTCTGCATCCTAACAATATTGGAAGTGCCTCATTCTGTCTACAATAACAGGTGAAATTTTTTTTCCTTTTAATTCTGAGAGAGGTCAAAATATTTAGGAATTCAGGATGCAAACAACAAGAGAGAGCACTCAGAACCTCGGCGATTTAAAATATTATTGTTTTACGGTGACCAGTTTCTAAATGCTCTACACATTCCCCAAAGGAAAGACAGGGCACTAAGGAGAGTTAGACAGCATCGGTCTATCCCAGGCATCTTCAGTCTGCATCCTAGCAGGGCTTAAACTTCCTCATACTGTCCCCATTAACCAGTCGCAATTTTTTCTTTACAATTCTGGGATTACTGAAGAGTGTTAGGGAGCTCAGGATGAAAACGACAAGATATTGCCCTGAGAACTTGGGTACCTTAAAACAGAACTGTTTTTTGGCGCCTCAGTTGTGAATACTCTCCACCTTCCATAATGAAGAGACAAGCCACCAAAGAGAAATAGACAGCATATTTCGGTCTCTAGTAGCTCCTTTGTGCATCCTGGCATGGTTCACAGCCCCTCTCGGTTTCACCAGCCATAGGTCAAAAGTATTCTTTGAAATATTGGGAGAGCTGAGGAAGCTTTGGGAGCACAGGATACAAATAACAAGAAAGAGCACTCACAACTTGGGGACCTTAAAACAGTTTTAAGGTCCCAAAATGAGGAGGCTCTACTCCTTCCCCAATGGAGAGACAAGACTCCAAAGATATATGGACAGCACCGACCTTTCCTACTAAACACTAATCTACATCCTAGCAAGACTGAAAGTTCCATATACTGTCAACAATAACAGGTCCAATTATATTCCTTACAAATCTGGGAGAGCTGAAAAGTGTTTGGAAGCACAGGATGCAAACGACAAGATAGAGCAACCCAGAAATTCGGCTCCTTAAAACAAAATTGTTTTTCAGGGCTCAAATTCTCAATGATATACACCTTCCCCAAAGAGAGACAAGCCTCTAAATAGAAATAGACTGCATCTTTCTTACCCAGGTTACTCCGGTCTGCATCCTAGCGTGGCTGAAAGCCCCTTAAACTGTCCATCCACAGTAACCAGTCCAATTTTTTTCTTCCAATTCTGTGAGAGCTGACCATTGTTAGCGAGTTCATCATGCAAACGAAAGTTTGAGTAAAGCAGAGAAAGTCAGATAAGGCCATGTTAATGAAATGAACCCTAGTATATGTATTCAAAAGTTTTTTATTTGCTTTCAAGCGATTGTTTATGACACATTCATAAGATCATTTCTTTTTTTACTTTTAAGTCCCTCCCCAATTGTATAACCACTGCTTTCACTGTATTTCATGTCATTATAATTTGTGGAGGGGAAGGGGAGAAACAATTCGTTTAAATTGTGATACAGGAGGACCCAATGCAAAAATGCGATGTACAAGTCTTTATGTCCAAAACGAACTTTACAACTTTGGTTTGTGAGTGGTGGGGGTTATGGGAGCAGGAAGTGCGGCCAACGCCTTCTCGGCCAGCGAGGAAGAACGACCACCACACCAGGAGTCTTCTCAGATCACACTTTATTGGAGAGCCTTTTAGTTGAAGGGAGAGCTTGAGCGCAAGAGAGCGAGCAAGGAAATGCAGCCGCTTATATAGGGTTTGGAACACGGGTCGCTTCAGGATTGGCTGTCCGCCTTCTACCGTCACCAGGTGCCACGGGATTGGCTCAGGATTTACAATGATGGCGCATGCGCAAAGCTAGGGACCCGCAGTCCCGCCAAGCACTGCCTAATGTGGAGTTGTTTACCTCTAAGCTGAAAGGAGTTGGGCGCCATCTTGTAATGGCATTTGTCCCAGCTCCCTGCAAGGAAGGACTGTGGGGGAGGGCAAGAGGAGAATGGGAAAAGATGGGAAGGGGAAACAAAGAGGATATTACAATACTTTATAAAAAATGTCGCCATTATCTTGCACATTCAATTGTAACCCCTTTGTACATTGTTTTCACTAAAAATATTAATGAACAAATAAATAAATAAATAAATTTAAAAACAAGAAATGATGGAGCACTGAGAACTTGGGGACCTTGAAACAGTTTGAAGGCCCCCAAGCAATGAGGGTTTACTCCTTCCCCAAAGAGGGACACGCCTCCACAAAGAAATTGACAGCACCCATCTTCCCAAGAAGCTCTGGTCTGCATCCTAGCAAGACAGAAAGTGTCTCATCCTGTCTACAATCACAGGTTCCGTTTTTTTCCTTACCACTGGGAGGGCTGAAAATTTTTTGAGATCTCAGGATGTAAACGACAAGATAGAGCACTCAGACCTTCGGTGAGGTAAACAGTATTGTATGGTGCCCAAGTTCTGAAAGCTCTACAATTCCTCAAAGGAGAGGCATACCAGTATGCCTCTCCATACTGGTCCGCATAAGGAGCCCAGCCTAGCCTGAGGTAGCAGTAGTGGTTAACACCTGACTTGTGGTGTGGTGCCCGGCTTGCATAAGTGGCCCAGCTGATCCTGGGGCAATGTCAGCAGCTGGGGCAGTGGCAACAGCTGTGGCAGCAGCAGAGGCATCAACAGCAGCAGCGAACAAGTCCGGACCTGTAGTGTGGTGCAGCGCTTCTCCATACTGGTTTTCATAATCAGCCCAGCCAAGCCAATGGTGGCAAAGGGTTTAAACAACCCCAGACTTGAGGCAGGGTGTGGTGCTGAACAACCCCAGAAAAGCCTCATGAACTTTCCTGCCTGGACTGGCTTTGACCCTGAATACACAGATCTGAGCCTCCTGAATAGTTAGAATTACAGGCATTCACACCAGCAAGGTCTTATTCTTGCCAACCCCCTAATTTTTTTCTGAAATAGATCATTTCTTAGTTCATACAAGGAATTTAAGCAAATACAAGAGAATCGACATAATACCCTGTATTCTATCTGACTGTAGTGGAATCAAACTAGTTCTCAATAATAAGGCATAAAGTAGAAAAAACTTAAACAAATGGAAATTAAACAGAACTCAGTTGACCAAAACATGGGTCACAGAAGAAATTGAAGAAGAAATTAAAAACTTCCTACAATTCAATGAAAATGAAGAAACATCACAACGAAATCTATGGGACACAGAAAAAGCTGTCCTGAGGAACAAATTTATTGCTCTCAGTGCACACATCAAGAACACAAAGACCGGATTGGGAAAGTGGTTCGGTCGTAGAATACTTGCCTTGCATGCATGAGGCCTTGTGTTCGATTCCTCAGCACCACATAAGCAAAAAGAAAAAAAGCCAGAAGTAGCACTGTGGTTCAAGTGGTAGAGTGGTAGCCTTGAGCTGAAGAGCTGAGGGACAGCGCCCAAGCCCAGAGTTCAGGCCCCATGACCAGACCCCACCCTCCAAAAAAAAAAAGAAAACAAAGACCAAGTAAACAATCTTATGATGCAACTAAAACTGCTAGAGAAACAAGAAAAATTTGAACCTAAATTTGCTAGACAGAAAGAGATAACTGAAATAAGAGCTGAAATTAATGAGGTAGAGACTAAGAAAATTATAAATAAAATTAATAAAATAAAAAGTTTTTTTTTTAAAAAAGTCAATAAAGCTGAGGGACCACTGGCAAGAGTAACTAACAAAATAAGAGAGGAGACCCAAATCAATAATATCAGAGATATCCCAGGAAAATTACAACAGACATCCAAGATATCCAAACAATCATAAAGAAGTAATTCCAGACTTTAATCACAAAGGAAGGAAAACGTAGCAGAGAGGGATAAATTTCTACAGAAATTCAAATTTCTATTCTGCCCTTTCCTTTTCAGCCATGCTTCTCTACCATGTATTGTGGGGACAGCAGTTCGATAAACAAACAGCTTTTCCTGCCTGAATAGCATGTGGTGTTCTCTTCATTGGCTTCCTAATGAAACCTACCTATTTAATATACCTTACATATGGTGCCATGATTCGGATGGGGTTTTTGAGCCGGAAATGTTAGAATTTCCCAACCACCACTTTTCTGTGAACCAAACTGCCTTGAGACTTTTAACCAATACCATTGCTGGCCTTCACATCCACATCCACATTGCTTGTCCAGTCTGGTGAGTGAAACTACTCTCTATGGCTCTCTGTTGGTCAATCTCTCTGCAGACGTGGCACCATGACAGATAGCTGGTATGGCCTTTAGCCGAAAGGCTGGTCACCTATGAAGCTGAAGAATCTAGGTTTGTGGGGCTTGGCCATTTCTCTCTAGAGGGCTCTGTGGAAAGTCGGGATGCTGCTTCTGCCTGGTCAGCTCTTCTTCATTCACCAGACTGATTCTCCTACACATTTACTGGGGTGCTGTGAGTCATGCCCGAGCCATGAAACTCCTTTGATATGTCCCCTGTGCTCTCTGGATAGCCAGGGCACTTAATGTTTTAATGCAATTCTCAGATTTAGACAATTATTGCCTCTGCAATGGTACATGGTCAGAAGTCTGTTTACTTTCAGGTTCTCTATGCTCTCAGCTATTCATGTCCAACTTTCTATATCTCTCCCTTTTTTTTCTACAAATTTTTGGATTGTGTCCTGAAGAATGCAATATGGGCTGGGTTCCAGGGATACCCTCTGGGTTCCCTCTCAAAGGCTTGCCAAACTAAGCTTGATTTTTTGTTTAGGCTTTCTTTGCTTTTTTTCAGAAATTCGCCATCTTGAGTTCGCCATCTTGGCCACATGGTGGATTAAGGGTTTGGCCCCATCCAACCCTTACCGCTCCACCAAGCTTACTACTCCTCCAACCACCTATTCTAACGTGCCTTGCTAACAAGTTGCTCTTTTCACAGACTCTGGTACCTGAGGCCCAACCATCTGATGTGCTTTGTTAGCCAAGATATCTAAAAAATATTGTCAAAAAATTTAGGTTTTGCATTTTGCCTTTTTTGTTTTGTGTTGTGTTCTAGTACTGACAAGATGATTCTAAAATATTGGGCATATGTGTCCTAAGATTCTCTCATCTAATGAGTTTTTTCATTGCAGAATATTTGGTCAATTCTTGATAAGGACCAGGTAAGCTCTACTTATTCTATTTGATCTCCTTGTTACTTTAGTTGGAAATAACAAAGGGCTTTTGTGGCAAAGATTGCAGTTCAAAGCAAGGCCGGGCTGAAAAATCTCTCAGACTCCATTTCCCAACTAACCTGCAATCAGCAAGGCAGGAAGCATTTGCTCAAGCCTCTTATCTCTAACCAGCAAACACTGCAAGTGGTACTATAACTCAAAGTGGTAGAGTGCTAGCCTTGAGCAGAAGTGCTCAGGGACAGTGCCCAGGTCTTGAGTTCAAACCTCCTTGAATACCAACTGGGACAAACCACCCCAGTAACAAGTACCTAGATTCAGCCAGTCTGGGGAACAAGGAAAAATGGAAAGGAGTAAGAGGAGATATTATCACATCATCCATTTTGTGCCTGCCCTTTGAAAATTAACCAAGCTGGGAGATCAATAGAAGTAATAAGACTGCCCATCTAATTTCAATACCTGTCTAACTTTCAACTGGAAAGGAATTTATATTCTTGCCTTTGTTACTTGACTTATTCTCTACCTAGTCACCAGATGTCAGAAATAGCTAGCAACATTTGTACCAACATTTTCAGCCCCAAGGCCTTGCTCTTGTTATTTATTTGCTCTATAGTATTTTTTTCAGTCCCTCAATGCCTGAGTCTTCTCCAGACTTCATCCAGGAGACTTGCCTCCTCTAGACTTCATCTAAGCACTCAATGCCCAAGTGACAGCTGTTTCCTGCTACCTTCTCCTAGAGGGGAACATATCTCAGCCTTTTACCCCTTCTGTTGACACCCGTGAAAACAGGAAGTAGCCAGAGAGAATCTTCGCCCTTTTTCATAATTATCAAAAGGCTGGAATATAAGGTCTGAACAGGGACACCTTCCTCCCTCTTGGCTAAGTTTCAGCCCAGTATCTGTTACATAGGTAATTGGCAGAGCTGGAAGCAGTCACTTTCCCCTCCTGCTAGGTCACATCCTGGGCCACCTGTGGTCACATGCCTCCCATCTGATCTTAAGAGGGTACCAGACCCTGAGGTCACATCTGGATCCAGTGTGGCCACACCTTTCCCCCACTGGCCACACCTTCTCCTGTCTGTAGCCTAGATAAGTCCTGGCCCAGAGGTGGGTCACCCCTTCCTTTTCAGCCATGCTTCTCCACCATGCATGGTGGGGGCAGCAGTTCGGTAAATAAATTCTTTTCCTGCCTGAAAAAAAAATTGCCCAAACAGAACCAAGAAGAAATAAATCAATTAAACATGTCAATAACGTACAAAGAGATAATAGAAGTAATCAGAAGTCTTCCAACTGTAAAAGCCCAGGACCTGATGGATTCACTACAGAATTCTGTATGGTCTTTAAAGAGGAACTAATTCCCATACTCGTCAAGCTCTTCAGAGAAATAGAAACAGAGGGAGTAATCCCAAACTCATTCTATGAAGCCAATATCACCTTCATACCCAAACCAGGCAAAGACTCAACAAAAAAAGAACTATACACCAATCTCTTTTATTAAGACAGATGCAAAGCTCCTCAATAAAATTGCAGACAACAGAATCCAGAAACCTCACAAAAAAATCATACATTGTAACCAAGTAGGCTCCATCCCAGAGATGCAGGGATGGTTTAACATATGTTAGTCAATAAATGTAATCCATCGCATCAACAGGTCCAAGGTCAAGAACCACATGAATATCAACATTGATGCAGAAAAGGTTTTTGATGAAATTCAGCACTCATTCATGCTAAAAGTTCTGGAAAAAAATAGGAATATATGGAACATTTGAAAAGACCATAAAAGCTTTACACGGCAGATCAAAGGCCAATATTATACTTAATGAGGAAAAACTACAACCAATTCCTCTAAAAACAGGAAAAAGGCAAGGATGCCCAATCTCTCCACTCTTCTTCAATATAATTGTGGAATTCTTAGCCAGAGCAATAAGGCAAGAAGAAGACATTAAAGGGATACACACAGGAGAGGAAGAAGACAAACTAACTATTTTTTTTCAGATGGCATTATTTTATAAATTAATGATCTCTAAAGCTCAGCCCTAAACTCTTAGAGCTTATAAACCAATTTGGCAAAGTAGCAGGATACAAAATTAACCCACAAAAATCAGTCGCCTTTCTGCACACCAATATACAAGCAGAAATGGAAATCAAGGAAGCAACCCTATTCACAATAAAAAAAAGTATCTAGGAATTAAACTAAGCAAAGATGTAAAGGGTCTATTTCATGGAAAGTGTAAAAGCCTTAAAAAATGAATCATAGAGTGTGAAGACTCAGTGTCTATGTTGAGGAGGAAGAATGATACAGGCTCCAGTCTCAGGATTATCTGAGGACTGTGTTTGGGATTAGGAAAGCTCTTGGCACGCCGGGCTAGAGAGGGAAAATGTTCTCTCTCCCTATCTCAAAACACATGTCACAGACTCCTGGGAGCTCAGGAAGTAGCTCTTCTGCTTGCTTAAGCATAGATGAACAGCTGGTCAAGCATTTTCCTGAGATTGGTGAAGTGGTTTGAGCTTGCTCCAAAATAGTTTAGATAATAATATACCAAGGCGTTGTCTCATAGGTCAAGTAAAAATGTATAAGTTGAAATTTTTGTGTGACTGTCTTCTGACCAAATCTTGGCAAAGATCATGCTTACTTGTCTTTAAATACCTACTAACAATAAAACACAGCATGCAGTGGCAATTGCTGTTTGCACTCTGCATCCCCTGTGTCCTGGTGATTTCCTGACCCTTACCCAGGGATCCCAATGAACTAGACGTTGACAATTGGCACCCAAACAGGGACCCTGCATTGTTGAATTCAGGAAGGGATATTCAGGTAAGTACTTTTAATTACAGGGTGATGGGACAAGTTAAGTCTACTCCGTACTTTCATATGCTTAAACATTTACTTGCTGCCTATGGTTTAAATATTTCTTCTTTTGACATAGAAATGTGTATTAATGTAGTTAGGGAATGGAATCCTTGGTTACCCGATAAAGGAACATTAGATGTTGATAATTGGAAACGAGTAAAGAATAATGTAGAAAGAGCTGTTGGAGAAGGGGAAGAGATTAGATTTTGGTCCATTTGGGCTATTTTACATACCCTTTTTAAAGCTTTGAATGAGGAAACATTAATAGCAGACTTAAAGAAAGAGGCTACCCCTTCTATTGTAGATTTACAATTGGACTCTGAGGTTAAGGACGCAATAGATAAGGATGCATTGCAATTAACAGAGAAAAAACTAGAGGTAAAAATGGGCTGAAAAGGAACAAACTGAAAGTGTAAATAAAATGTCTGAGCAAATGGAATTGATTTTATCAAAATTACAACATATGGAGTTGGAAGTTAGCAGAGTGAAAGAAGAACCTGAGAAAGTGAAAGTAAAGCAGCCTTCGGCTCCTCCGCTGGCTGATACAATTTTTACAGCGTCACTCTCTCACAAAACAGAGGACTCAGACAGTGAGTTTGATGATGAAATGCCTATTTTTTCTTATCCTGTAATTCGACCACCCCCTATGAATGGTATAGCTCAACCAGCCAGATATGAAGGTGTTGCTGTTTATGATATTGGTGAACTTAAAAAGGCAACGACTTTGTATGGACTTCAGTATCATTAGGTTAAGGAATTGCTTAATGGGCTTGCTCGAAATTACAATAATTTTGCTCCCGAGGATTGGAAGATGCTTTGTAGAGCCTTGCTTAAGAAACCTAAATACCTACAATGGCAAATGTGGTTTACTGAGTTATGTACAGAAAGGTCTAGACAAAATGCACAGAGCAGTAATCCATGCCTACAGGTCATAACCTTTCCCATGTTGAGTGTAACAGAACAATATGTGGATGCTCGTACGCAAGTGAACTCTCCGAAAGAGATCCATGAGCAGTTACAAGACATAGCATGGGAAAGGATTCGGCCGGTAGAAGAGCATTATGGCTCTTGGACTAAAGTAATTCAAAAAGCTAATAAACCCTGTGTTAAATTTTTATCACAAATAAAATAGCACCTTAAAAATACAAAAAGATACAGTGGTTAAATATTTAGGATATGTTATTTATAGACAAACAGTGACACCTCAAAAATATCTTTATGACGTGATCAATTACATACGTTAAATGATTTTCAAAAGATATTAGGCGATATTAATTGGATGCGACCAGCCTTAGAAATTCCTACTTATCAATTACATAATTTGTTTTAATTGTTACAAGGGGAGCCTGATTTACATAGCAAAAAACTTTAACTAAGGAGGCTAAAAATAAATTACAATTTGTAGAGCAAAAAATAAAAAGAAATGTTTTTACATCGAGTAACACTTAATCAACCCATAAATTTATATATTTTGGATACATGGAAATACCCAACAGGAATTATAGGACAAAACGAGCTACGATTAGAATGTATTTATACATGGCATAGATTTACAAAGAATATTATGCCTTATGAACAACAGTTGACAATTATTATTCAACAGGCCAGGCAACCAGTATTTACCCTATTGGGGTATGATTTATTTAAAATTATTTTTCCTTTGCCAAAAGACCAAGTAAAATATTTGTTAAACATGTCTGAAATGCTACAAATAGCATTAGTAAATTTTAGTGGGCAATTTTCCTATCATTTTCCCAAAGGTAGATTGTGGGATTGCTTGCATAAACAACAATTTGTCATTAATGATATAATTACCAAGGCCCTTATTCTCACTGCTCTTACCGGTTTTACAGATGGCTCCAAAAAAAAAAGTGCTTATTGTGCAACAAATAAATATTGGGTACAAACAACTATTTTAGCATCAGTTCAACAAAATGAACTTTTGCTATAATTAAGGTGTTGCAAGATTTTGTGGGAGATATTAATATTGTTACTGATTCTGCCTATGCTGTAGTAGATGTGACTAATATAGTCACTGCTATTACATATTCATCTAAATCCCAGCTAAATCAGTTATTTAAACAATTACAAGCATTACTGCAACAACGTAAAGCCAAAGTGTTTGTAACTCATATTAAGGGTCATTCTTCTTTACCTGGGTACCTTGTATATGGCAATAATCAGGTTGATAAATTAGTTAGTTTTGCTTCTGCTGAACAGGATCATGCTCATTTACATACAAATGCTGGCCATTCACATATGCATTATAAAATACCTTATTCTCAAGCTAAACAAATTATTAAAAGGTGTCCTATCTGCAGACCAATGCATTTGAGAGTTGTACCTGCTAGAGTAAATCTTCGAGGATTATAACCTAATGAGCTCTGGCAAATGGATATAACCCATGTACAAGCCTTTGACCGTTTTTCGTTTGTACATGTTACAATAGATACTTATTCCAAATTTGTTTGGGCTTGTGCCCTTATAGGAGAAACTGTTAACCATGTAATAGAATACTTCTTGGAAGGTTTTGACATTATGGGAGTGCTTGCCAAAATAAAGACTGATAATGGACCAGCCTAAAAATATCAAATTTAAAAGATTTTTGAGAACTTTATGATGTGGTACATATTACAGGAATAGAATATAACTCCCAAGGACAAACTATTATTAAACGAGTTCATGGCACACTAAAACAACAAATTAAAAAATTAAAAAGGAGGAAAAGGTTGGATGAAGGTATGAATAATTTGTGATTTTCCATGCAAAAACCTAAAATAATTTTACATCAAGCTCTTTTTGTTTTTAACTTTTTAAACTTACCACAAGGAGATATTTTAACTAGAGCTGAGCGCCATTTTGAACAAATATCAAAAAAACCTTATTTAAATGCTCCCACATGGATTAAGATTACATTGAAAGCAAAATGGCAACTAGGAACATTATTACATAAGGGGCGAGGATAGTTTTTTAATTTAATTTTATTTTATTTGAGAACATACTGTACAGAGGGGTTACAATTACATGGGCAGGATAATGCATACATTTCTTACAAAGCATTGCAGCCTCCTCCTTTGTTTACCCTTGACCTCCCTTCCCAGCCTCCCCCCTCCCCCCCACCCAATCATAACCCCCCTCCCCCCCCCCACACCGACATTGTAAAGCTGGTTTTGACATGACATTTTGTACTTCTCATTGTTGCAACAGGTCCCCCTGAATCCTTAAACGACTTGTTTGTCCCCATCTCCTCCACATGTTATACTGACATCAAATATAGTGAAAGCGGGGGTTACACTGTGGGGGAGGGACATACAAAGCAACAAAGAAATAATCTTATAAATGCGTTAGAAACACATGCATGAAAGAAACAAAAACATTAAAATACATATTTGAGGGTTCGTTTTCCTAACATCACATTATCTGACTTTTTCCGCTTGACTCATACCTATACTACATATTGCAAATAAGGGAAACCATGGGACCTATGTTTCTTTGGGCTTGGCTTACTTCACTTAATATAATTTTTTCCAAGCCTTTCCATTTCCTAACAAATGGGGAAATGTCATTCTTTCTGATGGAGGCATAGAATTCCATTGTGTATATATACCACATTTTCTTGATCCATTCATCTACTGAGGGGCATCTGGGTTGGTTCCATATCTTAGCTATGGTAAATACTGTTGCAATAAACATAGTTGTGCTGGTAGCTTTAGTGTGGTCTTGTTTGTAAACATTAGGGTAAATGCCCAAAAGTGGGATTGCTGGGTCATAGGGGAGCTCTATGTGAAGTCTTTTGAGGAACCTCCATACTGCTTTCCAAAGTGGTTGAACAAGTTTACATTCCCACCAACAATGAAGTAAGGTTCCTTTCTGTCCACATCCCCTCCAGCATCTGTTGTTGTTAGAGTTCTTGATTTTTGCCGTTCTAACTGGAGTGAGGTGATATCTCAATGTTGTTTTGATTTGCATTTCTTTTATGGCTAGGGATGTTGAACATTTTTTCATGTGTCTATTGGCCATCCTTCTTTCTTCTTCAGAGAAGCTTCTCTTTAAGTCTTTCACCCACTTACTTATTGGGCAGTTGTTTCTTTGAGGATTTGTTGTTGGGTGGTTTAATTTTTTGAGTGAGGATAGAGTTTTGTGTCTACACAGGATGGTAAACAATACTGGCTTCCTGCACAATGGATACAGACGGGGCCCAGTGAGGACAGCCCCATATCCTGCAAGGAATTGGCCACCAGTTGAGGAAGAATAAATCCCCACTGCCCACCTGGGGGCAGGTTTAAAAGTTGACTGGAGAAGGACAAAAGATGTTACAATGCACTGGTAATCCTGTCACAGCTGGGAACTTGTTCTGGCCATGTGTGCCCTGCTTACTGTAAATCCTGTCCATGCTAATGCTAATGTAAGTTATTGGGCCTTTGTTCCTAACCCTCCTTTATTGGAACCTGTTGTTTGGGGAGACATGGATATAATAGTCTATACTGTTCCTGCTGTTTTATCTCCTCCTTGGAATAATTTGACATTTTACAATAAGGATGATGATAGCTTTTTAAATTTTACTTACTATACTCATTCCTTGCCTGTTTTTCTGGAGCCTCCTCCATGTTTAATTATGAATTGGCAACATTGGGTTTTACCTGGGAAACTCACTTCCAATTCTAAAACACAGCTGCAGCGATTAACTACTTAGTCCATTAATAGTAGCTGGGAAAGCGCCACCTTTGATGGCGAGTTATCCTTACCTATGTGCCCTGATTTTACTTATATTGATTTAAAATATCAGCCTTTTGTGTGGCAAGAGTGTAGAGGAACATTTGGAAAAATGTTCAATAATTGTATTAATTGGGGAACTTTTGGCTAATTTATTAACACATATTCAGAATGGAATATTACCAGATGTGATTTATCAAATATTATTAGGATGCCGGATGCCATTAATGGATCGCTTACTGGAGCTCGATTGATGGCCTGGGGAGATGGGGGCATTACAGATGCTCAATGTGCTTTCATGTCTGTACCCACTGCTGATCAAACTCATCTTTGGAAGGTCGCAGCAGTGCTGAAACCCATGATGCTATCAAATGGATTGTTTTCGGGGATGGCGAACTCTGCATCCACTTATAATTTTACTTTGTACAAATTTTATAATGTAACTGCTTGTGTACCTCTGCCTTTTGTATTTTTAGTGGGAAATTTTACATTTTATCCTACTATTTTTTGTTTTAATTGTCGCCTGTATTCTTGTGTTAATTCCTCTCTTAATTTTAATGACAGTGATAGTATTATGATTTTCCACAAAGAACTCATATTTGGCTACCTGTTAAATTAGGAAGAGAATGGTCCCAAAATCCTTTGGATAGTGTTGTTATTGAATTTTATACCAAACTACTAAAATGTACAAATCGTATGATTGGAGCCTTATAGCTGTGATTTTAAGCCAAATTGCTATTACCAGTGTTGCTGGGGTGTCTGGAATTGACCTACACACTTCCTTACGAACTAAACACTTTGTGAAAGAATGGCACCGGGATTCACAGAAATTGTGGGTCTTACAGGCAAAAATTGATGCTCAATTACAAACACAGATTAATATTCTTAAACAGACAGTGGGATGGTTAGGAAAAAGTTATTGGTTTTGGAAAAGCAGTTATTGTTAAAATGTGATTGGAATTCTACTACCTTTTGCATTACTAATGTAAAATATAATAAATCTATACATGATTGAAATGGACTACAGCAATATTTATCTGGAAATTCTACTGCTGCTCAATTGATTGCTCAGTTACAATTTAATGTACATGATACTTTTGGTAAACAATTTGTCAATGATGATGCTTCTAATATTGCTGATACATTTATTAAACAGTTGGAAGGGTTGGATCTGAAAGGAATACTACAAAGCATTTCACATACTGCTAGTGGTATGGGAATTATGATTGTTATTATTCTGTTTGCACTTGTGCTGTTATATTTGATTTTTATGAAACGAATGCAAGCGTCTATCATAACCCTGTGGAAAGCTTTACTTTTAAAACAAAAGAAAAAAGAAGGAAATTGTGAAGACTCAGGGTCCAAGTTGAGGGGGCAGAATGATACAGGCTCCAGCCCCAGAATTATCTGAGGACTGTGTTTGGGATTAGGAAAGTCTTGGCATGCCGGGCTAGAGAGGGAAAATGTTCTCTCTCCCTATCCCAAAACACATGTCACAGACTCATGGAAGCTGAGGAAATAGCTTTTCTGCTTGCTTAAGCATAGATGAACAGCTGGTCAAGCATTTTGCTGAGATTGGAGAAGTGGTTTGAGCTTGCTCCAAAATAGTTTAGATAAAAATATACCAAGACATTTTCTCCTAGGTCAAGTAAAAATGTATCTGTTGAAATTTTTGTGTGAATGTCTTCTGACCAACTCTTGGCAAATATCATGCTTGCTTGTCTTTAAATACCCACTTACAATAAAGCACAGTATGCAGTGGCAATTGCTGTTTGCACTCTGCATCCCCTGTGTCCTAGTGATTTCGTGACCCTTACCCAGGGATCCCAACACACTAGACCTTGACAATAGAGGATACCAGGAATCTAAAGATTTCCCATATTCCTGGATAGGCAGAATTAATATGGTGAAAATGACCATACTGCCAAAATTAATAAACACATTCAATGCTATTTCCAGTAAAAGTCCAGTGACCTACTTTTCTGAAATAGAGAAAATAGTCCAAAAATTCATATGGAACAACAAAAGACCTAGCAAAGCCAAAACAATTTTAGGCAAAAGAAAGAATGCAGGAGAGATCATGATACAGGACTTCAAGCTATACAATAGAGCCATATTAACAAAGACAGCTTGGTACTGGCACAAAAAGAGACCCAAAAATAAATGAGACAGGTTAGAGTACCCAGAAATATAGCCACATATGGACAGTCAGTTCATATTTGACAAAGGAGCCAAAGACATACAGTGGAAGAAACACAACCTCTTCAACTACTGATGTTGGGAAAACTGGCCACATGCAGAAAACTAAAAGTGGATCCTAGCCTATCACAATGCACTAACATCAACTCAAAATGAATTAAAGATCTTAACATCAAGCCTGAAATGCTGAAACTACTGCAGGAGAGACACTGGAACTTATAGGCATAGGCAGGAAATTCCAGAACAGATTTCCAGGGACACTACAAATTTGAGAATGACTCGATGGGACTACCTTGAAATAAATAGTTTCTGCACAGGTAAAAAATAGCAACCAAACTAGAAAGAAAGCCAAATAATTGGGGAAAAATATTTACCAGCAATTATCTTGCCCATGTAATTGTAACCCCTCTGTACAGTTTTTTCACAATAAAAACAAAATAAAATAAATATTTGCCAGCAATATATTAGATAAGGTCTAATAGCCATTATATATGATGAACTTAAGAAACTAACTCTTCATAATTATAGCAAACCAATCTTAAAATGGTCAAGGGAGCTAAAGAGATACTTCTCAGAAGAAGAGATAAAAAACAGCAAAGAAACACATGAGGAAATGTTCATAATCCCTGGTTGTAAAAGAAATGCAAATAAAAACAAATCTGAGATACCACCTTACTCCATTCAGAATGGCCCACATCCTAAATTAGCCAATGACAAATGCTGGAAGGGATGCAAAGAAAGAGAAACATTACTGCATTGCTGGCGGTAATGTATATTAATACAACCACTTTGGAAAGCAGTCTGGAGGTACCTCAGAAAGCTAAATATCGACATCTCCTATGAACTGGTCATACCACTCCTAGGCATCTACTATGAACAACAGGAACCAGTATATAAAGACACACACCTCAATGATTATTGCAGCACTGTTCACAATAGCCAAGATTTGGAAACAACCCAGATGAGCCACTACTGATAAGTGGATCCAAAAATTGTGGTACCTATATACAATGGAATACTATGCAGCCTTTAAAAAGGACAAAATGATGGCATTTGCAGGGAAATGAATGGAACTAGACAAAATTATTTGAGTGAGGTAAGCCAAGAACAACAAGACAAACGGCACAGGGTCTACCTGATATGTGGATTCTAAAGCCAAAATGCAAGAAGGTATGACAAAGTAAACAGGACTCGAGAAACAAAGGACAGCCACTCATTTTGTTGTATCACCATTAATGACTCCATGTTCTTGACCGTGTAGATGGTAGAAATATGCACGCAATGGAGGGAAGCCAGGAGAAGGAACACAATAAGTGGAAAATGGAACAACATACAACAAAGTGGCCCATCAGCTGCACTGAATATAGAAGAAAAATAACTAAGCAACCCAAACACAGTGATGGGAAGGGAGGAATGAGTGGGAAAGAGGGAAAGAGGGAATAGCCTACACTAAGCAAAAGGAAAAAATGTAAACATCATCTGAGGTGGGAAAAATAATTTGGATTGTCAAAGCTCATAGAATTAACAAACTTTAGGCCATGATAACAATAATTTGCCTTGTCAAGGTTAAAAAGTGTTTGTGACTTTACTAAGTATCACAATTCCACAATACTGTGAAATATGTGAAATATATGTAATCACCTATCTCAATTTGTTCAAAACGTGTGAGAAGGGAAGGGTTATGAGGGATGAGTGACAATGTTGTCAGACACCTTGTATTCATGTACTGTTTTGTAGGATGGGAACTTCTTTGTAAAATTACTTAAAGATAATAATAATAAAAACTGTTTTAAAAATAAATAAACATTAGGATGACGATAAAAAAGTTCAAATATAAAATAAGAAATTAAATCCAGTTGGAAGGAAAATTTCTTTGGGGAGAGTAATGTAGTGTATTCTATAGCAAGTCTCACTTCAGCATTAAATTCAAAACTAGACCTCAAGTAAATGAAATAAACTAAGAAATTGAGTTGAAAAAAGAAAAAAAAGAAACTCCACCCACTCTTCCTTGCCTGGACAGCTGGTGTTTGTAAAACTGCATCATGCGGCTGAATTGGAACCGAAGTGGCAAGGACCTTACTTGGTCGTGCTAACTTCACTGTTGCCTATTATATTAGCACGAAAAACAGCATTAGATCCATCAGTCTCTAGTGAAATAGGCAGTGGACCCATATACAGAGAAGGCTATAAGATGGACTGTGCAGACACTCAGAGGGTCCCTTAAGGATAAGACTTACTAAGTGTTAATTAGTAATAACTAATGTGTTTCTATAATTTACTTGTTTACAATTAAATTTACATTTTAAGCCTGTTCATTGGGTGGAGAGATGGGAATTTTTAGGATTTGGTAAGAAGGAATCAAGGATTTGATTTGACATGAAAACCAGTGGGGGATGTATAAAGCAGCAAAGCCCTAATAATCAGCATGACCCACTAATCAATGTGGCCCCATGTCCTGGCCCATAGGAGTGCATGGGTCATGCCACAAAAGGGGACAGGGCATGCTGCTAGAGGGGTAGGATGTCATCCTCAAATGAGCTGTGAAGAAGTTATTGAGGAATGCGCAGTTCATGAAGTGATGTTTGAAAACTGTTAGGCAAGAGACCCACTGGGTCTGGGAGGGATTCAACCTATATATAGGCTGCATGGTCCGCGCAATGGAATTGGAGAAAATCAAGTGAAGACCTTGAAGGAAGGAAGTGGTGAGATAGCAGGAGGGGAAAGACTTGGGAGAAGAGGAATTTGAGGGAGTGCAGGAGGAGAAGGATGCCAATTGGCCACCAAGCCAGAGAAGTGTAGGCCTGTGGATAGTGGAGAGGCCTAAAGAGAAGAAGGAAGTGATGGAAGGGAAAAAGGAAAATGAAGGACATGTCTATAAAGAAGGAGCGAGCAAGAGAAAAGGAAAAAGCCTTACCTATTGAAGTATGGAGTTTCGAGATGATAATTTGGGGGGTTGGTGGTTTGCACACTAATTAACTATTTGCAGGGCTGCCTATTGGAGGTCTGAGATTTGGTGTTTGGGGCTGGCTTGTCAATGAGTGTACAGCCCAGGACAAGGTAAATGCAGGCCCATTACTAGCATAAATAAAGTTATCCTCAATGTGCCTTATTAGATTGTCTTGTGTTTTATGCAACATAAGTATACGAGTTTACAAGTTAATAGTGTCAAAGGCCTCGAATTTTGTAAAATGTTATGAGGTCATAATAGGTTTGCAATATCCAATGGGACAATGATATCAAATGGCAATATGATGTCACAATATCAAGTCATAATAATATTTTGATGTCATAATTAGTTGGTGATGCCATAATGGTGATGAGGTCACAATAGGTTTATGATGTCACAATGGATTGATGATGTCACAATGGCATGCTAGACTTCAATCTTCCTTAACTTCAAATGAGAATATAAATCCAGAATGGGATTGTTAGATCTACAAAGTTATGCATTGGCCCAAACGTTATGAACTCCCAACAAGTATGTAATGTCACAATGGATTACAATGTGCATGATATCTGACAAAGTGATGACATAATTTTCATGATATCAGAGTGCATTTCTAATATCACATGTCATACCTGAAATAAGTAAAAAACAGATTATCAGATCAAAAAGGGCTTATGTATCACAAGGGCATCATGTCAAAGTTATGAGGGGAGGACCAGTTAATGATTTCACACTAGTGATTCTGCTTCGAAGGTTTTGTAATATTACAATGGTATAACTGATCTCAATTGTTAGACCACAATGAATATATGGGTAAACAACTGAATTTTTTTGTCACAAAGGCCATATGCTGTTTCAAAGGTGCTAAGAGGTCATAACTGATTAAAATGTCACAATGTGATGGTGATGTCACAATGGTAATGTGATGATGCAATAGGTTTGTGATATCACTGTGGTCATGAGGTCACCCATGGAATAGTGATGTCATTATGAGTTTGTAATATTACAATCACATGTCTGATTTCAATTGCTACTAGTTTACAATGAAGAAAAGAATTCAAGGAAGGAGATAGAAGTCCTAAAACCCACCAGTTTTCTAACATGTGATGTCATAATAGGTGTGTGAAAACAGAATGGTAGAGTAATATCACAATGTCAATATGATGTTACAATATCATGTCATAATAAAGTGTTAAGGGAGTTCTGAGGAAGATGGTGGAGGAGAAGCTGGAAGCTAAACAAGCTTTCTCATAGATAGCAGTTTTAGTGTTCCAGTGAACAGTCCTAGGGTAGAGAATCACACCAAATGTGCCATCACAGTACAGAGAGTGTGTTCAGAAAGGGAAAATCCAGTCAAGGAGACAGATCTGAGCACTTGCTAGTAGCCGTGGCTGCTGTGGCTGCAGCAGCAGCAGCGGCGGCCATAGCCATCATCCCTACAACAGAGAGATCCCAGGACAAAGGTGCCAGACACAGCGGACAGGGGATTCTACTCAACACCAGCAAGAACTGAGAAGGAGCAGATACCTTCATCCTTCAGATTGCAGACCAGAGAGTGCCCAGGAACTAAGATTCTGACATGAGTAGAACCCTGAAATCCTCACTCCTTCTCAGGGAACAGAGGTGGGAATGCCAGCCCTCTCCCCTACCACCACTGGAGATCTCCATTTTTGATACTGACAAAGGCCCGGCTGAGCAGGTAGCTCCAACTCAGGCCTTGGAAGAAAACAAAAGAGTCATTTTGCAAGTCACAGGAACTAGAAGGGACCTGCCAGGCTCAGTTCCACCCAGGGGAAAGTCAACCTGCCGAGGCAGAGAGAGCTCTGCCCCCAGAGAATTGACTTTCTTCACCGTGTAAACAGAGCCAGAGTCTGTCCCTCCCTACAGAAGCCTAGACAAACAATTGAAATTCAGTAAACATAAATCCTGAGAATGGCTCAAAGCTGGACTCTGTGTCTCAGGAGCTAGCCCCTCAGGGAAAAGCTACTGTTTGCTGAAAGGCCTCAAATCTACCCAGAACCTAGCCTCATCACAGCTTCTCCAAACTAGAGGAAATTGCCATTTCCCTCTTTTGGGATACTCAAAACAGATCTCCCTCCCATTGAACTAGTCTGGGAAGAGGATCACAAAATCCTGCCTAACACAGAGCATTTTCTGCCCAAACAAACTTACTTAAGAAACCAATCAAGCCATAGGAAAACCAAACACCACAAACAGACAAGAGACTCGACCAAGAGACTGGTTATGGACACAGGGGAGATACAGGTTCTTCCCATTCCCTGCCCCCCTAAAAAAACTCAAAAAACCAAAGAACTCTTTTATGATTTTTTTAAATTTTAATTTTTAAAGTGTTTTCTGTAAATATTTTTCTCATTTTTTTTGGTGTATGTGTGTGTGTGTGTTTAATATCTTTTGGTCCTTTTTATTGTTTTCATATTTTCTCTTTCTTTTTTGCATGACTTAATTGCTATTCTGCTCATCCCAAGATATATATCTGTTGTCAATTATTACACCTTATCCCCCATTTTGTACATAATTAATACAGAAATTTATTACTCAATTCACAACCTCTTAGGCTTAAATTCTTTACGAGTAGTTTTATCTCTTTATACCTACATAATTTTCTAGTAACCAATATAAAAAATATTTTTTTAATTTTTCATGTCTCCTTTCTCTCCTCCCCTCTTCTCGTCCTATTCTTTTCTTCTCTCAATATCATTTCTTTAAACTTACATAAATTGTGTTTCACTTCTTAAACTTGAATTTTTGTTTTTCCATTTTTTCTTTAAAATATCTCTCCTATAATTCTGCCCAATCCATTTCCCTCTCAGAGATTAGGACTTGGTTAAATTTACTCTCCTTTAATCTATCCACATCCCTCGAGTCCTATTTTCCCCCACATTTCTACCTAAAGCTAATAATTTCTAGTTTGCCAAATCCTTCTTTGCTGTTTGTAACCCATTAATCCATGGTTGTTTGATGTTGAATAGCTTGTATTTGTTGAACTATATTGTATTTGAAGCCATTTTGATTGTGCGACTACAGGACTCTGGTTGATGCTTACCTTAAAATAGTATTCTAGCATAAAATTGGTGTTACTTTCATACCAAATTGGCAGAATAAGCTGGAAGAACACAACAAAAATGGCAAGTCCAGGTGTCTGAACTCCCACTCATGATAATCAGATGACAGAACAGTTAATGAATAATTCAGAGGAGAGTTATCAAAAGCTCTACAAATATTGCTGGTAAACATGGTGAATGAAATAATTGAAAACTTGCAAAGGACTCAGTGTGAGTATGGTAGAGAGAAAGAGGAGGCAAACAAAAATTAATACAGGAATCTTGTGAGCATTAGGGAGCTACTTAAAGATTAAAGCAGGAATTGCATAAGCCGGTTGAGATCAGTTAAAGAGAAATACAGGGAAAACATGAGAATGCTGAAAACAGTCATAGAGAGTTACAGGAATTGTGTGATTGTGAGGAAACTTATCAAAGTGTAATACAGGAATTGAGAGAGTGGGATGAGAATAGATGAAGATCAATACAGGCATTCATGGAATCCATAAACAGACAGCTGAAACAATTCAGAGAGACCACAAAAGGAATGATGAATGGAGCCCAACAGAAGGAATGGGAGTCCAAGGAAACCATAACCAATCAACTAAGTGATTTGAGAATAAACACTAAACACCAAATTAAGGAAGTAAATTGAAACAATATCTAAAACAAATCTCCAACAAAGAATTTGAAACCATCAAAGCTGACCAATTAGAAGGAAAAGAAATAAAAAACAAAGTAGAAAGACTTGACAGTAAGTTACACCATGCAGAATATCGAATCTCGGGGATTGAAGACAGCCTGGATATTAAGAGAAAGAACATACAATTATCCAAGACAAATCCTAGAAATATGATCTATTCAACACTTGGAAGACACCATCAGAAGGCGAATGTGAGGATACTGGGTGTAGAGGAGCACCTAGAGACAGAAGTTAATGGTCTAGGAAATTTATTTAACAGAATCCTAGCAGAGAACTTCCCAAACATGCAAAAATATAGGCCTATTCAGATACAAGAAGCTATTAGAACCCCATATAGACCAGACCAGAACAGAACATCCCACCGTCACATTGTAATCTGCACAGGATCAATTCAGACCAAGGAAAGGATCCTTAAAGCTGTCAAGGAGAACAGATCAGTCGCCTCTAAAAGGAAAAGAATTAGAATAACCTCAGATTTCTCAGCAGAGATGAATAAAGCAAGAGCCTGGCATGATGTATGCCATGCCCTAAAGATAAGTAAGTATCAGCCAAGAATACTGTTCCCAGCTAAACCCTCCTTCATAACCGAAGGTCAAATAAAAAGAGTCCATTGCAAAGAAAAATTGCAACAATAAATCTCCACCAAACCAGCTGTACAAAAAATATTTAAAGATGTCCTATGCATAGAAAATGAACAAGACCACAGTAAAGGGTGAGAAACTGCATTCAAGGGAATAAAATTAGAACTCAACACCAAAAGCCACAAATGAAGTCCTGCAACACATGGAGGTTGAACAACACACTGTTGAATCACAAATGGGTCATCGAAGAAATTAGAAAGGAAATACAAATGTTCATGATATTCAACAAAAATAAACACACAAATTACCAGCTCCTCTGGGACACAGCAAAGGCAGTACAGAGAGGCAAGTTTATAGCTGTGATTTCCTATATCAATAAATTAGAGAGATCTGAAACCAACAATTTAATAAGACATCTGAACCTCCTTAAAAAAGAGCAGCAAAGATAAACCCCAATCCAAGAAATGGAAAGAAATAATTAAAGTTAAATCAGAATTAAATGAATTAGAATCCAAAAACACCATATAAAGAATCAACAAAACAAAGAATTGGTTCTTCAAAAAATTTAACACAATTGATAGACCCTTACCAATTCTTACCAGACAAAGAAGACAAGACAACCAAATAAGCTCAAAGATGAGAATGGAAACATCACCAGAGAAACAACCAAGATTCAGAAAATTATAAGGGAATACTTCTCAAACCATTATGCTTATAAGTTTGAGAACCTGGCAGAAATGGACATTTTCTTAGCTAATATCGACTTGCAGAAACTCAACCAAGATGAGATAAATCAAGTAACATGACCATACCAAGCATAGAAATAGAAAGAGCAATAAGAAACCTCCCTTCTAAGAAAAGCCCAGGTCCAGATGGATTTTAAAAGGAATAATACAAGGCCTTCAAACCAGAGCTCACACGAATACTCCAAAAACTCTTCAATGAAATTGACAGAGAAAGTTCACTACAGAAATCTTTCTATTAAGCCATCATAATCCTCATCCCAAAGCGAGGCAGGGATTCATCAAAGAAAGAGAACTATAAACCCATTTCTTTGATGAACATTGATGTAAAACACCTCAACAAAATTTTGGCCAATCGACATCAACATTTCATCCAAAAACTCACACACAACGATCAATCAGTATTTATTTCAGTGATGCAAAGCTGGTTCAATATATGCAAATCAATTAATGTACTCATCACATCAACAAGAGCAAGGGTAAGAACCACATTGTTATCTCAATAGATGCAGGTAAAGCATTTGACAAGATCCAACACCTCTTTATAATGAAGGCTCTGGGAAAACTATGAATCCAGGGAACATTCCTCAATACAATAAAGGCTGCATATGACAAACCTACAGCCAGCTTTATACTTAGTGGTGAAAAACTAAAGCCATTTTCTCTTAACTTAGGAAGGAGACAAGGATGTCCACTCTGTCCGCTTCTCTTCAATCTAGTATTAGAATGACTATCTACAGCAATAAGAAAAGATACAAAAAAAAAAGGATTCCAAATAGGGAAAGATGAAGTAAAATTCTCCCTCTTTGAGATGACATGATCTTGTATTTAAAGAATCCCATGGACCCATTCAGAAATTACTCATGATGATTCAAAACTTTGGCAAAGTAGCAGGGTATAAAATTAACTCTCAGAAATCAATGACTTTTCTGTATGCCAACAATGAGAAAAGCGTGGCTGAAATTAGGAAAGCAACTCCATTCATAATACCCCACAAAAAATAAAATACCTAGGAATTAACTTAATCAAAGAAGTGAAGGATCTTTATGATGAAAACTTTAAAAGGAAATCAAATCAGAACTTAGAAAGTGGTAAAAAAAACTCCCATGCTCCTGGATTAGAAAGATCAACATCATGAAAATGGTAATACTTCCCAAGGCTATTTACAAATTCAATGTGATACCTATCAATATTCCAAACTCATTCTTCAAGGAAATAGAAGAAGCAATCCAAAAATTCATATGGAACAATAAAAGACCCCGAATAGCAAAATCAATCCACAACAGAAACAACAGTGCTGAAGGAATATCAATACCAAATTTCAAACTGTACTACAAAACCATAGTAATCAAAACAGCTTGGTACTTGCACAAAAACAGACCTCAGGATCAATGGAATAGAATTGAACACCCAGAAAATGAACACACAGACCTATAGCCACCTAATCTTGGAGAAAGGAGCTAAAAAATAGAATGGAAGAAAGACAGCCTTTTTAGTGAATTGTGTTGGCAAAGTTGGTTAATCACTTGTAGAAAACTAAAGTTACATCCTTATATATCATCCTGCACCAGAATCAATTCCAAATGGATCAAAGACCTCGGAGTCAAATCAGACACCCTAAAAACATTACATGACAAAATAGGAGATACTCTATATATCCTTGGAACAGGACTAAATTTTCTTAATAGGGACCCATAAACACAACATATCAAAGAAAGGTTGGACAAATGGGATTGCATGAAATTGCAGAGCTTCTGCATGTCAAGGGACAAAGCTCGCAAGATCAATAGAAAGCCCATGGATTAGGAGAAGATCTTCACTAGCCATAAAAAGGACAAGGGTCTCATATCTAAAATATACCTGGAACTCAAAAAATTAAATCCCCCAACAACAATTCCTCAAAGAAACCACTGCCCAATAAATAAGTGGGCTAAAGACTTACAGAGAATCTTCTCCGAAGAGGAAAGTAGGATCGCCAATAGACACATGAAGAAATGCTCAGACTCCCTAGCCATAAAAGAAATGCAAACCTAAACAACACTGAAATACAACATCACTCTAGTTAGAATGGCTATAATCAAGAACTCTAATAATAACAGATCCTGGACGGGAATGTTGGTGAGATTGTAAACTTGTTCAACCACTTTGGAAAGTAGTATGGAGGTTCCTCAAAAGACTCTACATAGAGCTTCTTGATGACCCAGCAATCCCACTTTTGACATTTACCCAAGTGATCAAAAACAAGAATATACTAAAACTACCAGCAAAACTATGTTCATTGCAGCATTATTTACCATAACTAAGATATGGAACCAACCCAGATGCCCCTCAGTAGATGAATGGATCAAGAAAATCTGGTATATATACACAATGAAATTCTATGCCTCCATCAGAAAGAATGATATTTCCCCATTTTTTAGGAAATGGAAAGACTTGGAAAAAAATAAGTGAAGTAAGCCAGACCCAAAGAAATATAGGTCCCATGGTTTCCCTTATTTGCAATAACTAATTTATGTCTGAGACAAGCAGAAACGGTTACATATGTTGATGTTAGGCCAAATGTACCCCTTGGTAAGGACTCAAATTGTTTTTCTTTTCTTTTTCTAGTATATTTATAAGACGATTTCTCTGTTGCTTTGCATGTTCCTACTCCACGGTTTAACCCCTGTTTTCAGTATATTTGATGTTGGTATAATTTTGGAAGGGGAAGGGAAAAACAAATAGGGATACAGGGTGACCCATTGCAACAATGACATGTACAAGACATTATGTCGAAAACCAAACTTTATAACTTTGGCGTGGGGTGGGGAGGTGCAAAGGGGGAGATGGGAAGGGATGGGAAGGGGAAACAAAGGAGGAGGCAACAATGATTGATAAGAAATGTACTCATTACCTTATTCATGTAATTGTAAACCCTCCGTGTGTATTTTTACAATAAAAATCATGAAATTATAAAGTAAAAATCCATGTCACTTTTTTTTTGTTGGTCATGGGGCTTGAACTCTGAGCCTTGGCACTGTCCCTCAGCTCTTCAGTTCAAGGATACCACTATACCACTTGAGCCCCAGTACCATTTCTAGTTTTCAAGAGTTATGTTGGAGATAAGAGTCTCACAGACTTTTCTGCCCAGGCTGGCTTTGAACCACTATCCTCAGATCTCAGACTTTTGTGTAGCTAAGATTACAGGCATGAGTCAACAAAGGGCAGATCCAAGACAATTTTAAAAAAGCAAGCTTATTGAAACTTCTGGCTTTTTCCAAGAAACAATCTTACTTTATCAGCATTAGTTTATAACTATGAGTTACTTTTAGATGTAACTGTGAGTTTTTCAATAGAATCAAATATAAGTTTTATTATTACTAAGTATCTCACAAAAATCCACTGTAATTGATTTCCCCCAAAGTCAATTATTACATACTATATTACTCACTATTATTGTTAGAGTCTATATTACATATAGTGGGAAGTGAACCATTTCATATAAATTAGTAGATGCTATTTTAGCATTATAAATTCACATCTGTGATTTTAAACGAAGGAATGAAAATTTTTCATGTTAAAATGAAATATGAATGTGTAGTGTGTCCCAACTGAACCTAAAATTCTGAGTTCATACAGACAAAATTATTTTCTTTCCATTAAAGACTTTGAAGTAACACTATTAGAAATAGTGAGGCAAGAGGAGGAAGAATTAAAATCATGTCAAACAATGTCTCCGTTATTCTGTTAACCCCTCCTCTTTGATGACCTGCCAATTCCCAGTTGTCACAAAGCTTCAAGTGTCTCTCTTAGAATTCTATTTGGAAAAGTTCTCAATCACTGATTCTTTTTGTACTTTCTGTTATATGAAACAAAATATAGACACTAAAACAATTTATATATAATGCACACATATGTTGAAGTCACCACAACTGAAGAAACAACCAACAAAGTAGAACTCCCCCAGGAACAAAAACATATTGTGTCCAGTTTTTTTTGAAAGCACAAATAACTCAAATACCTGTTAACTTGGAGTAGACCCATAAAGATAACTGTGTCTCAAAAATACGGTTGTGTTAATTTGTAATTAAATTCATCTAGATGAACCTAATATAGCAAATCCCTTGAATGGATAAAATTGTTTAAAACAAATGTGACTGTATGAGAATTGAGATCTGCACAAAATTAAAAGAATAAAATAACAAAATCATGACATATTTTAAAAATTCAGAAATGCAATGAATAAGTCCAATAATATCCATATTGAAAACTGATTCCTACTGATTTAACAAGAAAAAAATATGCAACTATACAATCTGAGCAGTGTACATGAGTCTACATAATTTTAAACTACTCCAAATTACACTTTGTAGAAGACTGAATGTGGGTTATCTAAAGGAAAACTTCAACACATGATATAAATGAATTAAAAATCTCATGAAAAGAGAGATGTAGTTACTGGAAAATACTAGTTTAATAAATGGTGGTCAAAATCTTTCTAGTACTGAAAAAATTGCACACATATTTAGTTAGATCCAGAAAAAGACCCAAGTTACTCGAGCTGATTTGAAACTTTGGGAAAGTAGCAGGATACATCTGTAACATTTCTATGGATGTTGACTCTGGCAATGAATTCATTTCCTCTTTGATCTGACAAATAAATATATGAAAGAACATAACTTCTACAACTAAATATCAAGACCTAACTAAACATATAACCAGAAAAGTCATCATGTAAGCCGTATTGCAACTGGGGTAAAATTGAGATACCACTTCACCCCAATTAGAATGGCTATAATCAAGAACTCTAGTAACAACAGATGCTGGATGGGATGTGGACACAAGGGAACCTTACTACATTGTTGATGGCAGTGTAAACTTGTTCAACCACTTTGGAAAGCAGTATGGAGGGTCCTCAAAAGACTCCACATAGTGCTCCCCTATAACCCAGCAATTCCACTTTTGGGCATTTACCCAAATGTTCACAAACAAGACCACGCTAAAGCTACCGACTGGCACGACTATGTTCATTGCAGCCTTTTTTTACCATAGTTAGGATATGGAACCAACCCAGATGTCCCTCAGTAGATGAATGGATCAAGGAAATGTGGTATATATACACAATGGAATTTTATGCCTCCATCAGAAAGAATGACATTGCCCATTTGTTAGGAAATGGAAAAACTTGGAAAAAATGATAGCAAGTGAAGTAAGTCAGGCCCAAAGAAACATATGTCCTATAGTTTCCCTTACTTGCGATAACTAGTATATGTCTGAGTCAAGCAGAAAGGGTCAGATAAGTTGATGTTAGGGAAATGAACCCTAAGATATATATTCAAATGTTTTTTTTTTCTTTCATGCGATTGTTTTTTAACACATTTATAAGATGCCACTGTATAACCCCTGCTTTCACAGTATTTGATGTCGGTATAATTTGTGGAGGGGAAGGGAAAAAACAAATCGTTTAAATAGGGATACAGGTGGACCCATTTCAACAATGAGATGTAAAAGTCGTTATGTCGAAAATGAACTTTACAAATTTGGTGGGGGGAGGATGATGGGGGTTGGGAGGAGGATGGGAAGGGATGGGAAGGGGAAACAAAGGAGGAGGCTACAATGTTTGATAAGAAATGCACTCATTATTTGCCCATGTAATTGTAACCCCTCTGTATAGTATTTTCACAATAAAAAAGATAAATCAGTCATACTGATTCTGTATTTATTGTAAATGTTGATTTTTTTCATTAATTATTACCTTTAGTTTGCTATTTTTAAGACATTGTGTTAAATGATGTATAACTTGGTAACTAATTTTGGATGCCTCCTTAAATTTTGTTCTGAGTGTAATGTCTCACTCCAGTTCTTAACCCGTGAAATGATGTTGATTACAAAAAAAAATTCTAATAGCTACTGTTTATAATACACAAAATCTCATAAGCATGACACCAAAAGCGTTGGTTAACATTTGGATATCAGGGTCTCAAGACTGATGAGGCCTATATGCATGAGTATCATTGTACCTAGATTCCTCAGCCTAAATTTAGCCACTGTTTAAAAATGTTTATATCTTTGTCACCCATCAGAGATTAAGTCTGAATATAAAGCCTAAGGAAAATGATAAAGTAAGAATTTAGCTTTTCTGGATATAAAATAACATTATGCATCATAGAGTAACTCACTGGTTTAAAGTCAACCTATTTCTCCAAAACATTCTAAGTATTTCCTTAAAATGTGTATTATTCTCTTGAAAGGAAAGGGGAATGTGAGAAGAGGACTAACCAAGCATTGCCTTCAAATATACGTAATTTGGATGTACCACTACAATTCGCTTTAAGCATTTCTGATAAAAAAATGTTTAAATAATTGATTTTCTGGTCAGATATAATATATCCTAGTTTCATATACTAAACTACATTCAGAAAATGGTATATAACGATTAACTAAAGAAAGTCCTGGAAGAAAAAATGGCATCTCTATACTATGTGATGCCCAATTCTTAGGTATTTCATCTTGCCTCCATTTAATGAATGTGATTGTTTAAATCCTTCATAATTTATTAATTAAAATCGATCAGTATCCTATAATATAATTGTGTATGATTTTATCCTAGAATGATTCAAGGAGTGCCCATTCAATCAGGACAAACATCACATTCCATTGGTATTCATATGGACAGGAATGAGTTTCTTAGGCTCTCCTGCCATTTGAAGGTGGCAGGATCAGGATTCGAACTGTGGGCTCCAACTCCCACCACTTAAACCTGAGGATAGGGAACTCACCTGTCTGTCCAAGAACATCAGCAAGACCAGTGATAAGGCAGGCACAAGTGTCTCTCAGCATTCCTCCTTGATACTTATAAGGCTGTGATAGGAGGATCATGGTCAAAGTCACCCTAGGCAGAAAAGTCATTGAGCCCCATTTCCTACTTCAATGCCAACAAACCAGAAGTCGGGCCGTATAGCTCCAGTTGTAGAGGGCTAGCCTTAAGCAAAAGCAGCTCATCGACTGTGCCCAGATCCTTAGTTCAAGATCTGGAACTGGCAACAAATAGACATACAGAACAATCTGTGCAGCCATCCAGCTAAAGCAGGTCACCCTCAGCAGCCTTTATTTACATTTTATACTGAGGCCAATGCAGGAACAAGCACAAACCAGGCAGGGAAAGAGAAGATGAGGTTTCTTAGAAGTAATCAATATTCAGAAAATTAAACTTGGGAACATAAAATGGTAGCATACTTATGTAAAAACTATCATTAAAAAAAAGATGAAGGGGATTGGAATGTGGATTCTGAGAGTTATTGCCTACCATGCAAGAAGACCTGGGTTCGATTCCTCAGTAGCACATACACAGAAAAAGCCAGAATTGGTTCTGTGGCTCAAGTAGTATAGAGCTACAGAGAGTGCCAAGGCCTTGTGTTCAACCCAAGAACTGGCAAAGAGATAGCTAGGTAGATAGGTACGTAGGTAGGTAGGTAGATACATAGATACATCGAAACATAGATACATAGATACATAGATAGATACATAGAAAGATGATAGATGAATCTGGTTTTGGATGTCAGGAGGAAAGGGCTTTCGTAACTGTTTTCTACCTTCAAATACAGTGTTACCCTGGAGTTCTTCCTGCTAACAAGGCTAGGGCTCAGATCCTGAGAACTTCATTTGAACCCAGGATGGGTCAATAATGTTTCTTTCCTGCTTCTATAGCTGGAGAACTCTAAGAACATTTAGAGTGCAAGTACTTATCACCAACAGAAACACAGGAAACTCTTGAACTTCTGACATTTCAGCAGTGGAAGTCCGAGTGTCATAGACTTTCCTGCCCTGGCTGCCTTCACCCTGTGATCCTGAGATCTCTGCTAGGATGACATGTGTGAAGTACTGGTGCTCTGCTAGGTTCAGAACTGTAATGACATTGACAATACAAGTCAAGGCTTATCACAAAGGGTTTGGGGAGCATATTAAGCCTTTCAACAATGGACCTTTCAGAACCCTGTAGGACACAATGTTGTAATGATAGAGTCTGAGAGGCTGGGCATATGGATTTGCTACACTTGAACCTGGAGCTCTGACTCCAATTCTGGTGTACATCAGCGTTCATTTCCAGAGAATGTTCTCCTAATCAGCAAATAGGAAAAGTAATTTGATTGACCCTCACTTTTTTCCAGTTGTGTGTCTCTGAGTCATCCCAAAGGGTGCTATGTGCTGAGTCCCTGAGAAGAGTGGGCCATGCTGGGGCAACCCAGGAGAGGAGTGAGGGAAGAGAGAGAGAGAGAGAGCAGATCGAAGAGTGAGCACACACACAAAGGCAAGCAGCTTTATGGGCTGGCGACCTCCCAAATCTTAGCGCAGGTCCTGGTGGGGAGCACAGAGCATGTGGAGCCTGTGCAGCAGGACATTGCCACAGGCAGCTACTCGGAGGTGTGGTGGCCATGGCAGGCCTGAGTCTGAGGTCCCTGCCCAGGGAGTATGGTGGTGGAGGTGGCTGAGGCAGGGGCAGTGTTGGCTGATGAGGAGGAGCAGAGGCCATGTGCAGCCCCTACATGCCCCGCAGACGCGAGCCTGCCCACTCCCTGCAGCATCGCGTTTCAAACATGGTGTTTTTGGCTCAGACCCATGGTGCCTCTCGAAGTCGCCCAGCAGAGATGGCACGCCCCTGGCTTGCTTGCAGCCCCTAGCAGGTCTCGGATCCCTGTCCTTGGACTCTGGGCCTGCATGCCTCTGGAGCCTCTGCCTACAGCTTCTCTCAGTAGCACACATGAGTGGCTGCCCCATGGGCCTGCACCCTGCGAACCCTCCTGCCAAAAGACCATCTCCTGCTGACATGGACCCGCCCCTCCTTCCTCCCCTCTCCTGTCCATCTATTGTGTGCCCCACACCCCACAGCCTGTCATGTCCCTGCCACAAATGTACCCCAGGGTTGGAGAGTGGGAGTGGGTGTTGACCCCGGGATCCCACCCCCACACTAGTAACCGTCGTATCAGGAAATGGGGTGATGCAGGAATGGGTGAGGAGGGGTCGCCACAGAGCTCTTGGCCTGGAACAATGGGAGCCACACAGCTGCGCATCTGCACCCTTCGTCTCCCTGGTGGGAACCTGGTGGCTTTAGTCAGAGGTGGGGAGCAGCACCTCCACACCTGCCTTCTTGGGTCTTTTGCTTTTTGCTGGGGGTGGTGGGTGTTGGATGCAAAAGATAGGCCCTCCTTCCTCTGTGAGCCCTTGTCTTCTGCGCTCGGTCACCCTTTCACCTGAGGAAGGTCCCGGAAAAGCCCACTAGTTATGTGAGGGCACTTGGAGTCAGAGAGAAGGTGAATATCTGGGAAGAATACACCCTCTCCGACACACATATACCTGACCTGTGCCCCCCACATCAGCTGTCAACAGTTCTCACAGGGTGATCACATTTCCTAGCTCTCCCAGCATCTGCTGGCTCACAGTACATCTGCTCTCCTAGTCCTTCACAAGAATCCCCCAAGTCACCTCAGACACCTCTCTGGAACACTGTGACCACCCTGCTTGTTTTTAGTCCTGGCTCTGAGGATCCACCTATCTCAGGACACCTTCACACAGAATCCTGGCCTGGGATTTTGGTGAATGGTGAGTAAATGCTGGTTGTTCCCAAGGGAAAGTGTCTGGCCCTTGAGAAAGGGAGAGGCAGAGTGGTTCTGCGTTATTAGAGCGGTGGTCCTTTGGGTGGGAGCCACTAGTTTGACAAGGGAATCCCTGTGCTCCAGCTTGTACCTTGTCACAGAGGAGGAACCAACAAACTCAGGAGAGACACTGCTGGGTCTATTTGTGTGTGCGTCTTTGAGTGTGTGTGTGTATACATGAGAGAGAGAAAGAGGGATGGAGTGAGAGGGAGAGACAGAGAGGTAGAGAGAGAGGGAGAGAGAGGAAGAGAGAGAGGGAGAGAGAGAAGGAGAGAGAGATCATCTTTTTCCTTATACCTGTCTGTGCTCAGGTGAGTGATCAGTTGGCAAATTACAGGTGCTGCATGGAGGAGTCTTCTGTCACAGGTCTGGATTTATGTGTGTGTGCCTGTGTGTGTGTGTGTATGTGTGTGTGTGTGTGTGTGTGTGTGTGTGTGTGTGTGTATTCTAATTTTTTCATCAATGCCAAGTATGAGTCCAGCCATAATTTTTGTTTTCTCCTTGAACGTTTCATGACTCCTTTGGAGAAATTTTCAGTAGATGCTTCTTTCCACCTACCTCTTCCCTATTTCCTATAGCCCACAGTAGCTGCTGGGCCTGTGTGGGTCTCCCCTAGGAGGCCTGTGTGAATTGCAGACCAGAGTGGACACCTGTCCTTCTGTCTTCAGCCAGAAGGCTCATGAGGCAAGTGTGAATGCAGCCGTACTCTTCTAGCCAGACAGTCTGCTCTCGTGTGTATATTTGGAGCTAATTCAAGGGTTGGGAATGTGTCTGCCAAACATAATTAAGGAACTAAATGCGGGAGGGGGGGAGGAGGGCAGGGGCTGTGAGGCTAGGAGGGTCTGGAGAGTGGTGAACGGTGTGACATGGCACATGGTTCACCACGACCAAGGATGAGAAGGCAACCTTACCCAGGGCATTGGCTGTGTCCATGGGAATCTGGGCAGGGTGCTCTGGGCCCCCCACTGGTGACATGGATTCCCTCCCGGGGCATTGTACCAGTGGTCAATCATCTCTGGGGTCCTGCAAACTTCAATCTGTGTACCGCCTGGGCAGTTTCCAGCTGGGTAGTGGTAGGCACTTGCATTCCCACTGTGGAGCCTGCTCGGTATCAGGCCGTGGCAGTTAGCAAGGGCTCTCTGAATGCCAGTTCCTTTTTTTTTTAATTTAATTTTTTATTTTTTGTGAACATACTGTACAGAGGGGTTACCATTACATAGGCAAGATAATGAGTACATTTCTTATCAAGCATTGCAGCCTCCTCCTTTGTTTACCCTTCACATCACTTCCCAGCCTCATCCCACCCCCCCCCCACCAACCCCCCCCGCTCCCGCACCAAAGTTGTAAAGTTCGTTTTCGACATGACAACTTCTAGTTCTCATAGTTGCAACGGGTCCACCTGTATCCTTAAACGACTTGTTTTTCCCCATCTCCTCCACAAATTGCACTGACCTCAAATATAGTGAAAGCAGGGGTTATACTGTGGGGGAGGGACACACAAAGCAACAAATAAATAAATTTATAAATGAGTTAGAAACAAATGCACTAAAGAAAAAAAACATTAAAATACATATCTAAGGGTTCATTTTCCTAACATCAAATTATCTGACCTTTTCTGCTTGACTCATACCTATACTAGATATTGCAAATAAGGGAAACAATGGGACCTATGTTTCTTTGGGCTTGGCTTACTTCACTTAATATAATTTTTTCCAAGCCTTTCCATTTCCTAACAAATGGGGAAATGTCATTCTTCCTGATGGAGATATAGAATTCCATTGTGTATATATACCACATTTTCTTGATCCATTCATCTACCGAGGGGCATCTAGGTTGGTTCCATATCTTAGCTATGGTAAATATGCTACAATAAACATAGTTGTGTTGGTAACTTTAGTGTGGTCTTGTTTGTAAACATTTGGGTAAATGCCCAAAAGTGGGATTGCTGGGTCATAGGGGAGCTCTATGTGAAGTCTTTTGAGGAACCTCCATACTGCTTTCCAAAGTGGTTGAACAAGTTTACATTCCCACCAACAATGAAGTAAGGTTCCCTTCTGTCCAGATCCCCTCCAGCATCTGCTGTTGTTAGAGTTCTTGATTTTTGCCATTCTAACTGGGGTGAGGTGATATCTCAATGTTGTTTTGATTTGCATTTCTTTTATGGCTGGGAGGTTGAGCATTTCTTTATGTGTCTATTGGCCATCCTTCTTTCTTCTTCAGAGAAGTTTCTCTTCAAGTCTTTAGCCCACTTATTATTGGGCAGTTGTTTCTTTGAGGATTTGTTGTTGGGGACTTTAATTTTTTGAGTTCCAAGTATATTATAGAAATGAGACCCTTGTCCGTTGTGTGGATAGTGAAGATCTTCTCCCAATCTGTGGGCTTTCTATTGATCTTGCTAGCTATGTCCTTTGCCATGCAGAAGCTCTGCAACTTCATGCAATCCCATTTGTCCAAAATTTCTTTGATTTGTTGTGTTTCCGCGTCTCCATTAAGAAAATTTCGGCCTGAGCCAAGAAGACCTAGGGTTTCTCCTATTCCATCCTGTAATGTTTTCAGAGTGTCTGCTTTGACTCCGAGGTCTTTGATCCACTTGGAGTTGATTCTGGTGCAGGGTGATATATAAGGATCTAGCTTTAGTTTTCTACAAGTAGTTAACCAATTTTGCCAGCACCATTTACTGAAGAGGCTGTCTTTCTTCCATTCTATTGTTTTAGCTCCCTTATTGAAGATTACATGGCTATAGGTCTGTAGGTTCATTTCTGGGTTTTCAATTCTATTCCACTGCTCCTGAGGTCTGTTCTTATGCCAATACCAAGCTGTTTTGATTACTATGGCTTTATAGTAGAGTTTGAAATTTGGTATTGATATTCCACCAGCAGTGTTCTTTGCGTTGAGGAGCGTTTTTGTTATTCTGGGTCTTTTATTGTTCCAAATGAATTTTTGGATTGCCTCTTATATTTCCTTTAAGAATGAGGTTGGAATTTTGATAGGTATCGCATTGAATTTGCAGATAGCCTTGGGAAGTATTGCCATTTTCACGATGTTAATCTTTCCAATCCAGGAGCCTGGGAGGTTTTGCCATTTTCTAACTTCTGTTTTGATTTCCTTTTTCAAGATTGTAAAGTTTTCATCATAGAGGCCCTTCACTTCTTTGGTTAAGTTAATTCCTTGGTATTTTATTTTTTGTGGGGCTATTACAAATGGAGTTACTTTCCTAATTTCAGCCACACTTTTCACATTGTTGGCATACAGAAAAGCCATTGATTTTGGGGGGTTAATTTTATACCCTGCGATTTTGCCAAAGTTTTGAATCAGCTTGAGTAATTTGGGAGTGGAGTCTAAGGGGTTCTTTAAATACAAGATCATGTCATCTGCAAAAAAGGGTGACTTTTATTTCTTCTTTCCCTCTTTGGATCCCCTTTATGTTTGCATCTTGTCTTATTGCTGTAGGTAGGCATTCTAATACTAAATTGAAGAGAAGTGGAGAGAGTGGACAGCCTTGTCTTGTTCCTGAGTTAAAAGGATTGGCTTTAGTTTTTCACCATTAAGTATAATGCTGGCTGTAGGTCTGTCTTATACAGCCTTTATTGTATTGAGGAATGTTCCATGGATTCCTAATTTTTCCAAAACCTTCATCATAAAGGGGTGTTGGATCTTGTCGAATGCGTTTTCTTTATCTATTGAGATAACCATGTGGTTCTTATCCTTGCTCCTGTTGATATGATGAATAATATAAATTGATTTGCGTGTATTGTTCCAGCTGTGCATCCCTGAAATGAATCCTGTTTGATCGTGGTGTATGAGTTTTTGGATGAATTGTTGGAGTCGATTGGCCAAAATTTTGTTGAGAAGTTTTGCATCAATGTTAATCAAAGAAATGGGTCTATACTTCTCTTTCTTCAATGAGTCCCTGCCTGGTTTTTGGATGAGGGTTATGATAGCTTCATAGAATGTGTTCGGTAGTGAACTTTCTCTTTCAATTTCATTGAAGTGTTGGAGTAGTATTGGTGTGAGCTCTATTTGAAGGCCTTTTAGAACCATCTGGTCCTGGAATTTTCTTAGCTGGGAGGTCTCTTATTGCTGTTTCTATTTCAATGCTTGATATGTTCCTGTTAAGATGGTTTAACTCATCTTGGTTTAGTTTTGGCATGTCAATATTTGCTAGGAAAATGTCCATTTCTGTCAAGTTCTCAAACTTATTAGCATAAAGTTTTGAGAAGTACTCCCTTATAATGTTCTGAATCTTGGTTGTTTCCGTGGTGATGTTTCCATTCTCATCTCTGAGTTTATTAATTTGGGTGTGTTCTCTTCTTTTTCTAATAAGATTTGCTAAGGGACTGTCAATTTTGTTAAGTTTTTCGAAGAACCAACTCTTCGTTTTGTTGATTCTTTCTGTAGTTTTTGTGGATTCTAATTCATTTAATTCTGATTTAATTTTGATTATTTCTTTCCGTCTACTGGATTGGGGTTTATCTTGCTGCTCTTTTTTAAGGAGTTTCAGATGTGTCATTAAATTGTTGATTTCATATCTCTCCATTTGTTGATGTAGGAGCTCAGAGCTATAAACTTGCCTCTGAGTACTGCCTTTGCTGTGTCCCAGAGGAGCTGGTAATTTGTGAGCTCATTTTTGTTGAATAGCATGAACATTTGAATTTCCTTTCTAATCTCTTCCATGACCCACTTGTGATTCAGCAGTGTGTTCTTCAGCCTCCATGTGTTACCAGACTTTCTTTGGTGGCTTTTGGTGTTGAGTTCTAATTTTATTCCCTTGTGGTCAGAGAGAATGCAAGGTATAACTTCAATGTTTCTGAGTTTAGACAAGTTTGCTTTGTGGCCTAAAATGTGGTCTATTTTAGAAAATGTTCCATGTGATGCAGAGAAAAATGTGTATTATGATGTTGGTAGGTGAAATATTCGGTAGATGTCTGTTAAATCTAGTTGATCTTTGCAGGTGTTTAGATCTGCGTTTTCTCTGTTGAGTTTTTGACAAGTTGATCTATCTAGTGGGGAGAGTGGTGTGTTAAAATCCCCAAAAGTTAATGTCTTTGGATCTAAGTGGGATTTGAGGGAAAGTAGTGTTTCTTGGATAACTTTGGGTGCTCCATTGTTTGGCGAATAGATATTTAGAATTGTAATATTCTCCTGAAGGAGAGATCCCTTAATTAGTATGTAGCGACCTTCTTTTTTTTTTTTTAATTTTATTTGAGAACATACTGTACAGAGGGGATACAATTACATGGGCAGGATAATGCATACATTTCTTACCAAGCATTGCAGCCTCCTCCTTTGTTTACCCTTCACCTCCCTTCCCAGCCTCCCCGCACCCTCCCACCCAATCATACCTCCCTCTCCCCCCCACCGCCATTGTAAAGCTTGTTTTGACATGACATTTTGTACTTCTCATTGTTACAACAAGTCCACCTGAATCCTTAAACAACTTGTTTGTCCCCATCTCCTCCACATGTTATACTGACATCAAATATAGTGAAAGCGGGGGTTACACTGTGGGGGAGGGACATACTAAGCAACAAAGGAATAATCTTATAAATGCGTTAGAAACACATGCATGAAAGAAACGAAAACATTAAAATATATATTTGAGGGTTCGTTTTCCTAACATCACATTATCTGACTTTTTCCGCTTCACTCATACCTATACTACATATTGCAAATAAGGGAAACCATGGGACCTATGTTTCTTTGGGCTTGGCTTACTTCACTTAATATAATTTTTTCCAAGCCTTTCCATTTCCTAACAAATGGGGAAATGTCATTCTTTCTGATGGAGGCATAGAATTCCATTGTGTATATATACCACATTTTCTTGGTAAATAATGCTGCAATAAACATAGTTGTGCTGGTAGCTTTAGTGTGGTCTTTTTTTAAACATTAGGGTAAATGCCCAAAAGTGGGATTGCTGGGTCATAGGGGAGTTCTATGTGAAGTCTTTTGAGGAACCTCCATACTGCTTTCCAAAGTGGTTGAACAAGTTTACATTCCCACCAACAATGAAGTAAGGTTCCCTTCTGTCCAAATCCCCTCCAGCATCTGTTGTTGTTAGAGTTCTTGATTTTTGCCGTTCTAACTGGAGTGAGGTGATATCTCAATGTTGTTTTGATTTGTATTTCTTTTATGGCTAGGGATGTTGAACATTTCTTCATGTGTCTATTGGCCATCCTTCTTTCTTCTTCAGAGAAACTTCTCTTTAAGTCTTTCGCCCACTTATTTATTGGGCAGTTGTTTCTTTGAGGATTCGTTGTTGGGTGGTTTAAGTTTTTGAGTTCTAAGTATATTTTAGATATGAGACCCTTGTCCGTTGTATGGCAAGTAAAGATCTTGTCCCAGTCCGTGGGCTTTCTATTGATCTTGCTAGCTATGTCATTTGCCCTGCAGAAGCTCTGCAACCTTATGCAATCCCATTTGTCCAACCTTCCTTTGATTTGTTGTGTTTCCGGGTCTCTATTCAGAAAATTTCGGCCTGAGCCAAGGAGACCTAGGGTTTCTCCTATTCCATTCTTTATTGTTTTCAGAGTGTCTGCTTTGAGTTCAAGGTCTTTGATAGACTTGGAGTTGATTCTGGTGCAGGATGATATATAAGGATCTAGATTTAGTTTTCTACAAGTAGTTAACCAATTTTGCCAGCACCATTTACTGAAGAGGCTGTCTTTCTTCCATTCTATTGTTTTAGCTCCCTTATCGAAGATTAGTTGGCTATAGGTCTGTAGGTTCATTTCTGGGTTTTCAATTCTATTCCATTGGTCCTGAGGTCTGTTCTTATGCCAATACCAAGCTGTTTTGATTAGTATGACTTTATAGTAGAGTTTGAAATTTGGTATTGATATTCCTCCAGCAGTGTTCTTTCCGTTGAGGAGCGTTTTTGCTATTCGGGGTCTTTTATTGTTCCATATGAGTGTTTGGATTGCCTCTTCTATTTCCTTGAAGAATAGGGTGGAATTTTGATCGGTATCGCGTTGAATTTGTAGATAGCCTTGGGAAGTATTGCCATTTTCACGATGTTAATCTTTCCAATCCAGAAGCTTGGGAGGTTTTGCCATTTTTTAAGTTCCGTGTTGATTTCCTTTTTCAAAATTTTAAAGTTTTCATCATAGAGGCCCTTAACTTCTTTAGTTAAGTTAATTCCTAGGTATTTTATTTTTTGTGGGGCTATTACAAATGGAGTTGCTTTCCTAATTTCAGCCCCACTTTTCTCATTGTTGGCATACAGAAAATCCATTGATTTTTGGGGGTTAATTTTATACCCTGCTACTTTGCCGAAGTTTTGTATCAGCTTGAGTAATTTGGGAGTGGAGTCTATGGGATTCTTTAAATACAAGATCATGTCTTCTGCAAAGAGGGAGAGTTTTATTTCTTCTTTCCCTATTTGGATCCCCTTTATGTCTGCATCTTGTCTTATTGCTGTAGCTAGGCATACTAATACTAGATTGAAGAGAAGTGGAGAGAGTGGACAGCCTTGTCTTGTTCCTGAGTTAAGAGGAAATGGCTTTAGTTTTTCACCATTAAGTATAATGCTGGCTGTAGGTTTTTCATATACAGCCTTTATTGTATTGAGGAATGTTCCATGGATTCCTAATTTTTCCAAAACCTTCATCATAAAGGGGTGTTGGTTCTTGTCGAATGCTTTTTCTGCATCTATTGAGATAACCATGTAGTTCTTATTCTTGCTCTTGTTGATGTGATGAATAATATTAATTGATTTGCGTATATTGAACCAGCTTTGCATCCCTGAAATGAATCCTGTTTGATCGTGGTGTATGATTTTTTGGATGAATTGTTGAAGTCGGTTGGCCAAAATTTTGTTGAGAAGTTTTGCATCAATGTTCATCAAAGAAATAGGTCTATAGTTCTCTTTCTTTGATGAGTCCCTGCCTGGTTTTGGGATGAGGGTTATGATGGCTTCATAGAATGTGTTCGGTAGTGAACTTTCTCATTCAATTTCATTGAAGAGTTGGAGGAGAATTGATGTGAGCTCTGCTTTGAAGGCCTTGTAAAATTCTGCTGTAAAACCATCTGGTCCTGGACTTTTCTTAGCTGGGAGGTCTCTTATTGCTGTTTCTATTTCAATGCTTGATATGGCCCTGTTAAGATAGTTTAACTCATCTTGGTTTAGTTTTGGCATGTCAATATTTGTTCTCAAACTTACTAGCATAAAGTTTTGAGAAGTATTCCCTTATAATGTTCTGAATCTTGGTTGTTTCCGTGGTGATGTTTCCATTCTCATCTCTGAGTTTATTAATTTGGGTGTGTTCTCTTATTTTTCTGATAAGATTTGCTAAGGGTCTGTCAATTTTGTTTAGTTTTTCGAAGAACCAACTCTTTGTTTTGTTGATTCTTTCTATAGTTTTTTTGGATTCTAATTCATTTAATTCTGTTTTAATTTTGAATATTTCTTTCCGTCTACTGGATTGAGGTTTATCTTGCTGCTCTTTTTCAAGGAGGTTTAGATGTGTCATTAAATTGTTAGTTTCAGATATCTCCAATTTGTTGATGTAGGAGCTCAGAGCTATAAACTTGCCTCTGAGTACTGCCTTTGCTGTGTCCCAGAGGAGCTGGTAATTTGTGTGTTCATTTTTGTTGAATAGCATGAACATTTGAATTTCCTTTCTTATCTCTTCCATGACCCACTCATGATTCAGCAGTGTGTTGTTCAGCCTCCATGTGATACCGGACTGTCTTTGGTGGCTTTTGGTGTTGAGTTCTAATTTTATTCCGTTGTGGTCAGAGAGAATGCAAGGTATAACTTCAATGTTTCTGAATTTAGACAAGTTTGCTTTGTGGTCTAAAATGTGGTCTATTTTAGAAAACGTTCCATGTGCTGCTGAAAAAAAACGTGTATTCTGATGCTGCTGGGTGAAATGTTCGGTAGATGTCTGTTAATTCTAGTTGATCTATGCAGCTGTTTAGATCTGCGGTTTCTCTGTTGAGTTTTTGCAGAGTTGACCTATCTAGTGGGGAGAGTGGTGTGTTAAAATCCCCAACAATTAATGTCTTTGGATGTATATGGGATTTGAGAGAAAGTAGTGTTTGATAATTTTGGGTGCTCCATTGTTTGGCAAATAGATATTTAGGATTGTAATATCCTCCTGAAGGAGAGATCCTTTAATTAGTATGTAGCGACCTTCTTTATCTATTCTCACGAATTTTAATTTGAAGTCTATTTTATCTGATATTAGGATTGCAACTCCTGTCTTTTTATGGGGGCCGTTTGCTTGGTAGATTTTTCTCCAGCCTTTAACATTGAAATTGTGTTTGTTTTTATGGGCAAGATGTGACTCCTGAAAGCAGCAGATAGAAGGATCTTGTTTTTAATCCAACTAGACAGTCTATGTCGCTTAATTGGAGAGTTAAGTCCTTTAACGTTAAGAGATAGGACTGAGAGGTATTTGGGAGTTCCTGCCATGTTATCCACCTTCTTGGGCGTTGCAAAAACTGGGTTCTTCCTATGGTTCTTGGATTCAGCATTCCCTTTGTGGTCTCCCTGACTTCCTTCAACTCTTTGTTAATGGGTTCCATGAATGCCTTTAGTGATCTTTGTGTATTCTCTTCCTGCTCTCTCAATTCCTGTATTACTCTTTGATTAGCTTCCTCCCGTTCATACCATTCTTATAGTTCTCTTTGAGTGTTGTCAGCCTGTTCACTCCATTCCTGCCTTTCTCTTTGAATATTCTCAAGCTGCTCACACAAATCCTGTATCAGTTTTTGAGTAGCTTCCTCATGCTCATGATATTCCTGTATAAACCTTTGGATTGCCTCCTCTCTCTCTGTAGCACGCTCATACAGAGTCTTTTGTAGGTTTTCAGTCTTTTCCTGAATTGACCTATTGTTTTTCTCCTCTCTCTCCCTATCACGCTCATACAGAGTTCTTTGTATGTTTTCAATGTTTTCATTTATCATGTTTGTTAGCAGTGTTTGTAGAGCTATTTGGGAACTCTCCTCTGGATTATTCATTATCTGTTCTGTCCCCTGATTATCATGAGTGGGAGTGGAGATACCCGTACTTGCCATTTTTCTTGTGGTTTTCCGGCTTACTCTGCCTATTTGGGATGAAAATAACACCAGTTTTGTGCTAGAACACTAACTTAAGGCAAGTATCAACCAAAGGCTGAATTTGCACAATCAATAGTCTGCAGATACAATCTAGTTCAACAGGTACCTCTATTCAACATCAAACAACTATATATTAATGGGCTATGAACCGCAAAGAAGAATTTGGTAAACCAGAAATTATTAGGTTTAGGGAGAATTGTGGGTAAAAAATAGGAATAGTGTGTTGTGGGAAGGTACAGGAAGAGTTAACTTAACTAAGTCCTACTCTCAAAGCAGGAAATTGGTTGGATAGGATGAAAGTAGAGAGAGAGAAAGCAAGAAGAAAGAGAAAGGAATAAAACAGAGACCAGAAAAAAATAGAAAAATAAAAGTTAATAATATGCAGAATCGAGAACAAACTATTCAAAGAGCGTGAATATAATGAGAGAAAGGGAGGGATATAAAGGAGATGTGAAAAACTTAAAAATAAAAATACTTAAAATATTATATAGGTATAAAGTGGTAGTACTGCTATTAAGGAATTTAAGTCTCAGAGGTTTTGAATTGAGTAATAAATTTGTGGATTAAGTGTGTACACAATTGGGGATAGGGTCTAAGAGCCAACTACGGGTTTATGTGAGGATGTGCAGAACAACAATTAAGTCCCATAAAGAGGAACAAAAGAGAGAAAAAGGTGAGAAGGATAAGGAAGAAAGAAAAAAAAAAAGACCAGAAGTTCAGTCGAGCTAAGCAAAAAACAAAAAGAAAAAATATTTTTGTAAAAACGGAAAAAAAGAAAGAAAAACGCACACACGCATGTATCACTAAAATAAAGATTATAAGGGAAAAAAGTTTTTAGAAAACAATTTTTTTCAAAAAAGGTAAAAATTAAAAATTAAAAAAAAGTTTTAGAAAAGAAAAAAAATTTTGTAAAAGGTATAAAAAAGAAGAAGAAGAAAAAAGTTCTTTGATTTTTTTAGGAGGGTTGGGAAAAATTCTGTATCTCCCTTGTGTCTGTAATCAGCCTCTGGTTGCATTCTCTGGTCTGCTTGTGGTCCTGTGGCTTGGTTGGTTTCTTAAGTCAGTTTGTTTGGACAGGCAGAAAAATGCTCTGCTTTACCCAGGATTTTGCTATCCTCCTCCCAGGTTAGTTCAATGGGAGGGGGGTCTGCTTTCATTATCACAAAAGAGGGAGATGGCTTTTTCCTCAAGTTTGGAGATGCTGTGATGAGACTAGGTTCTGGCCTTTCAGCAAACAGTAGCTTTTCCCTGGGGCTAGTTTGTGAGAAGAAACTCACAGAGCCCAGCCTGGAGCCACTCTCAGAGTTTCTGTTTACTGATGTCGAGGCTGCTAAAGGTAGGTGCAGCCTCTGGCTCTGATTACCCAGTGAAGAAAGCCACTCCTAGGGTGGTACCCGAACTGGGTGAGTTTTCCCTGGGTGGAGCTGTGTCTGGCAGTTCATGCCGTTAAGTTCTTGTGACCTGCTAAATGACTCCTTTTATTCCAAGGCCTGAGTTGGAGCTAGCAGCTCCGCTGAGCTTTGTTGGTATCCAAGATGGAGATCTCTGGTACTGGGGGGGAGGGGTGGCCTTCCCTCCTCTGCTCTCTGCGAAGAAGTGAGGACGTCAGACTTCTACTCACGCCGAGTCTTGGTTCCTGGGTCGTGTCTGGTCTGCAAACTACAGGATGAAGATGGCTGCTCCTTGTCAGTTCTTGCTGGTGTTGAGTGGAATCCGCTCGCCGGCCGCATCTGGCTCTTTCGTCCCGGACTCTCTCTTTCAGGTATGGCGGCACGGCCACCACCACAGCGGAAGCAGCGGCCACTGCTGGCAAGAGCTCAGATCTGTCTCCTTGCCTGGATTTTCCATCTCTGGCCTAACTCTCTGTCCTGTGAAGGCACACTTGGTGTGATTCTCTGGCTTAGGACTGTTCACTGGAACTCTAATACTGCTTTCTATGCGAGAGCTTGTTGAGCCTCGAGCTTCTCCTCCGCCATCTTCCAGGAACTCCTTTGAATGCCAGTTTCTGTTACCTGCTGTAGGCTGTCTAGAAGGAAAAGGGGACAGCTGACTTTGGAACCCTTTGATTGGGACAAATTAAATACCATGTTTTCTAGGGTTTTATCTTGAAGCTGGCCATTTCCACTAACACCTGGGATTATGGGTCAAATTAGACGGACCATTTCAGCCACCAAACAATGACATTCAAAGCACCACAGGCAGAGTTCCCTAGCCAGATGGTCTCCTGCTATGAACATCATGCCTTGACTGCCTTTCTCTGGCAGCTGTTGATTCTATTCTTGCTCTCTCTAGGGTGACCACCACAGTCGAGGACATCGGGGGGAGCAGAGATTGTGATCTCACCATCCCCAGCCTGCCAACTGTGACCAGAGATGATTCCCAGCATCTGCACTGGACTCTTCGAGATTCAGAAACCCGGGATCCTTTCTCTGCAACAAGAATCTTGGGGGCCAGATATGATAGACGATCCTGGCTAGCCCCAGGGGGAGAAGAAGAGGCCCCTTCAACCAGGCCTTCAGCTCAAGGCAACCTCGTTCACACCTGTGTGGGGTATTGAGTGCCACAGAGATGGTCAGCCGCTGGACAGAGATCTTTGAGAAGATAGGCATCCCAGAGGCCCCGGAATCCAGCGAGTACATCGTGGCTCACTTCCTCGGAGCCAAAACAGTTAAGTGCAGTGGCACCAGGAGGGCGGGAAGAGGGAGGACAGAGAACTGTGGGAGAGCTACATCAGGCTTCCCCCCCCCACCAGGATGCTTACCTGTATCAGATGGGACTTTTCTGTAGTATTGTCGTAGGAAGATGCTCATTTGTTTATCCAAAAAACAGTTACAGTGTGAGCCAGGCTCCAGGGGGTCCATAGACAATGAAAGTTCCAGTGCTGGTTCCACAGTACATGAAGAAACCTTTGTTTGAGCTGCATGCTGATGCTTCATACCTGTCATCCTAGCTACTAAGAGGCTGAGATAGGAGGATAGAGGCTTAAGGCCGGGGCAGGAAAGCCTGTAAGACTGTTATGTCCAACTAACTAACAAAAAGAAAACAGCAGAAGTGGATGTGTGGCTGAAGCTGTAGTCAGTTGGCCTTGAGTAAAAAGGCTCAGGCACATCACCCAGGTTCTGAGTTCAAGGCCCAGGAGTGAGAGAAAGAAAGGAAAGAGAGAGAGCAGGGAATTACAGAGAGATAAAAAGAATAAAGGAAGGAAGAAGGAAGAACATGCAAGCCTTGGTTTGGAGTACCTGGATCAAGGAGCTAACCATTCACATCTCTGTGGGGACAGGTTCAGAGCATAAAGGCAGTATGTAGGACCAAGCCACAGACCCCTCAGCAACTTCATGACATCCAAAAGCCTGGTGGTCACCGACTGCAGAGGGAAGCAGCCTCGAGTAGACCCTTGGGCTCAGGGTGGGTCACCAGGTTTCAATCATCTCCGGCCCCAAGAAGTTTATTTTCTGGTCAGATAAGAAGGAAATGTCTAAGGGCTAGGGAGGTGTTGGGGTGATGGAGTGTCAAGAGGGGGGAGCAAGGGATAAAAAGGAAGATGAAGAGGGAGGATGATCCCTGTTCAGGTGTGTCAGGACCTCGCCTGTCAACCTAGACCATCACTGATAGAGCTTTTGACCCAGCCACATTGCAATTAAATGTCCTGGTGCCCATTGACCACCTGGCTATCATCCACCGCAGGATGCCTGTGCAGCACGACTTTGGGGACTGGGATTTCCAGGCTCAATCTGAATGTCAGATCCCCGGTGTTCATTTCTCGACCACAGAAAGAAGTAAGCATGCCTCTGGCACAGGACAGACAGGGAATGAGGGCTGGAGTCGAGTTCAGTGGTGCCCCAAGTCTTCCTAGAGTGGGCATTAGGACCCTGTGATTGCCATTCTCAGATGCAGAGGTGGGTGTCTTTGCTGGCTCAGCCTTTAGTCTAGATGGCAGATCTGAGACTCAGAGAGGGCCAACTGAAGGTGGGGAAAGGTTGGGTAGAGGCTGGTGGGAAAACTAGAGGCACTAGGCTCTGAGCATTGTTGTTTCTTTGAGGATACTCACCACCTAGGAACATTCCTGGGATGGATGAGCCCTTTTCTCCTTTCCAAGAGAGAGGGACCCTTGGCCCAGAAATCCTTTCGTTCCCACATCTTGTGGTTGAATAATTAGAACTCACCTCACTGCTCAGTATTGAGGCAGTACAGTGAGAGATCCTAAGTCTTTGATAAGGTCAGGGGATCCTCATTATGAGATTGTACTTGAATGTCCTAACTAGGTGCATGGTTAGTCCCATCTAAGACTGTCATGATGTAGGACATAGAATCTAAAGAATCAGAGCATGATGGGGCCTGTTCTGGGAGTCTTGAGTATTATGTGTTAACTTCGAGCTCCCATGTGCCCAACTGCTTCTCTTTCTTGGGTGGGTCTTTGCTAGAAGAAGCATGAAACTAGGAACTGGGTCCTATCCCTTGGCTTTGATGCTGAAAGCTAGCACAATACCATTTGAGCCACTTCCAACAGCTCCACTTCCAACTTTTTTTGGGTGTTTAATTGGAGATAGAGTTCTCATGAACTTTGCTGCCAAGGGTGGCATGCAACTACAGTCCTCAGATCTCAGTATCCTGAGGAGATAGGATGACAAGTATGGAAAATATCTTTCACTGGATGCCAGTAGCTCATGGCTGTCATCCCAGGTACTCAGGAGCTGAGATCTGAGGACCATATGTCAAAGCCAGCCGGGTCTGGAAAGACCCTGAGACTCTTGTCATCAAGGAACTGACAAAAAACCGGAAGTGGTGCTGTGGCTCTAGTAGTTGAGTGCTTCCTTTGAGCTGAAGAGATCAGGGACAGCACCCAGGCCCAGAGTTCAAGCCCCACAACAGAAAAAAGGAAGAAAGTAAGACATCTTTGCCTGCAAAGGGTGGGGGAGGTGGGGGGCAGGTAAGGGGATGCTGTAGTTGGGACACTGGGTGCTGGCATCACTGTACAGACATTTCTATGAACTCCCCAATTTTGCCCCAGTTTGAAGCCACAGCTTCAGGAGGACGTGGCCTGTAGCAAGCAGGGATTGTGTGAACGGGTGCAGGGGTGGGATTGTTGTGTCTGTATTCTCTCCATTGAAGGATGGATTTGGTTGCTGAGTGTCAGAGTCTGAAGTGAAGGTTTGTAAGAAGTTTGTGGCCTGACAAATTGGGTTTCCTCTGGGTATATAAGGGTGGCTGAAGCCGGGCGCCGCCGGTGCTCACAACTGTCATCCTAGCTACTCATAAAGCTGTAAAGACCATGGTTCAAAGCCAGCTTGGTCAAGAATGTCTGTGAGATTCGATGGCCAATGGACCACCAGAGAACAGGAAGTAGTGCTGTGGCTCAATTGGGGAGTACTCATCTTCAGCTGAAGAGCTGAGGGACAGTACCATGGCCTAGAGTTCAAACCCCATGACCAACAACAAAATAAGAGGTGACTAAGTTTTCTTTATAGCAGTGTGTATGGTAGGAAATTCTATGCTGGGTTGTGAGACATTTCAGATACGTGAGAGGCTCATTGTTTTGTCTACAGTGGGTCTGAAGTCGGGAGTGCCAGCTTCTTGGGGATAGGATGTGACCCTAATGGAGGGACTTCATGGTTCCATTCTCAGGGACTGCTGAAGCCTTGGGCTATACGTGTGTGTGTGTGTGTGTGTGTGTGTGTGTGTGTGTGTGTGTGTGTGTGTGTTTGTGTCTGTGTCTGTGTGTGTGTGTGTGTGTGTCTGTGTCTGTGTGTCTGTGTCTGTGTGTGTGTGTCTGTCTGTCTGTGTCTGTGTCTGTGTGTGTTTGGAGGTAGAAAAATTGGCCTTGAACTCAAGGCCTAGGTGTTGTTCCTGAGTTTTGTGCTCAAAGCTAGTGCTCTGACTCTTGAGCCACAGCTCCACCTCTGGCTATTTGGTGGTTCACTGTAGATAAGAGCCTCATAGACTTTTCTGCATGAGCTGGCTTTGAACAGTGATCCTCAGATAAGATATCAGCCTCCTATGTAACTAGGATGACGAACAGGAGCCACTTGAGCTGGCTTTGTGTGTGTGTGTGTGTGTGTGTGTGTGTGTGTGTGTGTGTGTGTGTGTGTGTGTGTTTAGAAGTGGGTTGTAAAAAGGAGCACCTGAATCTTTGATAACTTCTAACCGCTGTCTTTGGGGGATGAATGGGCTTTATGGCTGAGGTCTGGGGGCCTGGAAGGGTGAGACTTGAAGGGGACTCAGGACAGCTAAATTATAAGATGAAGGGATTTGTGTGCCCTGGAACTGTTCACTCCCTTGGGCCTGGTTGGTGACAGAGGGAGATTGGGAGGACCTGGGGGTGGGGCCCACAGGGGGTGGCTCTCCAGGGCAACAGGGAACATGGCCAGCTCTTAGTATGGATGTGAGCCCCGTTAGTATGGAGCATATTGGCATGGGTCAGACGTTGGGTCTTCTCATCATGACGTCTGATGGGAGAGGCCAACCCTATTTTAAATAGTGACCTGTGATCTTCAGATCTCAGCCTCCTGAGTATCTAGGATTATAGGCATGAGCCTCTGGCACCGGGCCTCTGATTATTTTCGGTATGTTAGGGTTTGAACTCAAGGCCTTAGGCTTTCCAGTCAGGTCTTCTACCACAGGAGCCAAGCTTTTCTGTGTTGGTCATTTCTGAGACAGAGACTCAATATCTGCTCAGGCTGGGCTGGATTGTGGTCCTCCTGTGACAGGAATTGGTCACCATGCCTGGTCCTCTGTAGTTGGGATGCCAGACATATAACGCCATGCTCAGTCATCGGTTAGATGGATTGTCCCAAACTCTTAATCCATGGCAGCTGATTCTTGACCACAGTTGAAGCTCTGCATTGGGCCTAAACCATCTGACCTCAGTCTCCTCACAGGACAGTTGTGAGAAAAGAAGGGATCAATACAGGGGGATCTGTGGGGCAGAACCAGGCATTGAGGGAGTGGTCATCAGATATAGTTCTTGGCAATTATGTGAGCATATGACAGGAAGATACCTGGAAAGGGCTCAGATGGGGCCTATTATTTATCGTGATGCAGGTATGGGATTATGAAGCAAAACATGAATCTCTTTCATCCTTACCCTATCCAATGAGGAAAGGGATCCTTCACTGTTGAGTTTTGTAGCTGGAGAAAATGAGGCACAGAGAAACTGGTGACCTACTCATGACCCCCAGCTGACAGGAAGCTCAGCCTGACTTCTCTGCCATGCTCCCTAGGACAATGAGTGCTATTCAGTCCACTTCTTGTGGTGGGAAGTCCACTTATTGTCAGTTGTGGGGCTTGAACTCTGGGCCTGGGTGCTGTCTCCAAGCTCCTCAGATAAAGGCTAGCACTCTACCACTTGAGCCACAGCACCACTTCCGGTTTTCTGGTGGTTCTTTGGAGATAAAAGTCTCACGGACATTCCTGCCTGGGCTGGCTATGAACCATGATCCTCATATCTCAGCCTCCTGTGTAGTTACCATTATAGGCCTGTGCTACTGGAAGCTGGCTTAAGTGTATTTCTGACTTTCTCTCTCTCTCACTCTCTCACAGGAACTGGTTGAATGGGTGTTGGAGGAGGTGGCCCAGGGTCCCCACGTGGCTGTGACTCACAGTGTCCCTCTCATTCTGGAGGTGGGCTGTGGTTTAGGAGCTGTCTCGCTAGCCTGTTGAACTAGCTCTTTGAGGTAATCCCCTCTGTGCCCGGGATAGACTGTAATGGTTATTCCTTGTCAGTCCATCTGGTGAGACCTTCCCCACTACCCTCTGCTAAGACATTTAAAGGAAAGTGGATGAGGAAGTGTTCCATTGTCCAACCGCACAGCACGATCCCGGGCCTCTGATCTTCACCGCCACCTATCTGGCCAGACCCCGATTATAAGAAAATGAATTCACTCTATGTCTACTTCCCTTTGCTGGGGTGTGTTGTTTCGGGGAGGGGGGTTCGGTGTGCAGAGGAAAGACCTGAGAACTAACATCTCCTGGGGAACATTTGTTCTTGTGACAGAGCCAAGTCATTGCTGTGGATAAGGAAGAAGCCACCATCAGACTGACCCAGAACAATGCTCAAAGGTAAGTAAGCTGTTGAAGTATCAAACCCACCCATGTCTGCTTCCCACTCACAACAAGGGGGGTGCAGTGAGGGTGGCCCGGCACTGGACCTAGAGGATTATACATGGATGGTGGCGGTCTGTTGTCAGTGGCTCTCACCCGTCATCCTGACTACTCGGAAGACTGAGGACTGATGGTTGTGACTAAGAGCCAGCCCAGGCAGGAGAGTCTGAGGGATTCTAATCTCCCATAAACCACCTCTCCCTCCACAAAAAGGCAGATGTGGTGCTGTTGCTCAAGGGTTAGAGCCTCAGCCTTGAGTCAAAGAAGCTCAGGGCATGAATCCAAAACCTAGGACTCACAAAAAAAATAAATGAATAGTGGGCACCTGTTATCTTACTACCAAAAAGGGTGGATTCAGTCTTCTCTCTGGTACTTGTAGCCAAAGGTAAGGGGCTTCCCTTGATGTTCCACTAAACCTCTCCTTCTCTCTATTATCTCTCCCGGCTTCAGTTGTGGGATAGAAGTCAGATCATCATACTTGGTGTGACCTTATGTACCCTATTATACCCACCTTCCTTGGGGTGGAGATCCTGGATGTACTCACCACTGGGAGAATGAAACACCAGAGTGATGTGGGTAGGTATCCCCGAAACCCATACTCCAATACATACACACACTCACCTAGCCAACTCAGACTAACCTTTTCCAAAGGCACTTTATCTCCTTGGATTAACTGACCTAGGAGAAGAACTTGATCCCCTGTAAATGATTATTTTAACTAGGGCTAGCTAGTTGACATGAGATAAACAAAAGCTCAAAAGAAAGGCCCTGGTGCCTGTCACCTCTGGCTCAGGATCACACCTGACAACCTGGCTACTCGAGAGGCAGAGATCTGAGGATCAAAAATGAAGCCAGCCATAAGCTGAAGTCAGTGAGACTCTACTCTCCATGGAACCACCAAAAAGCCAGAAGAGGAGCTGTGGCTCAAGTGATAGAGTACCAGCCTTGAGCACAAAAACTCAGAGAGACAGCTCCCAGACCCTCAGTTCAAGCCCACACAAAGAAATGGCCCCATTTGTTGCCCCCAGATTGCCTGGGCTTCGAGTGCCTTGTCACGGAGTTAAATACAGCACCGGTCCTTGGGTAGTATATCAGAGCCTTCAGAAAGAAATTGGATGGTGGAAACCAGGCCTTCCCCTTTGTGTGCTCTCAACCCACATCAACTGGAAGGCAGAGCATGACAATACCGGCAGCTTGCAGAGTGGAAAAGGTCCTCCTCTGCCAGGGTTTTTGGAGTGGGCTTCTTAGAGACAGCACTTGAAATGGAGTATTACTTAACAAGGAGGATCTGACAAGAAGCACAGAGAGCAAAGATGCGGTAAATAAAGGACAACATAGCAGAGTGTGTTCATTTCCAGCCAGGGCTGCTGGTGATAAACTCGGTAAATATGTGCAAGACTGTGCCGAGACAGCTCCAAGGGGTCACAGAAGAACAGCTTTCCAAGGTTGGGATTGTGTTTTAGCAGTAGTGGGCTCTCATGGCACACAGGAAACCCTAGTTTTGATTCCTAGGTTCCGCATACACAGAAAAAGCCAGAAGTCGCACCTTGGCTCAGGTGGAAGAGCGCTGACCTCAAGCAAAAGTAACTTGGGGACAGCGCCTGGGCCACGAGGTCAAGCCCCAGGACTGTCAATATAAAACAGCATTCCAGGGGACCTGGGTGACAGGTGGATGGCTATGCTCTGTAGCTCTTAGTATATCAATCCATGCATTGTGACTCCTTCTTTGACAGTGGGGATCTGGACACTCCTTCTGTCCTGAGCACTCCTGGACCCACTTATCAGCAACCCTCCCAACATTTTCCACCGGGATATGGAGCAGCTGGCCCCAGAAATTCTCAGGTACTGGTTGGGTTCTGCGGGGGGATACAGGGCAGGCTGCCGAACTCCTAGTGGGTCTGATCTGCCCCGGAAGACCAGGCCATCCAGAGGAGGTGGATGGGATCTTAGAGAGGGGTAGTGATATGAAGGGGGCCCTTTAATACCCATGGCCCTACCCCAATTCTGAGCCTTTATTTGCCATGCCTGAGGGAGGCAGAGGAGTGTTTAGGTGATAGTGTTTAGAGGAGAATGAGTTGGAAATTCTAAGGAATGAGAAACCATAAGTCCCACTCTGGTGGCTCACACCTGTCATCCTGGCTACTTGGGAGGCTGAGATCCAGAGGATCTTGTTTCCCAGCCCACTGCCCAATCCCATCTGCCAGGATTTTGACTGGGCACTCAGAGCTGCAGCTAATATGGAATGAATGAAAAAGACAACAGTGAAATGGAAGACCTCCCTAAAGAGCTTAGAGAAAGAGTCATAGATAGGAAATTGCTTGGAATATGGTCTTCCCTCCATGAGGCCTCTCCATTCACTAGCTAGCATTCCTGGGCTGGAGTGCCCTCTTTGTGGCTCCACCCTTGGTCATGTAGACAATTCCTATATTGCCAATGTGACATCAAAAGCTTATGTTTCCAGGGACATTGGAGGGGACAGTAAGAGGTAGCTACCTATTACTTACACACAAACTTCTTAGGCTGTCTAAAGAAATGAAGTCTGGTCATTTGTAGCATTGTGTTGGCAAATTCACCATCTATGGATGGGAGTGCACCTTAATCCTAGTGGAGCTAGAAGTGTCATACAAACGGATTACCCTGAAGCTTTGAGCAGAGCTAGCTGTTGCTGCTGGCTTCTCGACTATTATGTCTTTGAAGTACCAAGAAAATGATGAAAACATCAGCACATCAAAGCAATTCTCAGTGTTCTTTTGCCCCAAGAGTTCCAAAATAAGTTTCCAGCAATAGTTTTGCAAAACTTTCGCTGCTTTGTCCCCAGGAGAGACGTCACCTGCCCAAAGTGCCTATTGGACCTGGACATCATCTTAGAAACCAGCTCATCTTGGCTTGTTTGTGGGCTTTCGAGGTGGGGGGGGGGGTGGGAAGTTGATATCCCCAGACCTTACGTCTTTTATCGAGGCATTATCTCTTATTATAATGGCCTCTTTTCTTTTCAGTGAATATCAAGTGTTGTCCTGAATACTGGGTACAAAGCTGTGAATAGAATGAGGTACTTTCATCATGGGGCTTATTTATTGCTGCAAAGCCTAATGCATCATAAATAAGTGGAGATTATGCCAAACTGTTTGATTTCACAATTGAGGGATGTGTAGCTTATACACAAAGCCCAAAAAACAAACAGCTTTAATGTTGTTTCTCTCTCTTTTTGGTGGTAGTAAGACTTGAACTTTGGGATTGGCTCTGTCCCTGTGCTCTTCAGCTGAGGGTGAGAACTCTATTTGGTTTTCTGGTGATTATTTGGAGATAAGAATCGCAGGGAGGGCTGGGAAGGTGGCTCAGTGGTAGAGAGCTCTCCTTGCATGCTTGAGGCCCTGCGTTTGATTCTTCAGCACCACATAAGCAGAAAAAAATCCAGAAGTGGCGCTGTGGCTCAAGTGGTAGAGTGCTAGCCTTGAGCTGAAGAGCTGAGGGACAGCACCCAGGCCCAGAATTCAGGCCCCACGACCCGACCCCCACCCCAAAATAAAAAAGAATCGCAGGGAGTTTCCTGCCCATGCTGGTTTTGAATTGTGATCCTCAGATCAGCCTCCTCAGTAGCTAGGTTTACAGGTGTGAACCACTGGTGCCTGGCTAATGTTGCTTCTTACATGCTCACCTTTGGTGCCAACTACCTCCATGAGTCAAATCTCGAAGTGTCAAATTGAGAACTATCTTGAACTTTGAGAAGTTATAGGGAAATAAAAAATTCAGAGATATATGCCACAGGTTAGGGAGTCATAGTTGGATTTGAATGTTTTGTCTCCCTTTGGGTGAATGCTTCCTCTTCAAAGATTTAACACTTTTCTCAAAAACAAAACCAAAAAAATGGGATGGATATACTTAAGCCATATCTTGTCTTGAAAGCCTTCTTGTTTTGAAATTATTTTAAACTCAAAGAAGAGTTGCAAAGAGTAGTGAGAGTTCCCACATACTTCTTCACTGCTTTTTTTCTATGAACATACTATTAACATCTTATATAACCACTCTCATTTACTGATTCTAAGACATTCACATTTGCACAATATTATCAAGCTCCCGATGTTATTTGAATTGTATCATATCCCTCTCTAATGTCTTTGTGTATGTGTTCTTGTATTAAAGTACTGATAGCCACAAAAAGGGGTCGGAAATAATTTTTTCCTTACCTGAAAAGGAAGAGGCATGGGACATAGTGCTAACACTGTGTAAGCGTGGAGACTGCACATTTTGGAAATGGTTACAAGCCTTATTAAAAGAACTATCTAATTAATAAAAGTTGTCACCCTGGTCAATTGTCCTGGGCCACTGCCTCAAATGTTGCCTTAAAAACCAGCTGGACACCCGCCTATCAAGCCTATGCCACATATCTTTAACCAGTCTTAGTAGAAATTTGCAACCCAGAAAAATGTGTGATAATCCTTTTGAGCCGGTGAGGGACCCTGCTGCTGCTTCTACCCACCCTTCTGGATAAAGTTCAAGGACGGCCTGATAGTCATATGGAAGGAAATCTATGTTGTCATCCTGACCATGTTGACCATAGTGACAGTGGACTGGACTCCTGCCTGACTCCATCACCTCTGACTGCTTCCCAGTGGAAAGCTGCTTTGGATCTGCTGAAACTGAGTCTGTGGCATATTATTTCAGTGATATCCAGTAACTCTCTCTATTCCCACAGTAGATATTGAGGGCAAGGATGATATCACTGGCTTGCCTCAGGCACTTCAAGGATTAGGAAACTAGAAATCCACTCTACAATCAAAGCCTTGCTTGGTTCGGGTGTGGTAAAAGACCGCTTCCAACAATGGCTATAAAGGAGAGATCTTTATCAATGGAGGTAGTAAGAGGAATGAAACTCACCCTAGCTATTAGAATTAAAAATCTAACAAAATTCTCCACCCAAGGGATGCCTTGAGGCAGTTCTGGTAATCTGGTTCCTCAAGCCAAAGAAACAAAATGGGCCCAAAAGCCACAAAGAAACTCAGAGAAAGAAAGAGTGTAGTAAAGAAAGCATTAGAAAGGAATTGAAAAAAAAACTCCTCTGGATTAAAAAAAAAAGTATATAAAAATAAGGATTGTCTTAAAATGTTTGTCACAGTGAAAAGGGGAAGAAGACAAACCCCAGAAAGTTTAAGTATGTAATAAATGGTAGGAGTATGTCTTAAAAATGAAGCTTATGAGTAAGTTGGTATGAAATTAAGCTAGCTTTCATATACATAGAGTCAGGATGGGTGAACTGATGTGGAACTATTTTTTATGTTTATCTGTATGGTAGGGAGGAAGGATATGCTCACTTCAATCTAGATGCTGGTTTAGCTAATTAGAGCAGCCAGGTAGACTCATTGTGAGAGGGGATTCTCTTAAATTTACCAGGACTGAATGACTCCTTCCCTTTGCCCTTTTGCGCTCCCATTGCATTCTCTATTCCAAAGGGTTTATGCCCTGTGAAATGATGTTTGGCAGACCATCCTTCTTGTGTCCTCGCTTAAAAACTGCAATGTTGACATAGATGACTGCTCCAGTCTTTACAGGCACTGCAGACTGTTCAACAGGAACTCCATTCCCAATTTCAGGCACTCCTGCAGGCAGCCCCTGTAGTTGGCCATAATTACTGACCATGAGACACTGTGTGGGTCATATGACATCAAAAACAAACTATCTCTCCTCAGTGGAAAGGACCTTATACTGCTATCCTAACAGCTCCAACCACTGTCAAGGTGAATGGGATCTGGTCCTGGATCCATGCTTCACCACTTAAGGTGGCCCGGCTACCAGAAGAGACAAATGGATGGTGTATAAGGACCCTGAAAAGCCTCTCAAGCTAAGACTTATCTCATCATAATTTTTGATTTATGCTTCTGTGCTCTAAATGCTATTAACTACCACTGGCAGTTTAGAATCAAAGAGACAAGGGGACAGTTTTCTTACTTCTGCTATTGTAATGTCCCAGATTGTAGCAATTTAATTTTACCAACCAACTCAACTTGTGGAATATGACAAAATGCTTCAGGCATCTTGATGTCACACCCCTTCTCCTACTATGTTCTGGTGCAATGGAAGCCTATGGTCATACATTAATCCAACCTTGGCCTCTTGGATTTTGATAACAGCAGTTCCCCAATTAAATCTTTATACCAAAAGTGAAAATTTTCAGAGATTGTTATCCCACCTCTTAACCAACAGGACAGATTTTATTCCTATACTGTTAGGGTCTGGTTACCTCTGTTGGAGGAGCAGCTTTTTCTGGAGGTGCTGTAAGACATAGTTTAAAACTAGCTCAGGAATTTGAGGAGAGGGTCGATGAGGATAGTCATGCCTCTTCAGTGTCTCTGGCATGCATACAAAGACAACTGAACTCTCTAGCGGGGGTGGCCTTGCAGAATTATAGGGCACTAGACCTTCTCACAGCTTCCAAAGAGGCAACCTATGTTTTTCTAAGGGAAGAGTGCTGATACTGTGTAAATGAATCACAGCTGGAGAAGAAAACATAAAGGTTCTAGATAAACTGTGTGAAGGACTCCACCAGCACCCATCCACTAAACTAGATCTAGTATGGGTTCAAAGCCTTTTGGCCTGGTGGCTAGTATCCCTAGCCACCAGCAATTATACTATTTCTTCTACTTGTTATTACTGGTTCCTGTGTGGTTAACTCTTTGATATCACTTATTGAAAAAATAATTGGGACTGTCAAGCTGATGGCCCTTCGGGCCCAGTACAGCCTCCTGAGTCAGGAAGAAGAGTCAAGAATTTGACTCAGTTACAAAAAGAAGGGGGAATGTAAGGATCCCTTAGGATAAAAGACCCCAAGACCAAGCAAGGACACTGAGTCAGGATATTAACCTCTTATGGGGAACTGAGGAATGCAATAATCTCTTGCTTGAAACTGAGGAATGAAATAACAGGAAACTGCTATTGTAAAAGTCCCTTGTTTGAAAAAAAAAAGTTGATGTTATCATATTAATAGAACTTTGCAGCTTGTACCAGCTTGTGTTTTTTGCCTTCATTAGCCTAGGCTGTGTCCATGTTTAGGGTCATAGTGTTAGCTCCCAAGTCTACACTGTGTCCCTGGCAAGACAACTTCTGTAGCACCTAACAAACTTCTTTAATCTCTAAGCCCGCTTTGATGGACTCATTCTCAGACCCTGTAAGAATTGAAATAACAGTGATTAAGTTGTCTTAGACACTAATGAGGGGAATTTGTTTTAAGGATATCTCAGGTAACCTCAAAGTAAGAATAGAGTAGGAGCAGACCTAAAATCTAGAAGTAGCCATGAACATCCATTGGCAACCTGGGAATGATTGTCTCCTGAACCCACATACCTATTTCAGCATTCTCACTGTTAGGAAAATGGAGGAAAACAGAAAAGGAATAGGCCAGACTCGATGATCAACAGGTGAGGACTGTTTATTGCCAGCAAGGTGCACAGACCTTTCAGGTTTGGAGGTTGTTCGAGGGACTATATTTTGGCTGGACTTATATAGGGCTTGTTTTCACAAGGAAGCAGAAAATAAAAAGTGGCTTATGCTCTCTTAGGCCACAAGGAGACGTCCTTGACCAGGCCCACAAGTTGAATGTTCTACTCTGGATGAAGGGCTATTGTCCCCTGGGGACCAAGTGTTATATCCTTGGCCAGGCACTGATTGGAACCTGCCTGCTGACAGGCATGTGGCCACGCCTGTTTTCTTATACCTGGTGTCTTACTTGAGCTGGAGGAATTAGGCAGGAGTCAATCTTTCACACCCTCAATTCAGGCTTTCACTGAGCTGGATGCAGAGAAAAACAAGCACAAAGCCACTGGTAACAACCAAAAACCAGCCCTGCTTCTATTCTCTGCAAACATTCTCCAGGAAATATTGCCACACCATGCAGAACAATTCCTACCAGATCTGCTGAGTTTCTGCTAGGCCCAAAAGTCGGGTTCCCTTTCCATTTTACTTTTCATTTTCAGTCTTTTTCTCTTGTTTGTTTTTCTATGAGATCTCTTTTATTTGTATTCACACACACACACACACACACACACACACATTTGTGAAAATACTTTACAGAGAAGTTACAATTACATGAGTACATGAGCAAGGTAATGAGTACATTTCTTATTAGGGATGGTAAGAGGAAACAAAGTGGGAGGCAACAATGCTTGATAAGAAATGTACCCATTACCTTTTATTTGTATTTTGTGACAAGTGATCTTATTTTTCCCTGTTACTGCTTCCAACACATGCTGCCCTAGGTCCAATTGAACACTCTACCACAATGCCTGGACCTCTGCTGTAACAGCTTCACCTAGTCCTATAATTGAATCCCAGGAGGCTGGGAATATGTCTCAGTGATAGAATGCTTCCCTAGCATGCATGAATTCATGGTTTCGATTCCTCAGCAACACATAAGCAGAAAACACCAGAAGTGGTGCTGTGGCTCAAGTGGTACAGTACTAGCCTTGAGTAAAATAAGTTCAGGGGCAGTGCAAAGGTCCTGAGTTCAAGCCCCAGGACTGGCACAAAAAAGGAAAAAGACTTGAACCCCAGGGCCTCTGATGTCACATTTAGAAGGCATGTTTTCTTCCTACATTGTCTGTCATGTGTATCTACAGCTTTCTCTAACAAAGGTTTTTCATTGAAACTACAGTTGCTTACATCTCAGGCTTAGGATCTGATATAGGGATTGATCTCTGGGCAACAAGGCTGGTTGAAATGCAAGACATTTCCTTAGCACAATTCAAGGGCCTACTCTACTTGTTTTAGTGTTCTGGGAAAGTTTTCTAAAGCAGTTTTGAAAGCTTGAAGAAAGAAAGCACAAAGCTCATTGCTGGTCTCATTAACTATTGGGTGAAAACTCCTGAAGAGTGGTGGGAGGTGGGGATGTCTTCCTGCTTGGCCCATAGTAGCACGGCATGCAGCTCTTCTGCAATCAAGCATATTTTTACTGATCATATGTGGACATGCCAGCTCATCCTGGTAGTCTCCAGGTAGCATTCCTTAGGCACCAGGAACTCCATGTAATGAAGTTCAGGGAGTTTACACAGTGCAGAGAAGAGGCACTTGAGGGTGCAGGCTGACAGCAGGTTAGCAAGGAACTTGAGCTCCTAGAGATAGTGGCAGGAACACAGGCCCAGGATCATCATGACCACATAGCTATGGGTAATAGCACACTCCACTGGGATCCACACCCGCACTATCTGGGCAACCTGTTGCCGAAGCTTGAGGAAAGTAGAGGGATATAAATGAAGCAGATTGTGTCTACTGAGGTGCAACACATCCAGCTGGGAAGCATGGATACAGTCTGCCAAGAAGTTCATGTCCACATGGTTCAGAGCACAATTGGCCAGGTCCAGCATTCTCAATCATGTCCTGAAGGGGCAGTAGAACATGGAGTAATCAGCACAAATCAGAGGAGTTCCATGTGAGCAACAATGGATGTGAGCAATCCATCTGCTTGTCTGTCACAGAGAACAAAGACTACACCTTGCAGGGCAAGTCTTGTTCTTACCTGACTGCATGGAGTCTGTGAAAATAGTTTTGACACATGGTGCTACATGAAATGCAAATGTCTGTGTCCATAAATATGGTTCACTGGGATGCAGCCTGGCTCCCTTGCTTTCACACAGTCTACAGCTGCTGGGCTTGCTGTGTGGTTCAGAATTAACCTGAACCAATGAAACCTTTGTCTTCATCTCACCTAAATGGCAGATTTTATCAACAACCATTTTCATATGAAAGGAGTTATGTACATGATCTTGGAGAGAACATCCACTCTGAGAGCTTGCTACAGGGGAAATGAGGCATTAGTAAGAAAAAAGAGCCATTATTCTAACAATAGAAGAATCCATTACTGTAGAACCAGGAAGGGAAAGCCAGACATCCCCAACTGAGGCACCATATCCACAATCCAATAATTCTGATTTAGATAGTGTTGGCAGCAAGCATCAGCAAAGGGTCAGCTGGACCCTGTCTCTGACTGAGTCCCTCACTGTCTGTTTGTGCATGCCCCTCTTGATATCATAGCTGCAAATGGGTGAAACTATTAGCTAAGGCCTTATGAGAATCCTGCTTGTGGAGGAGACCAGGCATTCCCCCAATTCCCATGAATGATCTTGGGTTAATATCTGCTCAGAAAGGCCAGGGTGATACTGCAGTCCCACAGTCAGCTGACAACAACCTCATGTCACCCAGCTGAGCCAGATTTCTATACCTGACCTGAGATAATGCCAGTCACACAGTGTTGGGAACTTTTTTTGCACCACAATAGACAACTACAGGAGTCACTATAGTTAGCTCTGCCTTATAAAGCAACATTCTAGACCCATTAGTTAGCATGTTCTTTTCACAGAGACCTCTCCCTCTCCCTTCCCCCTCCCGCTTTCCCTCTCTGTCCTGCTCTTCTTGCTTTCCCCCACTCTTCCTCCTATCTATGCTAGGGATTACAGCCAGGGTTTTTCATGTGCTAGTCAAACACTGTAGCATCAAGGCACATTTTAGCCCTTATTTTTCTTTCTTTCTTTCTTTCTTTCTTTCTTTCTTTCTTTCTTTCTTTCTTTCTTTCTTTCTTTCTTTCTTTCTTTCTTTCTTTCTTTCTTTCTTTCTTCCTTCCTTCCTTCCTTCCTTCCTTCCTTCCTTCCTTCCTTCCTTCCTTCTTTCTTTCTTTCTTTCTTTCTTTCTTTCTTTCTTTCTTTCTTTCTTTCTTTCTTTCTTTCTTTCTTTCTTTCTTTCTTTCTTCCTCTCTCTCTCTCTCTTTGTCTGTCTCTTTCTCTCTTTCTTTACTTATTTTGAAGACCAAGACACCATTCAAACTCAGTATCTGATGCTTTTGCTCACTGGCTGGTACTCTAATATTTGAGCTACACTTTCAACCCCCAGACCTTGTTTTTTGAGGCAGTCTCCCTATGTTATCCAGGCTGGACTTGAACTCACTTTCCTTCTTCCTCAGGCTTCTTAGTGTTGGGATTGCAAGCCTGGTTTTGATGTCTACCTTACACATTGTCTCTTTCTAACTAGAAGCAGTCCCCTGAGGTCCCTCACTATTCTGGATCACTCCTGGTCCTCTAACTTCTTTATTTCTCTTTTGTGCTCTCTTATGTGCAGCTCCAGAGAGCATTGAGCTTGGGGCTTTGTGAATAAGCTGTTCTTCTACCTATCACTCAGTGCCCCTACAGCCTGTGAAGCCAAGGACCAGAGTGCTTGACCCATCCCTCTTCCTTTCAGTCTCTGAGACTCACCCTAGGAGAAGCTGGATCTTCCCTGTCAGCATGGAGAGGGCCACACTCAGCTCTATCAGGTAAGTCATGTGACTGAGCTCTCAGGAGATGGAGCCAAGGAGGCAGTCTTCACGCTTAGAAGTTGGGACAGAAGTGAAGGGTGTGTCAAAGGCCTTGATGGGGAGGATGAGTGAAGTCAGATGAGGGAATCCCACCTGGGCTAACAACTGCTGCACATGCCAGCATGTAGCCGCACATTGTGGGCCACTTCCAGCTTGCACAGCTAACCTGTCCTGGCTAGGCTTAACACCTGCAGCAGCTACCCAGGGCTCAAGCTGTCTTCCCTGAATGAGGGGCAGTGCATCTGCAGAGCAGCCATACCTGCTGATTTCAGGGCCTGCACCACTATCTCAAAGTTGCTTTCAATGACAAAGAAATAAATGAGGACTTCAATAGGTCACCTGACTGCACAGGGCTCTGCCTGTAGTTGGCAGCATATTCTAGCCAGGAGCTCAGTGTGGCCCCACTTTCCCAGAGCCCTTCCACAAGGGCATTGCTGTACCTGCACATCCCGGATACCCATAAGGTCAGATCTCTGCAGCTAATGAATCCTTTTAAAGAATTATTTAAGAAGGATTTTTTCCTTTGTTTTATTTAGAAAAGAATATTTTAAAGGTTCATTCCCTGGAAAACACTTCCCCAGTTTTAAATGCCAAGACAAATAGTTGGGTTCCACATGAGAGTGCCATTAAGATACTAGAACTCTATGTACTTTTCAGGGATACAATGAATTTTGGGATGACTCAATGTTTTAGGTATCCATGATTCTAACACTAGATACATTTCTACTTTCTCAAAACTTACTGAGAAGAGATTTTGATTCCAAGAGACTTTGAATAATAGTATGAAGTCTTTCATAACTCGGCATCAACTCTTCATTTTATGAACTTATTTTCCTAATATAATTTGTGAAGCTTTATAGTTAATTATTTTCTCCAAAGTCACAAAATCATTTTTTGAAGATTTTCTAATAGTGATAAAGCTTTGCAACTGAAAGGTCAATATAATCCTTTTTGTCAACTATAATCAAGAATCTCTTGAAATTATTTTTGAATGTTAAATTCCTCCAAAGCCTATACTTGAATGGAATAGCTTCTATCCTGAGTGTATGAATTGTGTGTGCTATGGAAAAGTTCCATTTATCCCATTAATATGTGGAGGATATTTCACAGGGAGGAGATCCAGATAGTACTTACCCACTTTGGTCTCATCTCTGTACGCTGTGCGTTTGGACAAATTTCAACTTTGTTCATGGCTCATTTAACTTCTGTAGATCCTATGATGAAGATACTCCTTTTTTTGGGGGGGGGGTCTGGTTGTGGGGCCTGAACTCGGCCTGGGCACTGTCCCTCAGCTCTTCAGCTCAAGGCTAGCATTCTACCACTTGAGCCACAGCGCCAATTCCGGCTTTTTTCTTTTTGCTTATTTTATGCTGAGGAATTGAACCCAGGGCCTCAGGCATGCCAGGCAAGCACTCTACCCCTGAGCCAACTTCCCAGCCTGATGAAGATACTCTTAAATTTAATTTTTTTTCTAAAATATATCAGAAGCCTGTAAGTATTCCTCAATACATCTTGTATTCCCACAACTTATGCAATCCCTTCCTTTGATACAAAAGTCCTTCCTCTAATTAATATTAGCTAACTCCAATAGTATAGTATAAATAATTACTCAGGTTGAGGAGAGAAAGTTGTTCTATAAGTGAAATAAATACTTAGTTTTCTCAAATTTTATCATTTTTTAACCTCTGAAAAACTCTAGAGATCCTAACTAAAAGCAGCTTTCATTTACACACACGAGAAAAGAGGTTAATTAATCTATTATACACTAAGAACAATGATCCTCTGAGAGAAAAAACCATGGCATTTTTAATTATGGCTGTTATTATTATTTTAAGAACTTTTGTATCCCTTTTTATCCAAAGAAAAAAGATTAGATACTATTCTTAAACAGACCAAGTTTCATTACCAAGAAAGCTAAAAGAAAACCTAAATAATGTGAGAAAATAACTATATATTATAGATTTTAACCTCAGAGAATATATGAAGAACTCCTCAATCAAGTAACACAAAAGGAAATTCACTTTAAAATAGTTGTGGAACTTGAACAAACATTTCTTCAAAGCAGAGAGATAAATCACCACTAAGCAACCCCAATGTTGCTAGGAAAATGCCATCAAAATCACAGGAAGATACTGCTTCATGCCTTCTACAATGATTGTGACTTTTAAAAAAAATACAGAAAATGGGCTGGGAATGTGGCTTAGTTGTAGAGTGCTTGCCTAGCATGCATGAAGCCCTGGGTTCAATTCCTCAGTACCACATAAACTGAAAGAGCTGGAACTGATGCTGTTGCTAAAGTGGTAGAGCAAAAGAAGCTCAGGAAGAGTGTCCAGACCCTGAGTTCAAGCCCCAGGACTAGGAGAAAAGAGGAGGAGTTGAACTCTTTTGGCACAGCTAAGCTAATGAGAATGTAGAATGTTACAACCACATAGAAAACAGGTTGGTGAATCTTCAAAGAGTCTAACATAGAATTACAATATGACTCAACAATTCTATTTGTAAAGATACAAACAAACAATGGACAATAGAACTTACATGGATGCCAGTTTTCATTGTAGCCTTATTTATAAATACTGGATAGAAACCTTCCTAATGTTCATTTATAGATGAATGAATAAACAAAATATGGCATCTCATAGTGTGGAAATTAATGTGCCACAAGAAATAAATGACACTCTGTACATGCTGTAACATGGACTGCACCAACCTTGAAAAACATTATAAAACTAAGTATTTCAAACCAGACACAAAAGCATAGCTCATGTAGGATTGTACTTACAAGAAATATCTAGAATAGACAACAGAAACTGATAGCAGATTAGAGATTGTCCATAGTTAGAGGGAGGAAGAGATGAGTGACAATTTATTGATTAATGATGATGCAGTTTCTGTTGGGTCTTCGTCCGTCCCACGAAAGACAGACAGGGTGTGAGGAAAGGTAAGTGCGGCGCTCACTTGTTCCCCAGCCTCCCTCAGCCCTGGAGACAATCAGACACAGGGGGGAGCCAAATCCAGCAGGTAGAAAAATCATTTATTAACAGAGAGCAGCCCTTTTTAAAGACAAAAAGGGCGGGTGGCATGGCAAGGGAGGAAGAAGAACCAATCACTGTCAAGGTCATACCCTATCATGCACCTAGGCCTTCACGGACTGGTTAGGCACTGATCAGAAGGTCAATTGGGCTCTGCCCACTCTGCTCTCTCCCAGAGCCATCTTTGCTGCCCATGTGCTCTACAGTTTCTGTTTGAAGCAATAAAAAATTTAAATACTGGTTATGGTTACACAACACTATGAATATGAGCAATGTAACTTAAACACTTATATATTGGAAATTTGGTTATTTATAATTCACCACAATTTAAAATGTCAAAACATGAAAATTAGTATTAAAGATGTGTTTCATGGGCTGATAAAAACCAAAATGACAGCTCAACATGAGTGGCTCATGCTTGTAATCCTAGCTACTCAGGAGGCTGTGACCTGAGGATTACAATTTGCAGCTAATCCAGTCAAGACTTTTATCTCCAATTATATACAAAAAAAACTAGAATTGTAGCTGTGACTCACATGGTAGAGAGCCAGCCTTGTGTGAAAAGGGCTAAGGGACTTGAGCTCAAGCCCCAGTACTAGCACAAAAGAACAACAACAACAACAAAAAAACCCAAATGATAATGGTTGTTCTCAGCACTCAAGAAACCTACTAATTTTTTGTTCTTTATCAATGTTTCCCTAATGTTAGGATATGAAAACCACATCCAGGAACATTTAAAAATTCATCTTTCCTCAGCGTTTCCATAAATGCAAGGCAAATCCCAGAATTGCTATACTGATTTCTATTACAGGCTTGTGACATCATGATTTCAAAACCGCACACGAGGGGCTAGGGATGTAGCTCAGTGGTAGTGTTCTTGTGAAGTGTGCACAAGACCCTGTGCTCCATCCCCACTACTTCTATGAAAAAACTCCAAATCACAACACACATACTCATAAACAAAAGTATTGTTTTAACTGATCATTTCCTATAAGAATGGCTTCTATTAATTCTTTGACTAATGTTTAGCAAATCTGTGGCTCCTAAGAGAGACACAATTTACACTAATAGAGTTAACTGAAGTGATAATTTATGTGGAAGTTAGAAATTTCTCATAAACTCTAACGGAGAGCATTACATTTCATGTGGTACTAGGGAATTTCTTTTATCTTGCAGAAACCAGTAACATTTAGAGGCACATCAAAGACCTTTTAAAAGAGAGTATGGGAAAGAATAACATGACCATTTAGGAATGCTTCAATTTCTTTTTGAGACCATAAAATAATAATAATAATCAGAACCAATATTTTCTGGATTTTGAAGATTCTGTGCATTAGCACAATGAAAATATGAAGTTTTTATAAAATTTAAAACTCTTCATTCTAACAGATCACATACAGTTGGATTTAAAAGTTTCTCTTTCTTATTTGGTAAAAGAAAATGTTACATTTTGTCTGGCTTGCCCCACAGGATAAAAAAGAGCAAGAAAATCCAAGTATTCCAGCTGGTTGCTGTTGGCTCACACATGTTATCTTAGCTGAGGATGAGAGCTGAGGATTGCAGTTGAAAGGTCAGGAAGAAAACTTCCTGAGAAATTTATCTCCAATTAACCACCAAAGAAAGCCAGAAATAGGGCTGTGGCTTACGTGGTAAAGTACTAGCCTTGAGCAGAAATGTTCAAGTACAGGACCCTAGCCCTGAGTTCATGCCCCAGGATTAGCAAAAACCCAACGAAACCAAACAAAAAATACCACCCAAGAGAAAACCCCCAAATATCCCCTTTATTCCAATCTTGCTTTCTCAGATATTAGTCAGCACTTGCCTGATAAATCCTGCCCCATATTGGTGAGCATTGTCCCCCTAGAAAAACTTGATCATTCTCCATCATGTAAAGTCTGAAGTGGATGCGAAAGAGAGGTGTTTGAGACTTAAGCACTCATATTTCTTTTAGTATCTTTTTTCCAGTAGCAGGACAAATTGATGAAAGTCTGTTATTACAATATCTCAAAGCTGGGATTCAGCTGAGCTGCATTCCTGAGTTCATAGAAGAAGTTACGTTATGCTGCTCAGTTCTACAAGAAGAGGTCCATGTTTTTATTTTCCATGCTACTTCAACACTTCAACCCTTGACATTCAGATAGACCACACACACACACATGCCTTAAAGGGCTTCTCTTCCACATTTTGCAAAAGATAACGTTGAGCATGTTAGGTTTAGGTATCCATTTCTGTTGTTGCCAGGGGTCAGCCTCGGATCACAATCCTCTACATACTCATCCTTCATAGATCAAATTATAATGTGTACCATTATCCCTGCTTGTTGGTTGATCTGGAAACTCACATTTTACCCAAGCTGGCTTCAAAATGCAATATTCTATACTACTTTCCAAAGTGGTTGAACGTTTATACTCCCACCAACAATGCAGTAAGGTTCCCTTCTGTCCACATCCCATTCAGCATCTGTTGTTAATAGAGTTCTTAATTATAGCCAATCTAACTGGGGTGAGGTGGAATCTCAATGTTGTTTTGATTTGCATTTCTTTTATGGCTAGGGAGGTTGAGCATTTATTTCTTCATTGGCCATCCTTCTTTCCTCTTCCGAGAAATATCTCTTTAATTCTTTAGCCCACTTATTTATTGGGCAGTTGTTTCTTTGAGGATTTGTTGTTGGGGGATTTAATTGAGTTCCAGGTATATTGTAGATATGAGACACTTGTCCGTTGTATGGCTAGTGAAGATGTTCTCCCAATCAGTGGACTTCCTATTGATCTTGCCAGCTATGACCTTTGTCTTGCAGAAACTCTGCAATTTCATGCACTCCCATTTGTCCAACCTTTCTTTGATTTGTTGTGTTTCTGGATCTCTTTTACAAAAATTTCTGCCTGTGCCAAGGAGACCTAGGGTTTCTCCTTTTTTATCTTGTAATGTTTTCAGGGTGTCTGCTTTGACACCCAGGTCTTTGATCCATTTGGAGTTGATTCTGGTACAGGGTGATATATAAGGATCTAGCTTTAGTTTTCTATAAGTGATTAACGAATTTTGCCAGCACCATTTACTGAAGAGGCTGTCTTTCCTCCATTCTATTTTTTTAGCTCCCTTATCGAAGATTAGATGGCTATAGGTCATTTCTGGGTTCTCAATTCTATCCCATTAGTCCTGAAGTCTGTTCTTGTGCCAGTACCAAGCTGGTATCATTACTATGGCTTGGTAGTAAAGTTTGAAATTTGGTATTGATATTCCTCCAGCACTATTCTTTCTGTTAAGGATCGTGTTTGCTATTCGGGGTATTTTATTATTCCATATCAGCTACTTTGGAAAGTAGTATGGAGGTTCCTCAGAAGACTCCATATAGAGCTCCCCTATGACCCAGCAATACCACTTTTGGGCATTTACCCAAATGATCACAAACAAGGCCACACTAAAGCTACCATCACGACTACTTTTATTGCAGCATTATTTACCATAGCTAAGATATGGAACCAACTCAGCTGCCCCTTCATAGATGAATGGATCAAGAAAATGTGGTATATATACACAATGAAATTCTCTGCTTCCATCAGAAAGAATGACATTGCCCCATTTGTTAAGAAATGGAAAGGTGGGTACAAATTATATTAAGTGAAGTAAGTCAGGCCCAAAGAAACATAGGTCCCATGGTTTCCCTTATTTGCAACAACCAGTATATGTCTGAGACAAGCAAAAACGGTCAGATAAATTGATGTTAGGCAAAATGAACCCTAAGATAAGGACTCAAATGTTTTTTTTCTTTCTTGTGATTCTTTCTTTTTTTTGGGGGGGGGTCCTGTTGTGGGGCCTGAACTCTGGGCCTGGGCACTGTCCCTCAGCTCTTCAGGTCAAGGTTAGCGCTCTATCACTTGAGCCACAGCACCGTTTCTGGCTTTTTTCTTTTTGCTTATGTGGTGCTGGGGAATAGAACCCAGGGCCTCATGCATGCAAGCAAGTGATCTACCACTGAGCCACTTTCCCAGCCACTTTCTTGTGATTATTTCTAACATATTTATAAGATGATTTCTTTCTTGCTTTGTATGTCCCTCCCCACAGTATAACCACTGTTTTCACTGTATTTGATGTTGGTATAATTTGTGGAGGGGAAGGGAATAAACAAATTGTTTAAATAGGTATACATGTGGATCCATTACAACAATGAGATGTACAAGACGTTATGTCGAAAAACGAACTTTACAACTTTAGTGGGGGACGGAGGGCGCATGTGGGGGAAGGGATGGGAACAAAGAAGGAGGCAACAATGCTTGATAAGAAATGTACTCATTACCTTGCTCATGTAATTGTAACCTCTCTATACGGTACTTTCACAATTAAAAAATGCAATCTTCCCTATCTCCACCTCCAGAATAGCTAGGATTATAAATATGCCACCGTGTTCAATGTAAAATTAACTCATTTTTTTGTTTGACTGAGGTTTGAACTCAGGGTGGCATTCTACCACTTGATCCATACACCAGCTCTTATCAAGTTTTTTATCTTTAGTTTATGAATCACTTAATTCACTCCAAGTATCAATTTCATTTTAATTTTAAGAATTATAGTTTATTTTTGTTTTCCTTAAAACATTTGTGAAAAGGAAGGAATGATCTGTTTGAAAAATAAAGATAGTTACCCTTTAAAATATTTACTCTGTATTGAAACTCTTGAAGCCAAGATATGGCTCAAGTGGCAGAGCACCATCCTTGAGTAAAAACCAAGCAAGCATGTGAACAAGCCCCATTTTACCGCACGCGCGCACGCACACACACACACACACACACACACACACACACACACACACGCGCGCGCACACACACACACACAATAAAACACTTGGCATGAAATTTTAAGCTTTACAGGTATTAATAATTTTACTTCTCACAAAAATGATTGTGTTAACTAATACCTATAGTAACACACGAAAAGTCATTAGAATTATATATACTATTTTATTTTCCAGATGAGGAAACTGAGTCATGGGAAAGGTCAGATGATATTTTAGAAGAGGAAGCCAGGAATTCTGTTTTAGAACCCACAGGACTTAACACACCATTTACACTATAATACTGCTTGATTTAGTGTATTAAAAATCCCCTTCTGTACATTGTTTTTACCACACCTCTGATGGACTTCCCGCTCATTGTATTGATTAAAATTTGACCACTTTCATTAATTCACTAAACATTTTTCCAGAGCTGTCCAGGCTTCTGAAAACACTAAGCTAAGAGATAATTTTGAGGGTCAAGTGACTTAAATCTGCAGAGATAGGTTTGTATGAATCTAATGAAGGTTAAGCTTATCCTCTTGGGAGCCCTTCAAGATCCTGGAAGAGGAAAAAGCTGTGGTCACCCAGTCAAAAATTTTGATACATTTTGAGACATATAAATTCAAATGGATAGAACTAGTATATCTTTCTAACCCAATATCTACTGTATCATTTGGCATGCTTTCTTCCCTTTTTAATTATTTTTAGATAGTTGTACAAAGGAGTTTCAACTAAATGTGTCTCTTTACATGTGCAGTGCATTTTGATCAGTTACTGCTTCCATCGTTCTCTCCTCCACCTATCCATTTCCTTGCCTATTTTCTAATATGTCTGAGTTCCATTTCCACATCTGCACATTGACTATTATGACTATATTTGCCCACCATTCATCCCTCTATTTGTCTACTCACTTCTCCTTATTTCCCATCCCTCTCACTCATGTTTTAGCTCCTTAGTATTCTTTTTGTTAAACTATTGTTCAACTTTGTACTAATTTATATTCCCACTAACAATTAAGGTTCCTTCTCCCCTCCTACTCCATTCTTGCCAGCATTTGTTGCTGTTTGTATTCTTGATGATGGCCATTATATCTAGAATGAGATGGAATCTTGATTCTGTTTTGATTTGCATTTCTTTTTTGGCTAGAGGTCTTCTACAGGTTGTATTTTTAGGTTAGTAACCATGTCCTTTGCTGTGCAGAAGCTTTTTAGCTTGATACAATCCTATTTGCCAAGTCTCTTTTCTATTTTCTAAGTTCCTGGAGTTATATTTAGGGAGTTTCTGCCTATGTCAATACATTCTAATGTTTACTCTTTCCTGTAGTAAAGTTTCAAATCTTATATTGAGGTTTTTGATCCACTCTGAATTGATATTAATTTAAGGTGTGAGAGAGGTCATATATATGGACATTTGGTTTTCCCAGCACCATTTGTTGAAGAGGCTGTGTTTTCCCACCATACATGTTATCAGATAGCTGTGGGTTCTTATATTCATTTCTTCGCCTTCTAGTCTGTTCCACTTCAGGTCTGTCATACTTTCTAGAGTGGCTAGGACTATTTTGAGATTAACTAAGGAGAATGTGAGTTGGAATTCATTTAGTTTGATTTTACAGAAGTCTCTTATAATCACATATTGAATAATATATTTACTGATAGTCATTGTACTGTAGCAATAATTTTCATGGCACATTTTTAGTAGAAACATTGAGTAAAGCTGTTTAATTGTTTAATCATTTGTTAATGAAGAGGAATTCATCACATAGATTGCCAGAATATTTTGGTTCTCTTGCTGATTTATATATATACACTTAAAATTGATGAAAGCAATATAATTGTTAGACACACAGGTTAATGAGTGTCTAAGTAAGTTGAAAATGATTTAAGGTTAGTGTCTGGACAGGAAAAAAATAAAAGGATCTGAGAATATAGAACTCACCTAGAAAAAACTTCTGAGAGAGGATTTCACAAACAAGACAATTCAAAACTGAAAATATGGAAGAATGAAAATATAGTCAATTATATTGTATGAAAGTATGAATTATTTTTTATAAAATATATTAATAAACAATTATCATTTTACAAAGGATTTATAGTATAACCTAAAATAGTAAAATACATTTTCATTTCAAAGAATGTAAAAAAGATACCAAAGGAATATGGGATAACTGCAAAAGCCGTTACATATGGATGATGGGAATATCATAAGGAGTAAAGGAAAAGAAATAGAAAAAGTATTTGAAATAATAATGACAGAACTTTCCCCAAATTAATGTCAGGTATGAGCTACACTTTCAGGAGAAACTCTGGAAACAGCAAGTTACCAGAATGAATTCTGCAAACAACAATAAAGGCCCCCAAAAGAAGAAAAAATCCTCACACAAACAGTTATATGTGGTATGCTGTAATAGTTCATGGTTATAAATTAAAAATAGCCAAAAGGTCTAAGCATCTTGCAGAACTGTAGTACAATGACAGGTGATAACAAGTCCCTGGACACTTTCCTGATGTCTATGACAATCAGAGGGAAACCTTCCTTGACCCCATGAGAGCAGAACTTTCTAGAGGATTACGAAGTTCCTATGACAATGAGTCTGAAATACCTTATTTTCCCTGATGACAAAGTCATTACACTACTTATAAGCTATATGAATCTTAAAATGAAGCTTACTCCTGCAAAATCTGCTTAAAGTGCATTTATGAAAGAAAGAACTGACAACTCAATATAAGAATAAGAAAATGGGAAGCATTCCTAAACTCTGAAAATGGAATTCTCAAAGTTAGTCAGCTGACTACTGACCATATACATGCCCTGGACCTGCTTCTATTTTCTACATTGTAACACTGCTAGTGGTTCATACCTGTAATTATAGCTACTCAAGAGGCTGAGATCCTAGGATGGCAGGTCAAAGAAGTCAGACTGGGCAGAAAAATACCAGAAAATCTTATCTCCAATTAACCAGCAAATAGCCAGAGGTATGTCTCAAGTGGTAGCATACTAGCCTCAAATCTCAAATAAATAGAGAGAGCATCCAAGGCCCCGAGTTCAAGTCTCAATTCCGGCACACAGAAAAACAAACTAAAAGAATACTGCTATGGGGGGGAGGGGAGCATAAAAATATAAAAAATAAAAAAGAATACTGCTAAAGGAAAGTTTTTGACTATTAGAAGGGGCTCAAGATTTATAATTTTATATTATATACATATATAATATGTGCAGCTATAATTTAAAATATATAATCAATTTATACATGTAAGAGAGTCCAATCATGATATAGATTATCTAATATGTTTTTCCTTTTTTTAACTTTTTTTATTGTGAAAATACTGTACAGAGGGTTTATAATATATTTTTCTATGGACGAACAAAGACAAGAATTTCTTTTTTAGAAGCCAAACAAGTAAGAATATGAAGTGAAATACTTAAACTCTACTAAAAACAAAAATCACTAACCTGGAATTCTGAGCCCATGAAATTATTCTTCATCAGTCAGATAAATATAATTGACATCTACATTAGAAGGGATTGTATTCAAGTTCACACATGAAAAAAAAAAAGGTCACACATGAGCTTTCATCGAGACAGAGAAAATTCCAGGTCAGAAGATAAATGAAAACAATAGAAATAATATAATACCTGTTCTTGGACCAAATAGAATTAAACTTGAAATCCATAATATAAATTAATAATAGAAATATACTTAAAGATTAAAACACAGCTAGGTGTCCAGGGTACATATCTGTTGTCTTAGCTGTGTGAAAGGCTGAGACTAGGCAGATTGATGTTCCAGGCCAGCCGGGGTGGAAAACGAAAGTCTTCAAAACTTCATTTAATGGAATGAAGATGGTATACACCAGTCATCTCAGCTATGATGAAAATCCATATGGGAAGGAGGTGAGACACATCTCAGAAGTATATAACCAATGCTAAAAAGACTGAAGATATGGATCAGCAGTATGACACCTGACTAGCAAATGTGAGGGCCTGAGTCAAACTCCAGTGTCACCTAAACAAAGAAATGAACAAATATATCTCAAACTGTGAGATGCATCAGAAGCAGTGCTTTGAAAGAAACTTCTAGCACTGAATGCATACAGTAGGAGGTAGATCTCAAGTTATTAAACCAAGTTTCTATTTTAGTTAACTAGAAAAATTCCTGAGTTCAATCTCTAATACCACTACCATCACCCAGAAAAAATAAATGAAACTTGTAGAAAATCCATACACCGAAACCTGCAATGATAAATTCAAAAGTAATTCTTTGAAAAGACCAAGAAAATCAGTAAGATACTACTTAAGACGAGGATAAGATAAATTAACAATATGAGAAATAAAAGAGATCTCTGATGATTTCAATGATGTTAAAGGATAATAAAGATAACAAAGGAATATAGGAATATTGTGAACAATCCTATGCCACAAATTTGATAATCTAAATGTAATAGACCAATTTCTTCCAAAATATCTGTCAAAACTTACACAAGAAGAAAATCAAGTAGGATAAGTCTGAATCAATTGAAAAAAAAGTGAATAGCTAGGATTACAGGTGTGAGAACCAGAACCTGTCCATCTTAATGTATTTTTAATGACTTCAAGTTTATCAAGTTATCACAAAGACTGTGAAATCTTATTACTTATTTATCCCTTTTTATACTAGGTGCTATTCTAGTTATTTTTCCATGTATTATTAACCTGTGTGATAGTTACATTATGCTTTGGGGTCGGTATAACTACAAATTTTCCAGAAAGAAATGGATGCAAAGTAAATTATTCAATTCTATGAGGCGGGTTAAATGGCAGACCGGGGGTTCAAACCAGAATTTGGTGCTTGCGCCTTAGTGCAGTGTACTCCTCTCTGTGCCACTTCTGTGAGATAGGATGCATTTATAATTCCCTACCTGGATTTCTATTTCACTTTGAATTCTATAGCATTTGCTATAGGTTCCATAGCTTTGTTTTTATTTCCTCTGCTGTAATTTTAGGTCTTAGAAAGGGCAGTGATTAATTTTTTACTCTGTCCTATTGTTTCAGACTTTTAGACTATATATGGACCCAGCATTATGAAGCAATTTTCCACTGGTCTAGATAATTTAGCACACACTGCAAACTCTGAAAGCTTCAATTGGGAGATATATCCAATTACTTTCCAATCTATTTTTATGTAATAATCAATTTTGAAAGCATAACCCATATTCTGTTTGTAGGATTTGCATTTTGCTTAAAATAAAGTCCAATTTCTGAGATTCTCTAATAACCATTGTCGATTATCCAAAACCTTAGCAAGTCAAATACTTGTCTCACTTCTTCGTCTACCCAAAAAAAACCTGGAGTTCCCCAATCTTAATATTTTGTGCCATTTTGAGCATAATAATGTAACAGGTCCGAAGGCCCTTTGATTGAGGGGCACTATCATTTGGGCTCAGAGATTAACCAAAAGCAGTATAAAAGCTTGGCATCTCAGATTCCACTTTATATCCACCTACCAGACCAATGACTTACTGTATCCAGGTTCCAGCTGAGAAAACCTGAGATGATGAACTGCCTGGCTCTCTATGAGTACTGCCTTCCACCTCTCACCACATGAACACGTGTGTGACTGGGACTTTAAAATTATACATTTGTTATTGGATGCTGGTGTCTCACACTTGTAATCCTAGCTACTCAGCAGGCTGAGATCTGAAGATCCTGATTCAAAGCCAGCCAAGGCAGGAAAGTCAGTGGTATTTATCTCCAATTAGGTACCCCTGAAAAGCCCAAAGTGGAGCTGTGGCACAAGTTGTAGAGTGCTAGCTTGACTAGAAAAGCTAAAGGAGAGCATCCAGGCCCTGAGTTCAAGCCCTAAGAGTAGAACAAAAAACAAAACAACAAAAACAAAAAATATGCATTTCTCTCCTGCCACTGTCTTTTCCTCCTCTATAAAGCTAAAGAAAATGTGTACTCAACTTGGGAGGGGGAAGGAAGGAGCTGTGGAGGTGGGGAGGGAAGGTATGGTAGAGGAAAAACAAAGGAGGAGGAAACAATGTTCGAAAGGAAATGTATTCATTACCTTACTCATGTAACTGTCCCGCTGTATTCTATTTTTACAATAAAAAACATAAAAAAGAAGAAAATATATGCTCAGACTGGACCTATGGAACCAGGAGTATATTTCTGGACTCTGTAACAATGGGTTTCATCTATCAAAGTTAATGGACGTATCTTTGATGCTTATATTCATAAGCCATCTATTTTGGCATTTTGAATTTATGACAACTTTTTTTGCTAGCTTTGAGACTTGAACTCAGAGCCTTGCACTCTTGCTTGGATTCTTCTCTCAAGGCTGGTGATCTCCCACTTGAACCATAGCTCCACTTCTGACTTCTTGTGGATTAATTGGAGATAAGAGTCTCTTGGATTTGCCTACCTAGGCTCACTCTGAACTGTGATCCTCAGATCGCAGCTTCCTGAGCAGCTTAGAATACAGGCCTGAGCCGCTGGCACCCTCCTATAACAAATATTTTTAACTTTTCAAAACCTCTGTGATCACCTGCCCTTGGAACAGGTAGCAGTACTCTGTTATATACCAATTTTCCTCCACAGCACCTAAGCAATAGTCCCAGAGAAATCTTCCCTTACCTCCTACTACCTTGTCCCTAGACCCTTCTATAACCCCAATTTCTGTCTCTCTGCTCACACTGTCTTCATTTTCTCCACACTACTTACTGTCTTCTAAAATAACAAGCTGAAATATAGGAAATTGTGATTCCCTTAGGGTAGAAGCTCTTGTTTGGTTTCTATGTTTACTTCCACATGGTCCAACATTAGAACAAGACATTTTATCTGCTTCATCAGTCACCTATCCCTACTTCCCTAAATCCAGTACCTGGCAGATATAATAAAATATAAACCATCTTTTCTATCTCAATCATTTCCTTCAATACTGAGTTAAGATAAAAAATCAGGATGATAATTTACAGCACTTCCACAGAGAAGGCCTTTGGGTGTGATTTCTCTACATGTCTAATGATACACCTTTCTATACACACACACATCAACCCTGATCCCAGCACACATTGTGAGCATGCCACAGCCATTGCTCTGTCATGGGATTGTAATATAAAGTCCATTTAATAGTGTCATTACATAATTGATATTTTTGTGTTTCCCTGTGAGCATGGTACTTGTTCACTTTGTAGCAAATTTAACAAGCATCTCAGTGACAACCAAACCTCTATATTTTTTTCCTGGGAAAGGTGCAATGGGGAATGATACCAGGCAGGCCTGTATCCTTATATTGATTGACTTAATCAATTTTATGATGGAATCATTATTTTGAACTTATTCTGCTAAACTGTAGTTGGTTTGCCAGAAATGTGGCTATGTATTTTTTGAAAATGCAAGAGCTTTGTGGTGCTAGGTCCTCTCAGGAGCAAACCCACACAAAGGGATAGATTTTTCTTTTTCTCTTTTTTAAATTTAATTTAATTTTATTTGTGAACATACTGTACAGAGGGGTTACAATTACATGGGCAGAATAATGCGTACATTTCTTACCAAGCATTGCAGCCTCCTCCTTTGTTTACTCTTCACATCCCTTCCCAGCCTCCCTCCTCCCTCTGCAATCCCAATCCTTCTCCTTTCCCCAGCCCTTCCCCTCTCCCCCCGCACCGACCTTGTAAAGCTCGTTTTGACATGGCAACTTGTACTTCTCATTGTTGCAACAGGTCCACCTGTATCCTTAAACAACTGGTTTTTCCCCATCTCCTCCACAAGTTATACTGACATCCAATATAGTGAAAGCAGGGGTTATACTGTGGGGGAGAGACATACAAAGCAACAAAGAGATAATCTTATAAATGCGTTAGAACACGTGCATGAAAGAAAAAAGCATTAAAATACATATCTAAGAGTTCATTTTCCTGACATCACATTATCTGGCCTTTTCCGCTTGACTCATACATATACTAGATATTGCAAATAAGGGAAACCATGGGACCTATGTTTCTTTGGGTCTGGATTATTTCACTTAATATAATTTTTTCCAATTCCTAAAAAATGGGGCAATGTCATTCTTTTTGATGGAGGCATAGAATTCCATTGCGTATATACACCACATTTTCTTGATCCATTCATCTACTGAGAGGCATCTGGGTTGGTTCCATATCTTAGCTATGGTAAATAATGCTGCAATAAACATAGATGTGCTGGTAGCTTTAGTGTGGTCTTGTTTGTAAACATTTGGGTAAATGCCCAAAAGTGGGATTGCTGGGTCATAGGGGAGTTCTATGTGAAGTCTTTTGAGGAACCTCCATACTGGTTTCCAAAGTGGTTGAACAAGTTTACATTCCCACCAACAATGAAGTAAGGTTCCTTTCTGTCCACATCCCCTCCAGCATCTGTTGTTGTTAGAGTTCTTGATTTTTGCCATTCTAACTGGAGTGAGGTGATATCTCAATGTTGTTTTGATTTGCATTTCTTTTATGGCTAGGGATGTTGAACATTTTTTCATGTGCCTATTGGCCATCCTTCTTTCTTCTTCAGAGAAGTTTCTCTTTAAGTCTTTCGCCCACTTATTTATTGGGCAGTTGTTTCTTTGAGGATTTGTTGTTGGGGGTTTAATTTTTTGAGTTCCAAGTATATTTTAGATATGAGACCCTTGTCCGTTGTATGGCTAGTAAAGATCTTCTCCCAATCTGTGGGCTTTCTATTGATCTTGCTAGCTATGTCCTTTGCCATGCAGAAGCTCTGCAACTTCATGCAATCCCATTTGTCCAATCTTTCTTTGATTTGTTGTGTTTCCGGGTCTCTATTCAGAAAATTTGGGCGTGAGCTAAGGAGACCTAGGGTTTCTCAAATAACATCCTGTAATGTTTTCAGAGTGTCTGCTTTGACTTCAAGGTCTTTGATCAATTTGGAGTTGATTCTGGTGCAGGGTGATATATGAGGATCTAACTTTAGTTTTCGACATGTAGTTAACCAATTTTGCCAGCACCATTTACTGAAGAGGCTGTCTTTCTTCCATTCTATTGTTTTAGCTCCCTTATTGAAGATTACATGGCTATAGGTCTGTAGGTTCATTTCTGGGTTTTCAATTCTATTCCATTGGTCCTGAGGTCTGTTCTTATGCCAATACCAAGCTGTTTTGATTACTATGGCTTTATAGTAGAGTTTGAAATTTGGTATTGATATTCCTCCAGCAGTGTTCTTTCCGTTGAGGAGCGTTTTTGCTATTCGGGGTCTTTTATTGTTCCATATGAATTTTTGGATTGCCTCTTCTATTTCCTTGAAGAATGAGGATGGAATTTTGATAGGAATTGCGTTGAATTTGTAAATAGCCTTGGGAAGTATTGTCATTTTCACGATGTTAATCTTTCCAATCCAGGAGCATGGGAGGTTTTGTCATTTTTTAAGTTCTGTGTTGATTTCCTTTTTCAAGATTTTAAAGTTTTCATCATAGAGGTCCTTCACTTCTTTGGTTAAGTTAATTACTAGGTATTTTATTTTTTGTGGGGCTATTAAAAATGGAATTGCTTTCCTAATTTCAGCCACACTTTTCTCATTGTTGGCACACAGAAAAGCCATTGATTTTTGGAGGTTAATTTTATAACCTGCTACTTTGCCAAAGTTTTGAATCAGCTTGAGTAATTTGGGAGTGGAGTCTATGGAATTCTTTAAATACAAGATCATGTCATCTGCAAAGAAGGAGAGTTTTATTTCTCATTTCCCTATTTGGATCCCCTTTATGTCTGCATCTTGTCTTATTGCTGTAGCTAGGCATTCTAATACTAGGTGGGAAAGAAGTGGAAATTATAAGAGGAAAAAAAAAGTTACTGGAAAACAATTTTTTTTTCAAAAAAGGCGAAAATTAAAAATTTAAAAAAGTTTTTGAAAAGAAAAAAAAATTATATATATAAGGTACCAAAAAAAAAAAATAGAGGAAGAAGAAGAAGAAAAAAGTTCTTTGATTTTTTTTTTTTATTTTGTCAGGAAGGGTGGGAAAAATCCTGTATCTCCCTTGTGTCTGTAACCAACCTCTTGTTGGAGTCTCTGGTCTGCTTGAGGTCCTGTGGCTTGATTGGTTTCTTAAGTCAGTTTGTTCGAACAGGCAGAAAAATGCTCTGCTTTACCCAAGATTTTGAGATTCCTCCTCCCAGGTTAGTTTAATGGGACGGTGATCTGCTTTGAGAATTACAAAAGAGGGGGATACAGTGATGAGGCTAGGTTCTGGGTAGAGTTGAGGCCTTTCAACAAACAGTAGCTTTTCCCTGGGGCTATTTTGTGAAAAACTCACAGAGCCCAGCCTGGAGCCATTCTCAGGGTTTCTGTTTTTCAATTGATTGTGGAGGCTGCTAGAGGGAGGGGCAGCCTCTGGCTCTGGTTACCCAGTGAGGAAAGCCTCTCCTATGGCTGGCGCCTGACCTGGTGACTTCCCTGGATGGAGCTGAGTCTGGCAGGTCACTTCGCTGTTAAGTTCTTGTGACCTGCTAAATGACTCGTTTTATTCCAAGGCCTGAGCTGGAGCTAGCAGCTCCTCCGAGCTTTGTTGGTATCCAAGATGGAGATCACCGGTGCTGCGTGGGAGGGGTGGCCTTCCCTCCTCTGCTCCCTGAGAAGGAGTGAGGACGTCAGGCTTCTACTCACGCCCAGTCTTGGTTCCTGGGTCATCTCTGGTCTGCAAACTGCAGGATGAAGATGTCCACTCCTTGTCGGTTCTTGCTGGTGTTGAGTAGAATCCGCTCGCCCGCTGCATCTGGCTCCTTCGTCCCGGACTCTCTGTGGCTCAGGTATGGGTGCCCTGCGGTCGCTGCTGCGACCCTGCTGCTGGCAAGTGCTCAGATGTGTCTCCTTGCCTTGGCTTCCCCTTTCTTGCCTAACTCTCTGTCCTGTGATGGCACACTTGGTGTGATTCTCTGGCTTAGGACTGTTCACTGGAACTCTAAAACTGCTTTCTATGCGAGAGCTTGTTCAAATTCCAGCTTCTCCTCCACCATCTTCCCGGAACTCTCAGGGATAGATTTTTCTATATTTCTTGCTCAACAATCTATTGTGTAAATATTTCTAATTGTGGATTATTTTTTGCAAGTCCTAACTCTTGAACTCAATTCTTGTGCAATGTCCCTGAGCTTCTATTGCTCAAGGATAGCACTCTACCACTTGAGCCACAGCAACACTTCTGGCCTTCAATGAGGAATTGAACCCAGAACTTCATGCAAGCACTCTACCACTAAGCCACATTCCCAGCCTATGGGTTGTGTGTGTGTGTGTGTTTGTGTGTGTGTGTGTGTGTGTGTGTGTGTGTGTGTATTAGTTCTGGGCTTGAACTCAGGGACTGAACACTATCCCTGAACTTTTGTGCTCAAGGTTACTGCTGTATCACTTGATAGCTCCACTCCAGGGTTTTGGTGACTAATTGGAAATAACAATCACACCAACTTTCTTGTTCAGGCTGGCTTCAAACCATGATCCTCAGATCTCATCCTCCTGAGTAGCTAGAATTACAGGCATTGGAAATCTAATTCTGTTTGTTTTATTTTTGCTTGCAAATAAACCTATGCACATTGAATTTCAAACTTTACACTGGAATATTGTTTATATATTTGATGAATAGTGCTATTTCTATTGCCATGTTCATCAGAAAAGTATGAATAATTTCTGAAATTGGGTCATTATTTCTGTAGTCAATAACAGTGTGATAAGAAGTCCAGTCTCTGGCAAATGATTTAAAAATTTATTCTCTGAGATTAATTCATCTTTTTAAGTTTGTACCTATCTTCAGTGATCTTAAGCATCACTTAAGGAATAATAATAGGAAGTACTAGTTTGGGGACTAAAATAACTGCTCTTGCATTTTACATTAATGAAATGTACCTGAGAAAAATTTAGTTTTTAATTACCTTTTCTCTGAAATTTCCAAACTACCAAAAGATTATTTGATAACCTGAAGTTAGTAGTGACTCTGGGGAGGAAGGACCTTGATTTGCAGCATTTGCCAAATTTTGTGCTGTAAGTAGTCCCATAATGGGCTATTTTAAGCTATTCAAAAGTTAAGCCATTTTAAATTTCTAAGTACTTTGTCACGGATTTTTGTAAAGTCAAAGATGCATTAGCCTTCCAGCTGACTATTATACTATGAAACTCCTCTTCAAAAACATTGGCCAAGATAGAAAAATAACAGTTACTCTGTCATTTCAGAACTAAAATATGTGGCTTAGATGGTAAGACTTCCTTCAGTGCAGTTTACTCTATGGTTAACAGGTGGTTTATTGGCTTCAACTGTTGACAATCCAGCACTGATCCTAGATTCAGAATCAAAGTAAAACTTCACAGTTACAGCCCGAGTTTATTCAGTACTTGCTTTTAAATTAGAAAATAAGCTTAAATAGTTAAAACAAAAATAGGACACAGATTTACTTACATCCGTAAAAAAGATAAATAAATATTTAATGGTTTAAATTGTGACCTTCAAAAATAGGTACAAACTCTGACCCTTCTATTATCTTTGGGTACCTGGGAGTATGATCTCATTTAAATATAGGCTCTTTGGAAATGTAGTCAATAAAAGATCTTATTGAGACAACATGTGAATTTAAAGCAGACCATAAACCCAATGATAAAGTAATTTCAGGGATTGGATTTGTTTGGGTTGTTGTGCAGTACGGCACAAATCATAATTTACGCGAAAGACTCAGCTACTCAATCCCAAGCTGCTTGTTGCCCATGGAAATATGACCTGCTAGATCTTCTGCGTTTTGTTCTTTTGTTTCGTTTGGTTTTGTTTTCCTGAGGAGAAGCCAGAAGCTAGATTTTCATTTGATAGCTCTGTAGTTTTAAATGTCTCAAGCAAAGGAAAAGGAAGAAAAGAGAAAAAAATGATTGGTTCTTTTCAGCTTTTGAACAAATGTCTGACCTTTGCTTTATAAAATAACGTCTAGATCTAAAAGAGTTATGCTAATTTGTTGCTTGGTAATTGTCATTGTTTCTCAGTGCCTTCAATTAACAATGCTTCCAAATAAAATAAGCTTAAAATTTGTCATCCTTTATCATCCTTGTTAGAGTGGCGGATGTGTATACAGGAATATCTTAAATTTACAGGCAACTGGTTTTCTAGAACCATTTTGAAGTAAAGAATTTCAAATGATGAAAGTGTGGTATTACAAAACAATAATTTATTTTGAAGGTTCAGCTTTTTCATATACTCCAAGGTAAGCTATTGGGCTGTTGGGTGCTCATAATAAAATGATTGTATAAAGAATTTCAATCTCCCATTTTAGGTTTTAAGCCTACAACTTTTAGAACTAGTTATGTCTTAGAAAAGTCAACTATCCAAGTGAAAAAGGAAATCCATTTTCTCACTTTTCAATCTAATTTGAAGAACATATTTTTAGCTATGGGAACAATAGTTAGCTCTGCCTGATGACAGGTTGTCTTTAAATTTTATGAAAAGAAAGAATTAGAAACAATTTCGAGGCTATATATTGCAGAACATAGAGGAGGAGGTTATATTGTATTTTGATTCTTTATTATTATATGCTGTGAGGTTACAAAGGATGGTGAGAATTTACATTATTCAGAGGTACAGCTCATGAAGCACTGCCATGGTAGCTGGAAGTCTGACTACAGAATTGGTCCAGACAAGACGCGCCTGCCAAGAAAGCAAACTAAAATGACATGATATGATAAAAACAAATGAGTGAAAAAGTGGCTGTTTCCATAAAGCCATTTCCTATCAAAGAAAATGATGAAAGAAAGACAGATGGGCCTCATGGAGCAAGATAGTAGGGTTAACAGTGAGGATAAAATATTTAACTAAAGGCAGCCACTATTGTTGCATATATATTTAATAAGTTGAAATAAACAAGTGTATATAGCCATAAAGAGTAACTGTAGTTCATTGTAGTTCTCTGAAGAGGAATATGGGATATATGGAAAACAAATTATCATAGGAATAGGAATGGGCAACAAAGATTTGCATAAATGAAATAGAAATAAAAGCTGTTTTCTGGAAAATTAATTGTTTTTTATAGGTGGCTGATTCATAGATGACCTGTGTGTGTGTGTGTGTGTGTGTGTGTGTGTGTGTGTGTGTGTGTGTGTGTGTGTGCATGCGCTGTTGTCACTGGGCACTGGGACTTGAACTCAAGCCCAGGGTTCTACCCCATAAGCTTATTGCTCAAGGCTGGTGCTCTAGAAGTTCCAAATATAACTTCTCCTAGTTAGCTGGAGATAAAGTCTTCTCTGTCCTGGCGGTCTTCAAATTGTGATCCTCAGATCTCAGCCTCTTGAATAGTTACAATTACAGGCATGAGACATGAGTCAGTGGCTACCTGATAAGTCTATGCATGTTTTTGTGTTTTGTATGTTTTTAAATATTCTGTTTTAAGAAAAACCATGAAACATATGAAAATAAAACTTAGTTGAATTAAAATTTTAGCCAGACTTTCTGAAATGTTAAATGCCTTAAGATGGGTATTGCCTGGGATTTCACTTCTAAAATAAATAATTTAAGCCTTTTTATTTGAGAGATGAGAAATAATTTTCTTCTCAAATGCACATTTGCAAAAGCTTTTGGAATGTTGTCTCTAGTGATTTTGACTTTTTAAGGAGATGAATAATGATAAAATTATATTTTATTCAGGGTTCAGAAATCTATCAAACATTTTTGGTTTGCATAAATAAACAAATGGTTAACATTCTATTTTAAAATAAAACAAAATATTCTCTTTTGGTAAAGTTTCCCATAGAAAGCTAAGAAAATAAAATAAATAAATGAGAACATCACTGAGGCTTTGCTCCGAATGATTTACAGTATCCAAAGGTTTTCACTTGCTTTGTTCTAATATTGTCCATGACCATTACATGGGTTTTCAGGAAAAGCTATTATCCATTATGTATACCATTCATAATTGACTCATAGCTCTTACCAACATGCTGTTGAAATTCTTTTCACTTACTATTTTGGGGACAAAGAAAAACTCAAGGGATTTTTACACAAAATTGGTAGTATTTCCCCAATTTCAGAGTCCAGGAAGGCAATGTAAACTTTTATGACTCTCCTGAGTCTCAAATTATTCTGCTTTAAATATTCCCTGTATGAGAAATAAAAAGAAGCAATCTACATGTGTGAACTGTTTTTAATGTCAGTTTAAACAGATGTTTATCCAAAGAAGTCATACAAATCAACATCATTAGTCTTTGAGAGTATGTTCGCCATCATTATCAGGGAAAGGCAAGTAAAATTATCTTAAGATATTATTGCTGTTAAGATGGCTATTATAAAAAAGATAAGAAAATAGTTAAGAGGAGTAAAAACAACTATTGTCAATCAGATAGAGAATTCAGAACCTAGATCTCAGAACCTTTGTGCTCTCTGGATGGTAATTCAAAATGGTGCAATAACTATGGAAACCAGTATGAAGATGCCTCATAAAACTAAAAATAAAACTTCTATATGATTAGTAATTCTACATTTGGATATATATCTAATAGATTAAAATCAAGATCCCATCAAAGACCTTGGAGTCAAAGCAGACACTCTGAAAGCATTACAGGATGGAGTAGAAATAAACCCTAGGTCTCAGTGGCACAGGCCGAAATTTTTTTAATAGAGACCCAGAAACACAACAAATCAAAGAAAGGTTGGACAAATGGGATTGCATGAAATTGCAGAGCTTCTCCATGGCAAAGGACATAGCTAGCAAGATCAATAGAATACAGACGGATTGGGAGAAATCTTCACTAGCCATACATCGGGCAAGGGTCTCATATTTAAAACATACCTTGAACTCAAAAAAATTAAATCCCCCAACAACAAATCTTCAAAGAAACAAGTGGGCTAAAGACTTAAAGAGAAACTTCTCTGAAGAGGAAAGAAGGATGGCCAATAGACACATGAAAAAATGCTTAACCTCCCTAGCCATAAAGAAATGCAGGAGCTGGGAAGGTTGCTCAGTGGTAGCGCGCTTGCCTTGCATGTATGAGGCCCTGAGTTCGATTCCTCATCACCACATAAGCAAAAAGAAAAAAAAAGCCGGAGGTGGTGCTGTGGCTCAAGTGGTAGAACGCAAGCCTTGAGCTGAAGAGCTGAGGGACAGTGCCCAGGCCCAGAGTTCAAGCCCCACGACCAGACCACCACCCCAAAAAAAGAAATGCAAATCAAAACAACATTGAGATACCACTACACTAGAGTTAGAATGGCTAAAATCAAGAAGTCTAATAATAACAGATGCTGGAGGGGATGTAGACAGAAGGGAACCTTAATTCATTGTTGGTGGGAGTGTAAATTTGTTCAACCACTTTGGAAACCAGTATGGAGATTCCTCAAAAGACTCCACATAGAACTCCCCTATGACCCAGCAATCCCACTTTTGGGCATTTACCCAAATGTTTATGAACAACACCACACTAAAGCTACCAGCACATCTATGTTTATTGCAGCATTATTTACTATAGCTAAGATATGGAACCAACCCAGATGCCCCTCAGTAGATGAATGGTTCAAGAAAATGTGGTATATATACACAATGGAATTCTCTGCCTCCATCAGAAAGAATGACATTGCCCCATTTGTTAGGAAATGGAAAGATTGGTACAAATTATATTAAGAGAATTAAGGCAGGCCCAAAGAAACATAGGTCCCATGGTTTCCCTTATTTGCAATATCTAGTATATGTCTGAGTCAAGCAGAAAAGTTCAGATAAGGTGATGTTAGGGAAATGAACCCTAAGATATGTATTCAAATGTTGTTTTTTTTCTTTCATGAGATTGTTTCTAACACATTTATAAGATTATTTCTTTGTTGCTATGTATGTCCCTCCGCTACAGTATAACCCCTGCTTTCACTGTACTTGACGTCGGTATAATTTGTGTAGGGGAAGGGGAAAACAAATTGTTTAAATATGGATACAGGTGGACCCATTGCAACAATGAGATGCACAAATCGTTATGTCTAAAACAAACTTTACAAACTTGGTGCGAGGGGGGGAGTGGAGGGGAGGATTGGGTGGGAGGGAGGGGGTATGATGTGAAGGGATGGGAAGGGGAAACAAAGGAGTAGGCTACAAGAGGCTACAATGCTTGATAAGAAATGTACTCATGGGCTGAGAAGGTGGCTCAGTGGTAGAGCGCTTACCTTCCAAGCATGAGGCCCTGGGTTCGATTCCTCAACACCACATAAGCAAAAAGAAAAAAACCGGAAGTGGCGCTGTGGTTCAAGTGGTAGGGTGCTAGCCTTGAGCTGAAGAGCTGAGGGACAGTGTCCAGGCCCAGAGTTCAGGCTTCATGACCGGACTCCCCCCCAAAAAAAGAAAAGGACAGAAATGTACTCATTATCTTTCCCAAGTAATTGTAACCCTCTGTACAGTATTTTCACAATAAAAAATAAATAAATAAATAAAACAAAATCAGGATCCGCAAAATTATTCACAATAGCCAATATAATGGACCAAACCAACATTCCCCAATAGATGAATGCAGAAAATACAGCATGCACATACAAAGGGATATAAGTGAGCCTTAAAAAATTCTGCTACAGAAAAGGTCAAAAGCTGTGCACATGTGGCCATAGAAGATGACCCTAAGCGAAATTAACCCCAAGATGGGGACAAAAGAGGCTTTTTCTTTCTCGCTGTTGTTTTTAATTTACTAGGTGATTTTTTTTGTATGTTCTTTCCATCATGGTATAACCCCTGTTGTCACTCTATTTGATTTCAGTGCTCTGCATCTTCTAATGTGAGGAGCGGAAGGGAAATAACAAAGTGCTGAAACAAGGATACAGTTTCACCCATTGTAACAATGAGATGTACAAGACACTTTGTTGAAAATGAACTTTACAACTCTGTACAACTTCGGTGTCGGGGAGAGGGAGGAGTTCGGGAGATGGGGAAGGAAGGAATAGTAGGGGAAAAACAAAGGAATAAGTAACAATGCTCGATAGGAAATGTGTTCATTACCTTATTCATGTAACCATAGCCCCTCTGTAGAGTATCTTTACAATAAAAAAAATAAGTTCTGCTACATTCCCCAAAAGGTGTGAACTGGAGGACTTTATGTTAAGTGAAATAGGCCAGTCACAGAAGAATGCCTACCAGATTTGGCTTCTATGAGGTAGCTATAATGATCAAACCTACAGAGACAGGGAACATAGTGGTGGTTTAAACAACTGAGGGGAAGGGGAAAGTGGAAAGTTGCTTGATGAGAATAATGATTGGGATTATTTTTTCTTGTGACTATCCTGGGACTTTAAGTCAAGGCCTGGATGCTATTTTGCTCAAGTCTAATGCTCTACCATTTGAGCCACATCTCCAATTACAAATTTCTTAGTACTTAATTAGAGATGAGTTTTATGGGCTTTCTTGCCAGGGCTCACTTCGTACCAGGATCTGTAGATCTCAGCCTCCTGAGTAGCAAATATTACAGGCATGAGCCACTGGTGCCCAGTAAGAAAAAAACTTTATGTTGGATAAGTATGTTCTGGAGATTGGTTTACAATATGGTGCTTGTAGTTAACAATTCAATATTGCATATGCCAAAATTTAAGATGTTTATATTTCATAGCAAGAGTTTTTGCTACAAAAGAAAAACAAGGGAATATGAAGAAATTTTGGGTTGGATATGTCTATTACCAGGAGGGAAAAAGGAGCAAATTATTCTGTAATCTGTTTATATTATCTCCAAAGGATCATGCTATTGGTAAGCCAACATGACCTAAAAGCCCAAAAGCTTTGTCTGCATTTAGCAGGTGACAGTGGTAATCATTTCTACTAGACATTAAATCAGCAATGTCGAGTAGAAATCTAGAGTGGGAAAGTGAATGTTTATGGCTTTTGAAGTTCTAAGTTCCTGGAAATTTCCATACTGATTACAAACAAGTGAGGAGAAATAGGTGAAATTAATCCACACAAATATACTCTAAAACGTCCAACTGTTGAGCGTACAGTGGTCCTGCAAATCACACTCTCTCAAACATATTTCTCATCAATTTCTGAAAACCACTCACAAAATTCTCAAGTAGAGAGAAAACTTTTGAAAGAATTTTATATTTAAAATGCTAATTGGAGTCATATATTGCTTTTTTGATTGGGAATTCAGTTTGTCAGGTAGCATTATATTTCTTCTAGAGTTAATAAGGTTTATAAAAAGATGAGGAAAAGTAAGAATGTTCCTAACCATTGCAAAGATACATTCATTTCCCTGTCCTGAATAAGAATCAATTTTCAATACCCAAGATCCCTTCTTTTATGAAAATATGACCTTTATAGAATTATAAATATCAGAACATGCCCTTTTTAATTGTCCAAATTTCTGACAGGAAAATATTTAAATTATTTACCGTCAGCTTTCTTACTTTCGTACTCTTAGCTCTAAGCCCAGTGCTTGACATGTAAGTGTCTAATAATTGTTAGATGAGAGGAAAGGTATTCTTAGAAAAATTCAGTCCTTTTGATCAAAGATATAGCCTCTGTCAGTATTGTTACCTTGTCACCATAAGGTATTCATTAACAACTTTTGTCAATGTAGGAGAAAATCTTGTCAAAGTAACGATGTTTTATAACAAAGGCAAGGCTTGCCATGAAAAATTTTAACCTGGGAAATGAAATCAGTATTAATCAGTGAAAAACATTATATTTTCATCTCTGTCACTATAGTAGCAACTGGATTTCTGCTTGTTTTGACCTCTATCCTTTATCTTCTATCCTTTATCTTCTATCCTTTATCTCTGCTCTTTCAGAACTAGGACTGAGAAGGAGTTCATGTCCAAGGAGGGGGATAGAAAAATAAGATAGAGTAGAAAGAAGGAAAAAATTATTGTAGAATATTAATAGATTTCAGTATAATGCTGCCCATTTAGGAAGTATATATGGGTACTTATTTTTATCCAAACATATGAAAATACTAAGATGGTCTCAGTAAAAATAGCACTTAAACCAAAATTACACCAAAGCCTAGTGTTTACACCAGGTGGTCACAACAGTTCAGAAGAATTGAGCATCAGCAATTGCACATCATAACGAAGGATAACAGGTTGTGTTCAGGATGAAAAAGGAGTCAAATGACCCAAGAAGGGATTAATGATGATAACTCAGTTTTTCTCTACCACCTTGGAGGCAACTCTAGAAGATCTTAATAATATTAAAAAAAATAATAAACATATAGAAGTGTAACAATATTAACAATACAGGTCGATATCTTAAGATGCACAATGGATTATGGTTAACCTTGTCATAATTTAAAAGTACAACTTACAACATAACTATGCAGATAAAATGATTAGTGTAACTGACTGTAGAATGCATCATTTTAGTTGTAGACCCTGAACCACGAAGATATTTTGAATTGTGGTCACTTTTGTAGTCATGTTTGTAATATTTGTGATGTTATTCTGGATACATAAAAGGCAAATAAATGGTTTAATATTATTAGTAATAAATATTTTCAGAGACAGAGATGAAAGAAGAGGAGAAAGCTGAGGAGAGAAATTCAAAGATGTTGAAGTAAAAACTTTGTGTCTTTAAACTTAAGTTAGAAATATTAGGCAGAATTCATGATTGCTATTTTCCCCTCTAAGGAAAAATGCAGGTGTTTTTAAGGGATGGGAGTATGACAAATCAGATGCAATGAACATGAAGAATTCCAAATTGTCATATAAAAATGTGCTCTTAAATGGACCCAGATCTCCTTCGGAAAATGGTTGGTTCTTTGTGTAGGACAGGAAGTATTCTTTCAGTATGAACATCTGATGTATTTTTGTATCAGAAAGCAAGAAACAAAAACTAATGGGGTTATGTCAAAAATAGGATGCAAAAATCTAGGTGCCAGTGGCTCATGCCTATAATCCTAGCTATTCAGGAGGTTGAGATCTCAGGTTTGAAGTCTGCCAGGGCAGGACTCTGATCTCTGGCCAACCACCAGAAAACCAGAAACTAATGATATTGTTCAAAACATGTTTAGCTGACTTATGTAACTGTAACATCTCCATATATCACTTTATAATAATAATAAAAGTGCACAAAAGGAAAATAAAGTAAAACTAACAAGAATAAAATTGCAATGTAACATAAGTTGCTTCTGTTGGTACTTAAAAGGAGGCAGAGGAACAAAAATGAAAATCACATACCAAACTCATTGAAATATGTATGTCATTGTTAAAACATCAACTCATTATTTTAACTATTAGTAACTTTAAAAAAAGTTAAGCAATTATCCTATATTTACTTACAAATGTTATTTCAGATAACTATAAAGAAATAAATTATAAAGCAATACAGAAAGATTCCAGTTAGTTAATTGTGAAGGGAAAAAAAAGTCATATTTAAACACTAAGTAATGATGATCAATATATGCCAGAACTTTTAGCTAAAATCTTGATGTAGAGCTTTACAATGAAAGGAATCAAGTTGGCAAATCCTTGCATTCACTGATGGTCTCAGCACTAGTAACTTCTGGCATAATATATTACTAAAGCAATAGCACCTCCTATTATTTATCCTTAAGAGCACTTACTCCTTCAAATAATGAATCTGATTCACTTCAGTATTTAGTGCTCATTTCCAATCAATGGGAAATACTTTAGTACAAGTCAATTGCCATAGGAAGAAATAACCACGTACATTTGCAGATATTCAAGAAAATAATTTATTAATTTCTATAATAAGCTAAAAACATAAAGGGAGAGAGTGAAAGAGCATGAGATTTTAAGACAACTTAAAAGACCAACAAATAGGAGCAATACAAGATAAACTCAGATATACAAGAAGCATAGATAGGAAAATGATGGTCCAAGGCAGGCCCCAAGAGAAGATGGAAATGGGTGACTCTCTCCAAAAAATAACGAAGGCAAAAGAAGGGCTTGGGACATGTCTCAAGTAGGAGATCACCTGCCGAGCAACTATAAAACCCTGGACTCAAATCCCAGTATAAGCAAACAAACAAAAAAGTAAGACCAATAAATATCAGCAGATTGATTTTTATGCTTATTTCCCAAAACAAAATGAAATAAAACAATGGTAATGATAATTTGGAAATGGGCTCCTAATTGAAATATAACAAAGACTCACTAATTTGGGTAGCTGTGATAATACTCCTTTAATTGTCAGAGACATCTTGAAATGATAACTGATACACATTGGTAAATCATCAAGTCCAAACACTTAAGGGATGAAACTTACAAGATTGTCTACCTTCAGATGTCAGTCATCATCCCTTCATTGTTAGAACATTTTCTAGAATGGTTCACAATCCTCAGAAACAGTTTACTCCTACATTAAGGATTATAATAGGACATCACTCAGGAATTCGGATATTCCATATTTTCTCGAGATGTGCCACTTTTCTGCCAACCAAGGGTTTAACAACTTAGAAACTCATTGAACTTTGGGATTTTATTTTAAATTTTATTTTAATCTTTTAGTAGTACAAAGGAGTTGCCCTTTCAACAATGCTATTTGTGAATATAATGCAAAGTCCAGAATAAAAAAAATAAACTGTATTTAAGAGTGCTAAAATGAAATAGTCAGTATACTCAGTTAAGGGGTAAACTACAATAAAAACTGAACACAGGAAATTGACCATACTTAGGTAAGCTGTAGAGTTGGAAACTGACCATATTCAAAGAAAAAATAAAATAGAATCAAAATAATACTGCTGCTGAAAACACTACTAAGGTCTCTGTTTAACTCATTCCTAGAGATTTCTTTTAGTCCTTGCAATACACTCTGAGAGCATGTAATAGATCATTTATTTCAAAATAAAATGCCCTATTTTTGGAGTACTATCCCAAAATTTTTATTTTGCATGTAATAATCTATTGTCCTGGATAACAAAAATTTTATTGGGCAAGGATTATTTAAAGCTTTCCAACAGAAAGCAGTATAATGAAGCTTATCGAATTTCTTAGAAAAGTAGTAACTTTTACTTGAAGAGCTCTCTAAAATTGAGCCATATAAACTCGTACCAGTGATATAAAACAAGAATGATGGAAAATGATAAAAAGTGAAGGAGGCTCGAAATAATGGGCCAAGTAGCAATTTGATGAAAAAACAGAACAAAACCAAACAAAAACCCTGGTAAACCAGGTATCAGTAGCTCATATTTGTAATCCTTCCTATACAGGATTTAGAGCATGGCAGTTTGAAGCCAATCTGAGCAGAAAAGTCTATGAGATTCCATCTCCAAAATAACTATAAAACGTCGAACAGGTTCTTTCTTGAATGAAAATTGATAGCTTATTTTTTCCAGCTTCTAGTGACTATTAAAATTTCTTTCTTTGTGGTATATTCTATCACTAAAGTATATCACCATAACTGCTTTCATCACATCACCTGCTTTTATTACATCACCCCCTCTTGAATGAAATATACCTCTGCTTTGGTGAATGGAAACTCTTTTGTAAAAATACTCCCAACACACCTTTTCCCTCATTTATCTTATTTTTACGTTATGTACTAAATTTGTTTGCATTTAACCCAGCAGTTTATGTGTACAATGCATCTTAATCTGTATCATCACTTCAACATCATCAACACCTTTGGCCCACTCCTTCCTTTATAGTTCTTAATTCTGTGGTATATACAATTAATACTTGCCTGTATTCTATCCCTTCCCTCTCCATTCTTCTACTCCTCCACTTGACTACAATTGCCCCTCTTACAAGAATACATTTACATGCACTTATTTTGTTGGACTTTGACTTTTTAAAAAACTTTAGAGTTTTTTTAAAAGAATTATTTTATTTGCAGTCTCTATCATAGAGTCTAATAAACTTCAGTTAATTCATTTGTACCCATGTCTCACCCACTGCTTATGCTCCAGAAAATTATAGGCAAATTGTAGCTACCACAAATGAAGGAAATAATGAAACTATATTTCTCTGTGTTTAGTTTGAGAACAGTCATGATTGTATCCATGAGGGATCTATTTGAATGATCCACCAGATGCCCTTCAGTAGATGAATGGATCAAGAAAATGTGGTATATATACACAATGGAATTCTATGCCTCCATCAGAAAGAATGACATTGCCCCATTTCTTAGGCAATGGAAAAACTTAAAAAATTATATTAAGTGAAGTAAGCCAGACCCAAAGAAACACAGTCTCAAGATTCTTAATTAAATCTTCTCTGTCTTTACCACAAACATGCACAGCTACTAAGGATTAGAATGTAACTATTTCTTGGGAGACCATTGTTTAACCTACGATAATGATCCAGCAAAAATTAACTGTTTTGTGCATTCCTAAAGATAGCTAGCCTTGGAAAACTGTGGGTTATTTTTCAAATGTAAAATAAAGTGCTTTGCGTTGTCAGAAATTTCCAAAAGTAGAGAGACTTCCTTAGATCTGTGAGAAGATAGCAAACTGGATTTTTTATTCCAGTCCTGGGGCATGAACTCAAGGCCTGGGCACTGACCCAGAGTTTTCTCAAGGCTAGTCCTCTACCACTTGAGAATAGCTCCACTTTCAGCCTTTTTTGGTTTAGTGGAAATAACAGTCTGACACACATTCCTAACCAGACTGGCTTCAAACTATGAAACCATGAAACCATGATTCTCAGATCTCAGTTTAAATGTTATTTCCAATAGAATTAGTTTTGATTAAAAAAAAATCACCTTACAGGAGAGTTCCAGGAAGATGGCAGAGGAGAAGCTGGAGTCTAAACAAGCTCTTGCTTAGAAAGCAGTTTTAGAGTTCCAGTGAACAGTCCTAAGCCAGAGAATCACACCAAGTGTGCCATCACAGGACAGAGAGTCAGGCCAGAGAGGGAAAATCCAGGCAAGGAGACAGATCTGAGCTCTTGCCAGCAGCTGCCACGGCGGCAGCAGCTATGGCGGCAGAGACCACAAGCGCCATACCTGAATCACAGAGAGTCTGACACAAAGGAGCCAGATGCAGCCGGTGAGCGGATTCTACTCAACAGCAGCAATAACCGACAAGGAGCAGACATCTTCATCCTGCAGTTTGCAGACCAGAGATGACCCAGGAACCAAGACTTGGCATGAGTAGAAGCCTGACGTCCTCACTCCTTGTCAGGGAGCAGAGGAGGGGAGGCCACCCCTCCACCCCCAGTACCGGAGATCTCCATCTTGGATACCGACAAAGTTTGGCGGAGCTGCTAGCTCCAACTCAAGCCTTGGAATAAAATGAGTCATTTAGCAGGTCACAACAACTTAACGGCGGCGTGACCTGCCAGACTCAGCTCCACCCAGGGAAAAGTCACCCAGCTTGGGCGCCAGCCCTAGGAGTAGCTTTCTTCACTGGGTAATAAGAGCCAGAGGCTGCCCCTCCCTTTAGCAGCCTCGACAATAAATTGAAATTCAGTAAACAGAAACCTTGAGAATGGCTCCAGGCTGGGCTCTGCGAGTTTTTCACAATCTAGCCCCTGGGAAAATCTACTGTTTGTCGACAGGCCTCAATTCTACCCAGAAGCTAGCCTCATAACTGCATCTCCCTCTTTTGTGATACTCAAAGCAGATCTGCCTCCTATTGAACTAGCCTGGGAGGAGGATCGTAAAATCCTAGGTAAAGCAGAGCATTTTTCTGCCTGTTCGAACAAACTGACTTGAGAAACCAACCAAGCCATAGGACCACAAGCAGATCAGAGACTCCAATAAGACTCTGGTTACCAACACAAGTGAGATACAGGATTTTTCCCATCCCTCCCAAAAAAATCAAAGAACTTTTCTTCTTCTTCTTCTTCTTCTTCTTCTTCTTCTTCTTCTTCTTCTTCTTCTTCTTCTTCTTCTTCTTCTTCTTCTTCTTCTTCTTCTTCTTCTTCTTCTTCTTCTTCTTCTTCTTCTTCTTCTTCTTCTTCTTCTTCTTCTTCTTCTTCTTCTTCTTCTTCTTCTTCTTCTTCTTCTTCTTCTTCTTCTTCTTCTCCTTCTTCTTCTTCTCCTTCTCCTTCTTCTCCTCCTCCTCCTCCTCCTCCTCCTCCTCCTCCTCCTCCTCCTCCTCCTCCTCCTCCTCCTCCTCCTCCTCCTCCTCCTCCTCCTCCTCCTCCTCTTCTTCTTTTTCTTCTTCTTCTTCTTCTTCTTCTTCTTCTTCTTCTTCTTCTTCTTCTTCTTCTTCTTCTTCTTCTTCTTCTTCTTCTTCTTCTTCTTCTTCTTTCTTCTTCTTCTTCTTCTTCTTCTTCTTCTTCTTCTTCTTCTTCTTCTTCTTCTTCTTCTTCTTCTTCTTCTTCTTCTTCTTCTTCTTCTTCTTCTTCTTCTTCTTCTTCTTCTTCTTCTTCTTCTTCTTCTTCTTCTTCTTCTTCTTCTTCTTCTTTTTTGGTACCTTATATATATAAAAAAATTGCTTTTCTAAAACTTTTTTTAATCTTTAATTTTTGCCTTTTTTGAAAAAAAATTGTTTTCCAGTAACTTAATTTTCCTCTTATAATTTTTATTTTAGGGATACGTGGGTGTGCGTTTTTCTTTCTTTTTTTTTCTTTCTCTTTTTTCTTCAATTATTTTTTGTTTTTTGTTTAGCTCTACTGAAATTCTGATCTTTTTTTTCTTCCTTTCTTATCCTTTTCACCTTTTCCTCTCTTTTGTTCTTCTTAAGCAACTTAATTCTTGTCCTGCACATCCTCAGATAAACCCGTAGTTGTCTCTTAGACCCTATCCCACATTGTGTACACACTTAATCCACAAATTTATTACTCAATTCAAAACCTCTGAAACTTAAATTCTTTAATAGCAGTACTACCTCTTTATACCTATATAATATTTCAAGCATATTTATTTTTAAGTTATTCACATCTCCTTTATATCCCTCCCTGTCTCTCAATATATTCACGTTCTTCTCTAGATTTTTTTCGATTCTGCATAATATTATTAATTTTTACTTTTCTATTTTTTCTGGTCTCTTTTCTTTTCCCTTTCCCTTTCATCTTTTTTTCTCTCTCTCTACTTTCATCCTACCCAACCTATTTCCTGCTTTGAGATTAGGACTTAGTTAACTCTACCTGTGCCTTCCCACATCAATCTATTACTATTTTTTACCCACATCTCTAACTAAATCTAATAATTTCTGGTTTCCAAATTCCTCTTTGTGGTTCGTAGCCCCTTACTATATAGTTGTTTGATGTTGAATAGATGTATCTGTTTAACTACATTGTATCTGTAGACTATTGACTGTGCAAATTCAGACTTTGGTTAATGCTTGCTTTAAGATAGTGTTCTAGCACAAAACTGGTGCTATTTTCATCTCAAATGGGCAGAGGAAGCCGTGAAAACACAAGATAAATGGTAAGTCCGGGTATCTCAATTCCCAATCCTGATAATCAGGGGACAGAACAGATAATGAATAATCCAGAGGAGAGTTCCCAAATAGCTCTACAAACACTGCTGGCAAACATGTTAAATGAAAAGATTGAAAACATAAAAAGGACTCTGTATGAGCGTGATAGGGAGAGAGAGGAGGCAATCCAAAAGTTTATTCAGGAATATCATAAGCGTAAGGAAGCTACTCAAAAACTGATAAAGGATTTGCGTGAGCAGCTTGAGAATAATCAAAGAGAAAGGCAGAATGGCCTGAGCAGGCTGAGAACACTCAAAGAGAACTACAGGAATCCCACGAATGGGAGGAAGCTAATCAAAGAGGATTACAGGAATTGAGAGAGCAGGAAGAGAATACACAAAGATCATTAAAGGCATTCATGGAATCCATTAAAAAAGAGCTGAAGGAAGTCAGGGAGACCATAAAGGGAATGCTGAATGGCACCCAACAGAAGGAATGGGAGTCCAAGGAAACCATAACCAATCAACTAAGTGATTTGAGAATAAACACTGAACAACAAAAAAAAGAAAGTAAAGAACTCCATACACGATCTAAAACAAAGCTTCAACAAAGAATTTGAAGCCATCAAAGCTGACCAATTAGAAGGAAAAGACATAAAATAAACAAAGTAGAAACTCTTCACAGCAGGTTAGACCATGCAGAAGATCGAATCTCAGGGATTGAAGTCAGCCTAGATATTATAGAGAACGAACATACAACCATCAAAGACAAGTCCAAGAAATATGATAGATCTATCCAACACTTGGAAGACACCATCAGAAGGCCTAATCTAAGGGTAATGGGTGTAGAGGAGCACCTAGAAACAGAAGTTAATGATCTAGGAAATTTGTTTAACAGGATCCTAGCAGAGAACTTCCCAAACATGCAAAAAGATAGGCCTATTCAGATACAAGAAGCTTTTAGAACCCCAAATAGACCAGAGCAGAATAGGACATCCCACCATCACATTGTAATCCACACAGGATCAACTCAGAGCAAGGAAAAGATCCTTAAAGTTGTAAAGGAGAAACAATTAATCAGCTATAAAGGGAAAACAATTAGAATCACCTCAGATTTCTCAGCAGAGACAATCAGAGCAAGAAGAGCCTGGAATGATGTATGCCATGCCCTAAAAACAAACAACTATCAACCAAGAATACTGTACCCAGCTAAACTCTCCTTCATAACTGAAGGCCAAATAAAAACCTTCCATAGCAAAGAAAAATTGAAACAAAACATCTCAACCAAACCAGCCCTACAAAAGATTCTTAAAGATGTCCTACAAATAGAAAACCAACAAGACCACAAGAAAAGCCAAGAAACTGCACCCAAACTGAGAATCCAAGAACCATAGGAAGAACCCAGTTTTCGCAGCCCCCAAGAAGGTGGATAACTTGCTAGGAACTCCCAAATACCTCTCAGTACTATCTCTTAATGTTAACGGACTTAACATTAAAAAACAAGATCCTTCTATCTGCTGCCTTCAGGAGTCACATCTTGCCCGTAAAAAAAAAAAAACAACACATTTTCAATGTTAAAGGCTAGAACAAAATCTACCAAGCAAACGGCCCCCATAAACAGGCGGGAGTTGCAATCCTAATATCAGATAAAATAGACTTCAAGTTAAAATTCATGAGAAGAGATAAAAAAAGGTCGCTACATACTAATTAAGGGATCTCTCCTTCAGGAGGATATTATAATTCTAAATATCCATTCGGCAAACAATGGAGCACACAAATTTATCCAAGAAACACTACTTTCCCTCAAATCACACATAGATCCAAAGACATTAATTGTTGGGGATTTTAACACCACACTCTCCCCATTAGATACATCAACTCAGCAAAAACTCAACAGAGAAACCGCAGATCTAAACAGCTGCATAGATCAACTAGATTTAACAGACATCTACCTAACATTTGACCCAGCAGCATCAGAATACACGTTTTTTTCAGCAGCACATGGAACGTTTTCTAAAATAGACCACATTTTAGGCCACAAAGCAAATTTTTCTAAATTCAGAAACATTGAAGTTATACCTTGCATTCTCTCTGACCCCAAGGGAATAAAATTAGAACTCAACTCCAAAAGGCACCAAAGAAAGTCCGATAACATACGGAGGCTGAACAACACACTGCTGAATCACGAGTGGGTCATGGAAGAGATTAGAAAGGAAATTCAAATGTTCATGCTATTCAACAAAAATGAACACAAAAATTACCAGCTCCTCTGGGGCAGAGCAAAGGCAGTACTCAGAGGCAAGTTTATAGCTCTGAGCTCCTATATCAACAAATTGGAGAGATCTGAAACCAACAATTTAATGACAAATCTAAACCGCCTTGAAAAAGAGCAGCAAGATAAACCCCAATCCAGTTGATGGAAAGAAATAATTAAAATTAAATCAGAATTAAATGAATCAGAATCCAAAAAAACTATAGAAAGAATCAACAAAACAAAGAGTTGGTTCTTCGATAAAATTAACAAAATTGACAGACCCTTAGCAAATCGTATCAGAAAAAGAGAATAGACACAAATAAATAAACTCAGAGATGAGAATGGAAACATCACCACGGAAACAACCAAGATTTAGAACATTATAAGGGAATACTTCTCAAAACTTTATGCTAATAAGTTTGACTCCATGATAGAAATGGATCGTTTCCTAACAAATATTGACATGCCAAAACTAAACCAAGATGAGTTAAACCATTTAACAGGCCCATATCAAGCATGGAAATAGAAACAGCAATAAGAGACCTCTCAGCTAAGAAAAGTCCAGGACCAGATGGTTTTACAGTGGAATTTTACAAGGCCTTCAAAGTCGAGCTTCCACCAATATTCCTCCAACACTTCAATGAAATTGAAAGAGAAAGTTCACTACCGAACACATTCTATGAAGCCATCATCACACTCATCCCAAAACCAGGCAGGACTCATCAAACAAAGAGAACTATAGACCCATTTCTTTGATGAATATTGATGCAAAACTTCTCAACAAAATTTCAGCCAAACTCCTTCAATAATTCATCCAAAATATCATACACCACGATCAAACAGGATTCATTTCAGGGATGCAAAGCTGGTCCAATATACGCAAACCAATTAATATTATTCATCACATCAACAGGAACAAGGATAAGAACCACATCGTTATCTCAATAGATGCAGAAAAAACATTCAACAAGATCCAACACCCCTTTATGATGAAGGTTTTGGAAAAATTAGGAATCCATGGAACATTCCTCAATACAATAAATGCTGTATATGACAAACCTACTGCCAGCATTATACCTAATTGTGAAAAACTAAAGCCATTTCCTCTTAACTTAGGAACAAGACAAGGATGTCCACTCTCTCCACTTCTCTTCAATCTAGTATTAGAATGCCTAGCTACACCAATAAGACAAGAGGCAGACATGAAGGGGATCCAAATAGGGAAATGAGAAATAAAACTCTCCCTCTTTGCAGAGGACATGATCTTTTATTTAAAGAATCCCATAGACTCCACTCGCAAATTACTCAAGCTGATTCAACACTTTGGCGAAATAGCAGGGCATAAAATTAACCCCCCAAAATCAATGGCTTTTCTGTATGCCAACAATGAGAAAAGTGTGGCTGAAATTAGGAAACCAACTCAATTTGTAATAGCCCCACAAAAAAATAAAATACCTAGGAATTAACTTAACCAAAGAAGTGAAGGACCTCTATGATGAAAACTTTAAAAGCTTGAAAAAGGAAATCAAAACAGAACCTAGAAAGTGGTAAAAACTCCCTTGCTTCTGGATTGAACAGATTAACATCGTGAAAATGACAATACTTCCCAAGGCTATCTACAAATTCAACGCAATACATATCAAAATTCCAACCTAATTCTTCAAGGAAAAGAAGAGGCAATCAAAAATTCATATGGAACAATAAAAGACGCCGAATAGCAAAAACGCTCCTCAACGGAAAGAACACTGCTGGAGGAATATCAATACCAAATTTCAAACTCTACTATAAAGCCATAGTAATCAATACAGCTTGGTATTGGCACAAGAACAGACCTCAGGACCAATGGAATAGAATTGAAAACCCAGAAATGAACCTACAGACCTATAGCCATCTAATCTTCGATAACGGAGCTAAAACAATAGAATGGAACAAAGACAGCCTCTTCAGTAAATGGTGCTGGAAAAATTGGTTAACAACTTGTAGAAAATTAAGCTAGATCCTTATATATCACCCTGCACCAGAATCAACTCCAAATGGATCAAAGACCTCGAAGTCAAAGCAGACACTCTGAAGACTTTACAGGATGGAATAGGAGAAACCCTAGGTCTCCTTGGCTCACGCCCAAATTTTCTGAATAGAGACCCGGAAACACAACAAATCAAAGAAAGATTGGACAAATGGGATTGCTTGAAGTTGCAGAGCTTCTGCATGGCAAAGGACATAGCTAGCAAGATCAATAGAAAGCCTACGTATTGGGAGAAGATCTTCACTAGCCATACAACGGACAAGGGTCTCATATCTAAAATATACTTGGAACTCAAAAAATTAAATCCCCCAACAACAAATCATCAAAGAAACAACTGCCCAATAAATAAGTGGGCTAAAGACTTAAAGTGAAACTTCTCTGAATAAGAAAGAAGGATGGCCAACAGACACATGAAGAATTGCTCAACCTCCCTAGCTATAAAATAAATGCAAATCAAAACAACATTGCGATACCACCTCACTCAAATTAGAATGGCAAAAATCAAGAACTCTAACAACAACAGATGCTGGAGGCGATGTGGACAGAAGGGAACCTTACTTCATTGTTGGTTGGAGTGTAAACTTGTTCAACCACTTTGGAAAGCAGTATGGAGGTTCCTCAAAAGACTTCACATAGAGCTCCCCTATGACCCAGTAATCCCACTTTTGGGCATTTACCCAAATGTTTACAAACAAACTACACCAAATCTACCAGCACAACAATGTTTATTGCAGCATTATTTACCATAGCTAAGATATGGAACCAACCCAGATGCTGCTCAGTAGATGAATGGATCAAGAAAATGTGGTATATATACACAATGGAATTCTATGCCTCCATCAGAAAGAATGACATTGACCCATTTGGTAGGAAATGGAAAAACTTGGGAAAAATTATATTAAGTGAAATAAGCCAAGCCCAAAGAAACATAGGTCCATGGTTTCCCTTATTTGTAATATCTAGTATATGTATGAGTCAAGCGGAAAAGGTCAGATAATGTGATGTTAGGAAAATGAACCCTTAGATATGTATTTTAATATTTTTTTCTTTCATGCATTTGTTTCTAACGCATATATAAGATTATTTCTTTGTTGCTTTGTATGTCCCTCCCCCACAGCATAACCCTTGCTTTAACTATATTTGATGTCAGTATAACTTGTGGAGGAGATGAGGCAAAACAAGTCGTTTAAGGATACAGGTGGACCTGTTGCAACAATGAGAAGTACAAGTTGTCATGTCAAAAATGAGCTTTACAACGTTGGTGTGGGGGGGAGGATGGGTAGGGGTGAGGGGGGAGGCTGGGAAGGGATGTGAAGGGTAAACAAAGGAGGAGGCTGCAATGCTTGATAAGAAATGTATGCATTATCCTGCCCATGTAATTGTAATCTTTCTGTACAATATGTTCATAAAAAAATAAAATAAAAATCAAATGATAAAAAATCACCTTATAGTTCAATTGTCGTGCACCATGTCTCTCAAAGTTTATCGATGTAAACTCTATCAAAATTTAAAGTTTATTTGTTATTACTAGGGAATGAACTACTGGTGTAGCTGATTTCCATGAAACTCGCTCCAAACACAAGACAATTGTAAGGTAAGAAATTCAATAATTAACAATAGTTAAAGGCCAATAAAAAGTCTGAATATCCTGATCAATGCACTATTAATATTCAACCCAAGAAAAACTTGAAAAATTCTAAAGTGTATGTTATGAAAATATGCAAGGATGAAAAATATGCCTGAACAATGCTCCAAAGGAACACATTAAACCAAAAAGATAGTACTATAAGCCTATTAAAATGGCCCAAATCCAAAGCATTCAGTACAACAAATGGTGAAGGCCGTGAATAGAAACTTACTCATTGCCAGTGAGAATGCAATTATATAAGTATGCTGGGAGTAAGGGTCATGATGACAAGGGTATATGGTGAAAATGTTTAGCTTTGTCAGAAATCATGTTCTTCACTGTTTACACAGAAATGCTAAAAATTCCTCTAAAACAAAATTAGAATGTGGGCGTTCTCAACAAGTTAATCCATAGTAGTCTAAACATGGAAAGAACCAAGATGCCCTTCAGTAACTAACTGAATGGATAAGCTGTGACCCATCAAGTGTAGTAATCTGTGATAAAATATAAATGAGTATCTAGCAATAGCCATGAAGGAAAGTTAAGCAATCACTAGTTAAAAGAAAACAATTGGAATATTACATATGTATGTACTAGTTCTTAAATGTATGTACCCTTTCCAACTACATGGCATAAAAAGGCAAAACCATGAAGACAGTAGAAAAGTCAGTATTTACCAAGGGCCAAGGGACAGAGTGGAGAAATGAGAAGGCAGGTAAAGAGAAATAGATTGATGCTATCGTGGTAGATTCATGGTGATGTTCATTCCATGAATGTGAATAAATTTATACCAAGAGTAAATCCTGATGGAACCTGTGGGGGATACCAGTTGATAATGATGTGTCATTTGGAACAGTGTACCACTCAGAAGATACTGATAGTGTGGGAGGCCATGGATATTTACGGAGAGGTTATATAGGGAATCTCTGTATCTTCTACTCAATATTTTTTGCCATGAAGTATGAAACCAAAAAAAAACTTATTTATAAAAAAATACAACTGCTCACACTCAAACATTTGCATGCTTTAGTTCAAAATATGGTAATATGAAAGAATAAGTTTACAGGCACAGCTCATTTTTTAAAGCTAGTTTATCTCCAATTGTATGAATGTTTTATTACTGTTATTATAAATGCCCTTTAATATAGGCCTTCTTGTTTATTATCATGGATAGTTCTGAAATGAAATGAAAAGCAACAGCACCTTGACAAGCTTACAGACTTTAAAATTATTCGAATGGGTGAATGAAATGAGTGCTGCAAAACTTTATCGACATTGGTAGGTTGCTTTACTCTAAAATGATATAAATAAGCCACTTCAAAAGCTACACCAAGGATATCATGTAAATTTCTGTCAGTTTTTGCAAGTGACCTTAGGCATAAATAAAATACATTGCCCTGCAAAACTTGAGCCAATGCTTTTACTAGCAACTTCACAGATTTCTAAAACTGCCTTCTGAGAGTTAGTAATCCTTAAGTGAGTGAGTGAGTGTGTGTGTGTGTGTGTGTTTGTGTGTGTGTGTGTGTGTGTGTGTGTGTGTGTGTGTGTGTGTTTGGACACATGTGACTGCATGCATGCGGGTGCGTGCACCTGCACGTGCGTGTTATTTCAAACTGTAAAAGTGCTTTTTATGAACGTAGTAAGGGAACTTTTATTATGTGTTAGGTACTTCAACATCTCACTTAATCTTAAGAGGTCAGAATTGTCATCTTCTTATCTTCAATTTAAACATCAGCAAATTATGGTATGGATTCACATAACATTGAGCACTATGTGCGGGACACTGTTTCAATTATTTTCTTGTATATTGACATTTAATTTCTAATTTTACCAGTATTGGAAAGATGGGTATGTCCAATTACTCCATTTTGCAGATGAGAAAACTGAAGAACAAACAGATCATTGAAAGTAAGAGACACTGATTGGAGACACATGACATCTAGTTGGATTCTGTGACTTTAACCAAAAAAGCAGTTCAACGTAAAAAATAGCAAGTGGATACCCAGTATGGAATTTAATTATCCCAGGTGCTTTTCAATGGACAAATGAATCAAGAAAATGTGGTATATATATATATATATATACACAATGAAACCTGTAAGTAAACACGGAATGATAGGCAAATGGCAGATTCAAGGGAATACTTAAGGACTCAAAATCCCTTAGAAAGGCAAAGTGATAGCCCAACAAAATAAACACCAAGAAACATAACTGCAAGAGGTAGGTGGGGCCAAGGAGAGACCAGTAGACAAATGAAGAGTAGAAGGGGAGAATGAAATTGACTTCCATGTACATTTCAAACAACTAAGATAAGGAAGAACAACTAAGTAAATGTCAGGAGGGATGAGTGAGAATGCAGAAGAACAATGATCAAGATGAGTTGTATTCATAAATCGCTTGGTTAAATGGCAACTCATATGTTCAACTGGAGATGATAAAAAATAAATTACAGAGTTCAAGGATCACAATGAGTTGGAAATAAACATCCTACCACTTCTGTTCAACAGATATTTTGCTACACCTATATTTTTGATCCTTGAACTCTGTCATCGTTTTAGTCATTTTCTCATTTTAGTGAAAATTTGTATGTTACTGTTATTTCCCAACTGTCAGAGTATTAGGATAAAATCAGGGAGTATTAGGATAAAATCAGGGAGTAACAATAAAATATAGGGAATTAGGATAAACTGTTTCATCTAAGTTGAAATGACACATTATTTTTAGCTCCACCAAACAAGTATTTAATTCTGATTTGGATATTTACATTAAGCTCTTTTAAGATAACCTCTTGTCTCCTTGCACCATAATCCCCAGGGAAAGTTTGAAAATAACATTTGAAAATGTTTTATTTGTTTCTCTGTTAAAGAGACAAATAACAAAAGAAAATGTGACATTACCATAGAAGTCTGAGTAAATATTTTAATGTAAGTTGTGAGAGAATTTGAGTTACTATACAATAAAATACGTAAGACCTCAACACGAGGAGATCCAAAGATAGCACTGGTGACCAAGATGGCATCAGGAAAGTAGGGAAATGCCACAGCTCTCTCCAACTAAAACAAGAGTTCAAGTTCCAACTCTTAATTTCCCCAAGAGACTGACAAAAACAAAAAGACAAACACCCAGAGAAAAACAGGAGGCAGAAAAAAAAGAAAGAGACAATGTAAAGGAAGAATTTCAGAACTGAGAAGCACAAAGACTTCTCCCCCAATCTTTACTGGCTGCAAGGCAACATACCAAGCTGTGGCCAGCCCAGCCCGGCGAGGGCTGCCAGAGTCCCCAGAGACACAGGGGGCTGTCTGAAAAATCACCCTCGCAGAAGATGCCTGAGGTACCAGTGTTGGACCTGCTGATTGCAACGAACAGAGAAACCTCTGAGCTGGGAGCCTGCACAAAGATACTACTCCCACCCCTCACTCTCCGAACAAAGGGGCTCAATCCCAACAAAGCCACTCGGCCACACAGAAGTAATCCCAGAAATACACAGGTCACCCACAGAAGGCCAGATCAGAATACCTGGAAGGTATTGAAACTGATCCGGAGAGCACAAACAGAGACAAAACCCAACGCTCAGAACCTGCATGGAGACACCTTCCTCACCTCTCAGCCAGACGCCTATCCCAGGGAACCGACCCAAACAGCATCAACAGAGGCAGAAACAGAGGAGAAACACGCAGAGCCACCACCACCCAGCCAAGTCCACAAACATCTCAACTGAACTCTGATTGCAGCGGCAACCAGAGACCTACAGCAAACAGAAACAACAACTATCTCCAGGGTGAGTACCCCAGAGGGGAAAATGTATCCCTCAAGGGAAAATACAGAAGGTGGGAACCCCTAGACCTTGACCCAGACCCATACCCCAACACCTGGACTACAGGACCCACTAAAACTGGGAACTGTTCAAGAGCTCCATCAGCCTGAGAAGCACATCCAGCCAACCAGGCTATATCAAGAGTGCCCATGGAATACTTTAAGTTATTTAGAAGGAGAGATTGGAGGAAGATGGTAGAAGAGAAGCTGGAGGCTAAAAAAGCTCTCACATAGAAAGCAGTTTTAGTGTTCAAGTGAAGAGTCTTAGGCCAAAGAATCACACCAAATGTGCCATCACAGTACAGAGAGTTTGGTCAGAGAGGTAAAATCCAGGCAAGGAGGCAGATCTGAGCACATATCAGTAGCCCTAGCTGTGACGGCAGTGGCGGCTGCCTCAGCTGCCATGCCTACGGACTGTCTCCGGGACAAAGGCACCAGACACAGCAGGCGAGCAGATTCCACTCAACACCAGCAAGAACTGACAAGGATCAAATATCTTTATCCTGCTGATCACAGATGAAAGATGGCCCAGGAATCAAGATTCTTGTGAGTAGAATCCTGACATCCTCAATCCTTCTCAGAGTGCAGAGGAGGGAAGGACTCCACTCCCCCACCACCGGAGATCTCCATCTTTGATACTGACAAAGGCCCAGCTGAGCAGCTAGCTCCAATTCAGGCCTTGGAAGAAAACAAAAGAGTCATTTACCAGGTCACAGGAACCTGACCTGACCTGCCAGGCTCAGCTCCACCAAGGGGAAAGTCATCCCACCCAGGCAGAGGAAGCTCTCCCAGCCACCAGGAGTGACTTTCTTACTTGGTAAACAGAGCCAGAGACTGCCCCTCCCTAGAGCAGCCTAGACAAATAATTAAAATTCACTAACTATAAACCCTGAGAATGACTCCAGGCTGGGTTCTGTGAGTATCTCAGGAGCTAGTCCCCCAGGGAAAAGCTACTGTTTCCTGAAAGACCTCAACCCTACCCAGAACCTAGACTCATCACAGCATCTCCAAAATAGAGGAAACCGCCATCTCCTTCTTTTGCGATACTCAAAGCAGATCTCCCTACTACTGAACTAGCCTGGAGGGAGCATCACATAATCCAAGGTAATGCAGAACATTTTTTTGCCTATTCGAACAAACTGACTTAAGAAACCAATCAAGCAACAGGAATACCAAACACCACAAACAGACCAGAGACTACAGTAAGAGACTGATTGTGGACACAGGGGACATACAGGATCTTCCCAACCTCACCCCTCCGAAAATAATCAAACAATTTTTTTTTGTACCATTTTTAAAATTTTTCTATTAAAATTTTTTTTCTATTAATCATTTTTTCTCTCATACTTTTTATTTTTGGTGTATATGTTTGTGTGCTTTTTAAAAAATCTCTTCATATCTTTTGGTCCTTTTTAAAAATTCTTTTCATTTTTTTCTCTTTCTTTATTTTTTACATAGCTTAATTGCGTTCTGCTCATCCCCAGATATGCAGTCGTCGTTGATTTTTAGAACTTATCCCCCATTGTGTACATCCTTAATCTAGAAATTTATTACCCAATTCACAACCTCTTTGGCTTAACTTCTTAATATCAGTATTGTCTCTTTATACCTATATAATTTTCCAACTATTAATTTTAAGAATTATTACTTTTCAGTTTTTCATATTGCCTTTCTATCTCCCTTCCTCTCATCCTACCCTTTTCTTATCTCAATATCATTTCTTTAAACTTACATCATTTTAAGTGTTTCACTTTTTAAATTTAAATTTTGGTTTTCCAGTTTTTTTTCTTTTTTTTCCAAACCTCTCTCCTATCATTCTGTACAATCAATTTCCCTCTCTGAGATTAGGGCTTGGTTAAATTCACTCTCTTTTTACCTCTCCATAGCCCTCTAATCCTATTTTTCCACACATTTCTCCCTAACTTAATAATTTCTAATTTGCTATTCTTCTTTGCTATTCTTAGCCCATTAATCCTTAGTTGTTAGATGTTAGATAGATTGTATATGTTGAACTGGATTGGATCTGCAGCCATTTTGACTGTGCAACTATAGGACTCTGGTTGATGCTTACCTTGACATAGTGTTCTAGCACAAACCTTGTGTTACTTTAATAACAAATGGGCAGGACAAGCCAGAAAAACACAAGAAAAATGGCAAGCCTAGGTAGCTCAACGCCCACTCATGATAATCAGGTGACAAAACAGTTAATGAATAACCTAGAAGAGATTTACCAAAAAGGTCTACAAACATGACTGGTAAACATGGTGAATGAAAAGATTGAAAACATGCAAAGGACTCAGTGTGAGCATGATAGGGAGCAAGAGGAGGGAAACCAACGATTAATACAGGAAACTCATGAGCATGAGGAAGCTACACAAAGATTGATACAGGAATTGAGCGAGCAGGTTTGCACAGCAAAAGACAAAGAAATTGTGTAAGCACTCTGAGAACAAACATAGAGAAAGACAGGATTGGGTGAGTAGGCTGAGAACATTCAAAGAGAAACACAGGAATTGTGTGAGCAGGCTGAGAACAGTCAAAGACAACTAGAGAATTGCGTGAATGTGAGGAAGCTAACCAATGGGTAACACAGGAATGGCGAGAGCGGGATGAGAATAGACAATGATGAATAGAGACATTCATGGAATCCATAAACAGACAGCTGAAAGAATTCAGGGAGACAACACAGGGAATGCTGAATAGAGCCTGACAGAAGGAATGAGAGTACAAGGAAATCATAATTAATCAACTAAGTGATTTGAGAATAAACACGGAACACCAAATTAAGGAAGTAAAGAAGTTCATACAAGATCTAAAACAAAGCTCCAACAAAGAATTTGAAGCCATCAAAGCCGACCAATTAGAAGGAAAAGAAATTTTAAAAAATAGAAAGTCTTAAGAGTAGTTTAGACAATGCAGAAAATCGAATATGGGGGATTGAAAACAGCCTAGATATTATAGAGAAAGAACATGCAATTATCCAAGACAAATCCAAGAAATATTATAGAACTATTCAACATTTGGAAGATACCATCAGAAAGCCTAATCTGAGGACAATGGGTGTAGAGGAGCACCTAGAGACAGAAGTTAATGGTCTAGGAAATTTGTTTAACAGGATCCTAGCAGAGAATTTCCCAAACATGCAAAAAGATAGGCCTATTCAGATACAAGAAGCTTTTAGAACCCCAAATAGACCAGACCAGAACAGGACATTCCACCATCACATTATAATCTACACAGGATCAATTCAGGCCAAGGAAAAGATCCTTAAAGCTGTCAAGGAGAAAAGATCAATCACCTATGAAGGGAAATCAATTAAAATCACCTCAGGTTACTCAGCAGACACAATTAAAGCCAGACGAGCCTGGAATGATGTATGCCATGCCCTAAAGACAACTATCAACCAAGAATACTGCACCCAGCTAAACTCTCCTTCATAATCGAAGGTCAAATAAAAACCTTCCATAGCAAAGAAAAATTGAAACAATACATCTCCACCAAACCAGCCCTACAAAAGTTACTTAAAGATGTCCTATGCATAGAAAACCAACAAGACTCACAATAAAGGCTAAGAAAATGCACCGAAACTGAGAATCCAAGAACCATAGAAAGAACCCAGTTGTTGCAGCCCCCAAGGTGCATAACATCTCAGGAACTCCAAAATACCTCTAAGTCCTAACTCTCAACATGAACGGACTTAATTCTCCAATTAAGTGACATAGACTGTCTAGTTGAATTAAAAAGCAAGATCCTTCTATCTGCTGCCATCAGGAGTCACACCGTGCCCATATAAACAAACACGTTTTGGTGAAAGTGAACGGCTAGAACAAGATCTACCAAGCAAATACCCCTGCCCCCCATAAACAGGCAGGAGTTGCAATCCTAATATCAGATAAAATAGACTTCAAATTAGAAGTAGTGAGAAGATATAAAGAAGGTCATTACGTACTAATTAAGGTATCTCTCATACAGGACATTACTAAAAATGTAAATATCTATTTGCCAAACAACGGAGCAACCAAATTTATCCAAGAAACACTACATTCCCTCAGAGCTCACCTTGATACAAAGACATTAATTCTTGGTTACTTTAACACACCATTCTCCCTACTAGATAGATCAACTCGGCAAAAACTCAACAGAGAAACCACACATCTAAATAACTGCATAGATCAACTAGATTTAACAGATACGTACCGTACATTTCACCCAGGAGCATCAGAATACACGTTGTATTCAGCAGCATATAGAACATTTTCTAAAATAGACCACACTTTAGGTGACAAAGCAAATTTGTCCAAATTCAGAAACATTGAAGTTATACCTTGCATTCAAAAGCCACCAAAGAAAGTCCAGTAACACATGGAGGCTGAACAACACACTGCTGAATCACCAGTGGGTCACGGAAGAGATTAGAAAAGAACTTCAAATGTTTGTGATATTCAACAAAATTGAAAACACAAATTAACAGCTCCTCTGGGACACAGCAAATGCAGTACTCAGAGGCAAGTTTATAGCTCTGAGTTCCTACATCAAAAAATTGGAGACATCTGAAACCAACAATTTAATCAGACATCTGAACCTCCTTGAAAAAGAGCAGCAAGAAAAACTCCAATTCATTCATCTATCTTTCACTATATTTGATGTCAGTATAACTTGTGGAGGAGATGGGGAAAAACCAGTTGTTTAAGGATACAGGTGGACCTGTTGCAACAATGAGAAGTACAAGTTGTCATGTCCAAAACGAGCTTTACAACGTCGGTGCGGGGGGGGGCAGGGGGGGAGGGAGAAGGGGGGGAAGGAGAAGGATTGGGATTGGGGGGAGGGGGGAGGCTGGGAAGGGAGGTGAAGGGTAAACAAAGGAGGAGGCTGCAATGCTTGGTAAGAAATGTACGCATTATCCTGCCCATGTAATTGTAACCCCTCTGTACAGTATGTTCACAAATAAAATAAAATTAAATTTAAAAAAAAGAAAAACTCCAATTCAGTAGATGGAAAGATGTAATTAAAATTAAATCAGAAGTAAGCAAATTAGAATCCAAAAAACACATAGAATGGATTAACAAACAAAGAGTTGGTTCTTCGAAAAAATTAACAAAATTGAGACACCCTTAGCAAATCTTATCAGAAAAAGAAGAGAACAAACCCAAATAAACTCAGAGATGAGAATGGAAACATCATCACAGAAACAACCAAGATTCAGAATATTATAAGGGAATACTTCTCAAACATTTATGCTAATAATTTGAGAACTTCGCAGAAATGGACCTTTCCTAGCATATATCAACATTCTGAAACTAATCCATCATGAGTTAAACCATGTTTACAGGCCCATATCAATCATTGAAATAGAAACCGCAATAAGATACCTCCTCTCTAAGAAAAGCCCAGAACGGATGGGTTTACAGCGGAATTCTTAAAGGCCTTCAAAGAAGAGCTCACACCAATAATCATCCAACTCTTCAATGAAGTTGAAAGAGAAAGTTTACTACAAAACTCATTCTATGAATCAACCATAATCTTCATCACAAAACCAGGCAGGAACAGAATTATACACCCATTTCTTTGATGAACATTGATGCAAAATTTCTCAACAAAATTTTGGCCAATCGACTTCAACAATTCATCCAAAAAATCATAAACAACGATCAAATTGGTTCCATTTCATGTTTGTAAAGCTGATTCAATATACATAAATCAATTATTATAATTCATCACCTCAACAAGAGCAAAGATAAGAACCACGTGGTTATCTCAATAGATGCAGAAAAAGCATTTGAAAAGATCCAACACCCATTTATGATGAAGATTCTGGAAAAATTAGGAATCCAGGGAACACAATAAAGGCTGTATATGACAAACCTACAGGCAGCCTTATACTTAATGTTGTAAAACTAATGTCTTTTCTTCCTCACTCAGGAACGAGATAAGGATATCCACTCTCTCCACTTCTCTTCAATTTAGTAGTAGAATGCCTAGCTACAGGAATAAGAAAATATGCAAATATAAAAGGGGTCCAAATAGGGAAAGATGAAGTATAACTCTCCCTCTTTGCAGGTGACATGATTTTGAATTTAGAGAATCCCACGGACCTAATCCCAAATTACTCAAGCTGATTCAAAACTTTGGCAAAGTAGCAGGGTATGAAATGAACCCTCAAAAAAACAATGGCTTTTCTCTATGCCAACAATGAGAAAAACGTGGCTGAAATCAGGAAAGCAACTCCATTCTTAATAGCCCCACAAAGAATAAAATACCTAGGGATTCACTTAACAAAAGAAGTGAAGGACCTCTATGATGAAAACTTTAAAAACCGGATAAAGGAATCAAAACAGTTCTAAATCTAAGATTGCAGCATCCATATTCCAGAACATGCTTACAGAACTAGGTATAAACTACATCGACTGTTTTTCCTTCAGTGACCTTGCTGTAAGAAAGCCCCCATTTGGTCACAGGTGTGGATTGTAGGAAAAAAGACAATTCAGTATAAAGAAAATCAAAGGATCTGGGACACTTACAGAAATTCTGGACATCACTTCCACTTGAGGAGTTGCTGTGCAGGCCTAATATTGGATCTTAAGCAAAATTTGGGATTACAAAAATTAAAACCCAATGTCTAGTAACCTCTAAAAGGCCTGGTTAATTCTTTAGTCCTCACACCTGATACTGTGATCTAGTATCACAGTAGGGAAAACCAGAGGGAAGATTTCCAGCTATTGCAGACATCTTCCTTGGTGAATTATGAGCTATCAACTCAGTCAGGTGGGTCCAGCAGACTTGGCTCAGGTCAATAAAACTGAGTGTAGAAGTTTGAATCTCCATACAGTGAATGGAATTTTGGCCTCCTACTACGCAGTTTGGGCGACCTTGGGTAGCTGTGGACAAGAAGTCTCTTTTTAATAGCCTGTCCTTTGTGCATGGAAACATAATAACTAGCATCAGTGGTCACCCCAAGGAGCAACAAGAGAGCCACACTAGAGGGACGGAGGTCAAGCTCATACCGTCATTTTATGCTGCTTGAATTGACATGTTCTGCATGTATTTTAGTAATTGACGAATAAAAATTAATATTACATATAGAATTTTAATTCCTCTTTGTTTCTGTCTTTATTAGATTATTTTTCTAAGGGAGGAATTTTGAGTATCCTAGATCAGAAGATCCACTGCATTGGGGAAAGATCAGGGAGTCAATAAAGCCCACTATTAACCAGTTATGAGACCAACAGTAAGTCCTTGCACTTTCTGGCCTCAGTTAAGCTATTTTTTTTTTAATTGTAAAGCTACTATACAGAGGGTTACAGTTACATGAGTGAGGTTATGAGTACACTTCCTCTTGAACATTGTTACCCCCTCCATTGTTTTCCCCCTACCATCCCCTCCCTCCCTCCCTTCCCCGAGGTTCTTTTTTTTTTTTTTTTATTGTGATTAAATGATTACATAATTTCAAAGTCACAAGTTCATTCTAACTTCCCTGGAGCAAATTGTCTACCACAGTCTGTAATATATAACAGTGTTCACATGTTATATACCATATTTGTGATCAGCAGCATGAGGATATTTAGTAGTGGTTCAACCAGATGAGCGGGAGTTCTTTGTTCCTTAAGTCCTGTTAGTTTTGTCGTATCACCTAACCTTTTGGATTTAGCATCCACTTATGAGGGAGACCATGTACCGTTTGTCTCTTCGTTCTTGGCTTACCTCGCTCAACATGATTCCTTCTAGCTCCATCCATTTCCCTGCAAATGCCATTATTTTGTCATTTCTAATGGCTGCATAATATTCCATTGTGTATAGATACCACAATTTTTGGATCCATTCATCTGTGGTGGGGCACCTAGGTTGTTTCCATATCCTAGCTATTGCGAACAGTGCTGCAATAAACATGGAGGTGCACGTGTCCTTGTATATTGGTTCCTGTTGTTCAGGGTAGATGCCTAGAAGTGGTATGACTGGGTCGTAAGGGAGGTCAATCTTTAGCTTTCTAAGGACCCTCCAGACTGCTTTCCAAAGTGGTTGTATAAGTGTACATTCCCACCAGCAGTGTAATAGGGTTCCTCTTTCCCACATCCCCTCCAGCATTTGTCGTTGGCTGATTTGTGGATGTGGGACATTCTGACTGGGGTAAGGTGGTATTTCAGGGTTGTCTTTATTTGCATTTCCTTCACCACCAGGGATGATGAACATTTCCTCATGTGTTTCTTTGCCATTTTTATTTCTTCATTTGAGAAGTCCCTCTTTAGTTCCCTTGCCCATTTAGTAATTGGTTTGTTAGGTTTGGGAGGGATTAGTTTCTTGAGTTCCCTGTATATACAGGATGTTAACCCCTTGTCTGATATATTGCTGGTAAATATTTTTTCCCAATTAGTTGGTTGTCTTTCTAGCTTAGTTGCGATAGATTTAGCTGTGCAGAAGCTTTTGATTTTAAGGTAGTCCCATTTGTCGAGTCTCTCTCCAACTTGTTGTGACCCTGGGACTCTGTTCAGGAAGTTCCTTCCTGGGCCTATTAGTTCAAGTGTCTCTCCTACTCTGTCCTGCAGTAGTTTCAGAGATTCAGGTTTAATGTTAAGGTCTTTAATCCATTTTGAGTTGATGTTGGTGCATGGTGATAGGCTGGGGTCCACTTTTAGTTTTCTGCATGTGGCTGCCCAGTTTTCCCAGCACCAGCGGTTGAAGAGGCTGTGTTTCTTCCATTGTATGTCTTTGGCTCCTTTGTCGAATATCAGCTGGCTGTAGGCCTGTGGATTTATATCTGGATCTTCTATTCTGTTCCATTGGTCTTCGGGTCTGTTTTTGTGCCAGTACCATGCTGTCTTTGTGATTATAGCTCTGTAGTAGAGTTTGAAGTTCGGCATGGATAGCCCTCCCATATTGTCTTTATCCCCTAGAATTGTTTTGGCTATTCTAGGTCTTTTGTTGTTCCATATAAATTTTTGGACTGTTTTCTGTATTTCAGTGATGTACATCATTGGGATTTTAATAGGGATTGCATTGAATTTGTATATTAGTTTTGGAAGTATCACCATCTTTACTATATTAAGTCGGCCTATCCAGGAGCATGGGAGGTCTTTCCATTTCCTAGTGTCTTCTGCAATTTCTTTCTTTAACTTTTTATAGTTCTCATTAAATAGTTCTTTTACATCTTTGGTTAGGTTAATTCCTAAATATTTTATTTTTTGGGAGGTTATTGTGAATGGGGTTGCTCCCTTTATTTCCCGCTCTTCCTGTGCGTTAACAGTGTATAGGAAGGCAACTGATTTTTGTGGGTTTATTTTGTATCCTGCTATTTTGCCGAAGTGACTTATGATTTCTAAAAGTTTGGGGATGGAGTTTTTGGGATCGTGGAGGTATAGTATCATGTCGTCTGCAAAAAGGGATAGTTTCACTTCTTCTTTCCCTATGCGGATCCCTTTAATGTCTTTTTCTTGCCTTATTGCCCTGGCTAAGGGTTCTAGGACTATGTTGAAGAGGAGTGGAGACAGTGGACATCCTTGCCTTGTTCCTGTTTTTAGGAGGATTGGTTGTAGCTTTTCCCCATTAAGTATAATATTGGCTATTGGTCTGTCATAAATGGCTTTTATTGTTTTTAGAAATGTTCCTTCTATTCCTATTTTCTCCAGAGCTTTTAGCATGAATGAATGTTGAATTTTATCAAAGGCCTTTTCTGCATCTGTGGCGATAATCATGTGATTCTTGACCTTGGCTCTGTTGATATGCTGGATTACATTTATTGACTTACGTATGTTAAACCATCCCTGTGTCTCTGGGATGAAGCCTACCTGATCATAGTGTATTATTTTTTTTATGTGTTTCTGGATTCTGTTAGCTAGAATCTTGTTAAGGATCTTTGCATCTGTGTTCATCAAGGAGATTGGCCTGTAATTCTCCTTTTTGGTTGGGTCTTTGCCTGGTTTGGGGATGAGTGTGATATTGGCTTCGTAGAATGAGTTTGGGATAGCTCCCTCCTTCTCTGTTTCTCTGAAGAGCTTGAGGAGTATGGGTATTAGTTCTTCTTTAAAGGTCTTATAGAATTCTGCTGTGAATCCATCTGGTCCTGGGCTTTTTTTTTGTTGGAAGACTTTTGATAGCTTCCTGTATCTCATTATAGGATATTGGCTTATTTAATTGGTTAACTTCTTCTTTGCTCAGTTTGGGTAACTTGTATTTCTCTAAAAATGCATCCATTTCCGCCAGATTTTTTTCCTTTAGAGAGTATAGCTTTTGAAAGTAGTCTGTTAGAATTGTTTGGATATCTTGGGTACGTGTTGTGATGTTTCCCGTGGCATCCCTAATCCTATTAATATGGGTTTCCTCTCTTCTTTTTTTAATTAATCTTGCCAACGGGCCATCAATTTTGTTTATTTTTTCAAAGAACCAGCTTTTTGTTTGGTTTATTTTGGTTATGGTTTTCTGATTTTCTAATTGGTTAATCTCTGCTCTCAATTTGGTTATATGGCTTCGTCTAGTAGCTTTAGGTCCCATTTTTTCTTGTTTTTCTAGCTGTTTTAGTTGCAACATGAGATTATTTACTTGGTCTGTCTCCATTCTCTTGATGTGGGCACTGAGGGCAATAAATTTGCCCCTCAGGACTGCTTTTGCTGTGTCCCACAAGTTTCTTTGTGAGGTGTTTTCATTTTCATTGAGTTCTAGGAAATGCTTTATTTCTTCTCTGATCTCTTCTGTTACCCAGGCCTTGTTAAGGAGTGTGCTGTTCAATTTCCATGTATTAGAGAAATTTCTGCGGTATGTTTTGTTATTGAGAGCTAGCTTGATTCCACTGTGGTCAGATAGGATACAGGGGATTATGTCGATCCCTTTGTATTTGCTTAAGTTCCTTGAATGAACTATGATATGGTCTATTTTGGAGAAAGTTCCATGAGCTGCTGAGAAGAATGTGTACTGTGTTGTTTTAGGGTGAAATACTCGGTAGATGTCAGTTAATTCCGCTTGAAGTATGGCCTCACTTAATTCGGTAGCTTCTTTGCCAATCCTCTGGTTGGTAGACCTGTCCTTTGGTGAGAGTGGCGTGTTAAAGTCTCCTAGTATTATCGTATTGGGATCTATTTTATTCTGTAAGTTTGAGAGCATTTGTTTAACATATCTGGGTGCACCAATATTTGGGGCATATAAGTTGATGATGGTTATATCCTCCTCTTGGATTGTTCCCTTTATTAATATGTAGTGTCCGTCCTTGTCTTTCTGTACTGATTTTAATGAAAAGTTTATTTTGTCAGATATCAGGATAGCTACACCTGCTTTCTTATTGGGGGAATTTGATTGGTAGATCCTTTTCCACCCCTTCACTCTGAGTTTGTTTGTATGTTTGGCTGAGAGGTGGGTCTCCTGAAGGCAACAGATGGATGGGTCTTGTTTTCTGATCCAGTCCTCAGTTCGTTTTCTTTTAATTGGCGAATTCAGCCCATTTATATTAAGAGAAAGTATAGAGAGATGCATTGTTGTCCCTGCCATTCCGTTTTCCTAAGTTTTTCTTCTTTCCTTTCCTCCTGTGCTTGCTCAGTTAGACTTTGAGTAATGCCTGTTTGGGGCAGGTCCCAGTTCCTGGTTGCTTTCTTCAGGTTGTGTCCCCCCTCTTAGAATTCTTTGTAATGCTGGCTTAATGTTTATGTATTCATTTAGTTTTTCTTTGCTATTAAAAGTTTTCAGTTCTCCATCGAATGTGAATGCTAGCTTTGCCGGGTATATCAGTCTGGGTTGGCAGTTATTGGCTCTCAGGGCTCGTATGGTGCTTTCCCAGGCTTTTCTTGCATTCATTGTTTGTGTGGAGAGATCTGCAGTGATTCTAATTTTTTTCCCGTTGTAGTATAGCTCCTTCTTCATTTTTGCTGCATGCAGGATTGTTTCCTTATTATTCAGATCCATCATTGTTACTATTATGTGCCTAGAAGTGTTTCTCCTGGGATCTTGCTTGTTGGGTGTTCGATAAGCTTTTGTGATGTAGTTAAGATGGTCGTTTTTGAGGTGGGGAAAATTTTCATTGACTATCTTGTTAAATAGGTGTTGCATTCCCTTGCTCTGGAATTCCTCACCTTCGTCCACTCCGATTATGCGAAGGTTAAATTTTTTAGCATTATCTGCTTGCTCTTGAATTTCCCTTTGGTTTAATTTGAGTGATTTTTCCATATCTGTCACTTTTTGGTCCAGTTGGTGTATTCTGTCTTCTGTATCTGACACTCTACCTTCCATTTCATTCACTCTGTTGACCGTGGCTTCTATTGTGGTTTGCATGGTGGAAATGGATCCCTTTATGGATTCAATGTTGGTTCTCAGAGTACTGATCTCACCTCTCAATGAGGTGAGATCAGTATGCATTACCTCTAATTTGGCGTTTATCTCACTTCTTACTGAGGTTTGTGCAGCTTCTATTTTTGCATCCAATTTTTGTTTGATATCCTGTATATCTTTTGATAGTTCATCCTTGTGCTCTTTCAATTTCTGATCCATTTCTCGCTTTATTTCTTGAGTCATTGCCTCCAGCAACCCTTGGATGTAGTTTTTGTCTTCCATTCCTGCTTTGCTCCCACTGGGGCTCTCCCCTGCGTGGCTGCTGGCTTTTGAGGTGAGCTTGCTGTCCTGGGTAGTGGTAAACCTTGTGATTTTTCTCTGTGATTTTCGCATGGGGGTTCAGGAGACTGCTCTTCAATCTTGTTTTGGTGTGTCTGTCTTTGCTTGGTTGCTAATTCTGTATTGGTAGAGAGAGTCTGTGCCTGATCTGGATTCTGTTGGGAGCCTATTTCCAGCTGCTATTCACTTAGGATTCTCAGCTCTTTGCTGTAGCAATTCCCGCCTTTGGAAGGGTTGAGCATCCTAGACTGCTTGTGTTTGCTCCTGCGGGTGCTCTTGGGAAGATCAGATGCTCTGGATGCACTCTCCCAAATACTGGAGTCTGCTATGGGCTCCTGATGTGTTTTTGTTTGTTTGTTTTGGGCTGGTTGTGGGCTTGAACTCTAGGTTTGGGTGTTGTCCCTCAGCTCTTCAGCTCAGGGCTGGCACCCTACCATTTGAGCCACAGCCCCACTTCTGACCCTTTTTGCTTTGTTCAGGCGCCGGTCCCCTGGCCTGGTTCTGGCCCCAGCCTGGAGCACGCTCGTTAGGCCTGTGCTAATGTGTATACCACCTTGGTTATGCAGCCTGGAGGACACAGTTCAAATTTCTTCTACTGTTGGTAGTCTTGACCCAGGGGCACTGTTCCTGGCTTGAGCATTTAAGCTCCCTTCCAGGGGCGCTCTTGCTCTGGCCTGGCCAGCAGCGTGTGCTCCACCGGCTGGTGGAGCTCTCGAACAGTTCCCAGTTTTAGTGGGTCCTGTGGTCCGGGTGTTGGGGTAGGGAGTCTAGGTCAGGGTCTGGGGATTCCCTCCAGCTCTGGTCTCCCTTGATGGATTCCCTGTCCCCTGATGGGTACTCACCCTGTAGGTCGTCAGTTGTTGTTGCAGTCCGTCAGTTGTTGTTGCAGTCCGAGTTCAGTTGGGGTGGTTGCAGGCTGGGTTGGGCGGCCCCCCGCCGGGTCGTTGCAATCGCGATTGGGCGGGTGTTCTGTGGACAGGTCCCTTTGTGGCGCTGCTGGTGCCGGGCGGCTTTGGCAGGATGGAGCCTCTCCGCTCCGGTGGAGAGTGATCGGTGGGGTGGGATCCTCCTGGAGACTCCCGGCTGGTAGGTTTCTCTGTTCCTGGCGATCCGCTGTTCTGCAATCCGGTACCTGGTGATCTGCAAGCAGCCCCCTGTGTCTCTGTGGCTCCGGCAGCCCCCGCCGGGCCGGCTGGCCGGCGGCTTGGCGCACTGCCGCGCGGCCAGTAAAGGTTGGGGGAGGGGTGTTCGCTCTTCTCTGTTCTGAAATTCTTCTTTTCCTCTCTTTCTTTTTTTTGTTATTTTCCACCTCTGGTTTTTCTCTGAGTGTTCGTCTTTTTGTTGTTGTCGGTCTCTTGGGGAGATTAAAGGTTGGAACTCGAACTCTCTTTTTGGTTGGAGAGAGCTGTGGCGTTTCCCTACTGCCCCGTCGCCATCTTGGTCCCCCCTCCTAAACTATTTTCTATATATCTTCCTGCTGTCCTCTGGAAGTTCTATGGAGCCAACCTCATGTGCTAGACCAACGTGTGGCTAAAATTACAAAGCTGTTCTTCTGTGTGCCAAAGATTAGGTGGGGTTGGGGTGGGGCCAGGACAGGCTAGGCTACGGTGGACAGTGCTTTGATAGCAAAACCAGTAAGTCCATCCAGATCAGGCCAGTGAAGCACAAGACATCATCTTGTCTCCAATTTGTTGTCCAAACTCCTCTAAGTCCCTCCTCCAAGGTGCTGGCTGTAGGATCTGGTGTCTGAGAGGCTTCCATTGAACTTCTCTACAGTTCATGGTCCACTTTACATAACGAAGACTGCTGTCAAATATGTATGTATGTGTGTGTATATGTGTGTGTATGTAGCATGTTATACTTAACACTATGTCATAATGTTCTTATGGGAAATATTTGTTTAACCCATGTGAAAAAAACTACCTAGTGCCAAAGTACACAAAAAGTGCCAGCTGCTATTAGTACCAGTAATGGTTAATTATTAGCACTAGCAGAAGTATAAATTGGAACACATAGAAGGACCCATCTGATCTACAAGGTAAGAATTCAGGAATCATATCCTCCTCTGCTGCATCTGTTGAAAAGACAAATCTTTTCAAGAGACTTGGGGAAGAAGGGGTTAACTCTACCTGTGAGGCTCAAAAGAAGCCCCATGCTGGCATGTGAGTACTATCATGCACACACACACACACACACACACACACACACACACACACACACACACACACACTGGTAGGTCCATCAGTATATCAGTATTCTCAGGCATCTCCCATGAGCTGTGAAATCTATACAGCAAAGGCTAGAACGGTGTGGGAAACAGGAGCAGAGCAGCTTGTCAACAGTTCACCAGCTGTCTGACTTGTCTTCCACTGCCCAGTAGTAGATTTACGTTATCTCAGATGCTCTCTGAGCTGGAGGGACAGTGAAGGGATTAGAGAATCTACAAAGGTAATTTGAGTAGTCCAGCATCATGAAAATACTTCATTTAAATGCTAGTTTATTAGTAAGCGATGAGCACGCTTGGCCAGTACTGACATATATCATGTATTCTCCCTATTTTGTTTAAATAAAAATCAGTATTTATGAACTGTCATTTCTCCTTGCCCCTTCCGGTATATTCCTGTAGTGTCTAATGCCTCACGTTAAAGCTTCACTCCCCCCTCTCTCGGGTGAACTTTGGTGAGTATTACCAAGTAATTTTCTTATGTAATGCAACCAAGATAAAGATGATGAAGAAAATAGTGTTACCTTCAAGCTAGTATGGATATCTGTTCTGATAAAGGAAGATGATGGTCTTACCACCATCATGCAAAAGATTCTGCCTCTGGAGACAGGGGATTGTATTTCCTCTGACTTCCTAGTTTCCTCTGGCCTCCTAGTAAAGGAATTCCTTTCTAGGAAAAAAAGCATGCCATCAAATTGCAGAAGGCCAGCACATCCACATTGTTCCTGCTTAAAAACAGTTTTAAAAAAACAGTTCTCCTAGCCATAGACTGATGATTCACACCCATAACCCTAACCATTCAGGAGTATGAGAGCAGAGGATCTCAGTTCAAAGCTCGCTGGGGCAAGAAGAGTTCATGAAACTTTTATCTCATTCACCACACAAAGCCTTTAAGAGAGTGGTGGGCCAAGCGGTACAGTGCTACCCTTGAACAAAAGAGCTCAAGGACAGTGCCCAGGCCTGGAATTAAAGCCTCATATTGGCATGCAAACACACACACACACACACACATATACACACACACACACACACACACACACACACACACACAAAGCTAGAAGTGGGTCTGTGGCTCAATAGTATAAGTTTAGTCTTTTTTCTGCATTTTTTAATTGTAAAAATGCTGTACGGACGGGTTACAGTTACATGAGCAAGGTAATGAATATATTTCCTATGGAGCATTGTTGCCTCCTCCTTTGTATTCCCCCTACCATTCCTTCCCTCCCTCCTCAATTATCCCCCACCCACCCCGCCAAAGTTGTGAAGTTCGTTTTCAACTTAGTGTTTTGTACACCTCATTGTTACAATGGGTCGACCTGTACCCAAAAAATACAAAGTTAAGTCATATGTGAAAAATTTCTCTGTGGGAAAATGTCAAGGCCCAGCATTCAAGCTCAAATATTAGTGCACATTAAAAAACACTACTTTTAATAAGCTTTCCAGACATAACTGGTTCTCTTACTTTTTATGTTACTGAGGTTTGAACTCAGGGCCTCATATTTTCTAGATATCCAGTCCACGACTGAGCAACAGCTGTGAAATTTTTGCAGTTTGTGACAGAGGGTCCATATCTTGCTCAGGTGTGCAACTGGATTTCAGTCCTCCTATTTTCCTCTCCCATCAGTGCTGGGATGAGAGGTGCGCACCACTATGCACAGCTTCTTCTGTTCAGATAAGGTCTCACAGAATTCTGATTGGGTTAGCCTGAAAACACAATTTTCACTCTCTCAACCTCCCGAAAAACTAAGCCTATACGTGCATATCACTATTTTTAGCTTATTGAAGCCCTAGATTTAATCACCAATACAAAAATTGAAAATGAAAATAAATTTAAATGGAAAGGCAATATGGTAAGAGCAGGGAAAAGGGATGAATCAATGATCCTGGGCACCTCCTCAAGTCCAATCAGGAAGCTTTATTTACTGACATTGGGAATAAAATGAAACTGTGTAACAAGACAGGCTTGCCTGCTTTTCCTTAGCAACAAGACAGCCTTGCCTGTCTTTCTGCATTTATGCCAGAGCCAAAGGGCTCAGTAGACAATGACTAAGGAAGAAGTTAGAGCTGTTTTTGTAAGATGAAAAAGAGCAAGCCTTGGACACGTCTGGAAACCAACAAAGCATCTGGAGCCTTAGACTCTTAGGCCTTTCAGAAACTACTATTCTAAAGAAACCAAACGTTCAGAGAGAAAGCTCTGAGGTGTGTAGATTCCATTATTCGACACCCAGACTTCCCAATGACACAATTCTTCCTGCCAACAATAGTCCTTCAGAGTGAGTCTCAGGGGTAAACACACTGTCCTCTGCTACCCACCAGACATTAGCCCACATCATGAGTGCATCAGGAGGTGCTCAGCTCTGTAGCAACCCAAGGAAGACGCTCAGAGGACCACACCTAATCTCGTGATGTACTCAGGCCTCCTAAAATCCACCAGCGGCCAGAAGGTGTCCTCAACCCTTCAAAAAGTTCAAGCTGTGATGCCCAGCTCTACAGCCCAAACTCCGGACCCAGTGTTAGCCTGTTGAGTGACATGCAAGACAAGTAGGGCTCTCTGATAAATTTCTTAAAATCATCAGGCTCCGTGCCAGCATCCAGTTTCTTGTCCTCTGGTGACAAAGCCTTGTGGTGATTCAAGAGAGAAGCAGCCATGACCTCAACTCCATCTGCCATGGGCAGTTCAGCAAGCGTTTTTCTTTTGTTCCCTCAGGGGTTGGCTTTCATTTTTGGATAATCTCACCATCACTGTCTCCTAATATCACTGCCCTTAAGGGGCGACCCCCCAACCAACCAAAAAGTCAAACAATCTAGAGGTGTTTTCTTTGGACAAACCAGCCTATCCATGATCTCATTTCCAGGGCATCACCTTCCCCCAGAAGCCTTGGAAAGGGCATCTTCTCCCTTCGGCAGCAGGCCTCTAATTCCTCCCAAACCTGCTGACCACAGCAGCATGCTGGATACTCCATGTCCAAGTTGAGAGAGCTGCTTTCCCCAAGTTCTTTGGCTGAGGAGATGCTAGGCAGTTTCTTGTACCTTCAGGTGGCCCATATTGAAGACTCTGCAAAGCCATCCAGCAAGATTTCACCTACCAGCCTGCCCAGTGTGCAGCTGGCCAATCCTGGTGTTTGCTTGGTCTCTGGCTTCCCTAGATCTGTCGTGTTAGTAAACCCACAGATCCCCCTGCCAGTACCCCCACTGAATTGCCCACCAAGAGCACCGAGTGCTCCTGGTCTGTCAACTTTGGTCTTTGGGATTTTGCCCAGAATGGGGCCCTCTGGTGCAACCAGTTATAGGGGGATATTTCTGGGTAGCAAGCAAGTCTAGCTTTTCGTTTGGAAGCCAGCAGATTACTAGTGTAGGCTCATCACCTCTCTCCTGACAACCTGGACAGCACTGCCCCTCTCACCTCCATTGCCAACCCTGTGTTTAGGGGCCCACTGAGCTCAGCTTCTGCTCCCTGAACCTGCCCATGTATTCTGGAAAGAGCCCAGAGAAGCCTTTGGCATCTGTTGTGCCCCAGAAGTCAGGCCACAGTGAGGCTTCTGTTGCCCACAGCCTTGCTCCTAGCACAATCACCAACAGATCAGTGTTCCCAGGATCCAACGCAAACCTCTGACTTGGGTCAAAAACGAGGCTGTGCTTGTGCCGCTCATAGTTACCGGTCAGCAGTCCTTGCACAGGGGAATCTGCTAAGGCCACCCCAGTAGCTGCAGGGACTCTGACATCAAGACAGGGGCAGGTACAACCATGCAGGCTGACTTTGTAGTAGTTCCTCTTCCATGTGCATGGCATTTGAAGCAGAACATGGCAATGCAAAAGATCACAACACACACTAGGAGAACCTGATAAACAATAGTCCTGTGCTCAGAGACCTGACAGAGGTAAGAAAGAAAGAGAGAGACAGAGACACAGAGAGAGAGACAGAGAGAGAAAGGAGCTAGCTCTGCATTGTACCTGCTTCAATATCACTGCTGAGAAATGCATATTTTCACCAAGAAATAAAGTGGAAAACTTCTAACTCTAACTCTGCTGGAGTAGCTGGGATCAATCTAGACTTCTACCATAAACAATCACAAAAGTGGAAACTATGTGAAAAACAAACATATGTATGTAAATGTAGGCATATAAATGTGTAGCCATATATATATGTATATTCACATATACAATGTGAATATATAATATATGTATAATATATAATGTATATATGTATAATGTACAGGGAGGAAAAAAGAAATACATAGTATTTGAAGGAGTAATGACCAAACCTTCCCAGTTTTGATTGAAAGCATGAACCCTTCTATGCAGGCACCTAGCAGCTCAAAACAGTCAATTAGCATAATTACACAGGTCCACACTAAGACACATTCTAAACAGTCAAATACAAAAACCTCCCAAAGTACAGAGGCACAAATCACACACAAGTGATCTTCAAAGAAACTAGATTAATTATTAAACAGCAAAGGCAACAAATTTAAAGTGCTAAAGGACATACCTAAAATCAAGCTTTCTAACCTTTCTACTTCCTCCAATGTGAGAGATGAGCTAAGTACCTACCCATTGCTTAGGCCTATAATTCTAATTACTTGGGAAGGTGAATTGTGAGGATTGTGGCTCAAAGCCAGTCTGGACCTCTAGGAGCAAGTTGTAGGACAGCTGTCCTTGAGAAGGACGGAGGCCTTTGTGCCGTATGTTTGCTGGAATAAGGCACAGTAAAAGTTGGCCATCAAGAATGGATGCTATAAGTTAGTGTCTCCTCAGAAGCAATTTATAAGATGCAGTAGTCCTCTAGAAGGTCAGAGCACTTTGACTACTGTCCTAGTGGTTTCAGAAATGCCATGATAATGACCATGGCAAACTCAAGCCCATCTGGAGTCCTTAGCAACAGTCTTTGAGGCCTAAGAGCTAGAGTGTCAATGCTGGGAGGCTGTGATTGGTCCACTTTTTCTGTTACCTCACTGTTCCAGATTCTGATTGGTCCATTTCCTCCATGATGTCACTATGCCCAGTTGTGATTGTTCCATTGTGAGAGGTTATACAGGGTATATAGGAAGCCACTGTGTTCCAACTTATATCAGTTAACAGGGCTGGGTGCTCTTGCTTGGTGACCCACTGGACTGACTCAAAGGTAAATTGATGATTATTTTGGTCACAGGGATGGTTTGTCGTTTGGATTTTGGTATTTCTTTTTACTTTTTCTGGGTTTTCCATTATTTTATTTAGATAATTTCAGGCAGACTTACTAGCTGCCACCGTACCAGCTCCTTGAAGGAGATATCAAACAATACCAGATGAAAGAGCTCATTGACCATGGTACCTATGGACAAGTGCATCTGGCCAATCTGCACCTCACAGATATGGCGATGGCAGTACTGAGGTTTTGATTCAGAGGCTGGTGCTGGGCAAGCTAGTGTGCTACTCCTTGACCCTGGCCTCCAGTCCTTACTCTTCATTTTACTTTAGATGAGCTCTTACTGTATTATTTTGCTTGAGTTATCATCAGACTGTGATTGTAATGTATTTTCCTGCTGGAAAGCTGGCACCTACCATAGATGGTTCAACCTTTTTTGTCTTTTTATATTTTTTGTTAATATTTTTCTTATTGTTATAAAGATGGTGCACAGAGGGAGTACATTTATATGTCATTTTAACATTCAAAACTTTATTTAAAAGAGTGAGCATGCATAAAATCACTAAAATTTATCTCTAGAAAAAATGACGATCAGAATAAATGTTTTTGGAGGCTGGGTCAGTGGCATTTGGTGTTGTTCTCACTTCAGCTCTAGACAATGCTACATAGTTCCAAGACCGCATGGCCTTAAAAAAAAAAGGAAAAGTAAAAAATGATCCTTTAGGGCACAGCTGTGGAAGATTTGAAATACTCTAGTACATTTTATTGACCATTTGTACATTTCTGTGCTGATGGAAAGTGATATAGCATTATGGAAGAATTTGAAACCATAACATAGCTACCATAACATAGCATTACCACTTGACCCAGGAATTCCATTGCTCATTGCATACCCAAAATAACTGAAAACAAAAGCTAGTAGTTTATATGCCAATTATAACATCAACAATGTTCACTATAGTCAAGAGTTGGAAACACCTGGAGTGTTTATCAGATGAATAGGTTTATGAAATGTGAGGTATGCATAAATAGATTATGACTTATCCACAAAAAGGCTTCAATTAATATATGCCTGTCACAGATGGACACAAAAAATAATCTACTATTTATTTGAAATATATTGACTAAACCATTTCATAAGAGAAAATGGAAGATTAAAAATTTCTGGGGCAAGTCATTGGGGTGATCATTGTTCAATGATTGTGTGGATTCCATCAGCATCAAAAAGAAAGTTCACAAATAGAAATCATTGTTACAAATCAGTGCGGATATAATTAATGTCACTGAATTTTATACCTTCATAGCAAACATGAGGCCCTGCGTTCAACCCCCAGCACATCCAAATAAAAGCTAAATCTTCATCTGTTACCTATCTAATGTGGTAGGTGCTGTTCTACTGATTTGACTGTATTCCTCAAAGGAACTCTGGTATTTATTCATGCTTTTACACATAATCCATTATTTGAATATTGACATTAAGTTTTAAAGGAAACCTTTAGTAAAATGAGGGCAGTGCCTACAGTTCTAACTCAAGACACTAAAGTAGGAAGATCCCTAGGGATACTGTCAAGGCTGTATAGAGAGGTCATGTCTAAATCCCCATGCTAGCTGCTGAAACTGGAGGGATAATTGTAAGCAATTACAAGTGAGATATAAGTGAGAGTTAAGTTTCTGATCACATTAGATTTTAGTCACATCATCTTGGATTTAATATTTACATGAAATTTTAAAAATTTCCTTTTCCCCTTACTCTCAGTATGTCATATTGAAACTTTGTACTATGTTCTTGTTTTCTACATTTAAAAAGAAACATAGTTTTCCTTTGTATCATATTAAACATGACTTTTTTCTGTATTACAATTAAATTATATATTTTTGAAAGTTTTTATGTTTCTTTTTCTGCATGTGGGAACTGGCCACTGTCTCAACTACTCAGTTGAGACAGAGCTGCTCAGTTCTTCCAATTGAGCCATAGCTCAACTTCCAGCTTCTTTCTTTTTGAAGTCTCATGAAAAGCCCAGCACAACTAAGGAGGCTGAAATCTGAGGATTTTTGTTTGAAGTCAGTCTGAGCAGCAGAGTCCGAGATTCTTATTTCCAATTAATCACCAAAATTTGGAGGTTGTAGAACTCTAGCCTTGAGTGAAACAGGGCTAGTTCAAGCTCTTGTACTGGTAATTACACACACAAGTCTCATGGACTTTCTTGCTTGGACTGGCTTTGACTGCAGCCCTTAGAATTCAGCCTGCTGGGTAGCTATTATTTACGGACATGAGAAAACAGCCTGTGACTTATTTTAATATTTTTAATCAGCTCTTTCTTGTCTTCAACTTCAATGCTTTTTTATTTTGCTCAGTAGACCTGATCTCTGGGCCATATTGCTGTTTCTTAGCTATTTTTTTGATGGGTAGGAGTGAACTCTGGGCCTGGGTGCTGTCTTTGTGCTTTTCAGATTAAGGCGAATGGCCACAGTGCCACTTCAGGTTTTCTGGTGGTTAATTGGACATAAGAGTCTCATGAACTTTCCTGCCCATGCTGGCTTTGAACCATGATCTTCATATCTCAGCCTCCTGAGTAGCTAGGATTGCAGGCAATAGCCACCAGCGCCCTTTGGTTTCCTAGCTTTTTTGACTCAAGTAAGTTTTACAACTTCAACCACAGCACCATTTCTAGCGTTTGCCTGGCTTATTAGACTTAAGATTCTAATGTAGGGGCTGGGAAGGTGGCTCAGTGATAGAGTGCTTGCCTTGCATGCCTGAGGCCCTGGGTTCGATTCCTCAGCACCACATAAGCAAAAAGAAAAAAGCCGGAAGTGGTGCTGTGGCTCAAGTGATAGAGCGCTAGCCTTGAGCTGAAGAGCTGAGGGGCAGTGCCCAGGCCCAGATTTCAGGCCCCACGACTGGACCAAAAAAAAAAACAAAAAGATTAAAAAGATTCTACTGTACTTTTCTGGGTAGTCTGGCTTCCAACCATGATCCTCAGATTTCAGCTTTCTGAGGTGCTCCAATTATACACATGAACCACAAACCCATTGCTCATTTAAAAACATTAATATGTTCCTTTTCCACGTTTTCTTTTTAAAATTTTCCTTGTTTCTTATGTTTGCATATGTGCAATTCCTGGGGCTACAAATCAGGGCCTGGTTACAATGCCAGAGCTTTTTCTTCAAGACTAGTGGCTTACTACATGAGCTAAAGTATACCTTGTGGCTATAATTATTTTGTCCTGGTGTTTGAATGAAGGCCCTGGGTGCTATCCTAGAAAGTGATTGCCAAGTTTGCCACTTGAGTCACAGCTCAACTCCAGGATTTATTTTTTGGTAATTCTTGGTAGTTAATAGGACTTAACTGTTTTATGCAAAGCCCAGCATGAATCAGTTGGCTGAAATCTGAGGATCATGGTTCAAAGCCAACCAGGGTAGGAAAGCTGATGAGGTTTTTAGGTCCAATTAATCACTGAAAACCTGGGAGTGGAGGAATTTTATCCTTAAACAAAACAGCACAACTTTAAGCCACAGGATGGCACATTGATGCCTCATGGACTTCCTTGTATGGGTTAGCTTTGAACCAGGGTCCTCAGATTTCAGCCTCTCTTCATCCGCTCTGCGTTGTAAATTTTATTGGTCTTGTGGCTTGACCTCTGACTCTTGGGATTAAATTTTAGCTTTTATACTCAAGGCTGGTGCTTTACCACCTCAGCCACGGTTCAAGGCTTTGTGGTGTGTAGCTGGAGATGAGTCTCAAGCATGTTCCTGCCCAGGCTGCCTTGACACTGCAATTCTCAGATGTCAGCCTCTTGTGTAGTAAGGATTGAACACGTGACCAGCAACATTTGGGTCATTTTTAAAACTTTAATATAAGCTTGCTTAAACCTTTTCTTATTTCTTACCTTTTGCTTGTCCTGGGAGTAGAAACTGAAGCTCAGATGCTGTCTCAGGGCATACATGGGACTAACCATAAAATGTGTCTTTTAGGGGGAGGTTAATTGAAGAGAAGAGAATCATGTAGAGCTAGACCAGATTCAGGAGGCTGAAAATTGAGGTAAGTCCATGATATTCTTTTCTCCAATTAACAACTAAAAAACTGACAGTAGAAGATCATTGATCAAAACTGCAAATTCAAGCACCAGGAGTGGCGCGCGCGCACACACACACACACACACACACACAGAATTCTTATGAACTTGTATACTTGTGCTAAGCTTTAAACAGTATCCTTAAATTTCTGCCTGAGTACCTAGAATTACAGATGTGAGCCACCAATTATTGGCTCATTGAAACCTCTGTTATTGGCTCTTTCTTCTCTTCTTCTACCCTGATTTCCACTTATCTCATTCCTTTTGGTCCTGGTCTCGAACTCATGCAAGGCCTGGCCTGATTCAGGAGGCTGAAATCTGGCCATCATGGTTTGAAAGTGGCCTGAGCAGAAATGTCCACGAAACTCTTATCTTCAGTCAACAAAAACCTATCCCCAGTGTGGCCACCACACACAAAACAGTCTCCTGGAATTTCTTGATTAGGTTTTCCTTTACACTGGATCACATAATTTAGCCTCCTGCATTTCTAGAGTTACAGACATGAGACAATAGTCCTAGGTTCTCTACTTCCAACCATTTAGTTTTCTTATTGTGATCCTGAGGCTGGATCTCAAAAACAGGGCACTGTTTCACAGGTTTTTCACTCAAGGATGGTGCTTTCCAACTACAGCCACATCTTAATTTCTGACCTTTTTTGCTAGTTAGTTGGAGACTTATGCACTTCCCTGCCCAGGCTGGCTATGAAAAACAACCTTCAGATTTTAGCTTGTGAGTCAATAGGATTACACATATTGACCAAAAACTCATGCATGGCTCATTTTGAAACTTTAATTGGACTTTCTCACACCTTTTTTTTAAAATTCTTTTTTATAGTCTTCGGATTTGAACTCAGGGCTTCGGCACTGTCCCTGTTACAAGTAAAGGTGAGAACTCTACTACTTCAGCCACAGTGCCACTTCCAGCCTTTCGTATTTATGAGGTACTGAGGAATTCAAACATGCTAGGAAAGCACTCTATCACTAAGCCACATTCCTAGCCATTCTTACGCCTTTTAATTTTTATTTTTATTTCCATTTGTATGCTGGTCCTGGGTCTACAAATTAACGCAGGTATTCACGGAGGATTTAATTCAAGACTAGCACACTAAGACATGAGCCACAGTACAACGTGTGGTTATTTTTTGTTTTGTTTTAAGTAGCTACTTAGAGTTGAGTCCATGAATTCTCCTACCTGAGCTGGCTTTCAACTATGATCCTCAGATTTGAGCCTCCTGAGTAGCTATCACAGCTGTGTGCCACCATTGCTTGGCTCATTTTAAACTCTGAAATTGGCTTTCTTCTCCAACCCTTCTCTACATTTATTTATTTTATTCTTTGTGTGTGTGTTGGTACTGAGCTTAATATCAAGGTCTGGATGCTGTCCCAGAAATTATTTTCTTATTTCTGCCATTGGAGATACAGCTCAATCACCAGGTTTTATTTTTCTTCTTTTTGGTGGTTAATTGGAGATAAGAGTCTCATGTAAAGTGTAGCAAGACTCAGGAGGCTGAAATCAGAGGATTGCAGATTGAAGCCACCCTGGGCAGGAAAGTCCATGAGACACTTTTCACCAACTAACTACCAAGAAACTGGGAGTGGTAGAACTCCTACAAAAATTCAAGCCCTATGTTGGCACACACACAGAAAAAAAGTTCGGTGGACTTTCCTGTTTGGTCTAGTCTTTAAATGGTATCTTCAGACTTCAGCCTCCTGAATAGCTAAAAATATAAGAATGAACCACCAGCCCCAGACTTATTTTTAAATCTCAAATAGTCATTTCTTCTCTTCTTTCAGCTTTCTTTTTGGTCGACTTTGAGCTGAATTATGAACGTGTTTCCCAGGTTTTTCACTAAATTTCAGTACTTTACAACTACTATCACACCTTCATTTACAGTGTTTTCTGGGTAGTCGGAGATAATTTCAATAACTTTCCTGCCCAGGCTGGCTTTGAGTTGTGATTCTCATACTCCAACTACGTGAGTTGCTAGGAATACATAAATAAACCAAAAATGCCTAGTGCTATTTGAAACAATAACTTTCTCTTTCTCCATCTTTTACCATTTGTACTCCTTTTTTATTTCTTTTTGCAAGTGTCTGTGTTGGGGTCTCAGCACCAGGGCCTGTGTGCTGTCCCAGAGCTTTCTGTTTAAGACTAGTACTTTACCACATGTGCCAAAGCACAGCTAGTGGAATATTTTAGTGACAAATGAGACAGGAGTCTCATGGATTCTCCTACTTGGGCTGGCCTTCAACCATGATCCTCAGATTTCATCCCCTTGAGTAGCCGATAGCACATCTGTGAGCTACCAATGCTTGATTTATTTAAACCTCTGTCATTGTCTCTTCCTTCTGTACGTCTAACCTCCTTTTCTTTAATTCTTCTGTGATTTCCTGGGGTTTGAAGTCAGGGCTTTCTTGCTATCCCAGAAGGTGATTGCCCAGTTCTGCCACATGAGCCACAACTCAATTCCCAGGTTTTCTTTTCTGTTTGATCATTATTTGGAGATGAGTCTGAGGCAAAACATAGCATGAATCAAGCCAGCCTGGGCAGGAAAATCCATGAAACTAAGACCTCCATTTAACCACTAAAAAGCTGGGAGTGGTAGAGCTCTATTCTTGAACAAACCAGCACAAGTTCAAAGATGGCACACACAAGGTTCAGGATGGCATGCAGATGCAAACACGCACAAACAGAAAGTCAAATTGATTTTCTTGCTTGTGTTAGCTTTGAATTGTAGTACTAAGATTTCAGTCTCTTTTCTTACACTCTCCTTTGTATTGATTGTTTTTTCACTCCTGTAATTTTTTTTAATTGTGAAAATACTGTACAGAGGGGTTACAATTACATGAGCAAGATAATGAGGACATTTCTTATCAAGCATTGTAGCCTCCTCTTTTGTTGCCCCTTCCCATCCCATCCTCCCGTCATCCCCCACCCAACCCTCCTAGCCCCATCCACCAAAGTTGTAAAGTTCGTTTTCCACATAACGATTTGTATGTCTCATTGTTGCTATGGGTCCACCTCTATCCCTATTTAAACGATATGTTTTTTCCTTACACATCCACAAATTATAAGAACATCAAATACAGCGAAAGCAGGGGTTATACCGTGGGGGAGGGACATACAGAGCAACAAAGAGATAATCTTATAAATGTGTTAGTAACAATCGCATGAAAGAAAAAAAACATTTGAATACATGTCTTAGGGTTCATTTCTCTAACATCAACTTATCTGACCATTTCTGCTTGACTCAGACATATACTAGCTATTGCAAATAAGTGAAACCATGGGACCTATGTTTCTTTGGACCTGACTTACTTCACTTAATATAATTTTCTAACAAATGGGGCAATGTCATTCTTTCTGGTGGAGGCATAGAATTCCATTGTGTATATATACCACATTTCATAGATATATTCATCTACTGAGGGGCATCTGGGTTGGAAAGATCAACATCGAGAAAATGGCAATACTTCCCAAGGCTATCTACAAATTTAATGCGATACCTATCAATATTCCAACCTCATTTTTCAAGGACATAGAAGAGACAACCCAAAAATTCATATGGAACAATAAAAGACCACGAATAACAAAAAACGATCTTCAACAGAAAGAACACTGCTGGAGGAATATCAATACCAAATTTCAAACTCTAATACAAAGCCATAGTAATCAAAACAGCTTGGTACTGGCACAAGAACAGACCTCAGGACCAATGGAATAAAATTGAAAACCCAGAAATGAACCTACAGACCTATAGCCATCTATTCTTCGATAAGGGAGCTAAAAAAAAAATAGAATGGAAGAAAGACAGCCTCTTCAGTAAATGGTGCTGGCAAAATTGTTTAACTACTTGTAGAAAACTAAAGCTAGATCCTTATTTATCACCCTGCACCAGAATCAACTCCAAATGGATCAAAGACCTCGGAGTCAAAGCAGACACTCTGAAAACTTTACAAGATGGAATAGGATAAACCATAGGTCTCAGACCGAATTTTTCTTAATTGATTGTTTTTATTTGCAATTTTTAGTGGTCCTGCAGCTTGAACTCTTGCTCTGGGGACTGTTTCCTGGTTTTTTCACTAAAGGCTGATGCATTTCCACTCCAGCCACAGCTCAAGGCTTTGTTCTAGGTAGCTGAAATAAGAGTCTCAAGCATGTTCCTGCCCAGGCTGATTTGATACCACAAACCTCAGATGTCAGTCTCTTGTGTAGTGAAGAATTTACACAGGACAACAACCCTTGTGTCATTTTAAAACTACCTTCTTTTGTTTACTTTTTATTTTTTGCATGTGTGTGCTATTCCTGGGTCTACTCATTTTGACTCATATTCTACCCCAGGAGTTTTTATTCAAGACTATCCTCTATTACATGACACACACCATAACATTTTGGCGTTTTTTGGGGGGGATTGATTAATTACAGACAAGATTTTCATGGGCTCTTCTGCCTGGGCTGGCCATGAACCATCATCCTCAGATTTCAGCCTCTTGAAAAGCTAGTATGTATGAGCCACCAATGCTTGATTAATTTAATGCTCTGTCACTTGCTTTTCCTTGGTTAAATCTATTCTTCTTTACTTTATTTCTTCTGTGTGTTTTCTGGAGCTTGAACTCAGGATTTGGGGACAGTCCTAGAAAATATTTCCCCAGTTCTGCCACTTAAGCCATAGCTCAACACCCAGTTGAGTCAGGTGGCTGAAAACAGAGGACCAGGTTCCAAAGCTAGCCTGGGAAGGAAAGTCCATGACATTCTTATCTCCATTTCACTACCCAAAAGCTGGGAATGTGAGGGCACTAGGAAAAGGATGGTACACAAACACATACATCAAACATACAAACACACACACATCCATGCACCCATATACACACATACACACAAAGTGTCCTGGACTTTGCTTCTTGGTCTGGCCTTGAAACTTGATCCTCAGGTTTCTGTCTCCTGAGTAGGACTACAGCCATGATCAACAACACCAGGCTTATGTTTAAATTTACAATTGGCCTTTCTTCTCTCCTCCTACACTTTTTTAGCACTAGGAATTGACCTCTGGGTCAACCTTTTGTTTTTTAGCTTTTGCACCAAATACAGTGCTTTACAACTACAATCATATCTACACTTGGTAGTTGGGGTAAGAGTTTCATGTACTTTTCTGACCAATCTAGGTGTAAACCTTGAATAACTAGGAATACACATATGAACCAAAACCCATGCTCATTTTGAAACTTTAGTTTTCTCTTTTCCCATTTTTTTAGTTTGTGCTTTTTTGTTTTTTTGAAACATGTGTCTAGGAATTCAACTTAGGGCTTAGGTGATGTTCTAAGCTTTCTGGTTAAGATTAACACTCAACTACATGAGCCAAAGTACAGCTTGTAGCTTATTTTTGGTGGAAATTTGAAATATGAGTCTCATGGTCTCTAATGCCTGAGCTGGCCATGAACCAAGATCCTTAGATTTCAACTTGATGAGTACCTTGTATGTGTGAGCAACCAATGTTTGATTCATTTCAACTGCTCTCACTGACTCCTTTTGTACTTCTATCCTCCTTTTATTTCTTTCTTTGTCCTGGGGCTTGAACTCAGGGCCTCAGTGTGGTCCCAGAAATGTTTTCCCAGTTCTGCCAGTTGAACCACAGCTCAACTCTAGGTTTATTTCACCCCTGTTTTCGTGGTTAATTAGAAATGAATATCATGCAGAGCCAGACCAAACTGATGAGGCTGAAATCTGAGGATCAAAGTTTGTACCAGTCTGGGCAGGAAAGTCCATGATATCTTCCAACTATAACCACTAAAAGTTGAGATTAATAGAGCCTTGACCAAATCAGTACAAGTTCAAGCAACAGGACTCACACACAACATACATACATACATACATATAGACACAAACAAACACACACACACAGACACATACACACACACAAATTTTATAGACTTTTCTACTTGGCCTGGCCTTTAAACAGCAACCTCAGATATTAGCCTCCTTGTAACTAGAATTACAATTTTGAGACACCAATGATTATCTGATTGGCTCACTGAAGCTTCAGTTATTGGTTGTTTCTTCTCTTCTACCCTTCTTTACATTTATTTGATTCTTTTTGTGTGTGCTGGTCCTGTAGCTAGAACTCATATAAGGGCTGTCTGATTCAGGAAGCTGAAATCTGACCATCATGGTTCAAAGCCAGCCTGAGCAAGAAAGTCTAAGATCCTTACCAACAGTTAACTGCCCAAAATCTGGGAGTAGTACAGTTCTAGACCCAGGATGGTCACAACCAACTGTCTTCTGGACATTCCTGCTAGGGTTGGTTTTTACACTAGATCCCCATATTTCTGCCTCCTGAGATTCTAGAATTATAGTCATGAGTCACCAGCCCCAGGTTCTCTTCTTACAACCATTGTTTGTGATCCTTAGGCTGGATCTCTGATCCAGGACACAGCTTTCTCACTCGAAGCATGTGCTTTACAACTCCTATAACAGCTTCACTTCTGTTTTCTTGTTTGTTTTGCTGGTGATTTGATGATAAGAGACCATAGCTTTCAGATTCCATCTATCTTAGTATTTAGGATTACACACAAAACCAAAAAACTTATGACTCATTTTCAATATTTAATTGGATTTTCTTACAATTTTTTTATTTCTATTTTTAATTTCCATATATATGCTGGCCTTGGGGCTATAAATAAGAGCCTAGGTATTGTCCCAGAATATATATATATATATTGTTTTTTTTGGGTCCGGTCGTGGGGCCTGAACTCTGGGCGTTGGCACTGTCCCTCAGCTCTTCAGCTCAGGGCTAGTGCTCTACCACTTGAGCCACAGCGCCATTTCCGGCTTTTTTTTCTTTTTGCTTATCCGGTGCTGAGGAATGGAACCCAGAGCCTTATGCATGCAAGGCAAGTGCTCTACCACTGAGCCACCTTCCCAGTCCCAGTCCCAGTACATTTTTAAGACTAGCACTCTAATATGTGAGCCATAGCACAATTTGTGGCTTTTATTTTAACTCTAGTTGGCTAATTAGAGATGACTTCATAGACTCTCATGCCTGGGATGGCTTTAAACTCTGACCCTCAGATATGAGACTCCTGAGTAACTAAAATAACAGGTGTGAGCTACCTAGGTTTTGTTCATTTTAACCTCTGAAATTGGCTTTCCCTTTTCTTCTTCCACCTTTCTTTTCATTTATTTATTTTATTGTTGTTCTGTGTGCTGGTCCTGGAGCTTGATCTAAATATGTGGGTGCTGTCCCAGAAATGATTGTTTCATTTCTGCCATTGGAGCCACAGCTCAACCTCCAGCTGTTTTTTTTCCTTCTTCTTTTTGGTGCTTCATTGGAGATTAGAGTCTCGTGCAAAGCACAGAATAACTCAGGAAGTTGAAATCTGAGGATCACAGTGTGAAGCCAGCCTGCACAGGAAATTACATGAGACTTTTTATCTCTGATTTGCTGGTAAGGATCCCACCTATAAGCTGAGGGTGATAGAACTCCAGCCTTAAATAAAGTAGAACAAATTCAACCCCCATGACTGGCACATGCAGGAAAAATCCCCCATGGACTTTCTTGCTTGGGCTTGCCTTAAAATGGTATATTTTTTCTTTAGCCTCCTACGTAGCTAATACAACAGTGCGTGATTAAGTTAACACTCTGTCACTGGTTATTCCTTCTCATCTTTCACAATCCTTTATTTCTGTTTTGCTGGACCTGAGGGTTCAACTTGGGGCTTCAGTGCTGTTTGTCTTTTTATGTCTTCCATATAAATGTTTTCAGGTTTGTTGTTGTAAAGTTTCATTTGTTTATGCTGCTTTTTCTATCCTACATAAGTAAATTTTTATATCTTAAAAAGTAACTTTTACCTGACTACTGGTGGCTCATGCCTATAATAGTACTCAGGAGGCTGAAATCAAGGATCACAGATTGCTGACATCATAGGTAGAAAACTCTGTGAAATACTTTTTTTAATTTTTTTATTGTGAAAATACTGTACAGAGGGGTTACAATTAGATGGACAAGATAATGAGTACATTTCTTATCAAGCATTGTAGCCTCCTCCTTTGTTTCCCCTTCCCATCACTTCCCAGCCTCCCTCTGTCCCCCCACCGAATCCTCCCCCCCCCAAACTTGTCAAGTTCATTTTCGACATGACAACTTGTACTTCTCATTGTTTCCACGGGTCCACCTGTATCCTTATTTAAACGACTTGTTTTTCCCCTTCCCCTCCACAAATTATACCGACTTCAAATACAGTGAAAGCAGGGGTTATACTGTAGGGGAGACACATACAAAGCAACAAAGAAATAACCTTATAAATGCGTTAGAAACAAATGCATGAAAGAAAAAAAAAACATTTGGATACATATCTTAGGGTTCATTTTCTTAACATCACCTTCTCTGAACTTTTCTGCTTGACTCATACATATACTAGATATTGCAAATAATGGAAACCATGAGACATATGTTTCTTTGGGCTTGGCTTACTTCACTTAATATAATTTTTTCCAAGTCTTTCCATTTGTAATAAATGGGGCAATGTCATTCTTTCTGATGGAGGCATAGAATCTCCTCCAACTCTTCAATGAAATTGAAAGTTCACTATCGAACACATTCTATGAAGCCATCATAACCCTCATCCCAAAACCAGCCAGGGACTCATCAAACAAAGAGAACTATAGACCCATTTCTTTGATGAACATTGATGAAAAATTTCTCAACAAAATTTTGTCCAATCGACATCAACAATTCATCCAAAAAATCATGCACCAAGATGAAACAGTATTCATTTCAGGGATGCAAAGCTGGTTCAATATACGCAAATCAATTAATATTATTCATCACATCAACAGGAGCAAGGATAAGAACCACATGGTTATCTCAGATGCAGAAACAGCATTCAACAAGATCCAACACCCCTTTATGATGAAGGTTTTGGGAAAATTAGGAATACATGGAACATTCCTCAATACAATAAAGGCTGTATATGACAAACCTACAGCCAGCATTATACTTAATGGTGAAAAGCTAAAGTCATTTCCTGTTAACTCAGGAACAAGACAAGACTATCCACTCTCTCCACTTGTCTTCAGTCTAGTATTAGAATGCCTAGCTACAGCAATAAGACAAGATGCAGACATAAAAGGGATCCAAATAGGGAAAGAAGAAATAAAACTCTCCCTCTTTGCAGATGACATGATCTTGTATTTAAAGAATCCCATAGACTCCACTCCCAAATTACTCAAGCTGATTCAAAACTTGGCAGAGTAGCAGAGTATAAAATTAACCCCCCAAAATCAACGGCTTTTCTGTATGCCAACAATGAGAAAATTTGGCTAAAATTAGGAAAGCAAATACATTTGTAATAGCCCCACACAAAAAAAATACCTCGGAATTAACTTAACTAAAGAAATGAAGGACCTCTATGATGAAAACTTCAAAAACTTGAAAAAGGAAATCAAAACAGAACTTAGAAAATGGCAAAAACTCCCATGCTCCTGGATTGGGAAGATTAATATCATGAAAACGGCAATACTTCCCAAGGCAATCAAAAATTCAATGCAATACCTATCAAAATTCCAACCTCCTTCTTCAAGGAAATAGAAGAGACAACCCAAAAATTCATATGGAATAATGAAAGACCCCAAATAGCAAAAACGCTCATCAACAGAAAGAACAATGGTGGAGGAATAACAATACCAAAATTCAAACTCTACTATAAAGCCATAGGAATCAAAACAGCTTGGTACTGGCACAAGAACAGACCTCAGGACCAATGGAATACAATTAAAAACCCAGAAATGAACCTACAGACCTATAGTCATCTATTCTTCGATAAGGGAGCTAAAAAAATTGAATGGAAGAAAGACAGCCTCTTCACTAAGTGGTGCTGGCAAAATTGGTAATTGTAGAAAACTAAAGCTAGATCCTTATATATCACCCTGCATCAGAATCAACTCCAAATGGATCAAAGACCTCGGAGTCAAAGCAGACACTCTGAAAACTTTACAAGATGGAATAGGAGAAACACTAGGTCTCCTTGGCACAGGTCGAAATTTTCTTAATAGAGACCCGGAAACACAACAAATCAAAGAATAGTTGGACAAATGGGATTGCATGAAGTTGCAGAGCTTCTGCATGGCAAAGGACATAGTTAGCAAGATCAATAGAAAGCCCACAGATTGGGAGAAATCTTCACTAGCCATACAATGGACAAGGGTCTCATATCTAAAATATACTTGGAACTCAAAAAATTACACTCCCCAACAAGAAATCCTCAAAGAAGCAACTGCCCAATAATTAAGTGGGCTAAAGACTTAAAGAGAAACTTCTCTGAAGAAGAAAGAAGGGTGGGCAATAGACACATGAAGAAATGCTCAACCTCCCTAGCCATAAAAGAAATGCAAATCCAAACAACATTGAGATAACACCACACCCCCGTTAGAATGGCAAAAATCAAGAACTCTAGCAACAACCGATGCTGGAGGAGATGTGGACAGAAGGGAACCTTACTTCATTGTTGGTGGGAGTGTAAACTTGTTCAACCACTTTGGAAAGTAGTATGGAGGTTCCTCAAAAGACTCTACATAGAGCTCCCCTATGACGCAGCAATCCCACATTTGGGCATTTACCCAAATGTTTACAAACAAGACCACACTAAAGCTACCATCACAACTATGTTTATTGCAGCATTATTTACTATAGCTAAGATATGGAACCAACCCAGATGCCCCTCAGTAGATGAATGGATCACGAAAATGTGGTATATATACACAATGGAATTCTATGCCTCCATCAGAAAGTCTGTGAAATTCTTATCTCTACTACACTATCAAATATACTAGAAGTGTTCTATGAATCAAGTAGTAAAGTGCTAGCCTTGAGCAAAAGAACTCAAAGCCCAGGCTGTTGGCTCAACCACCTGACTGGCACAAAACCAAATGTTTCATTAGCTTATATTATACTAGGATTTCTGGTGTGAGACACCAGTCCTGGTTTTCCGAACCAACTTTCATAGCAGCTGCCACTTTTGATCTTTTCCCTAGTAGCTTTTATAATTGTTTTTTCCCATGCCTTATATTTACATTCCACTAATGGCATTATTTTGTTGGTTGGAGGGACATTTCAAGAATTCAATGACATAACAAAAAGGCATGTCTTGAATTTATTTTATTTTAAATAGGAAAAGGAAAAAATATGCTGAGTCTGAGCCCAGAAGAGAGTGAATGATGGTTTGATTGCAGAGCTGTTAAATGTATTCCAGGACGTGGGAGCCTACCAATTTAGGTGCTTAAGTTTTCAGGTCTTCCTGTAGCTTCACAATAAATATCTATGTTGTCACAGCCACCCTTGTCATCACAACCGATAAGTGTCAAGCCTTGATCTCACCCTTAGGTCGACGTAGATAAACAGGGAGGAATAAATGTAAGAAGAAATGGCGATTGACCCCAAGACATCAGCTTGATGAGCTTTCCTCATGTAACTCTGAGATTTCATGAGCCTAGCAGGCTTATCTCCACACAAGGCTTCTAAGCACTAAGGACCAGGCACTGTTGTAGATAATTGGAGAAATAGATGTGAACACAGCTGCAAATCGCCTGTTCCATGCACATACCATGCTGAAAGAGAAAAACAGAAATAACAATGATATTGTTAATAAATCTAAGGTGATGATGTGGGGAGACAGCTTCACATTGGAGGAGCAGAGGAAAAGACATATGATCTAATAGCAGAGGGCATTATCCCTGAAGTTATTGCTTTTCCAGGCTGGCTCCAATCTCAATCCCAGATCTCATCTTCCTGAGTGGCAAATTATAGGTGTGAGGCACCTTCAGTGGGATCTTTGATATAAATTTCTATAACCATTGTGTGTTAAGTTCCTTGGAAGTTTCTTGTGAGGAAGCTTCAAAATTAAACATATTATGCATCCTAAACTTTCTTTTCATTATCTTCTAATTATTTGAATATTAGCTGTCTTCCTCAGTTTTTGGAAAAAATCAAGACAATTTATTTTCATTGTTCAAAACCTGGGGAGGGATGGAAAATCACAGGTTCTTTGCTAAAGTACTATAATGTAATAGTCATTTTGACTTGCAGTTTTACCAAATAATATGTCTTGCACTTGATGGATTTTTCATCTTCAACAATGTTAGATAAATAAAACTATAAATTGGAGAAAAGCAACCACATAGTTGCAAGTTTATCACAATGACAGATATAAGCTGTCTACTTTCTATGCAATGAAAACAGTTGCCACAAGGATTAAAACCTTGAATAAAAACTTGGACATTCTTCCTCTTTGTACAAAGTAATTTTCTTTCTTTTCTTTTCCTTTTTGTTTGTTGGTCATTGGCCTTGAACTTTTGTCCTGTGGGCAGTCCATCAGCTATCCAGCTTAAGGAGAACACTCTACCACTTGAGCCACAGCACCACTTCTGGTTTTCTGGTGGTCATTTGTAGGTAAGTCTCACAGCGTTTCCTGCCCAGTATGGCTTTGAACTGAAATCCTCAGATCTCAGTCTCCTGAGTAGATCAGAATACAGACGTGAGCCACCAACACCTGGCCAAAATAGTATTTTTTTCAATTTGGCTAGCCTGAATGATTAACAAGGAAAAAATAAGACCTAAAATTGTTAATTTGTGCTAAAATTTGCAATAGTTTTACCAGGAAGAATAGTGAAAGTCTGAGTTCAGAACTTGTACTTGTTGGCATGCACTCTACTATACTCTCCTTCAGCTTATTTTTTAATCAATCATCGATTAAATAATTTGAAGCTTACAAGGCATCTTTTGGTAAGAATAAGTAAAATGAGCCTAAACTCCTGCCTTTTGAGTAGCAGAAGAAATCCTAGTATCTAGAATATATATACAAAAAATGAAACACTCAAAGAACAAATAATCTTATTAATAAATAAGTGAATTGACTAGATAGGTCCTAAAACAGATATAGGTGTCTAAGGAATACATGAAAAATATTCATCTTTAGTAATCAAGGAAATGCAAATCAAATCTATGTTGAAGTTCCATCTCTGCCTAATAAGAATGGCTCTTATCAAAGAAAACAAAAATTCTGGCAAGGAGGTGGGGAAAGAAAGCCTGCACAATGTTGGCGATTAAGTGAATCAGTGTAGCCACCACAGAACTCATTGTGGAAGTTCCACACAAGAAATCCTATATATATATCTGAAGAAATGTAAGTCAGCCTTATAGTAGAGCAATCTTCACACACTATTTTTTACAGCAGTATTCAAAATAGTCACGTTGTAGACTATGCCACCAAAGGCAGAAAAGTATGTAAAACTGTTATCTCCAATTAACAATAAAAACAAATCTAGGAGTATTGCTATAGATCAAGTGGCAGAGTACCAGCCTTGATGGAAAAAAAGCCAGGAAGAGATGAAGGTCCTAGCTTCAAGCCTCAGGACTGCCAAACACACACACACACAAACACACACACACACACACACACACACACACACACACACACACACACACACACAACCAATGCTACCTATATTTTGCCAAGCTTCTTACTCCCCTAAGATTTATGCACCTATGACAGAGCTAAATATTATGGGGAATTGATATTTATAATGGTAAACTTCTACTGAAGAACCCAGGTATATTTCTTGTTTTGTTTGTTTTTGTGGTCACTGGGCTTGATCTCACAGCTTGATTAATGGCCCTGAGCCTTTTCTCTCAAGGATGGTGCTCTACAACTTGGAGCTACAGTTCCACTTCTGGTTTTGTGTTAGTTCATTGGAGATAATCTTAACGACTCAGTCCTCCACATGCTGATTTGTAACTGCAATTCTCAAATTTCAGCTTCCTGAATTGGTAGAATTATTGGCCTGATCCACCAACGCCAGGCTGGAACCTAAGTATTTTCACCACTGCTCACTGGAAGACTAAAATTCTTTTTCCTCCAGAATGCTTTCCACGCACATTTCTTTGTGTACGACAATCGAACAAATAGAGAGGTTCCACTAGTTCACACCTACACATCCTATCTACTGAAAATCTGAGATCTGAGGATAGTGGTTCAAACCCAGCCCAGATAGCAAAATCTGGGAGACTTTTAGTCCCAATTAACCACAAAAAACTCTATGTTGTCCTGTGGCTCAAGCAATAGAGCTCTACCTTGAACAAATACCTCAGGGATAGACCTCAGGCTGTAAGTTCAAACCCCAAGACCAGTGCACATGAGTACGCGTGTGCATGTTCACACACACACACACACACACACACATTTATAACACAGTTCTCAAACCTAGGTGCCATCATAATCCCTTAATGTCATACTTTGCTATGAGAATTAGAAAAGTCTAACCTCTGGCCTGGGCTACAATCCATGCTGATAAACTGCACCTGGAGCTATTAAGTAGCTCAGAGCTGAGCCTGACCCACCCAGACTGGAAGTGAGGTGGTGCAGGTGGGTGGCCCCTACTCACCCAGACCGGACAGGTAAGTGAGGTGACACAGGCACATGGCCCCCACTCACACAGACCAGAAGCAGGAGTTAGGTAACACAAAGATGATGCCTCCAATCATCAAACCGGAAGGAGGAGTGAGATGACACAAGCCTGTGGCCCCCACTCACCCAGAGGAGAAGCAGGAGTGAGGTGACACAGACATGTGGCCAGAAGCCAGACCAGAAGCAGGAGTGTGGTGGTGCAAGCACGACCCCCTACTTACCCAGACTGGAAGCAGGAGTGAGGTGATGCTGGCACATGGTCCTTATCCACCCAGACCGGAAGCAGGTGTGAGGTGACACAGTATGCGGCCATATTTATCCTGCCAGGAAGCAGAAGTGAGGTGACAGTAGCATGCCACACCAGAGGAGCCTCACTAGCCATGATGGCCCCCCGAGAAGGAAGGTGTGGGTCTGTGTCAATCCAGCCTTCTCTCCTGGCCTTTTGTTAAGGGCTGCTGGGTTCCATGGTGCACTTAGTAGGTCATAGGGCTCAAGCCATGGAGCCTGCTGTCCTCTCTCAACTGGTACTGCACCTGCTGCAGCTATGGTAGAAAAGTTAATAAGTTCTAATTCACAGAATGTTTACCATGAACCATTAGTGTCTTCAGGTAACATGTGACACTTGCTAGTCACTTAATATTACAGTTGCCAATGTCCTAAGTGCTCACTAATGTGTAAATATTCTGGGATGGAAATCTCCATATCAATGATTGTCTTAAAATTTCTAGGAATGATGATTTTGACATGCTCTTTTTGAAGAGAAGGGGAAGGGATAATAGCCCCAACTGTATAAAAATGCCTTTGGGTGACACTCTATTGACCCAAGACTGAGTTAACATATTTGGTATCCAGTTGTTTTGGTTAAGTCTTTTGGGTCATGTTTTCTGTTTGGCCTTGGAGAGTCTTAGGGTTCTCTTTGATGACACAGAAGATGGGGAAGTAATTGCCAAGGCTTTATAGTCAGGAGCCATTTCCTTTCTGCCCTTCTGAGATGGCATCTCTCTACATAAGCAAGATGGCCTTGAACTTACTGTGCTTTTGCTTCAGTCTCCCAAGTGATGTAATTACAGGCTTATCCTGCCATGCACAGATAACTGTCATGGGCCATTTGAAATAGAAAAATTATGACATGTGTTCTATATCTACTAACAGACTTGTGCAAATATCAAATAACTTACAGCCTGGTTGTTAAGAATATAGACGCAGAAGGGGTGGGGCCAAGATGGCCACGGGGCAGTAGGGAAATACAAGAGCTCTCCTCAACCAAAAAGAGAGTTCGACTTCCAACGCTTAATCTCCCCAACAGACCGACAACAACAAAAAGACGAATACTCAGAAAAACAGGAGGTGGAAAATAACAAAAAAGAAAGAGAGGAATAGAAGAATTTCAAAACAGAGAAGAGCAAAGACCCCTCCTCCGACCTTTACTGGCCATGCAGCAGCGCACCAAGCCATTGCCACCAGGACCAGTGGGGCTGCCGGAGCCCCAGAGACACAGGGGGCTGCCTGCAGATCACCTGCGCAGAAGCCGCCTGAGGTAACGGTGTCAGACATGCCGATTGCGATAAACGGAGAAAGCCCTGAGCCCGAAACTCGGCCCCACCACAGGAGCCCGAGAGCTACAAGGGACACCCACAGAACACCAAAGCAAAAGACCTACAAGGAACTGGTGCTGATCCGGAGAGTGCAAACCCCAGCCCTCAGAACCTATACGGAGGCCCAGCTCCCACCGTGGACACTGTGCACCTGACAGCTTCGACAGAGGCAGAGACAGAAGAGAATCACACAGAGCCACCACCACCCAGCCCAGCCTGTAACCACCCCAACTGAACTTGGATTGCAACAGCAACTGATGACCTACACCACACAGAAATAACTAGCTCCAGGGTGAGTACCCCACAGGGGACAGTGTATCCCTCAAGGGAGACCAGAGGTAGAAGGAATCCCCAGACCCTGATCCAGACTCCCTACCCCAACACCCGGACCACAGGACCCACTAAAACTGGGAACTGTTTGAGAGCTTCAACAGCCCATGGAGCACACTCCGCTGGCCAGGCTAGAGCAAGATGGCCCCTGGAAGGGAGCTTCAACGCCCAAGCCAGAAACAGCACCCCTGGGTCAAGACAACCAACAGTAGAAGAAATTTGAACTGTGTACCCCAGGCTGTATAATCTAGGTGATATACATAGCAGCACAGGTCCAACCAGTGTGCCCCAGGTGGGGGGCCGGAACAAGGCCTGGGGATCCAGTGCCTGAACAACACAACCAACTCCTCCCAACTGAAGTCAAAAGCTGAGCATAGGCCTCAGCAGAGTGGAGAAAAACAGGGAACTGCACCCCCTGGGAAGCACACCTGGGACAACAAAAGACCTGGAATCTCTGGACAAGAGAAGCCCACACCCCACCAAAACCCGACCCAAGTACTCTAGGCTGGGAATTGGGCAACACAGGCCGCCAGCACCTGATAGTAGGCAGAAGCTCAGGCTGGTAAGGTGGCTCAGCAGTAGCATGATCGTCTTGGGTGCATGAGTCCCTGGATGTGATTCCTCAGCATGACATAAGCAGAAAAGGTCGGAAGTGGTGCTATGGCTCAAATGGTAGGGTGCCAGCCTTGAGCTGAAGAGCTGAGGGACAGCAACCAAACCCAGAGTCAAGCCCACAACCGGCCAAAAAAAAACCCCCAAAACATCAGGAGCCCATAGCAGACTGCAGCATCTGGGAGAGTGCATCCATAGAATCTGATCTTGCCAAGAGCACCCATAGGAGCAAGCAGGAGAAGCCTAGGCTGCTCAACCCTTCCAAAGATGGGAATTGCCAGCGATCTACAGCAGAGAGCCGAGAATCCTATGTAGATCAGACCAGCAGCTGGAGGTAGGCCCCAACAGAATTCAGATCAGGCACAGACTTTCTCTACCAATACAGAATCAGCAACCAAGCAAAGACAGACACACCAAAACAAAATTGGAGATTAGTCTCCTGAACTCCCATGCGAAAATCACAGAGAAAAATTACAAGGTCTATCAACACCCAGGATAGCAAGCTATCCTCAATAGCCAGCAGCCACACAGGGGAGAGTTCCAGTGGGAGCAAAGGAGGAATGGAAGACAAAAGCTACATCCAAGGGATGCTGGAGGCAATGACTCAAGAAATAAAGAGAGAAATAGAAAAGAAATTGAAAGAGCACAAGAATGAACTATCAAAAGAGATACAGGATATCAAACAAGAGATGCATGCAAAACTAGAGGCAGCAGAAACCACAGTAAGAAATGAGATAAATGCCAAATTGGAGACAGTACATACCTCATTAAGAGGTGAGATCAGTACTTTGAGAACCAACATAGAATCCATAAAGGAGTCCATGTCCTCCATGCAAACCACAATAGAAGCCACGGTCAGCAGAGTGAGTGAAATGGATTGTAGTGTGTCAGATACAGAAGAGAGAATACACCAAGTGGACCAAAAAGTGACAGATATCGAAAAAATCACTCAAATTAAGCCAAAGGAAAATTCAAGAGCAAGCAGATAATGCTAAGAAATTTAACGTTTGTATAATTGGAGTGGACGAAGGTGAGGAATTTCAGAGCAAGGGAATGCAACACCTATTCGACAAGTTAATCGGTGAAAATTTTCCCCATCTCAAAAAAGAACATCTTACCTACATAACAGAAGCATATAGCACACCCAACAAGCAAAATCCCAGGAGAAACACTGATAGATCTGAATAATAATGAAACAATTTGCATACAGCAAAAACGAAGAAGGAGCTATACTACAATGGGAAACAAATTAGAATCACTGCAGATCTCTCCACACAAACACTGAATGCAAGAAAGGCCTGGGAAAGTACCATATGAGCCCTGAGAGCCAATAACTGCCAACCCAGACTGATATACCTGGCAAAGCTAGCATTCACATTCGATGGAGAACTGAAAATTTTTAATAGCAAAGAAAAACTAAATGAATACGTAAACATTAAGCCAGCATTACAAATAATACTAAGAGGGGGGGACACAACCTGAAGAAAGCAACCAGGAACTGGGACCTTCTCCCAGACAGGCATTAATCAAAGTCTAACTAAGCAAACACAGGAGGAAAGGAAAGAAGAAAAACTTAGGAAAACGGGATGACAGAGAAAACAATGCATCTCTCTATACTTTCTCAATATTAATGGGCTTAATTTGCCAATCAAAAGAAAAAACTGCAGACTGGAACAGAAAACAAGACCCATTCATCTGTTGCCTTCAGGAGACCCACCTCTCAGCCAAACATACAAACAAATTCAGAGTAAAGGGTTGGAAAAGGATCTACAAATCAAATGCCCCCATTAAGAAAGCAGGTGTAGCTATCCTGATATCTGAAAAAATAAACTTTTCATTAAAACCAGTACAGAAAGACAAGGATGGACACTACATATTAATAGAGGGAACAATCCAAGAGGAGGATATTACCATCATCCACTTATATGCCCCAAATATTGATGCACCCACATAGGTAAAACAAATACTCTCAAACTTACAGAATAAAATAGATCGCAACACGATAATACTAGGAGACTTTAACACACCACTCTCACCAAAGGACAGATCCACCAACCAGAGGATTGGCAAAGAAGCTACCGAATTAAGTGAGGCCATACTTCAAGCAGAATTAACTGACATCTACCGAGTATTTCACCCTAAAACAACACAATACACATTCTTCTCAGCAGCTCATGGAACTTTCTCCAAAAGAGACCATATCATAGTTCATGCAAGGAACTTAAGCAAATACAAAGAGATCGACATAATCCCCTGTGTCCTATCTGACCACAGTGGAATTAAGCTAGTTCTCAATAACAAAGCATACCGCAGAAATTTCTCTAATACATGGAAATTGAACAGCACACTTCTTAGCAATGCCTGGGTAACAGAAGAGATCAGAGAAGAAATAAAACATTTCCTACAACTCAATGAAAATGAAAACACATTGCAAAGAAACTTGTGGGACACAGCAAAAGCAGTCCTGAGGGGCAGATTTATTGCCCTCAGTGCCCACATCAAGAGAATGGAGACAGACCAAGTAAATAATCTCATGTTGCAATTAAAACAGCTAGAAAAACAAGAAAAAATGGAACCTAAAGTTACTAGATGGAGCCAGATAACCAAATTAAGAGCAGAGATTAACCAATTAGAAAATCAGAAAATTATAGTCAAAATTAACCAAACAAAAAGCTGGTTCTTTGAAAAAATAAATTAAATTGATGGCCCGTTGGCAAGATTAATTAAAAAAAGAAGAGAGGAAACCCATATTAACAGGATTGGGGATGCCACGGGAAAAATCACCACACGTACCCAAGATATCCAAACAATCCTAACGGACTACTTTCAAAAGTTATACTCTCTAAAGGAAGAAAACCTGGCAGAAATGGATGCATTTTTAGAGAAATATACAAGTTGCCCAAATTGAGCAAAGAAGAAGTAAACCAATTAAATTAGCCAATATCCTACAACGAGGTACAGGGTGTTATCAAAAGTCTTCCAACAAAAAAAAAGCCCAGAACTAGATGGATTCACAGTAGAATTCTATAAGACCTTTAAAGAAGAGCTATTACCCATACTCCTCAAGCTCTTCAGAGAAACAGAGAAGGAGGGAGCTATCCCAAACTCATTCTACGATGGCAATATCACACTCATCTCCAAACCAGGCAAAGACCCAACCAAAAAGGAGAATTACAGGCCAGTTTCCTTGATGAACACAGATGCAAAGATCCTTAACAAGATTCTAGCTAACAGAATCCAGAAACACATAAAAAAATTATACACTATGACCAGGTAGGCTTCATCCCAGAGATGCAGGGATGGTTTAACATACGTAAGTCAATAAATGTAATCCAACACATCAACAGAGCCAAGGTCAAGAATCACATGATTATCGCCACAGATGCAGAAAAGGCCTTTGATAAAATGAACATTCATTCATATTAAGCTCTGGAGAAAATAGGAATAGAAGGAACATTTCTTAAAACAATAAAAGCCATTTATGACAGACCAATAGCCAATTATACGTAATGGGGAAAAGCTACAACCAATTCTCCTAAAATCAGGAACAAGGCAAGGATGCTCACTGTCTCCACTCTTCTTCAATATAGTCCTGGAACCCTTATCCAGGGGAATAAGGCAAGAAAAAGATATTAAAGGGATCCACATAGGGAAAGAAGAAGTTAAACTATCCCTTTTTGCAGACGACATGATACTATACCTTCACGATCCCAAAAACTCCATCCCTAAACTTTTAGAAATCATAAATCACTTTGACAAAGTAGCAGGATACAAAATAAATCCACAAAAATCAGTTGCCTTCCTGTACACTGACAATGTACAAGAAGAGAGGGAAATAAAAGAAGCAACCCCATTCACAATAACCTCCCCAAAAATAAAATATTTAGGAATTAACCTAACCAAAGATGTAAAAGAACTATTTAATGAAAACTATAAAAAGTTAAAGAAAGAAATTGCAGAAGACACTAGGAAATGGAAAGACCTCCCATGCTCTTGGATAGGCAGACTTAATATAGTGAAGATGGTAATACTGCCAAAATTAATATACAAATTCAATGCAATTCCTATTAAAATCCCAATGACGTACATCACTGAAATACAGAAAACAGTCAAAAATTCATATGGAACAATAAAAGACCTAGAATAGCCAAAACAATTCTAGGGAATAAAGATAACCTGGGAGGGATATCTAGGCCGAACTTCAAACTCTACTACAGAACTATAATAACAAAGATAACATGGTACTGGCACAAAAACAGACCCGAAGACCAATGGAATAGAATAGAAGACCCAGAAATGCCACGGACCGGCTCTGTCGGGACAACGGAGGACACCTAGTGGAGGAAATGGAATAGGTGAGGAGATGGCAAACAGACAACTCACACACAAGAGGAGTGGATGCTGAGTGCGATTTAATGCAGAGGATAACAAACTTTTATAGCAAAAGTCTCCATGAGAAAGGGCAAAAGGTTACACAGTCTTGCTGCAGGGCTTCGTTCTTGCGTGGTCACCAGCTGGTCGCTTGATAGGCACTTGTTTTCTGCTTTACCTCTACTTTTAATAAATACAATGGGTTTCGATGTTTATCACCAATTGACCATTACTTCTTTCTATAGAGGCCTTAACTGTCCCATAAGATCTTTCTTGTTCCTTCTTTAATAGTAAGCACCAAGGAGGCTTAGATCTAGCAAGTCTCTTAGTAAATGAAAGAGAGTAACAGGAAGTTCTTTCTCCTAAGTAGTTTTCCCAGCAATTGACATACACTCTTTGTGCTCTAGCCGCGCCTATGGCTTCTTGTAAATCTCTTACAAACAATTCCTTCTGCTCAAGTGACATAATGAAACCCCCAATACTTTTATATTTACTTATGACTTGTCTACTAGCCTCCATAAGAGGGGCTTTCAGGGTAGCATTTAACTCTGGTGAGTTAGTCATATTTTTAAGACACTCATCAGATGTTGGAGTCGTCAACACTCAAGAAAGAGCCTTGAATAAGGGAACGTTGAGCATGAGTAAGTACAATGAGCAGCAGGAACAGTAAAAGATTAATAGGCACTCCTATACAGTGAAGAAAAGAAAAACAGGAACAGAAAGACATCTTTCCCAGGGGCTTGCCAGCCTTTCCAGGAGGTAGGCCTCTTTGAAGCCCCATTCTCTGAGGTAGACTTCGGTGAAGTCCCATTCTCAGAGATAGGTCTCTGTGAAGCCCCATTCTCAGGTCTGAAAGCAGGTTTTCCATGCTAAGCAGACTCCACCAGAGTAGGCGTGGCACCGAAATAAAAATACAGGCCTACAGCCAGCTGATATTTGACAAAGGAGCCAAAGACATACAATGGAAGAAACACAACCTCTTCAACCATGGGTGCTGGGAAAGGTGGACAGCCACATGCAGAAAACTAAAAGTTGACCCAGCCTATCACCATGCACCAACATCAACTCAAAATGGATTAAAGATCTTAACATTAAACCTTAATCTCTGAAACTACTGCAGGACAGAGTAGGAGAGATACTTGAACTAATAGGCACAGAAAGGAACTTCCTGAACAGAGTTCCAGGGTCACAACAAATTGGAGAGAGACTCGACAAATGGGACTACCTTAAAATAAAAAGCTTCTGCACAGCTAAATCTATCACATCAAAGCTAGAAAGACAACCAACTAATTGAGAAAAAATATTTACCATCAATATATCAGAGAAGTGGTTAACATCCACTATATATATGGAACTCAAGAAACTAACCCCTCCCAAACCTAACAAACCAATTACTAAATGGGCAAGGGAACTAAAGAGGAACTTCTCAGATTAAGAAAGAAAAATGGCAACGAAACACATGAGGAAATGTTCATCATCCCTGGTGGTGAAGGAAATGCAAATAAAGACAATCTTGAGATACCACCTTACCTGAGTCAGAATGGCCCACATCTACAAATCAGCCAACCACAAATGCTGGAGGGGATGTGGAGAAAGAGGAACCCTATTACACTGCGGGCAGGAATGTACACTTATACAACCACTTTGGAAAGCAGTCTGGAGGGTCCTTAGAAAGTTAAAGATTGTCCTCCCTTATGACCCAGTCATACCACTTCTAGGCATCTACCCTGAACAACAGGAACCAATGTACAAGGACATGTGCACCTCCAATGTTTATTGCAGCACTGTTCACAATAGGTAGGATATGGAAACAACCCAGATGCCCCACCACAGATGAATGGATCCAAAAATTGTGGTATCTATACACAATGGAATATTATTCAGACGTTAGAAAGGACAAAATAATGGCATTTGCAGGGAAATGGATGGAGCTAGAAGGAATAATGTTGAGCGAGGTAAGCCAAGAGCAAAGAGACAAACGGTACATGGTCTCCCTGATAAGTGGATGCTAAATCCAAAATGTTAGGTGATACGACAAAACTAATAGGACTTAAGAAACAAAGAACTCCCACTCATATGGTCGAACCACTACTAAATATCCCCATGCTGCTGATCACATGTATGGTGTATATGTGTACACTGTTATATGTTATAGACCGTGATAGACAATTTGCTCCAGGAAAGTTAGAATGAACTTGTGACTTTAAATGAGCATCATTATTCCACAATACTGTGAAATTTGGGAAATTATGTAATCACTTAATCACAATTGAAAAAAAAAGAATCTCAGGGAAGGTAGGGAGGGAAGGGATAGTAAGGGGAAAGCAATGGAGGGGGTAACAATGCTCAATAGGAAGTGTACTCATTACCTTGCTCATGTAACTGTAACCCTTTGTATAGTATCTTTACAATAAAAAATTTTAGAAAAAGAATATAGACTCAGATTCAACTGAATTTCCAATTCAATTTTGGCTACTTACTTGATTTTGGTTAAAGAGGAAGACAATATATCATTGAGCTTTATTCACTTATATGCAAATGTGATTGGAGCCAGGGACAGGTGGCTCATGCCTATAAAATTCCTCAGCAGGCTGAGATGGAAGGGTTGTGTTTCAAAGCCAACCCGGGCAGAAAAGGCACTATGAGATTCTTAGTTCCAGTTAGTCTCTCAAAAACCAGAAGTGTGCTGAGAATTTGCCTCAGTGGAAGCATGCTTGCCATGCATGAGGCCCTGGGTTCGAATGCTTACCTCCACATAAGTAGAAAAAGCCAGAAGTGTCACTATGTCTGAAACGATAGAGCTTTAACCTGAAAAGATGAGACACAGCACCAAGTCCCAGAGTTCAGGCCCCATTACCACCACCACCACCACTACCACCAACAACAACAATAACAATTACAACAAAAACCAGAAATGGAGCTCTGGCTCAAGTGTTAGAGTGCTAGAAAGTAGATCAGGGACAGCACCCAGTCCTTGAGATCAAGCTCCATGACCAAATAAACTAAAAGAAAAACAGAAGTGGAGCTGTGGTTCAATAGGTAGAGTGCTAGAAAGTGGATCAGAAACAGTCCCTGCTTTCAAGTCCCAAATTATACGATTGGATGCTGGTATTTCCCATCTTCTAGGGTTGTTATGATTATTCAATAAACTGAATTTATTGAGCATTTCCTATTGAAAGGGATTTTTCATCACCAGCAAGTGATTTATGATGTAGCAGAGCATGCCATGTATACCCTCTACTTCAGTGGGGAATTGAATGTAAATTTTGTGAGTCCTATTATAATATCAGGTCAGGAGCCAAACTGATGAGCCACATACTCTTCTGAAAAATTGTTTCATATGTTAGATTTAGTTTCCCACTTCAGTTTGCCATTCTGCTTCTAGTCAGAAAATATCTAAGGCTCAGAAAGGATTCAAGCTCTCTGTTAAACCATGCTGTAGCCATTTTTATTTTTATTTTTTTCCAAATTTTTTATTGTGATTAAGTGATTACATAATTTCCCAAGTTTAACAGTATTGTGGGATAGTGATGTTTAGTTAAAATTCACAAACACATTATAACTTTCATGGAGCAAATTATCTATAAAGGTGTATGAGCTTTGCAATACTTATTTCTTTCACATTTAGTGTTATTAGTACATTTCTTTTGTTTTGCACAGCATCAGCTGTTCCCTCTTTCCCACTTGTTCCCTCCCTCCCATGACTGCCATTGAGTTGCTTTGTTCATTTTGGTCAATGTCCAGTTCAGGTGATGGGTCCCACTGTTGTATGTTTTTCTGTGATTCCCACTAGTTCTGTGTCATCCTTCTGGTTTCCCTCCGGTGTGCACATATATACCTACATGTGATCAGCAGCACTGAGTTATTTAGTAGTGATTCGACCAGATGAGTGGAAGTCCTTTGTTTCTTAAGTCCTGTTAATTTTGTTGTATCACATAGCATTTTGGATTTAACATCCACTTATCAGGGAGACCATGTGCCGTTTGTCTCTTTGTTCTTGGCTTACTTTGCTCAACATGATTCCTTCAAGCTCCATCCATTTCCCTGCAAATGCCATTATTTTATCCTTTCTAATGGCTGCATAATATTCCATTGTGTATAGATACCACAATTTTTGGATCCATTCATCTGTGGTAGGACATCTAAGTTGTTTCCATATCCTGGCTATTGTGAACAGTGCTGCAATAAACACGGAGGTGCTTGTGTCCTTGTTGTTCAGGATAGATACCTAGGTCAATATTCAGTTTTCTGAGGTCCCTCCAGATTGCTTTCCAATGTGGTTGTATAAGTGTACATTCCCACCAGCAGTGTTCATCTTTCTCTGCATCCCCTCCAGCATTTTTCGTTGGCTGACTTGAGGATGTGGGCCATTATGACTGGGGTAAGTTGGTATCTCAGGGTTGTTTTAATTTGCATTTCCTTCACCACCAGGGATGGTGAACATTTCCTCATGTGTTTCTTTGCCATGCTTATCTCTTCTTCTGAGAAGTCTCTCTTTACTTCCCTTGCCCAATAGTAATTGGTTTGTTAGATTTGGGGGGGATTAGTTTCTTGAGTTCCCTGTATATACTGGATATTAACCGCTTGTCTGATATACTGCTGGTAAATATTTTTTCCCAATTAGTTTGCTGTCTTTCTAGCTTGGTTGCTATAGCTTTAGCTGTGCAGAAACTTTTCATTTTAAGGTAGTCCCATTTTTTGAGGCTCTCTCCAATTTGTTGTGACAGTGGGACTCTGTTCAGGAAGTTCCTTCCTGTGCGTGTAAGTCCAAGTGTCTCTCCTACTCTGTCTTTCGGTAGTTTAAGAGATTCCAGATTGATGTGAAGGTCTTTAATCCATTTTGAGTTGATGCTGGTGCATGGTGATAGACTGGGGTCCATTTTTAGTCTTCTACATGTGGCCACCCAGTTTTCCCAGCACCAGTGGTTGAAGAGGCTGTTTCTTCCACTGAATAACTTTGGGTCCTTTGTCAAATATCAGCTGACTGTAGGCATGTGGTTTTATTTCTGAATCTTCTATTCTATTCCATTGGTCTTTGGGTCTGTTTTGGGGCCAGTTCCATGTTGTCTTTTTTATTATGGCTCAATAGTAGAGTTTAATGTTCGGCATCAACATGCCTCCCATGTTCTTTTTTTCCTAGAATTCTTTTGGCTATTCTAGGTCTTTTATTGTTCCATATGAATTTTTGGACCATTTTCTGTATTTCAGAGATGTACGTCATTTGGATTTTAATAGGAATTGCAATTGAATTTGTATATTAATTTTGGCAGTATTACCATTTTCACTATATTAAGTTTGTCTAGCCAAGAGCATGGAAGGTCTTTCCATTTCATGGTGTCTTCTGTAATTTCTTTCTTTAAGTTTTTATACTTTTAGTTAAATAGTTCTTTTACATCTTTGGTTAGGTTAATTCCTAAATATTTTAATTTTTGGAAGGTTATTGTGAATGGGGTGCTTCCCTTATTTCCCTCTCTGCTTGTACATTGTCAGTGTACAGGAAGGCGACTGATTTTTGTGGGTTGATTTTGTATCCTGCTACTTTGCCAAAGTGATTTATAATTTCTAAGAGTTTGGGGATGGAGTTTTTGGGATTATGAAAATATAGTATCATTTCATCTGCACAAAGGGATAGTTTAACTTATTTCCCTATGAGGGTCCCTTTAATGTCTTTGTCTTGCCTTATTGTCCTGGCTAATTGTTCCAGGACTATATTGAAGAGGAGTGGATAGAGTGGGCATCTTTGCCTTGTTCCTGATTTTAGGAGAATTGGTAGTAGCTTTTCCCCATTAAGTATAATATTGGGTATTGGTCTGTCGTATATGGCTTTCATTGTTTTAAGAAATGTTCCTTCTATGCATATTTTCTCCACAGCTTTTAACATAAATGAATGTTGTATTTTACCAAAAGCCTTTTCTGTGTCTGTGGAGATAAGCATGTCAATCTTGACTTGGCTCTGTTGATGTGTTGGATTACATTTATTGACCTATGTATGTTAAACCATCCCTGCATCTCTCTGATGAAGTCGACCTGGTCATAGTGTATGATTATTTTGTGTGTGTTTTCTGGATTCTGTTAGCTAGAATTTTGTTAAGGATCTTTGCATCTGTGTTTAAGGAAATTTGTCTGTGAATCTCATTTTTGGTTGAATCTTTGCCTGGTTTGGGGATGAGTGTGATATTGGCATTGTAGAATGAGTTTGGGATAGTTCCCTCCTTCTCTGTTTCTCTGAAGAGTTTGAGGAATATGGGTATTACTTCCTCTTTATAGGTTTTATAGAATTCTGTTGTGAATCCATCTATTCCTGGGCTTTTCCTTATTGGAAGACTTCTGATTGCTTCCTGCATCTCATTGTGAGATAGTGGCTTATTTAATTGAATTAATTCTTCTTTGCTCAGTTTGGGGAACTTCTGTTTCTGTAAAAATGCATCCATTTCTGCCAGGTTTTCTTTGTTTAGAAAATATAACTTTTGAAAAGAGTCCTTTAAAATTGTTTGGATATCTTGGCTACTTGTGATTTTTCCTGTGGCATCCCTGATCTTGTTAATTTGGGTTTCCTCTCTTCTTTTCTTAATTAATCTTGCCAATGGTCTATCAATTTTACTTATTTTTTTTAAAGAAACAGTTTTTTGTTTTATTAATTTTATCTATGATTTTCCTATTCTCTATTTCATTAATTTTCAGCTATTAGTTTGATTGGCTTTGTCTCGTAACATTGGGTTCCATTTGTTCATGTTTTTCTAGCTGTTTTAATTGAAATATGAGATTTTTTACTTGGTCTGTCTATTTTCTTGATGTGGGCACTGAGGGTAATAAATTTGCCCCTCAAGAATGCTTTTGCTGTGTCCCACAAGTTTCTTTGTGATGTATCTTCATTTTCATTGAGTTGTAGGAACTTTTTGATTTCTTCTTTAAGTTCTTCTGTTACCCAGGTTTTTCACAGAAGTTTGCTGTTCAATTTTGATGTATTTGAATAATTTCTACGGTTTGATTTATTATTGACAACTAGCTTGATTCCACTGTGTTCGGACAGGACACAGGGGATTCAGTCAATCCCCTTGTATTTGCTTAAGTTTCTTGCATGAACTATGATTTTGGAGAAAGTTCCATGAGCTGCTGAGAAGAATGTGTATTGTTGTTTTAGGGTGAAATACTGTATAGATTTCAGTTAGTTCTGCTTTTGGCTTCACTCAATTCGGTAGCTTCTTTGCCAATCCTCTGGTTGGTGGACCTGTCCTTTGGTGAGAGTGGTATATTAAAGTCTCCTAGTATTATTGTATTGAGATCTATTTTATTCTGTAAATTTGAGAGTATTTGCTTAACATATTTTGGTGCGCCAATGTGTGGGGAATATGTTAATAATGGTAATATCCTCCTCCTGGATTGTTCCCTGTATTAATATGTAGTGTCCTTCCTTGTCTTTTTCTATTGATTTTAATGAAAACTTCATTTTATTAGATATCAGGATAGCTACTCCTGCTTTCTTACTGGGGGCATATGATTGGTAGATCCTTTTTCAACCCTTCACTCTGAGTTTGTTTGTATGTTTGGCTGAGAAGTGGGTCTCCTGAAGGCTAAAGATGGATGGGTCATGTTTTCTGATCCAATCTGGAGTTCTTTTTCTTTTGATTGGTGAATTAAGACCGTTAATATTAAGAGATAATATAGAGAGATTCATTGTGGTCCCTGTCATTCCCTGTTTCTTTAAGATTTTCTTCTTTCCTTTCCTCCTGTGCTTGCTCAGTTAGAATTCTATTAATGCCTGTCTGGTGTGGGTCCCTGTTCCTGGTTGCTTTCTTCAGGTTGTGTTCCCCCTCTTAGTATTATTTGTAATGCTGGCTTAATGTTTATGTATTCATTTAGTTTTTCTTTACTTTTAAAGTTTTTCAGTTCTCCATCTACTGTGAATGCTAGCTTTGCCGGGTATATCAGTCTGGGTTGGCAGTTATTGGCTCTCAGGGCTCGTATGATACTTCCCCAGGCCTTTTTTGCATTCAGTGTCTGTGTGGAGAGATCTGCATTGATTTAATTTTTTCCCATTGTAGTATAGCTCCTTCTTCATTTTTGCTGCATGCAAGATTTTTTCCTTATTTTTCAGATCTACCATTTTTACTATAATGTGTCTAGAAGTGTTTCTCCTGGGATCTTGCTTCTTTGGTATTCTATATGCTTCTGTTATTTAGGTAACTTGTTCTTTTTTGAGATGGGGGAAAGTTTCACAGATTATCTTGTTGAATAGGTGTTGCATTCCCTTGCTTTGATATTCCTCACTTTTGTCCACTCGAATTATATGAAGGTTAAATTTCCTGGCACTATCTGCTTGCTCTTGGATTTCCCTTTGGCATAATTTTTTTTTTTTTTTTTTTTTATTGTAAAGCTACTATACAGAGGGTCACAGTTACATGAGTGAGGTTATGAGTACACTTCCTCTTGAACATTGTTACCCCCTCCATTGTTTTCCCCCTACCATCCCCTCCCTCCCTCCCTTCCCCGAGGTTCTTTTTTTTTTTTTTTTTTGATTGTGATTAAATGATTACATAATTTCAAAGTCACAAGTTCATTCTAACTTCCCTAGAGCAAATTGTCTACCACAGTCTGTAATATATAACAGTGTTCACATGTTATATACCATATTTGTGATCAGCAGCATGAGGATATTTAGTAGTGGTTCAACCAGATGAGCGGGAGTTCTTTGTTTCTTAAGTCCTGTTAGTTTTGTCGTATCACTAACCTTTTGGATTTAGCATCCACTTATGAGGGAGACCATGTACCGTTTGTCTCTTCGTTCTTGGCTTACCTCGCTCAACATGATTCCTTCTAGCTCCATCCATTTCCCTGCAAATGCCATTATTTTGTCATTTCTAATGGCTGCATAATATTCCATTGTGTATAGATACCACAATTTTTGGATCCATTCATCTGTGGTGGGGCACCTAGGTTGTTTCCATATCCTAGCTATTGCGAACAGTGCTGCAATAAACATGGAGGTGCACGTGTCCTTGTATATTGGTTCCTGTTGTTCAGGGTAGATGCCTAGAAGTGGTATGACTGGGTCGTAAGGGAGGTCAATCTTTAGCTTTCTAAGGACCCTCCAGACTGCTTTCCAAAGTGGTTGTATAAGTGTACATTCCCACCAGCAGTGTAATAGGGTTCCTCTTTCTCCACATCCCCTCCAGCATTTGTCGTTGGCTGATTTGTGGATGTGGGACATTCTGACTGGGGTAAGGTGGTATCTCAGGGTTGTCTTTATTTGCATTTCCTTCACCACCAGGGATGATGAACATTTCCTCATGTGTTTCTTTGCCATTTTTATTTCTTCATTTGAGAAGTCCCTCTTTAGTTCCCTTGCCCATTTAGTAATTGGTTTGTTAGGTTTGGGAGGGATTAGTTTCTTGAGTTCCCTGTATATACAGGATGTTAACCCCTTGTCTGATATATTGCTGGTAAATATTTTTTCCCAATTAGTTGGTTGTCTTTCTAGCTTAGTTGCGATAGATTTAGCTGTGCAGAAGCTTTTGATTTTAAGGTAGTCCCATTTGTCGAGTCTCTCTCCAACTTGTTGTGACCCTGGGACTCTGTTCAGGAAGCTCCTTCCTGTGCCTATTAGTTCAAGTGTCTCTCCTACTCTGTCCTGCAGTAGTTTCAGAGATTCAGGTTTAATGTTAAGGTCTTTAATCCATTTTGAGTTGATGTTGGTGCATGGTGATAGGCTGGGGTCCACTTTTAGTTTTCTGCATGTGGCTGCCCAGTTTTCCCAGCACCAGCGGTTGAAGAGGCTGTGTTTCTTCCATTGTATGTCTTTGGCTCCTTTGTCGAATATCAGCTGGCTGTAGGCCTGTGGATTTATATCTGGATCTTCTATTCTGTTCCATTGGTCTTCGGGTCTGTTTTTGTGCCAGTACCATGCTGTCTTTGTGATTATAGCTCTGTAGTAGAGTTTGAAGTTCGGCATGGATAGCCCTCCCATATTGTCTTTATCCCCTAGAATTGTTTTGGCTATTCTAGGTCTTTTGTTGTTCCATATAAATTTTTGGACTGTTTTCTGTATTTCAGTGATGTACGTCATTGGGATTTTAATAGGAATTGCATTGAATTTGTATATTAATTTTGGAAGTATCACCATCTTTACTATATTAAGTCGGCCTATCCAGGAGCATGGGAGGTCTTTCCATTTCCTAGTGTCTTCTGCAATTTCTTTCTTTAACTTTTTATAGTTCTCATTAAATAGTTCTTTTACATCTTTGGTTAGGTTAATTCCTAAATATTTTATTTTTTGGGAGGTTATTGTGAATGGGGTTGCTCCCTTTATTTCCCTCTCTTCCTGTGCGTTATCAGTGTATAGGAAGGCAACTGATTTTTGTGGGTTTATTTTGTATCCTGCTATTTTGCCGAAGTGACTTATGATTTCTAAAAGTTTGGGGATGGAGTTTTTGGGATCGTGGAGGTATAGTATCATGTCGTCTGCAAAAAGGGATAGTTTCACTTCTTCTTTCCCTATGCGGATCCCTTCAATGTCTTTTTCTTGCCTTATTGCCCTGGCTAAGGGTTCTAGGACTATGTTGAAGAGGAGTGGAGACAGTGGACATCCTTGCCTTGTTCCTGTTTTTAGGAGGATTGGTTGTAGCTTTTCCCCATTAAGTATAATATTGGCTATTGGTCTGTCATAAATGGCTTTTATTGTTTTTAGAAATGTTCCTTCTATTCCTATTTTCTCCAGAGCTTTTAGCATGAATGAATGTTGAATTTTATCAAAGGCCTTTTCTGCATCTGTGGCGATAATCATGTGATTCTTGACCTTGGCTCTGTTGATATGCTGGATTACATTTATTGACTTACGTATGTTAAACCATCCCTGTGTCTCTGGGATGAAGCCTACCTGATCATAGTGTATTATTTTTTTTATGTGTTTCTGGATTCTGTTAGCTAGAATCTTGTTAAGGATCTTTGCATCTGTGTTCATCAAGGAGATTGGCCTGTAATTCTCCTTTTTGGTTGGGTCTTTGCCTGGTTTGGGGATGAGTGTGATATTGGCTTCGTAGAATGAGTTTGGGATAGCTCCCTCCTTCTCTGTTTCTCTGAAGAGCTTGAGGAGTATGGGTATTAGTTCTTCTTTAAAGGTCTTATAGAATTCTGCTGTGAATCCATCTGGTCCTGGGCTTTTTTTTGTTGGAAGACTTTTGATAGCTTCCTGTATCTCATTATAGGATATTGGCTTATTTAATTGGTTAACTTCTTCTTTGCTCAGTTTGGGTAACTTGTATTTCTCTAAAAATGCATCCATTTCCGCCAGATTTTCTTCCTTTAGAGAGTATAGCTTTTGAAAGTAGTCTGTTAGAATTGTTTGGATATCTTGGGTACGTGTTGTGATGTTTCCCGTGGCATCCCTAATCCTATTAATATGGGTTTCCTCTCTTCTTTTTTTAATTAATCTTGCCAACGGGCCATCAATTTTGTTTATTTTTTCAAAGAACCAGCTTTTTGTTTGGTTTATTTTGGTTATGGTTTTCTGATTTTCTAATTGGTTAATCTCTGCTCTCAATTTGGTTATCTGGCTTCGTCTAGTAGCTTTAGGTCCCATTTTTTCTTGTTTTTCTAGCTGTTTTAGTTGCAACATGAGATTATTTACTTGGTCTGTCTCCATTCTCTTGATGTGGGCACTGAGGGCAATAAATTTGCCCCTCAGGACTGCTTTTGCTGTGTCCCACAAGTTTCTTTGTGAGGTGTTTTCATTTTCATTGAGTTCTAGGAAATGCTTTATTTCTTCTCTGATCTCTTCTGTTACCCAGGCCTTGTTAAGGAGTGTGCTGTTCAATTTCCATGTATTAGAGAAATTTCTGCGGTATGCTTTGTTATTGAGAGCTAGCTTGATTCCACTGTGGTCAGATAGGATACAGGGGATTATGTCGATCCCTTTGTATTTGCTTAAGTTCCTTGAATGAACTATGATATGGTCTATTTTGGAGAAAGTTCCATGAGCTGCTGAGAAGAATGTGTACTGTGTTGTTTTAGGGTGAAATACTCGGTAGATGTCAGTTAATTCCGCTTGAAGTATGGCCTCACTTAATTCGGTAGCTTCTTTGCCAATCCTCTGGTTGGTAGACCTGTCCTTTGGTGAGAGTGGCGTGTTAAAGTCTCCTAGTATTATCGTATTGGGATCTATTTTATTCTGTATGTTTGAGAGCATTTGTTTAACATATCTGGGTGCACCGATATTTGGGGCATATAAGTTGATGATGGTTATATCCTCCTCTTGGATTGTTCCCTTTATTAATATGTAATGTCCGTCCTTGTCTTTCTGTACTGATTTTAATGAAAAGTTTATTTTGTCAGATATCAGGATAGCTACACCTGCTTTCTTATTGGGGGAATTTGATTGGTAGATCCTTTTCCACCCCTTCACTCTGAGTTTGTTTGTATGTTTGGCTGAGAGGTGGGTCTCCTGAAGGCAACAGATGGATGGGTCTTGTTTTCTGATCCAGTCCTCAGTTCGTTTTCTTTTAATTGGCGAATTCAGCCCATTTATATTAAGAGAAAGTATAGAGAGATGCATTGTTGTCCCTGCCATTCCGTTTTCCTAAGTTTTTCTTCTTTCCTTTCCTCCTGTGCTTGCTCAGTTAGACTTTGAGTAATGCCTGTTTGGGGCAGGTCCCAGTTCCTGGTTGCTTTCTTCAGGTTGTGTCCCCCCTCTTAGAATTCTTTGTAATGCTGGCTTAATGTTTATGTATTCATTTAGTTTTTCTTTGCTATTAAAAGTTTTCAGTTCTCCATCGAATGTGAATGCTAGCTTTGCCGGGTATATCAGTCTGGGTTGGCAGTTATTGGCTCTCAGGGCTCGTATGGTGCTTTCCCAGGCTTTTCTTGCATTCATTGTTTGTGTGGAGAGATCTGCAGTGATTCTAATTTTTTTCCCGTTGTAGTATAGCTCCTTCTTCATTTTTGCTGCATGCAGGATTGTTTCCTTATTATTCAGATCCATCATTGTTACTATTATGTGCCTAGAAGTGTTTCTCCTGGGATCTTGCTTGTTGGGTGTTCGATAAGCTTTTGTGATGTAGTTAAGATGGTCGTTTTTGAGGTGGGGAAAATTTTCATTGACTATCTTGTTAAATAGGTGTTGCATTCCCTTGCTCTGGAATTCCTCACCTTCGTCCACTCCGATTATGCGAAGGTTAAATTTTTTAGCATTATCTGCTTGCTCTTGAATTTCCCTTTGGTTTAATTTGAGTGATTTTTCCATATCTGTCACTTTTTGGTCCAGTTGGTGTATTCTGTCTTCTGTATCTGACACTCTACCTTCCATTTCATTCACTCTGTTGACCGTGGCTTCTATTGTGGTTTGCATGATGGAAATGGATCCCTTTATGGATTCAATGTTGGTTCTCAGAGTACTGATCTCACCTCTCAATGAGGTGATATCAGTATGCATTACCTCTAATTTGGCGTTTATCTCACTTCTTACTGAGGTTTGTGCAGCTTCTATTTTTGCATCCAATTTTTGTTTGATATCCTGTATATCTTTTGATAGTTCATCCTTGTGCTCTTTCAATTTCTGATCCATTTCTCGCTTTATTTCTTGAGTCATTGCCTCCAGCAACCCTTGGATGTAGTTTTTGTCTTCCATTCCTGCTTTGCTCCCACTGGGGCTCTCCCCTGCGTGGCTGCTGGCTTTTGAGGTGAGCTTGCTGTCCTGGGTAGTGGTAAACCTTGTGATTTTTCTCTGTGATTTTCGCATGGGGGTTCAGGAGACTGCTCTTCAATCTTGTTTTGGTGTGTCTGTCTTTGCTTGGTTGCTGATTCTCTATTGGTAGAGAGAGTCTGTGTCTGATCTGGATTCTGTTGGGAGCCTATTTCCAGCTGCTATTCACTTAGGATTCTCAGCTCTCTGCTGTAGCAATTCCCACCTTTGGAAGGGTTGAGCAGCCTAGACTGCTTGTGTTTGCTCCTGCGGGTGCTCTTGGGAAGATCAGATGCTCTGGATGCACTCTCCCAAATACTGGAGTCTGCTATGGGCTCCTGATGTGTTTTTGTTTGTTTTGGGCTGGTTGTGGGCTTGAACTCTAGGTTTGGGTGCTGTCCCTCAGCTCTTCAGCTCAGGGCTGGCACCCTACCATTTGAGCCACAGCCCCACTTCTGACCCTTTTTGCTTTGTTCAGGCGCCGGTCCCCTGGCCTGGTTCCGGCCCCAGCCTGGAGCGCGCTCGTTAGGCCTGTGCTAATGTGTATACCACCTTGGTTATGCAGCCTGGAGGACACAGTTCAAATTTCTTCTACTGTTGGTAGTCTTGACCCAGGGGCACTGTTCCTGGCTTGAGCATTTAAGCTCCCTTCCCGGGGCGCTCTTGCTCTGGCCTGGCCAGCAGAGTGTGCTCCACCGACTGGTGGGGCTCTCGAACAGTTCCCAGTTTTAGTGGGTCCTGTGGTCCGGGTGTTGGGGTAGGGAGTCTAGGTCAGGGTCTGGGGATTCCCTCCAGCTCTGGTCTCCCTTGATGGATTCCCTGTCCCCTGATGGGTACTCACCCTGTAGGTCGTCAGTTGTTGTTGCAGTCCGTCAGTTGTTGTTGCAGTCCGAGTTCAGTTGGGGTGGTTGCGGGCTGGGTTGGGCGGCCCCCCGCCGGGTCGTTGCTATGGCGACAGGTCCCTTTGTGGCGCTGCTGGTGCCGGGCGGCTTTGGCGGGATGGAGCCTCTCCGCTCCGGTGGAGAGTGATGGGTGGGGTGGGATCCTCCTGGAGACTCCCGGCTGGTAGGTTTCTCTGTTCCTGGCGATCCGCTGTTCTGCAATCCGGTACCTGGTGATCTGCAAGCAGCCCCCTGTGTCTCTGTGGCTCCGGCAGCCCCTGCCGGGCCGGCTGGCCGGCGGCTTGGCGCACTGCCGCGCGGCCAGTAAAGGTTGGGGGAGGGGTCTTCGCTCTTCTCTGTTCTGAAATTCTTCTTTTCCTCTCTTTCTTTTTTTGTTATTTTCCACCTCTGGTTTTTCTCTGAGTGTTCGTCTTTTTGTTGTTGTCGGTCTCTTGGGGAGATTAAAGGTTGGAACTCGAACTCTCTTTTTGGTTGGAGAGAGCTGTGGCGTTTCCCTACTGCCCCGTCGCCATCTTCTGTGTATCCCCCCCTTTGGCATAATTTAAGTGATTTTTTTTTCCATATCTGAAATTTTTTTTTGGTCCAGTTGGTGTATTCTGACTTCTGTATCTGACACTCTACATTCCATTTTGTTCACTCTGTAAACTACAGCTTCCATTGTGGTTTGCATGGACTCATTTATGGATTCAATGTTGGTTCTCCAAGTACTAATCTCACCTCTTAATGAGGTGTGTACTACCTCTATTTTTGTACTAATCTCACCTCTTAGTGAGGTCTGTGCTGCCTCTGTGTTTGTACTAATCTCACCTTTTAGTGAGGTGTGTACTGCCTCTATTTTTGCATGCACCTCCTGTTTGATACCTTGCATCACTTTCAATATTTTGTCCCTGTGTTCTTTAAATTTCTGGTCTATTTCTCACTTTAATTCTTGAGTCATTACCTCCTGCATCTCTTGGATGTACCTTCGTCTTCCATTCCTGCTTTGCTCCCACTGGGCCTCTCCCTTGGGTGGCTGCTGGCTTTTGGGTGTAGCTTGCTATACTGGGTATTGATAAAGCTTGTAATTTTTTTTCTGTGATTTTCGCATGGCATTTCAGGGATTATTGGAGACTAATCTGAAATTTTGTTTTGGTCAATAGATATTTGCTTTGCTTGGTTGCTGTTTCTGTGCTGGTAGAGAGAGTTTGTACCTGCCTGGTCTCAGTTCTGTTGGTGGCCAACTTCTAGCTTCTACTCTGACCGACGTAGGGTTCTGTTCTCGGCTCTCTGCTGTAGATCACTGGCAGTTCCCACCTATAGAAGGGTTGAGCAGTCTAGAATGTTCCTGTTTATTCCAACAGGTGCTCTTGGTGAGATCGGATGTGCTTGATGTACTCTCCCATTTGCTGGAGTCTGCTATGGGCTCCTGATTTTTTTTTGGCCGGTTGTGGGCTTGAACTCTGGGCCTGGGCACTGTCCCTCAGCTCTTCAGCTTAAGGCTGGTACCCTACCATTTGATCCACAGCATGACTTCTGGCCCTTTCTGCATATATGGTGTTTGGGAATCAGATCCAGGACCTCATGCACACAAGATAAGCACTCTAATGCTGAGCCACCTTACCAGCCTGACCTCCTGACTATTATCAGGTGCTGAAGGCCTGTGTTGTCCAATAACCAGCCTAGGATATATGGGTCGGGTTCTGGTTGGGTTTTGGCTTCTGGTTCTCTTGTGCTAGACCCCTGGTCTTTTGCTGTCAGAGGCATGATTCCAAGGCGGGTGCAGTTCCTTGTTTTCCCCCCTCTGCTGAGGCATATGCTCAGCTTCTGAATTCAGTTGGGAGGAATTGGTTGTGTTGCTCAGGCGCTGAATCCCCAGGCCTTGTCCCGGCCCCTGGCCTGGGGCACGCCAGTTGGACCTGTGCTGCTGTGTATCCCACCTAGGTTATAGAGCCTGGAGTACAAATTTCAAATTTCTTCCACTGTTGGCTGTTTTGACCCAGGGGCACTGTTCCTGGCTTGGGCATTTGAGCTCCATTCCAGGGGTGCTCTTGCTCTAGCCTGGCCAGCTGGGTGTGCTCCATGGGCTGGTGGAGCTCTCAAACTATTCCCAGTTTTAGTGGATCCTGTGGGGGAGGAGTCTGGGTCAGGGTCTGGGGATTCCCACCAGCTCTGGTCTCCCTTGAGGGATACACTGTCCCCTGGGGAGTACTCATCCTGGAGCTAGGTGTTGTTTCTGTGTGATGTAGGTCATTGGTTGCCATTGCAATCAGAGTTCAGTTGAGATGGTTGTGGGCTGAGCAGGGTGGTGATGGCTCTGTGTGTTTCACCTCAGGCTCTGTCTCTGTTGATGCTGTTTGGGTTGGCGCCACTGGATGGACCTCCGGCCGAGGAGTTGGGAAGGGGGAACCAGTTAATGAGATAATAGTCTAACAGACTTTCTTACCCAGGTTGTCTTTAAACCTCGATTATCAGATCTCAGCCTCCTGAGTTGCTACGATTACCGGCATGAGCCACTGGCACCAGCTTTTTTGAAAAAGCAACAATTAATAAGGCAGATACCTTAGATCATGCCTGTAATCCTAGCTACTCCAGAGGCTAAGATCTGAAGATGATGATTTGAATGTAGTGGTGCAAATACGTTTGTGTGAGTCTTTTATCTCCAATAAACTGCTCAAGAAAATCCAGAAGTGAAACTTTGGCTCAAGTGGTAGAGTGCACTCTTGAGCAAAAGAGAATCTCAGGGACAGCACCTAGATCCTGAGTTCAAGCTATATTTCTGGCACACACACACACACACACACACACACACACACACACACACACACACACTGAAAAGTAAATCGAAAATGTGAAGAAATCAAGGACAAAAAAATCTGAATATTGTAAGGACTTTTGGGTTTAGAGGTATGACTCAGTTTGTAGGACAATAGCTTATGATTGAAACTTTCAGGTACCAAGGACTTAAAAAAAGAATTATCTGACCTGTATTTCCCTTTTGTCATATTCTCATTTGGGAACTATCTTCTTTTAAAAAAAAAACAAATATTGCTGTTTTAGTGGTGATATACAGCATGGTTACTTTTCTCTATGTCAGGTAACTAGTACATTTCCTTCTTTTTACCTAGTCTCATCTGTTCCCCCATTCTCATCCATTCCCTCCCTCCCATCTTGACCCTCGAGTTGCATAGTCCACTTTCAACAATGTCCAGTACAGCCAGTGTGCTCTACTGCTGCAATTTTTCATCCACTTTCCATTGATTCTGTATCCTTCCCCTATCTTTCCTTAGATGTGTACGCATATTACATACTGTATATTGGGTAAAGAATACAGAGTCATCACAAAATGAATAGATGAATTAAGACAAGTTCCTTTGTTTCCTTATCTTTGCAATTTAATTCAGTATATGTATTGTTTTATACACATAAGTAGAGGTGCTTGGGTATTACAATTTTGTGATTTTTCTCCAAAGCCTGTCCTCTTCTGTTCTTATTTTATATGATGCCTAGAATCATGTACAGTTGTCATATCCCCTTGAGTTTTAAATCTAACTTTCACATATCAGGGATAAAATGTGCCATTTGTCTCTATGATCTTGGCTTAACTTTCTTAACATGATTTATTCTAGTTCCATCCATTTCCCTGCAAATGACATTCTTTTTTCTTTCTAATGGCTCTTTCTGTAAAATTTCATTGTATATAGATAGCATAATTATTGGATCCATTTAATTATTGTGGGGCATCTGGGTTTTGTACATAACTTGGCACTGTGAATTGAGCAGCAAGGAACATGGTTATGCAAGTGTCCTTGTCATATTATGGTTCATGATGCTCAGGTTAGATGCCTAGAACTGGTATGGCTGCAGGGATGGTATTAGAGAAGGCCTGTATTTCGATTTTTGAGCAACTTCCAGACTGCTTTCCAGAGTGGTTGTATTAGTATACATTCCCACCACCAGTGCAGTAGGATTCCTTTTCCTCCACTTCCCAACAGCATTTGTTTTCAGAATTCAGAATATTTGGGTAAGATGGTACCTCAGGATTGCTTTGATTTACATTTTTTATGGCCATGGATGATGAATCTTTTCTGATGGTTCTTTGCCATATTTGCTTCTTCTTCTGAGAAGTCTCTCCTTACCTCCTTGCCTATTTAGTGATTGGTTTATTAGGTTTGGGAGGGATAGTTTCCTGAAATCCATGTATACATTGAATATTAGCCCTTTTTCTGATGTATTGCAGGTAAATATCTTTTCCCAATTTGTTGGCTGTATTTTTAGTTTAGTGGCTATGTCCCTAGTCTTTGCAGAATTTCTTTCCTTTGATATAGTCCCATTTGTTGGGTCTCTCTCCTATCTGTTGTGCCCCTGGGACTCTATTCAGGAAGTTCCTGCCTGTACCTACAATTTCTAATGTCAGCCCTATTCTGTGTTACAGTAGTTTGGCTGATTTTATGTTAGTTAATTCATTTTGAATTGATGTTAGTGCAAGCAGAGATCCACTTCTAGTTTTCTGAGTATGGCTGCCCAGTTTTCCCAACACCAATTGTTGAAAAGGCTATGATTTGTGTGCGTGCGTGTGTGTGTGTGTGTGTGTGTGTGTGTGTGTGTGTGTGTGTGTGTGTGTGTCGGTTTTGAGGCTTGAACTCTGGTCCTCAACGCTGTCTTTCAGCTATTCAGCTTAAAGCTACTGCTTGAGCCACAGTTCCACTTCCCAATTTCTTGTGCTTTATTGGAGGTAAGAGTCTCATGGGCTTCCCTGGCCCTGCTGGCCTTAAACAACGATCCTCAGATCTCAGCCTTCTGAGTAGCTAAGATTAAAGGCATGAGCCACAGGCAACTGGCAAGGCTACGTTTTTCCACTGTACATCTTTCACTCCTTTATCAAACATCAGATGATTGTAAGTATGTGGTTTTATTTATTTATTTTGATCTTTTTTTAATACATTTTCAATGTAAAAATAATGTACAGAGGGTTTACAGTTACATAATCTAGGTGATGAGTACATTTCCTATCAAGCATTATTACCTCCTCCTTCGTTTATCCCCTATCATGCCTTCCCTCCCACCTCCACAGCTACACTCCCCTTGATCCCGCCTAAATTCTGATGCTCGTTTTTCCACAAAGTGTCTTGTGCATCTCATTATTACAATGAGTCAACCTGTATCTCTATTTAAGCATTTTGTTTTTTCCCTTCCCCTCCACAAATTAGAGAAGCATATATAAAATATGCATGGCATCGACATTACATACAGTGAAAACAGGGGTTATACCATGGGGGAGGAACATACAAAGAACAAAAAAAATCACATGATATATTGTAAATACGTTAGAAACAAGAGAAAGAAAGAAAAAACCACTTATGTCCCTATCTTGTGGTTCATTTCACTTATTTGGTCATATGTACATACCTTTTCTTTTTGGAGTGCAGGATAAATGTGTGCCAATGGAAAATGACCCAGTCTATGTTTAGGAAAACCAGTAAGTGAGGTCCAAAATCTAGTTTCAGTTGAGGAAAGGGAATCTGTCCTCACAGAATATCCAGACCAATCTATCCTGCTGCAGGGGATCCAATATCCAATTGAGAAATTAGAATCTCTCCCTCCCTCGACTCAGGAAAAAATCCTATCATTAATGAGGAAGTAGATCTCCTTGAGGACTCTGAGGCAGAATTGCTGCCTGAAGGCAACTTAGAGGCCAATCTAGATTTCGAGATTCCTTCCCCTCTTCCTGGGAAAATTTTTATTTTTCTTTTTGTCCTTATTGTTGTAAAATGTTCATTCTATTTATTTTTCTAACGTTATTAAAATGCCAATGTTTATATTATGTTATACGATTCGTGAATCCTAAATGTGGTTTTTTTAACCTACAATCTAAAGCACCATGCACTTGTTTTGTTTGTGGGAAAACACAGAGTAAGAGGGGGCTGTACAAGAGAGACTTCTGGATATAAAGGGGACTGTTAAATGCACAGGGAGTGGCAAGGATGCCACGCCATGCCTGAATGAGATGATAAGGTGGCTCCAAAAGCTCTAGGACATAGCAGATCAGATGTCCTTAGAAAGCAGTTCTGTCAATTGTGACAAATGCTACAATGCTTATAGTGGTATATGGGACTCTCTTCCAACAGTGAGTTCAAGTCTGTATACATATTTATTGTGCTTTGGGAAATATTGAAGAAAAATTTGGCTCCAATAATATCCAAAATGTACTTAGGGCTGAAAATATTTGACAAAATACATAGGAAATACCTATATTGGAAAGTAAAAGCCATCATCAATAGAAGAAAGAAGGCTTACATAGATGGACAAAGACAGTGGGATCACACTCCCTGAACCCAGAGAAAAGTCAGTAGAAATCAGAACAAGCCTCTTATCTTATGACAGTATATTCAGTTCCTGTGCCAAGATGGACATCTGTAGAACGTCATATTGAAAGTTGGCATTCCCTCCAAAAGTGTTTCTGACTATGCTGAATTAAACCTCATTTTACCTTCCAAGCTTCAAACACATAGAAATATGTCAATGGCTCAAGAGAGATGGAGAAAGTCTTACATATACACAAAATTGTATACTCTGCTTCAGTAATTCAATGACAAATCATCAAAGGAATGTTTTGAATTTTTCTTTTTCTTTTTAAGGAAATGGAAATATAGAGTTCATCAGGGAGTGGGTGATAATTTGGTTGCTGAGTTGTAGAATGCACTCTTGGGCATGGGACACACTTGCCTTGGTGAATTTCTGTGGCTATGTGTGTCCTCACGCAGCTTCATAAAACAATGGCCATAACTTCTATGATGCCACAGCCATCTTTCCATAGCAGGAAATAGGTGTCAGGCACTGATCTTGCCCTGAAGTATTAATTCTACCATCATCACTCTTCCATCCAATCTTGTTACATTAGTTATGTGAATTTTTGTTTCTTTGTATGTTGCTCCACCACAATATAATCCTTGTTTTCACTGTATTGATGTCGGTGCCCTGCATCTTGTATATATATTTCTCTAGCTTTGGGAGGAGAAGGGAAAAATCCAAATGCTTAACAATGGATACAGCTTGACCCAGTGTAACAATGAGATGTACAAGACACTATGTTGAAAAACTTACTTTACAATTTAGGCAGGAAGGAAGGAGAGAGGAGGGAGTGTACTTCTGGAGGTGGGAGGGAAGAGATGGTAGGGGAAAAACAAAGGAGGAGGTAACAATGCTTGATAGGAAATATACTCATTATTTTGCTCATGTAAATGTAACCCCTCTGTACAGTATTTTTACAATAAAAACATTAAAAAATAAGAGACTATATGAAAGTTTGCACATGATACCTTCTAACTACAATCCTTTCAAGAATTAAGGTTTTACACAAACATCCTGATTGCTTTGCCAAAGGATAAGAGATTTAAATAAGCTACCTAACATTTTGGAAGGAAAATGCTATTGGCTTTAGATCAAATTCATTTATCTAGTACTGAGGAAATGAATTTCAGAAATGGCAGAGGCAACGTGTCTCATACAAATAACCTTATGAGGTACAACCAGGATGCCCAGATCAAAGTTCCTGGAAAAAAGCAATGAATGAAAAGCTTCTAATACTTCTAAAATGAGCCTATTGGTGGTGGTTCATGCTTGTTATGCTAGCTAATTAGAAGTCTAAGATGAAAGGATCTCAACTGAAAGCTTGGCCAGGAAGAAAACCTTCCTCTCTGCAACCAGCAGACAGGAAGCATCAGCTCTGTGCCTGATGCCCAGTTGGCTGGACGGTCTCTGCCCACAGACATTCCAACACACAAGACCAACCCAATCTGAAATATTATCAAATACATTCAAATAATATCTCCTGTTTGGGAGATAATCTTTGAAAGATATAACAAAAACATTTCACTGAGTTCCTTTTGAAAAAGTCAGAGTGAAAGGGGAAATATGTACTCACTGACTGAAGGGTAAGTTAACGACCAGAATGATGTTAATGGGGTAGAAGCCCATTTGGTAACTTATCCACTCAACCATCTTTCATCACATCTTGTCAGATATCCTGAGCAGTGAGATTTTGGAATGCAAAGTATGTGTGTGAGCATGCAGCTTGTAAAAGTAGTAATGAAATGCTAGGCACTGGAACTCAGGCCTGTAAAACTAGCTACTCAGAACCCTGAGATATGAGGAACTGAGTTCAAAGCCAACATGAGAATAAAAGACTCTTACCTTCAATTAACCAGTAAAGGCAAAAAGATGAGCTGTGCTTCAAATGGCAGAGTGCTAGCATTGCATACAAAGCTAAGGGACATCCAGGCCCTGAATTCAAGCCCTAGTACTGGCTCTCATACACAAAAAGTAACCCTGACAACATCACAGGTTATAAATATATTAGCAAGGGGTGTAGGTGAATGGGACGATGACAGCATTTACGTCACTTTTAGTCTCAAGCATTCTGTACAGCGTAGTCAAATCTGTGAACAGCTCTAGGTGAAATCTTTCCTCAAAATCAGATTCATCCTCATACCCCTCTGCACATTTATCACACACACACACACACACACACACACACACACACACACACACACACAAAGGTCTATATTTCGCCATCTAATTTTGAAATATATAACCATACACATATGCTTCAGAATTCTGTGCCCTTGATTAGGTTACATAGGGAACACAATATATCCAGGGTCTGGCTCATTCTTCTAATCTTAGGTGCTCAGGAGGGTGGGATCTGAGGATCACAGTTTGATGCCAATCTAAGCAAATAACTCCTCAAGATTATTATCTTCAATTAAGAAGCAAGAAGTGGAGATGTGGTTCAAGTGGCACAGTGACAGCATTGAGTAAAATAATCTAAACAAGAATTCCAGACCCTCAGTCCAAGCCTGTGTACTGGCCCACTAACACTCCAATAGCCAAAAATCCCTGAAAGACCAAACCAAAAATATGTCAATTTTTTGCTAACTTATGAAGTGAAATCCAATAAGGCAACGTAGCTTTTGGTTGTTGAAGATTTGGTGGGAAAACCAAAAATTCAACGTGTGCTTAAGTGATATAACAAACAAGCAATGAAATAAAAATTTCCCAATAAAGAATCTGGAACCCCTGACGAAGAGATTTTTTTCTACGATTTTGAAAATTACTTATTTTTCAGTAAGCGAAATAATATAAACCCTTATTGTAAGTTATAGGAGTCAGTGTAAGCTCCAAGGAAGTGAATGTAACACTAAAATCACACAGCATTACAAGTTTCTATGCCTCTTGTGAGACTAGAAATCTGTAATCGTGTAGCCTCTAGAAAGGAGAAGGGAGATGCTCAGCATCACTGGTCATAAAAGAAATGCAAATCAAAACTACATTGATTCCACCTCATCCCAGTTAGAATAGTCATTTTCAAGAGAACAAATAATAGCAGATGCTGACCAGGATGTGGCTAAATATGAACACTACTACACTGTTGGTGGGAATGGAAGGCAGTATGGAGGTTCCTAAAAAGACTAAACATATAACTCCCGTAAGATCCAACTATCCCACTTCTTGGCCATCACACAAATGATTTCAAAATAGACCACAATAAGCTACCAGCACAACTATGTTCATTGCAGCATTGTTTACCATAGCTAAGATATGGAACCAACCCAGTTGCCCCACAATAAATGAATGGATCAGGAAAATGTGGTATATTTACACAATTTTATGCTTCTGTTAGAAAGAATGATATTGTCCCTTTCATAAGAAAATTGATAGACATGCAAAAAATCATATTAAGTGAAGTAAGCCAGGCCCAAAGAAACATAGGCTCTATGATTTCCCTCATTTGCAATTAGTATTATCCTGTTAGTCCTGACAGAGGATTATAATAGCTGAAGTACTATAAACATATGTGTGATCATACAAAATGATGCTAATTGAAATGAACATCAAGATATTGAAACAGCAGGTCTTATTTTGTTTAGTTGTCAACCTTGATATAGCCAATGTACTGTAACTAGTTTTTTCTTTTTACTTTATTTCATTTTTCTTTTCAAATTAGATTTATCCCTGGCAATTCTTGTCTTTGATTCTGGTACCCTCCATCCTATACATGCATGTATTTGAGGAAAGGGAAGGGGAATAACAAAATGCTGAAAGATGACCCAGTGCAACAATGATAGGTTACATTAAATCGGGAATGATCTTTAAAACAACATGGGGGACATGGGGAGAGGAAGGAGTGGAGGGAAGGGATAGACAGAGAACAACAATAGAGTGGTAAACAATTTTCAATGAGAAATGTAACTTATTCGTGTAAATATAACCCCTCTGTACAGCATATTTACAATAAAATATTTTTTTTTAATTTTATAATATTTTATTTGAGAACATACTGTACAGAGGGGTTACAATTACATGGGCAGGATAATGCATATATTTCTTACCAAGCATTGCAGCCTCCTCCTTTGTTTACTCTTCACCTCCCTTCCCAGCCTCCCCCATCCCCCCACCCAGTCCGTCTTCCCCTCCCCCCCTACACCGACATTGTAAAGCTCATTTTTGACATGACTTTTTGTACTTCTCATTGTTGCAACAGGTCCACCTGAATCCTTAAACGAATTGTTTGTCCCCATCTCCTCCACAAGTTATACTGACATCAAATATAGTGAAAGCGGGGGTTACACTTTGGGGGAGGGACATAGAAAGCAACAAAGAAATAATCTTATAAATGCATTACAAACAAATGCATGAAAAAAAAACATTAAAATACATATTTAAGGGTTCGTTTTCCTAACATCATATTATCTGACCTTTTCCGCTTCATTCATACATATACTAGATATTGCAAATAAGGGAAAGCATGGGACCTATGTTTCTTAGGGCCTGGCTTACTTCACTTAATATAATTTTTTCCAAGCCTTTCCATTTCCTAACAAATGGGGAAATGTCATTCTTTCTGATGGAGGCATAGAATTCCATTGTGTATATGTACCACATTTTCTTGATTCATTCATCTACTGAGGGGCATCTGGGTTGGTTCCATATCTTAGCTATGGTAAATAATGCTGCAATAAACATAGTTGTGCTGGTAGCTTTAGTGAGGTCTTGTTTGTAAACATTTGGGTAAATGCCCAAAAGTGGGATTGCTGGGTCATAGGGGAGTTCTATGTGAAGTCTTTTGAGGAACCTCCATGCTGCTTTCCAAAGTGGTTGAACAAGTTTACATTCCCACCAACAATGAAGTAAGGTTCCTTTCTGTAAACATCCACTCCAGCATCTGTTGTTGTTAGAGTTCTTGATTTTTGCCGTTCTAACTGGAGTGAGGTGATATCTCAATGTTGTTTTGATTTGCATTTCTTTTATGGCTAGGGATGTTGAACATTTCTTCATGTGTCTATTGGCCATCCTTCTTTCTTCTTCAGAGAAGTTTCTCTTTAAGTCTTTCGCCCATTTATTTATTGGACAGTTGTTTCTTTGAGGATTTGTTGCTGGGGGGGTTAATTTTTTGAGTTCCAAGTATATTTTAGATATGAGACCCTTGTCTATTGTATGGCTAGTAAAGATCTTCTCCCAATCCGTGGGCTTTCTATTGATCTTGCTAGCTATGTCATTTGCCCTGCAGAAGCTCTGCAACTTTATGCAATCCCATTTGCCCAACCTTTCTTTGATTTGTTGTGTTTCCGGGTCTCTAGTCAGAAAATTTCGGCCTGACCCAAGGAGATCTAGGGTTTCTCCTATTCCATCCTGTAATGTTTTCCGAGTGTCTGCTTTGAGTTCAAGGTCTTTGATCCATTTGGAGTTGATTCTGGTGCAGGGTGATATATAAGGATCTAGCTTTATTTTTCAACATGTAGTTAACCAATTTTGCCAGCACCATTTACTGAAGAGGCTGTGTTTGTTCCATTCTACTGTTTTAGTTCCCTTATCGAAGATTAGATGGCTATAAGTCTGTTGGTTCATTTCTGGGTTTTCAATTCTATTACATTGGTCCTGAGGTCTGTTCTTATGCCAATACCAAGCTCTTTTGTTTACTATGGCTTTATAGTAGAGTTTGAAATCTGGTCTTGATATTCTTTCAGCAGTGTTCTTTCCGTTGAGGAGCGTTTTTGCTATTCGGTGTCTTTTATTGTTCCATATGAATGTTTGGATTGCCTCTTCTATTTCCTTGAAGAATGAGGGTGGAATTTTGATAGGTATTGCGTTGAATTTGTAGATAGCCTTGGGAAGTATTGCCATTTTCACGATGTTAATCTTTCCAATCCAGGAGCATGGGAGGTTTTGCCATTTTTTAAGTTCTGTGTTGATTTCCTTTTTCAAGCTTTTAAAGTTTTCATCATAGAGGTCCTTCACTTCTTTAGTTAAGTTAATTCCTAGGTATTTTATTTTTTGTGGGGCTATTATAAATGGAGTTGCTTTCCTAATTTCAGCCACACTTTTCTCATTGTTGGCATACAGAAAAGCCATTGATTTTTGGGGGTTAATTTTATAACCTGCTATTTTGCCAAAGTTTTGAATCAGCTTGAGTAATTTGGGAGTGGAGTCTATGGGATTCTTTAAATACAAGATCATGTCATCTGCAAAGAGGGAGAGTTTTATTTCTTCTTTCCCTATTTGGATCCCCTTTATGTCTGCATCTTGTCTTATTGCTGTAGCTAGGCATTCTAATACTAGATTGAAGAGAAGTGGAGAGAGTGGGCATCCTTGTCTTGTTCCTGAGTTAAGAGGAAATGGCTTTAGTTTTTCACCATTGAGTATAATGCTGGCTGTAGGTTTGTCATATACAGCCTTTATTGTATTGAGGAATGTTCCATGGATTCCTAATTTTTCCAAAACCTTCATCATAAAGGGGTGTTGGATCTTGTCGAATGCTTTTTCTGCGTCTATTGAGATAACCACGTGGTTCTTATTCTTGCTCCTGTTGATGTGATGAATAATATTAATTGATTTGCGTGTATTGAACCAGCTTTGCATCCCTGAAATGAATCCTGTTTGATCGTGGTATATGATTTTTTGGATGAATTATTGAAGTCGATTGGCCAAAATTTTGTTGAGAAGTTTTGCATCAACGTTCATCAAAGAAATGGGTCTATAGTTCTCTTTCTTTGATGAGTCACTGCCTGGTTTTTGGATGAGGGTTATGATGGCTTCATAGAATGTGTTCGGTAGTGAGCTTTCTCTTTCAATTTCATTGAAGAGTTGGAGGAGAATTGGTGTGAGCTGTGCTTTGAAGGCCTT